>NW_027397069.1:23621588-23867468 GCF_003265705.2 Callorhinus ursinus | reverse complement strand
AGTAATTTTCTTTCATACACAAACCACATCTTAAAAGTAAATAAAGAGTACTCTTTCTGATAACTTTGTGGAAAGTTTCCACCACCTTATTTACTTGTTAGTATTTACAGAGTGTGTATCATGTGCCAAACACTTTACTAAATACCTTATGTAGACCTTTTCATTTGATCCTTACTGTTGGAAAAATGAAGAAACTTAGTAAATTGCCACAACTATTAAGTATTAGAGCTCAAATCCAAACCCAGGAATCTGACTCTAGAGGCCACACTCTTAACACCTATGTAATTCAATAATGGTCAATGTTAGGGTTGAATGGGACCTCACAAGTCATCTGGCTCAAATCTCCAAGTCAAAGGAATGTCCCCTCTGCAATAAATTCAGGTAATTCAATTGATGACAAACACAATACCTCAAAAGACATCTCATTTGCTGTTAAATCTGGTTTCCATGAAGGAATAATAATTTTAGATCTTTTGCCAAAATAGCAATGAATGTACTTCCTACAATTTGACTTCTAAGGCCTTAAAGTAAAGAAATTGGATCCCAAAGATTATAGGTGGGGAATTTTTGATGTCCATATTCAAGCAATCAAAGAAGCCCAACTAAAAGAACTCTGGACTGACAGTGACAAATGTAGATTGAACAAAAATTCTTTTTAAAAGGGCTATTTTGAAGATTATGATCCTGACTTTGGAGGAAGTGTGGTGAATGACAGTGGAAGGAATCACATGTAAAATTCCCTAAATAAAAATGTGTTGACTTAAAAAAAACAAAACAAAACAGAAAAAGAAATCAGGTTTCCTTGTCTAGAGACAAAATTGCCCTCCATCTAGCTTCTACTTTTTGGAACTGGAGAACAAAGGAAATTCGGTATGAAAAATTAGGAAAACAATCATAAAAGTCACTAACAGGAATCAAAGTTTGATAAAACAGTACAAAATAGAAAATACAGATAAAAATTTAACTTTGGATACAAGTAAAAATTCTAAATAAAATACTAACTAACTGAATCCATAACAACTATGACAAGTAGGGTTAAGTCCAGGAATACATAAATGATTCAACAACATAATCACATCAGAAAATTAAATAAGAAAACCCATATGATTATATCGATATGTGTTGAATAAACACTTGAAAAAATCAGCCATTATTTCATTAAGAATTTTAAATATACAGGAAATAAAAGGACGTCACTTAAATGTGATACACACCATTGTAAAAGCCAGTACAAAAATCATAACAGTTATATGTTTAAATCATTTTACCAAAATTAACAATAAGACAGAGATAATACCAACCTCTACCAAATTTCACATTGTTTAGAAGATTTTTCACATACTCAACAAAATTAAAAATACCAGTTAGTATAAATATTAGAAAGTAAACAATAAAAATTTATTTACTGGACCCATGAAACTATAGTATCAAGCTACATAATAAGAGAATTTGGGAAGCTGTCTTTATGCAGGATAAATACACCAAAATCTGTACCTTTGTCTATACCTCTAAAACTATAAAATGTATTAAAAACATATGCACCCCAATGTTCATAGCAGCAATGTCCGCAATAGTCAAACTGTGGAAAGAGCCGAGATGCCCTTCAACAGATGAATGGATAAAGAAGATGTGGTCCGTATATACAATGGAATATTACTCAGCCATCAGAAAGGATGAATACCCGACTTTTACATCAACATGGATGGGACTGGAGGAGATGATGCTAAGTGAAATAAGTCAAGCAGAGAAAGTCAATTATCATATGGTTTCACTTATTTGTGGAACCTAAGGGATAGCACAGAAGACATTAGGAGAAGGAAGGGAAAAATGAAGGGGGTGAAATCGGAGGGGGAGATGAACCATGAGAGACTATGGACTCTGAGAAACAAACTGAGGGTTTTAGGGGGGAGGGGGGGAGGGGGATGGGCTAGCCCAGTGATGGGTATTAAGGAGGTCACATACTGCATGGAGTACTGAGTATTATAAGAAAACAATGAATCGTGGATCACTACATCAAAAACTAATGATGTATTGTATGGTGACTAACATAACATAATAAAATAAAACAAAAAAAATAAATAAAAAGTAAAAACAAACAAACAGTATAAATTTGCACAAGGATAAAATAGAACAGTGAAAGAAAGTGAAGAGTCAAGAAATATATCCAGGTTTATTATAATAACATAATGTAGTACAAAAATGGCATTTCCATTCAGTGGAGGAAAGGGGAAGGGTTTCTTGGTGCTGATGTTAATCTGAAAAGGAAAGTAACTTCGAGTCCAATTCATATACAAAAACAAATTTCATATGAATTAAGATCAAAATGTAAAAAGTAAAATTATACTAAACTTTAAAAATTTTTGTAGAACTTTGAAATGGTAGAGAACTTCTTAAGCAAGACAAAACCTAGAAGCCATAAAGGAAGGCACGTATTGCACGGAGCACTGGGTGTTATATGAAAACAATGAATCATGGAACACTACATCAAAAACTAATGATGTAATGTATGGTGACTAACATAACATAATAAAATAAAATTAAAAAAACATAATTTGCTTATATCTTTTTTTGTAATTATATGACAAGAGATATCATAAACAAAAAGCCAAAAGATAGACTAGAGAAAAAGATTTGCAATGAATAAGAGAGATAAAGGGTATAGTGGGCATGGATCATTTGTGGCGCCCAAGCCCTTTTGGATATTTACCTTACATTCGATACCTACCACATTCTGAAGCTGCCTTCAGAAACCCTACTTTCCCAGCCCCATTGCATTGGGGCCACAACTGTGTCACCTGGTGCAGCTGCATGCGTCTTAAGATCCCAAACTAAACCACCTAAGAGAACAGACTCTGAGAGTTTAAATGATTTTTCCGAAGATGGCTGCAGCAGAGGCCACAGCTGTCGTAATGAATGTTCTCCTCAGGCCAGTTCTTTAATGCCGATCTGCTGGTTGCTCCTGGGAACTCAGGCTTCAGCCTATTTCTCAAGCCCTTCCACTGATTCTGGGAGCTTACTCAACATCCTTCAACAAATTGCTGACTGCCTAAACCAGCCAGTTTCCTTTGTTACCAGCTGAAAGCTCTAACCAATGCAAAGGGTTAATATCCCTGATACAGGAAAAAGTTTCTACAAATTGATTTAAAAAAAAAAAAGACAACTCAGGGATAAATGGGCAAAGAACATAAATAGGAAACTTGTATAAATAGATAGATAGAACATAAAGGGATGCTTATCCTCATGAATTGCTGAGGAAGTTCAAATTTAAACGATGAGATAGATACCACCTTTTTACCCGTTATATTGACAAAAATCACAACGAATAATAGGATCCTGTGTTGATAAAATCACCGTCATACATTGCTGTTCAATATTTCCATAACCATGAAACAATCTGGCCATTGCTCTAAAAGTTTCCTAGACTTAGACCCAGACATCTTTATTCAGGGGAATTTATTCTTCAGAAATAAAAGCTGTAGCATATAGGACATAGGTAGAAGGATGTTTGTTGCAAGATTTTCTTGTAATGTCACAAAGCAACTAGATTGCCCACCATTTATATAGATCTTCTTTATCCCAGCTTGTCTATCCATTCATGTATCAATAGACATTTGGGTTGCTTCCATATCTTGGCTATTGTAAATAATGCTGCAATAAGTAAAGGAGTGCGTATATCTTTTCAAATTAGTGTTTTAGTTTTCTCTGGGTAAATACCCAGTAATGGTATATTAGATCATATGGTATTTCTGTTTTTAATTTTTTGAGGAACCCCCATACTATTTTGCATAGTGGCTGTTCCCATTTACCTTCCTACGAACAGTGCATATGGGTGGAAATGAGGAGCTTATCAGCCTTTGCTTTCTATGTCTCTGCTTTGTCAGATAGGTTATAAAAATCAGATAATGCTTTTGAAATTTTTTTAATTTTTTATAATCTAGAAAAGTGCAAAGGAAAGGGGAAGAAGGAAGGAAGCAAGAAAGGGTGGAAGGGGGGTAGAAGGACGGAAGGTGAAGGGAAGGATTCTAAGCACAAGACAGACCTCCACATCAACGTTACCCTGTCTTCAGAGCCTTTCCTAACCCATGGGGACCAGGTAACTCCCCTGTGTGTTTCTATGACACTCTGTGCTCACCACTTCTTGTATCAAGTAGAACATTGTATAAGAAGGACTTGCCCACTTCGCTACATTCCCTTGAATGCATGGAACATTAACCTTCTGCACCCCCACATCCCTTGTACTAAGCACAGTTCCCGTCACAAAATAAATGCTGAATTATTTTTAGGAGAATGGGTAATGTATTTAAAGTACTAGAGGCAAACAATAGACAGCCAATAAATGTTCATCACCCTTTTTTCTCTAAGTGGACTTTCATATTTATAAAGACTGCTATTTTTATAAGACACAATATTTTTATTGCTCAAGATAACTTTTATTTATCCTTCAATTTTATCTGAATGAAAATAACAATTATTTATTTAAAACAAAATGCTATGAGGCTAATCAAAGCATCTGAATCAAATTATATTCAAATGGACAAAAACTTATTTATTCTATTTTCCAGGGGATTAGAAAGAATGCAACGAGTAAAACAGAATTTGGCTTCTTATAGGCACTCAGAGAGTGTTTAATCTAAATCTAAAACCACAGCAGATTGCACGTGTAGTTTAGCTTGAGCAACGCACACAGTGGACACACTCTGGGGGTCTTCTGGTTAGGGTTGGCAATGTTAATGCAGCATAAATAGTACTCAAACACTAAAGGGATGTCAGAGAAGTTGAGGACTTTTAAAAACCAAAAGAATTTCTATGACTTTTGAACGTAATTAAAACAATAAAATTCTCCAAGTATGGATTTTAAAGTTCTGTAGAAAATTCTATAGAGTAAATTGCAGAGAGGAGGCAAATCTAACAGTTCCCTTACCAAAGGAACTTTGATCTCCTGCACTGAAATGAGCTGCTGGTGAACAAAAGAAATTAAAACAAATCTCTTTTGAAAGAACATAAGCCTAACAATTATTAATAATGTAAAATAACAATAATAGTAATAATAATAATATGAACTATAATTTCAAGACACCAAGATTTTAAGAAGATACCAAGTGCTTTGCAAGCCTTCAAACCAATGTTATCCTAGTACAAGCTGCCTTTGAAACTCATGCCTTATGAGTGAGGAATGAATGCAGGGATTCAGTTCCACAGGAAATAGCAGGTAGGTGAGTGGATGGATGTGACTGAACACTTCCTAACTTCTGTGTCATCTGTGAAGAAACAGAAGAGAAAAGTCCAGTTCCAGGTGGAGGATGTAGGGTAGATAAAAGGCAGCCCATTATTTAAAGCTGAACAGGTGATATTTATCACACCTAATTCTACCTGAGCAGGGTATTAACATTGTTCATAGACAGATCATGCAAAATTTCTTTGTCAATAGTACATTAAAACCAGACATTTCTTTTTGCAAAACTCCAATATGGCACTACCTTTAGTTATCTAATATACACTGAGTTTTGTCACAGCTCGTTCACCATCCTGATCAAACACAAGACTTAACTAATGTATAATAAAATGATTAAGATGAAGGAAGCAAATGAATGCTGTTGACTTCCTTCATCCCAAAATTGGACCCATGAACTTAATGCTTTTCCCCATCAAACTGTACCATGTTGAAAGTCAAAGTGAGATGCTATCAGTACCCACATGGCTTCTAAGTGCTTTGATAAGGCTTTATCAATGCCATTTATTTTCCTTAGAATGAAGCCATTACTTTAGCAATGCAGAAAGCCCCATTTCATTCCTGTATCATACACACACAAAGGGAAATAAAACTTGGCTCCTCTTCTTCCAGAATTTGCAAACATGACATTGTCAAACCAGAGGAGGCAGCTACCCTCCTTCAGGAGTTGCAACTCTTCTGTGCTAAGGCAGGTCATGTGACATCTCCCACTTATTTATGTTTTTCCCTAATGAAAGGATGCCTCTTTCTGCTGCAATAGATAGTTTAGATTTTTTAATATTGTTAGTGTTGAGATATAAACACTTTGGTACATATTGGAGAGTAATAAATTGTGTTGAACATTGATAAACTAACGCAATTACCAGCAAGGTCAGAGAGTCAGCTAATTTAGAAATATCAGTCCTAGGATTTTGAGTTGTCCCCTGGAGAGCTGCAGCACTTTATTACAGCAGGAGGGTGAGGAGAAAATGGTACATTAGGATTGATCTTTTGATCTAATTGTGGGAACTCTGCCACTCCTCGTTTGACCAAAAATGCTTACCAAGCAAGAGAAAACATAGCACAACTAATTGAGGACTATCCCTTATACACCAGACTAAGTAACAGAATTCTGGGAAATAAGGGACAAATCCTGCCATATTAATGGCGTGAGCTTGTTGTCACTGATGTGCATATTTGCGTATCTTTTTTACAATGTCTTTTAAAGCATAATCCCAAATCAAATTCAACAGTTTCAACCAGTTTAAGGAAAAAAATTCATTTTCACATTCATCACCTGCACTGGTAAAATTATAACAAAATTTGAATGAATATTTGGTGCCCCTCTTTCAATAGGGACTTAAAATCAGCTGTAGAGGTACTTAGTTTTCAAAAGATTTTCAGTCCCAGGAAATGTTTGATTAGCCTTATCTATTCATCAATATTTCTTGTTTTGCTTATCAATAACACAAAGAATGTAACACTGCCTAACATATCTAAGGATAATTTATTCTAGAATATCTAAATTCATTCTAGAACTGTAAGTCTAATTTCCTGTTTTCATTAATATTGTTACTCTTAACATGATTTGGTTTAGCTCACCCACCCAGGATCTATCAGGTCCTGGGCCTTTAGGAATAGGGCAATTTGACTTATTGTGTTAAAGTCAAACTGAAGTCCTGATTTGAGGGCCTAAATAGAGTTCAATTGAAATAAGATTCCTGTTTCGCTGCCAGGCACATCACAGTCACCATCAAATTGTATTATTTGGGAAAGCTATTTCAAATATAGTCCTTCTTAATAATATAATCCCATTTGACAGATGAGTTCCTCACGAAGCACTAAGACTGAAAAATGATTAAAGGATTTACATGCAGCACCTTAAAAAAGGCATGGAAATGACAGCATTTCGGAAGTTCACATTCTCAAACAGGGCAATAACCAAAGTATCTTAAATGTTACCCTAATATTTGCAAGCAAGCATGTAAATGAGTTTCAACTAGTGAATTCTAATAATATAATAAGGTTGAATTATATCTGAAAACTTTCCCCTTGGGTATTATATTTCCCAAACAGAAACCCTTTAATATGCGACTTTTTGTTCAAATGGTTATCAGACAACCAGGAAATACAAGTAAAAGTAGTGACATTGTTTACTGCAATTCCAATTTCAGATGGAATCAAGTTTTCCAAAGGGTAAGGTAATTCACAAAAGGAAAAAGTTCTTAAGAAGCTGAGCAGCGGGGAAAGGCTTCACTGTTAAGTGCTCATGGATGATACTTTCAGTTCTTTGCCAAGGTTCACTTCAGTGCCTGCAATTTTCGAGACTCTCAAACATACCTTGCAAAATCCAGACCCTTTCCAGCTTCGTTAAGTTTTCCTTCTATACCCTCAGTCGCTGTGAATTTAACTCTATTATTGAGTACTTAAAGCCCACTGAAGAATGTTAATATTTTAAAAACAGGGTCTTGAGAATACAGCTAGAATGTTTACAATTCTGTTCTGTGGCAGCAGATTGTACTAATGTACGTAGCAAATAACCAATGTCAAATTGATGCAGGCGGCCCAGCTGTCTGCCCTTTGTCTGTAGGCTTAATTCCCAGAAAGGGACTGGGGTAATCCCTTTGTGATACAATCAGCTCTAGGGGTTTAGCAACTTATATTACATTATTGAAAGGATGAGGAGCTGATGATGGGCTGCTAATATGAAGATTGCGTTAGGCAGAATATTAGCCCAAACACCACTGGGCTGCTGAGCCACTTCCTTGCTGGGACATAATACACAGTATTTGTTTTTGTTCTTGTTTTTCAAAACTAAGTTGAAACTCTCTTTGGACAAGTCTTATGTAGCTTAGCTGGGAAGGGAGCTCAGATTTAGACTCTGTAAAGATGAATTATCTTCCAAAAAGAAGACAATTTGCACAGTAATTGATAACAGAGAAAAAATTTGGAGTAGAGAGTACTTTTACATAGTGTATTACATATTACATATATTACATGTATCATACATACACATATATATCCTATACACATAATATAATAACAATGCAATATTGTTGTGTAAAGTAGCCACACAAACCAATAGATTTGCCATAAATTATATCATGATTTAAAATACTCATATATTGAAAAAAATTTCCACCAAGTTACAGTTTTATTTGTCCACTGTGCCTCAATAAAGCTAGAATAAAATAAAATACTGGCTGCCTTTAATTTCATAAATTTGAAACAAATTTCACTTCTTTCGAAACAAGCATCCTGAGGTAATGTGTCTTTCCTCTAACAACCCTCTCATCAGCAAAGGCATGTATGCCTTGATTTTCCACAGGAAGCTATGGCATGTTCTTTGAGTTAGTTTAGCAGTGCTGTGTGTGCCCTTTGATCTTCCAAAGAGTAGGCACTTCAGAATTTCCGGAGGCAATCTCTTTCCAAACAGGCCAATACTACTTTTCTGCAAAATGGAATTCCCTGAAATAAATTAGTTGGCTTTAAAATTCATTTAGGATGTATTTTTCACTTAAAAAATTACTTTAAATTGGTTTTTGAAAAACTTCATGAGTTTATAATATGATGATTATCAATGTATTCATCCATTCGGAAATAACCTCCTGGTGAACTGCTCACAGTGAAAATAACCCAGAGACAGATTCAGTCACTTCTGGGAGTGAGGTAATATTTACTTTGCGAATTTGTTCTAGAGAAAATAAGGAGAGAAAAGAAGTGGACAGGACCTCTGGCCCCAGAATCTCTGCCTAATGGCCCATTCAGCACTGCTAATGGGTAGAAATCCAAAGTGGGTTTATTTTGCTGTCCCAAGTCTTTGCATTTGTTATTTTCTTCTTCCTTGAAGATGAGGCATTGTCCTTTTGTGGCAAAATCATAGTTAATTCAGAAGGTGGTCATTGTGTTTTCTATCTTCTTCTCTATAAGAATTAACCAGAAGGGGCGGCGCCTGGGTGGCTCAGTCGGCTCAGGTCATGATCCTAGAGTCCTGGGATGCAGCCCTGCATTGGGCTCCCTGTTCAGCATGGAGTCTGCTTCTCCCTCTCTCTGCCCCTCCCCCCTGCTCGTGTTCTCTCTCGCTCTCTCACTCTTTCTCTCTCTCAAATAAATAAATTAAATCTTAAAAAAAGAAGAAGAAGAATTAACCAGAGGTTTGGGTAAAAAAAAAAAAAAAAACCATGATGTCTTCCAATCCATCTTAAAGGGAAAATGTCATAAACTTCTCAAAAGTCAGAAAGACTTCCAGCTTCCTTAGGAGGTAAAAAGGGGAGAAGTTTCCTCCCATTCTAACAACAAGAGAAGCCATATAACCTACAAAATCATAACTTTCCTTAACTCCATCAGGGAGCAGAAGTTGCAAAGTAAACAGTCTAAAATCTAAAGAAAGACAGGTGTCTCCAAGGAGAGATGGGACCCTAGTCCTGGCTCACTTGCAGCAGACCGTGGGAAGAAGATCGGCCGCCATGTGAGTGGAAGAAAAAGAGGAGAGAATGGGGCAGAATAAATGTTTGAAGAGATATGAGCTCAGAATTTTCAAAAAATAATTAAACACATGAAATTACAGATCATAGAATCTCCCAGAAACAAGAAGAATACTTACAAAAACAAATAAACCAACCAACAAAAAAACTCCCATAGGTATGTCCTATTAACACTGCTGAAAAGAGAAAGAGAAAATCTTGAAATCAGCCAGAGAAAGAAGACAAGTTATATACCAAAGAACACAGGAAGGAATTCCACCACACTTCTCATGGGAAATTATGCAATCCAAAAGAAAATAGAGTGACGTCTTTAAAAAGCTAAAAGAAAATAATGCAAATACTTTATTTCATTATGAAAACTGGCAAAGTTTTTCAAGTTATTTATAACATATGGCTTTTCAAACAACATCATTTCTGGGACTGGTTTGTATTACATCTTTATACCCAAGAATTAATAGATTGAAATCTTCCACATTAAAAAAAATTATGTGAAGAGTACATTATGACCCTTGGACTAATTTAAAACAATGCAGACCACTTCGATCATTGTTTGATGCCTCAAATCAGACAGGAGAACTGGCTGGGTTTCTCATCACTCCACTCACAGCTATAGGGGTCAGTGCTACTGAATACAAGTTATCAGTGCATTGGTCTTAGTGATTAACAGTCCAGATTTTGGAGTCAAAAAGATGTGGATTTAAACTCTGGCCCCTCCACTTCATAGCTCTGTGAGTTTGAGTAGAATGTTAAACTCTGACTCTTTAAAGGAGGATTAACAAAACCAACCCTATGTGGTGGTTTTAAGGATTAAATGAGGTGTATGTAAAGTGCTGAATGACAATAAGCTCTCAATAAATGGTAGTTCTAATAACTAATATGCTGTTATTTTAAGACATGACCACTAATTAATGTAGACTTGATTCAGGATACCAAAAACATTTAAAGTGTATTTTAGATGCTGATTTTCCAGTAGCCACACTTTGTTAATTTTTCCCACAGGAGTTAGTCTTTGGTAGGAATTGTGGTGCAAAGCTAGAGTGATTTTTTATTGCACTGTAACTGAAATCAGGGAGGCTGCCTGAGTTTCATAAGGTCTCAAGTACAAGTGGCTTGGTGGGTACTACCATGTGGATCAATTACTACCATATGGATCATTTGTCACCAATATCCAAAATAATATTCAATGTTTGTTAAGTGTTTTGAATCCTTTCATATAAAACCATACAGATTGCAAGTGTTATGATTTAATAAAACAATCCTAAAGATAATGATAAATTTCATCAAAAAAGCCAATATTTATAATTTATATTTATAATTCTATTGTTAAATTGTTTTGTTGCCATGCACAGGCAATATTAATGTAATTCTAATATTATACTATAATACTTACTTTTAAATTAATAAATTATAGGGATCTGTAGAATGTATAGGGAAAATACAAATATTTTAGAGTCCCTTGTATTTTTTCTGTGAGTATAAAATATCAGTATGATATTATATATGTTTGTATTTTTTCCCTGATTATACTTTCATAAGTATAATTTACAGAAATCAAGTTTCTTCAGTATCTTGTAAATGCCATATAAATAACTATGACATTATTTTCTGTTTTTCTCTGCTTTATAGTCATTCAACAAACATCCAAGAACATTGACCATCCACTCTGTGCAAGACATTGTTCTCAGTGTCAAATAAAACTAGCAGCACATTGCTTTTTTTCTAGCAGCACATTACTAAAATGGTCTACATAGAGGCTACTTTTTGAACTGCACTAAGAGAATCTAGACCAAATGTTATCACACTAAATAAGAACTTCATTTAATAGAGAGTTAAAAAGAAAAGTCATTTCCAAGCTAATTTGTTTGCTCTTATTCACTTCTTTAATGAAGCAGATGCTCTCCTTTATGAGCAAAATGGTGATTTGCAGCAAATGATAACTCAAATGACTAAATAATAAAGGAGATGGGCTATGTTGTGCATTATCTTACACTGAAGTGCTGATATAAGATGATTTGCTAGAGGTCATGTTTTACAGATTCTAAGGGCTTGAGAATAATATGTTCTATGATTTCACTGTGATACTACATTTCTGACTACTAAACTGAATGGTGGGGTGCCTCTGAGATGGCTCAGTTGGTTAAGCATCTGCCTTCAGCTCAGGGAGAGGTCCCAGGGTTCTGGCATTGAGACCTGCATTGGGCTACCTTGCTCAGCAGGGAGTCTATTTCTCCCTCTCCCCTCTGCCCCCTCCCCACCTCCATTCGGGCTCGCACGCACTCTCTCTCAAATAAATAAATAAAACCTGAATTGTGTCCGTAATACAAAGGAATGTGAAAACTCATTTACTGAAATTACAAAGTCATTTTTTAAAAGAAAAAAAATGCATGTATACTTCATTAGGTCACAGTCTATCTGCTTTTCTTGAGGTTGTAATTACAAATCATTGACTTTAGTTGTCATTGAGCCCAAACCCTTTATTTTGTAAAGTTGTTGAACAATAGAGAGGCTGTGACCCTTATGGCACTATGGTCAGACAGACATTTACTGAGACCCACAGAATCAAAATCTTCAGGGCCAGGGCCTCAGCATCTGCATTTGTACAGCTTTACTGTTGATCATGATCATCAAGGAGAGATGAAAACTATGAGTCTGACAGGAAACGCTGTACCCACATGAGTTTGCATTCAGACAGACCTGAGTTCCATACCCATCCATCACTTACTGTTGTGTGACCTTGGCAAGTTCTTTGTCTCTCAAAATCTTTCCATACAAAATACACACAGACCTCAAGGGTTATGATTTAATAAAACAATCCCAAAGATAATGACAAATTTCATCAAAAAAGTCATGGGGTATTTTTTCATATATAAAATGAGAACAAATACCATACCTACTGTATGGTATTTATGTAGGGATTAAAAGAGACAGGTATGTCAAATGTATTGCACAGTGCTTGGTATGTGACAAATGTTTATAAATGATAGCTTTTGACTGCTTAAACATTTTTCACCTTTGCTGAGCTGTTATTTCTTCTACTCCTCTTAATCATGAGAGTGTCTCCTCTCCTGGTATCCAGGACAGCATTTTTTCCTGATTATCCTGTCTAACCTCTCCTCATTCACCTCTACTGGCTTCTCTTCCTCTAACCCCCATAAAATCTGAGCATTCTCCAGGATTCAGTCCTCCATTTCTGGAATTTTTCTAGATCTCTATTTTCCCCATGATGTCAAGTAACATCTATTTGAAAAACACCCTTAAATGCCTATCTTTAGCTCTGCCATATCTTGAGTTCCAGAAGAGCCCTCCAAACTGTAATTAAGAGTGTTCAGCTTTGGATGTCCTGTAGACACATCAGATTCATCCTTTAACCACACACACACACACACACACACACACACACACACACGTGTACACACACACCCCTCCTCAATTCTGTGCCTCATACTGTTTCTGATCTCTATCATCATCTTGTCTCTATATAAAATTTTGATATTTTGTCTATTATGAATTATAGCTTTGATTCATTGATTTTGATTTTTTAAAATATTTTATGAAAATATTGGGAGGGTGTCCTCTTAAATTTTGAGCCCAAGGCAACTGCCTGCACATGCTTCATCCTAGTCCTAGCCATGGGCCATGGTTCTGGCTGCATAACACCTATTTTTCTCTGAGAATTCTCTGAGCCTGATTCTCCATCTTCATAGCAAATCCATGAGCTCTCAATAGCTTTTCAATAAATGCTTGTTCTATTTAAGTCAGCCAGAGTCCCTCTCTATACTTTGAATCAATGAAGAATGAATAAATGGGAAAAGGAGGAAGAATACTCAAAATTATACTACTGAGAAATCATCCATGGCCTGAAAATCTTGTTCTGACACTGAGAGACAGACTTTTTTGTGTTTATCAGAAAGTTCCTAAGTTTGATCTTTTTCATAATATTCCCACATTTAAGTACTCAAATTTCAGGCAAAGTAATAAACTGAAGTATTTATTGGCTGGAAAATTCATGATACAAATTTCAATGCAGGCCAGTGGGACTTACTTAATGCATGATGGTGGTATCATGGTATAGTATATATTACAAGCACCTGCTTCTATGTCAGGGAAACAAGAGTTAGTCCTAATTTCTGAAACTTTATCAACTGTATTACCTCCAACACATTAGTTGTCTGTTTTAAACTCAGTTTCCTCATAAGATTATTGTGAGGATTAAATAAGAAAAATATAAACAGCATAGTGCCAGGCACACATTACATGCTCAGTTAATGTTTGAGGAAGTAGAGATGATAATGGTAAATTTTGTCTCCTTGTTAGACAGAACAGTAAATCTCAAGAAACTGGGCTTTCCTACCTAACAAATTTATATCTATTTAGTAGAAAATATCTCTACAGTGTTTTATGGGAAGCATCTTATTTATCCTTCTGTCTAGAACTCCAGTTCAGGTACCATCTTGTCCAAATCCAGGGAGTGCCATTTACATTATAGTCCATAGAAATGGTGCTCCCTGGACTTAGACATTATACAGCACTCACGCCTGTGTACATCAGCTCTGTTTCAATTTTTGATTTTAGCAAATAACACAATGATCATGAGTTACAACTCCTTTACTCTTTAATCATCCCTTTTATCTTAAAATAAGCAATAATTAATATAATATCAGAATAGCAAATATAGATTCAATATTTTGTTGCTTGTATTTCTTTTCAATGATAAGCATCAAATAAGTATTTCAATTTTCAGGATGTGGGGGAATACTTGTTAATAAAGCACTGGGTTTCTTCTTTCTTCAGATTGAGTAGGACTTGTAATCTTAGTTGTATGACTCTTTCTCCAGAGTGGATATTAAATTTATGGGTAGGTGATTCAGCACCTAAAATTTTGTTAAACTCATGTATTATGTATCAGGCTTACCATTAACAGAGAAAAACCTCAACCTATATGCCATGTTAAAAATACAATATGGAAATGCATCTGAATTCAAAAACAGCAACAAAATAATACTATGGTTTTCCCTGAGAAATTTTCACTTGTTAAAAAGAAACTGATGTTCAATTCTGGGAACACATGTTGGAAATCAGTTTCTTCATTCGCAGAGGATTTCTAGCTGAATAATATGTCTCTTTAAAGGAATATGAAACTCTGGTATAACGTGATGTGATAATCAAAATATGTAATTATGTAGCAGATTCTTTATGTCTGAAGCAAAGGATTTAATATGCAATATAATTCCCCATTTAACAATTTTTAACATAGCCTAGTCTAAGCAGTCTTTATTATTTTATCATCATTATCATTATTATACACTTATATCAGAATTGAAGTTTGGTGGGTCAATGATGGTAGTTCAGAAAATAGGTGTCCCAATCTGTATTTGTGCCAGATTTAGTGGGTGACCAAAAGCAGAGGGGGAAAAGGAGTGAGGGATATACCCAAACACAATGCTCTTAAAAGGAATTATCCTTGTTCATATGAGCAAAAATATGAAAAGCAGCAGATAATTTGAGTCATTTTATCCCTAAGAATCAAAACCAGAATCTTCTGAAAGAACTTAGTATCCTGCTTACATTTGTCTTTTTGTCTTGTCTTTTTTACTTTGCAATACTTTTATCACCACCTAGGGGCAAGCCAAACAATCAAGAAGATCCTTTTCCACCACTAAGTCATTCCTAAATTATATACTATCTGAATCAAAAAGACATTTATGATTTCAAATGATTGCTTGGCTTTTTTCTTCCAATAAAAGTCAATCTTTTATTATGTATTTCTTCTTTGTCTCAAATATGATTTTAAAATATAAACTGATTTTTGTAATACATGAATACTATCTTTTAGTTTTATTGTTGTATCTCTTCTTATATGTCAACTTGTCAAAAACTTTTCCATTTATTTAGAGAAAATTTCAACTTAAAAGAATAAGTCTACTTTTATAACTGTTCAGCCCTTAGTCCTTTAAATCAATTCCTATGGAAGACATTTGCAAAGCATAAAATGCAGTAACTTTGTATTATACATAATATTAAATCATACCAAAAAAAATCTCTTTTGCTAAAATTACTTAAAAGTAATCTAACTTAAAAAAATAAAAATAAAAGTAATCTAATTTCATGGAACAACATGGAGTGGGATAACATTCATATAGAAGAGAGAAAAAGGGGCAGAAAACTTATTTGAAGAAATAATGGCCATAAACTTCCCTAACCTAGGGAAGGAAACAGACATCCAGGGCCAGGAAGCCCAGAGAGTTCTAAATACAATAAACCCAAAGAGTTCCACACTAAGACATATTGTAATTAAAATGTCAAAAGTTAAAGAGAGAGCAGCAAGAGATAAACAAATTATTACATACAAGGGAAACTCCACAAGGTTACCAGCAAATTTCTGAGCAGAAACTCTGTAGGCCAGAAGGGAATGGCAGGACAAATTCAAAGTGCTGAAAGCAAAAAAAAAAAAACCTTCCAACCAAGAATACTCGACCTGGAGAGGGTATCATTCAGAACTGAAGGAGAGATACAGTTTTCCAGACAAGCAAAAGCTAAAAGAGCTCATCACTATACAACCAGTCTCACAAGAAATGTTAAATGGTCTTCAAGCTGAAAAGAAATGACACTAATTAATATGAAAGTAAAAAATCTCACTCTAAAAGGTACATCTATAGTGAAGGTGGTAGATTAATCACTTATGAAGCTACTATGAAGGATAAAAGACAAAAGTAGTAAAATTAACTAAAATTATAATAATTAGTTAAGAAATACATAAAATAAGATGTAAAATGTGACATCAAAAACAAAACATGATGGAAAAGTAAAAATGCAGAATTTGGGAATGTGTTCAAATTTAAGTTGCTATCAACTTAAAACACATTGTCATATACATAGGATGATATCTGTGAGCCACACGGTAAACACAAAGCAAAAATGTATAGTAAATACACAAAAGAAAATGAGAAAGAAAGCTAAGCATAACCACTAAAGAAATTCATCAAACCACAAGGGAAGGGAGAAAGAAAAGAAAGGAACAGAGAATAACTACAAAACAGCCAGAAAACAATTAAGAAAATAGCAATAAGTACATACCTATCGAAAATTACTTTAAATGTAAATAGACTAAATTCACCAATCAAAAGACATAGAGTGCCTTAATAGATAAAAAAAAAAAAAAAGACACATCTATATACTGACTCACTTCAGAAGTAAGGACACATACAGGCTGAAAGTGAAGGAATAGAAAAAGATATTCCAAGCAAATGGAAATGGAAAAAAAGCTGGTATAGCTGTACTCATATCAGACAAAATCAACTTTAAAACAAAGACGGTAATAAAAAAACAGAGGAGTATTACATAATGATAAAGTGGTCAATCCACCAAGAAGATATAACATTTATAAATATATATGTACCCAACAGTAGGAGCACCAACATTAGACCTAAAGGGAAAAAAATGACAGCAAAATAATAACAGTTCAGGAGTTTAATGCTCTGCTTACATCAATGGACAGATCACCCAGACAGAAAATCAATAAAGAAACATCAGCCTTAAATGACATTAGACCTTTTTTTATTAAGATGGACTTTTATTAAAAAAAAATGGACTTCTATTATTTTTATTAAGATGGGTTTAATAGATATAAATAAAACACTCCATCCAAAAACAGCAGAATACACATTCTTCTTAAATGCACATAGAACATTCTCCAGGATAGATTGCACATTAAGCTACAAAAAAAGTCTCAATAAATTTAAGAAAATTAAAAGCATTCAAACATCTTTTCTGACCACAATGGTATGAAACTAGAAATAAATTACAAGAAGAAAATTGGACAAGATACAAATACATGAAAATTAAACAACATGTTACTGAACTACTATTGGGTCACCGAAGCAATCAAAGGAGAAATCAAAAACACCTACAGACAAATGAAAACAGAAATATGACATAGCATATCTGTTGTATGTTGCAAAAACAGTTTTAAGAAAAAAGATTAAATGCAATACATGTTTACCTCAAGAAACAACACAAATCTCAAATAAACAATTTAACTTTACATCTAAAGGAACTAGAAAAAGAAGAACAAAGGAAGCCCAAAGTTAGTAGGGGGAAGGAAATAAAAAAGATAAGAATGGAAACAAATGAAATAGAGACTAAAAAGACAATAGAAAAGATCAATGAAACTAAGAGCTGGTTCTATGAAAAGATAAACAAAATCAACAAACTTTTAGCTATACTTACCAAAAAAAAAGAGAGTTCAAACAAATAAAATCAGTAAGGAAAGAGAACACACTGGTACCACAGAAATACAAAGAATCATAAGAAACTACTATGAACAATTATTTATACCAACATATTTGGACAACCTAGAAGAAATGGATAAATTCCTAGAAACATACAATATTCTAAGACCGAATCATGAAGTAATAGAAAATCTGAATAGTCAGATTACTAATAAGGAGATTGAAGAATCTGTAATCAAAAACCTCCCAACAAACAAAAATCCAGGACCAGACAGCTTCACTGGTGAATTCTACCAAACATTTAAAGAAGATTTAATAGCAATCCTTCTCAAATTCTTCCAAAAAATTGAAGAGGAGGAAATGCTTCCAAACTCATTCTATGAGGCCAACATTACTCTGATACCAAAATCAGACAAGGAAACTACCAAAAAAGAAGGAAGAGGAGGAGGAGGAGAAGAAGAAGAAATAAAGAAAATTACAGGCCAATATTCCTGATGAACATAGATGCAGAAGTCCTCAACAAAATATTAGCAAACTGAATTCAACAATATTTTAAAAAGATCACACACCATGATCAAGTGGAATTTTTCCAGGGATGCAAGGATGGTAGAGCATCTGAAAATCAACCAACATGTATACTACATTAACAAAATGAAAGATAAAAATCATAGTCATCTCAAGTCGGAGGGGGAGACGAACCATTAGAGACAATGGACTCTGAAAAACAAACTGAGGGTTCTAGAGGGGAGGGGGGTGGGGGGATGGGTTAGCCTGGTGATGGGTATTAAAGAGGGCACATTCTGCGTGGAGCACTGGGTGTTATGCACAAACAATGAATCATGGAACACTACATCAAAAACTAATGATGTAATGTATGATGATTAACATAACAATAAAAAATTATTAAAAAAAGATATTCAACATCCATTTAGGATAAAAATTCTCAACAAAGGGGGTATAGAGGAAACATTCCTCAACATAATAAAGGCTATATATGACAAAACTCACAGGTAACATAATCAACAGTGAAAAGCTGAAAGCTTTTCCTCTAAGATCAGGAAAAAGACAAGGGTGCCCACTTGCCCCACTTTTATTCAACATGGTATTGGAAGTCTTAGCCAGAGCAATTAGACAAGAAAAAGAAATAAAAAGCATCCTAATTGGTAAGGAAGATGTCAAACTGTCACTATCTGCAGATGACATGATACCAGGATATTATACATAGAAAACCCTAAAGACTCCATCAAAAACTGTTAGAACTAATAAATGAATTCAATAAAGTTTCAGGATACAAAAATGATAAACAAAAGTCTGTTGTGTTTCAATACACTAGTAAAATATCAGAAAGAGAAGAAAACAATCCTATTTACAATTACATTAAAAAGAATAAAATATGTAGGAATATGATTAACCAAGAAGGTGAAAAACCTATAGCCTGAAAACTATAAGACACAGATGAAAGAAATTGAAGAAGACACAAATAAGTGGAAAGATATTCTGTGCTCATATATTAGAAGAATTAATATTGCTAAAATGTCCACACTACCCAAAGCAATCCATAGAAATAATGCAATACCTGTCAAAATTCCAATGGCATTTTTCACAGAACTAGAACAAATAGTTGTAAGATTTGTATAGAACCACAAAATACCCCAGATAGCCAAAACAGTCTTGAGAAAGAACTAAGTCAGAGGTGTCACTATATTACACTATACTATAAAGCTATAGTAATCAAATAGTATGGTATTGGAATAAAAACAGACACATAGATCAGTGAAACAGAATAGAGAGCCCAGAAGTAAACCCACATATATATATGGTCAATCGATTTACAACATAGAAGGCAAGAATATACAATGGGGTAATGACAGACTCTTCAATAAACAGTGTTGGGAAAATTGGACAGCTACATGAAAGAGAATGAAACTGGACCACTTTCTTACAACATATATACAAAAATTAACTCAAAATAGATTAAACATTTGAATGTAAGGCCTGAAGCCATTAAACTCCTAGAAGAAAAACAGTAAACTCCTTGACATTAGACACAGCAATGAGTTTTTGTGGGGTTTTTTGTTTATTTGGATCTGACTCCAAAGGCAAGGGAAACAAAAGCAAAAAATAAACAAATGGGAGACTACATCGACTCAAAATCTTCTGATCAGCAAAGGAAACCATCAACAGAACAAAAAGGCAACCTACTGAATGGGAGAAGATATTTGCAAATCATATATCCAATACAGGATTGATACTCAAAATATATAAAGAACTTATGCAACTCAATAACAACAACAGAAACAAATAATCTAATTCAAAAATGGACAGAGGATCTGAATAAACATCTTTCCAAAGAAAATATACAGATGGCCAACAGATATGTGAAAAGACATTCCACATCACTAGTAATCAGGGAAATGCAAATCAAAACCACAATGAGGAAACGCCTTATACCTTTCAGAATGGCTATTCTCAAAACACAAGAAATAACAAATGTTGATGAGAATGTGGAGAAAAGGGAACCCTTGTGCACTGTTGGTGGGAATGTAAATTGGTGCAGCCACTATAGAAAACAGTGCGAAGTTTCCTCAAAATATTAGAACTACCATATGATCTAGCAATTCCATTATTGGCTATCTTTCTGAAAACACTAATTTGAAAAAATACATGTACCCCCTATGTTCATTGCATTATTTACAATAGCAAATATATGAAAGCAACCTAAGTGTCCACTAATGAATGAATGGATAAAGATATGGTACACACACACACACACACACACACACACACACACACACACACAAATGGAATACTACCTCAGCCATAAGAAAGAATGAAATCTTGCCATTTGTAATGACATGGATGGACCTTGAGGGTATCATGCTAACTAAAATAAGTCAAACAGAAAAAGACAAATACTGCATGCTTTCACTTATATGTGGAATCTAAAAAACAAAACAAGCAAATAAAATAAAACCCAGACTCACAGATACAAAAAAATGGACTAGTGGTTGCCAGAGGGAAAGGGGTTGGGGAGAGTGTGAAATGGGTGAAGGGGATCAAGAAGTACAAACTTCCAGTTATCTAATTAAATAAGTCATGGGGGAAACAGTCAACAAAACCAAGAGACAACCTACAGAATGGGAGAAGGTAGTTGCAAATGTCTTATCACATGAAGGGCTAGTATCCAAAATCTATAAAGAACTTAAAGGGGCACCTGGGTGTCTCAGTCAGTTAAGCATCTACCTTTGGCTCAGGTCATGATCCCAGAGTCCTGGGACTGAGCCCCGCACTGGGCTCCTTGCTCAGCAGGGAGTCTTCTTCTCCCTCTACCCCTGCTCATGCTCTCTCTCATTCTCTCTCTCTCTCTCTCTCTCTCAAATAAATAAATAAAATCTTTTAAAAAAAAAAAGAATTTATCAAACTCAACACCCAAAGAACAAAAAAATCCAGTCAAGAAATGGGCAGAAGACATGAACAAACATTTCTCCAAAGAAGACATGCAAATAGCCAACAGACACATGAAAATATACTCAACATCACTTGGCATCAGGGAAATACAAATCAAAACCACAATAAGATACCACCTCACACCAGTCAGAATGGCTAAAATTAACAAATCAGGAAACAATAAATATCGGCAAAGATGCTGAGAAAGGGGAACCCTTTTATACCACTGGTGGGAATGCAAGATGGTACAGCCACTCTGGAGGTTACTCAAAAAGTTAAAAATAGAGCTACCGTGTGACCCAGCAATTGCACTTCTAGGTCTTTACCCAAAGGACACAAACATAGCGATCCGAAGGGGTACCTGCACCTCAATGTTTATAGCAGCAATGTCCACAATAGCCAAACTATGGAAAGATTCCAGATGTCCATCGACAGATGAATGGATAAAGAAGATGTGGTATATATACAAAGGAGTATTACTCAGCCATCAAAAAAAAGTGAGCACTGGGTGTTATACACAAACAATGAATCATGGAACACTACATCAAAAACTAATAATGTAATATATGGTGATTAACATAACATAATAATAAAAAAAATGAAATCTTACCATTTGCAATGATGTGGATGGAACTAGGGGTATTATGCTAAGCAAAATAAGTCAATCAGAGAAAGACAATTATATGATTTCACTCCTATGTGGAATTTAAGAAACAAAATAGAGGATCATAGCGGAAGGGAGGGAAAAATAAAATAAGACAAAATCAGAGAGGGAGACAAACCATAAGTGATTCTTAAGTATAGGAAACAAACTGAGGGTTGCTGGAGGGGAGATGGGTGGGGGGATGGGGTAACTAGGTGATGAGCATTAAAGAAGGCACATGATGTAATGAGCTCTGGGTGTTATATACAACTGATAAATCACTGAACCCTACCTCTGAAACTAATAACACACCATAGGTTAATTAATTGAGTTTAAATTAAATTAAAAGATAAATAAGTCATGGAGATGTAATATACAGCATAGGGAATATAGTCAATAATATGGTATTAATGTTTTATGGTAGCCAGACTTATTGTGGTGATCATTTTGCAACATGATATATGAACGTCAAATCACTGTTATACACCTGAAACTAATATAATATTGTATGTCAATTATACCTCAGTTAAAAAAAAAAGACTTTCCCTTCCAATTCATTAAGTGAAGAGTGCCTTTGAGTTTTCTAAAGAGGAATACTGTTTCCTTTTTTGCCCATTGAAGTGGAGCCATACTACTTCAATCACTATGTCACAGAAGAACCAGGCTTCTTTAAATTTATAATTCATAATTCTTTGAATTCATAATTGCTTAATTACCAACTCTTTTTGGGTTTGAATGACATCCTCTTAATTTTGAAGCACTCAACCCTAAACCTCAGTTTGAAATAGGGTTTGAATATACTGTCGCAAACTTCATACAGAAATCTCTGTGTGAAATTCCTCCAAAACATGAAATCCCTGTGATTCTCTCAATGAGATTGTGTCTTATTCATCAGGAGCAGGTCTGATCAATTCTGCTGACACAGAGAGTTTTTGATTGTCCTAAACAGAAAAAGTGTAACATCTTCATTCTTTTCCAGCCTAGAGCCAAGGAAAACCTATATATAACCATACAGCTAAATTCTAGAGTAAGAAAAATCTCAAGTAAATATTTAAAATAAACACCTAAAATACTACTTCCCACCCCTTAAGCAAAGCTGTGCCGTGCTCATAGTAACCTAATAAAATGGCCACTGGTTAATTCTACTTCTTCAAATCATTCAGAAGAAAATAGTGAACATGTTCTTTCAAATGTTTCAGTGGAAATATCGTCAGCAGCTATTTATTAAAATCCAACTTTTAATTTTAGTAATATTTAGGGTCCTCATTACCAGTTTAGAATTCATAATTCAAGATAACTTGAACTACATTGAAATTACTTGTGCTGCCTCTAAAAAAAACAATTTAATTAAGAATATTAATGTAAACAAGATAAAAGGACATAAGAGAGAATTCAATGAAAAGATTTAGAGGAAATATATTCTCCAATAAGTTTAGAATCCCTATTTTAAACATTTTCTATGCTCACTTTACTTATTCACTAAAGTAAATAAATTTCTGCAACTTAATCCATACTAATGCATGTTTTTGAAAACAATAAAAAGGCATTTATTTTTTTTAATTAAAGAAAAAGGAAAAAAAGAGAAGTGTTCTAATTCAGATGATATCAAAAATAAAATTATTGCTGGGTGCCTGGGTGGCTCAGTTGGTTAAGCAACTGCCTTTGACTCAGGTCATGATTATGGAGTCCCCGGATTGAGTCCCACATTGGGCTCCCCGCTCAGTGGGGAGTCTGCTTCTCCCTCTGACCCTCCCCCCCATGCTCTCTCTCTCCCATTCTCTCTCTCAAACAAATAAATAAAAGCTTAAAAAATAAAATAAAATAAAATTATTGCTTTCAGGGTAATTAAAATTTCTCAAAGTGTTTTTACTTGATGATACAAGCTCATAAAACAGATCAATATTAATTGAAAATAGATTTGTGATTTATGACAGTTGTTAATGCAGTTTTGAATCATTTGTCAACTGAACTATTATAAAATACAAATAATAACCAGAAAACAAACCAGTAACATTCTATACATTTAGGAAAACTCCAGCAATTTTGGTAGTTAATTAGAAAATTCCATATCTGCAGAGTGCTAAGGCAGTTTCATAATACACATGAACAAAATCTGCTCTTCAGATGTTAATTTTCAAATGAACACATTCTCAAAAACTCCAAACTAAGCAACCCTCCTCTAGGTCTTTTATTGGCTAAAGTATAAATAGTTTCTTACGTGGTTAGAAAGGTTACATTTTAAAGATTTTTGATGGCCCTGTGCTCAATATTTATTAATATTTTATCAACAGATCACAAAATAAACAAGAGGCTAAACAAAGCATTGTGAATATACCTGTCATACTGCAAACCAAGCCACTTGTTTTCAATCCTTCCATCTTAATAAATACATTTGAAAATATGCACAAGCGTCTAAAATATTCTATTTTTGTTGGATTCCCAACAATTTCTTGTTTTTTCAACAGTGTTTCAATTAAATTTTCAATAGTACTTTTAAAATCATTAAAGAGCAGAATTCCCCACAAGCATGATTTTATTTTTCCCAATAAATACAAAAACAAACCTGAGTACTCAAAAAAAGAAGAAATGAAGTCACAACCCAAGGTAAAACACAGACTTAAAATTTAGCATGCCTCACCTTGTGATATGTTGCTTTGTTGATATATGTACATTTTCAACATGGACATATATAATAAAAAATTTCCAGATGCCAATTCCCTACAATGTTGCTGTCTTATAGATTTCCAGTCCACAGAATTCCCTGTGGAGGGAATCAGCTCTTAAGCCAACATTTTACATTTTGAGGGTATTTTCAACAGCATTTCCTCAAGCGTCATTGTAGGGGCTGAAAAGACGAAACTTACTGCCTTGGAGTTGACCCCTGAAAGTGAGACTTTCTTTGATGAGAGAGAAATATCAACTAAGAATAGAGGTCTTGTTAGAAAATAAGCAAATACTCAGAGTGGCAGATTTTGTTTTGTTTTGTCTTTTAAAGGAAACTGATAAAAGACAAGATTAAAACTAAAGGGTAAAAGGAGATTATTGTTAGATTTAATTATTACAGATAAGCTCTGAGTTAAAGACCCTTTTTCAGCACTTCACACGAACATGTGGTCTGTTTGTCGTGAGGCCACAGCTAGTTAAGTACAGAATTTGAAATTAAGCATTTAGAAACTATTATAACAATTTGACAGAGTAATTTTACATCTGCTAGATTTAATAACAAAAAAGCCAGGTTTATAAGTTTGTCTATTTTTTCAATTTAATTTTTCCATTAATTGTTATTGTATTTTCAAAAGTATTTTTCCATGAGAGTTTAGAAAATTTAAAAATTTTTTTTATCATAACAGTGTGACAAGCCTTGGTTTATGTGCATTCTCTCATTTAATCTTCATATGGAACTCACAATATAGATGTCACTGTTATCTCCATTTTCCAGTGAGAAAACCAAGCTCAAAGACACAAAGTAATTTAGCAGCTGTCAGAGTCCAGATTCAAATCCAGGCTCTTGGTTCTTTTTTTTTTAAGATTTTATTTATTTATTTGTCAGAAACAGAAAGAGCACGAGCAGGGGGAGCAGAGGGAGAAGGAGGCTCCCTGTTGAGTAAGGAGTCGATGCAGGGCTCGATCCCAGGACCCTGGAATCATGACCTGAGTCGAAGGCAGACACTTAACTGACTGAGCCACCCAGGCATCCCCCAGGCTCTTGGTTCTAGAGCCCATTCTACACAAGACATGGTTTCTCCATTTTGGATAATATTGCCATACTGGACACCTGATCCCAGTATTTTCATTCAGTGGCATATTTTATCTTTGAATGCCATCAAGGAAATTCTGAGTCATAGTCCAAACAGCCTTTTTGCCTTTATATGTTAATTGTGAATTAATTACCTATGAATTTGTCTATGCCTTTCTTATACCTATTCATATTTTCAACCCCTTCCATCTCCTAGTTTTAAAGAGTTTTCTAAATTTACAATCCACATTATTAAGTAACCTTTCCTCTTATTTTTCATAAATTTAAAGTATATTGCCACCTGATTTCACTGTTCTGCAAATCTTTTTGTTTAGTTATGAAGGCTTGACTTTTTTTAACTTCTTATTTTGGTATAATTATAGGCTCTTAAAAAGTTGTAAAAATAATAAAGAGAGGTTCCAAATACCCATTACCCAGCTTCCCCCAATGGTAACAACTTACATAACTATAGTACATTATCAAATACAGGAAACTGATATTGACACAATACAATCTACAGACCTTACTTAAATCTCACTGATTTTTGAATGCACTCATTTTTTACCTTGTGAAGTTTATATGTTTCACACTGTTTAATTGGACTGTCTTCTATTTTTTATGAGCAACATAAACAATGTGCTCTGTTAATCTCTGTTCCCTTTTTGAGCAGCTCTTAAGATCTGCAGCTCAAGGATCCCTATCATCACTGAACTTATGAGTACAATAACTGTTCTTAGTTACATAAAGAACCCCGCCCTAGCTGCATGGCTACACTGATATCCCTGGTCTAATTCTTCTGGTCTCACTGACTCTTTTGGTCAGATTGACAAGAAACCATACTGATTAGAGTGGCCTCATGGTCCAGCCAGACCTCAGTCTGACTGTTATAGCTCTCCAGTATTCTTTGGCAATTACACAAAATTTTATTGAGATCCAGTTACTATCCTATTTGCTGAGATGCAGAGATGAATAACCAACTCACTATTCCTGCTGTCAAGAAGTTCACAGTCTAAAAAAAGAAGAAAGAAATAAACTTTCAGGTTCTGTTAAGATGGTGAATCAGTACCGGCTGCAAACATTTGTCTCTGAAAACTACCCTGGAACAATTATAGAAGAGAAAGGTAAGTGTGGATTTGGGAAAGTAAGATAAAAATAGCAAGAAACTCCTGAGCAAAAGAAGGTTGTCAGGAACTGGTGTCAGGCATACCTATAGTCTGGAGGGATAGGGGAGAAAGGACATTGACATAAAGCTGAGTAGCAGGGGGATGGGATAGGAAAAGTTTTCAGATCTGCTTTTTCCTCTTGCATTTGTTTTGGGAGATGATGGCTTGCCCTACTGCCACTGCTAGAATTAAATTAGTAGCCAAATCCCAGCCCTCTCAAGGTACTGAGATAATATTAAGGTAGCACCAAAGGCCTAAAGGTGTGAGGAGTGATAAAAACAGGTGCAAGCTGATCAGCTGTCTTCATCAGTACTATCGTTATTCCCAAGCAAGAGGAACCCCTGCCCTTTGTCATCACCCAGAGTCCATGAGCCCCCTCTAGACCATATTACAGGTACAAATATAGACAGGAACCCATTAACAAATCATCAGTAGTAAGTTCTCACCTATCAATATTGACTTTAAACATAAATGGATCATTTTTTCCAATCAAAAAACAGAGTGGCTGAATGGATATATAACAATATCTAACAATATGCTGCCTAAAAGAGAATAGCTCTAAAGGCATACACAGGCTGAAACTTAAGAGAGGGAAAGAAATAATGAAAGAAAACAAGACTGCTATACTAACATCAGAAAAAATAGACTTTCAGTCAAAAGTAGGTACAAAAGGACTACTTATATAATGATAAAGTGGTCATTTCAAGAGGATGTAACATTTGTATATATATGCACCAAATACTAGAGCACCTAAATATTTAAAGTAAATATTAACAGAACTGAACAGAGACAGCAATACAATAATAGCAGGGGACTTAAATACCCCATTTTCAACATTGGATAGATTATCCAAACAGATTATTAATAAGGAAACAGCAAACCTGAATAACACGTAGACCTAATGACCCTAAAAGATTTACACAGAACATCCCATCCAACAGCACCAGAATACACATCCTTCTTAAGCACACACAGAACATTCTCCAGGATAAATCATATGCTGGCCACAAATCAAGCCTCAATAAATGTAAGAAGACTGAAATTAAATCAAGGATCTTTTCCAGCCACAATAATATGAAACCAGAAATCAACAACAGCAGGAAAATGAAAAACTTCACAAATACATGGAAATTAAACAACACACTCCTAAACAACAAATGAATCAAAGATGAAATAAAAAGGGAAATCAGGAAGTGTCTTGAGACAAATGAAAATGAATACACAACATACAAAAACTTATGAGATGCAGCAAAACTAGTTCTAAGAGGGATATTTATAGCTATAAATGATTACATTAAGAGAAAGATCTCAAATAAACAACCTAACTTTATATCCCAAAGAATTATAAAAAGAGGAAAAATCTAAGCCCAAAATTATTAGAAGGAAGGAAATAACAAAGATTAGAGCAGAAATAAATGAAATAGAGACTAGAAATACAATTTTAAAAAATCAATGAAACAAAAAGTTGATTGTTTAAAAAGATTTTACAAATTGACAGACCATTAGCATATTAACCAAAAAAAAAAAAAGTAGACTCAAATAAAGTTACAAATGAAAGAGAAGTTACAACTGATACCACAGAAATACAAAGAATCATGGGGCGCCTGGGTGGCTCAGTCATTAACGTCTGCCTTAGGCTCAGGTGATGATCCCAGGGTCCTGGGATAGAGCCCCGCATCGGGCTCCCTGCTCAGCGGGAAGCCTGCTTCTCCCTCTCCCACTCCCCCTGCTTGTGTTCCCTCTCTCGCTGTGTCTCTCTCTGTCAAATAAATAAAATCTTAAAAAAAAAAAAAGAAATACAAAGAATCATAAGAGGCTACTATAAACAATTATATACCAAATTCCCTTGGTAATAAGGATCAATCACTCTGGCAGGAAGAGCAGGTCCTGCTTTCTGTCTGAGGATTTAGTGCCGTGAGAAATGAGATGAGTCTCAGCTTCCATGTTATTGAAGTCACCACTGTTTGCTGGCGAAATAACTTCTCCCATGACAAATCTAAACTGTTGGATCCCTAAACCGTTGAGCACAAAGTTGCAGAGACAAGAAGCAAAACTTATCTAAGTGAGTTATTAGGTGTGAAATGAGACTACCCCATTCCTGGTACCAACTACATTATCAGACAGGATCCCAGCAGGGGGGGAAAAAAATTCACACCAAAAGTTTAAGTGAAGATATTTACAGAGGTATGAACAACAAACAAGGGATGTTGAGGCACTGAGGGATTAGCTAAACCAGTAAACTATTACCAAGAGGAGGAAATACACTTACTGGAGACCAGTGAGAGTTGAAACCTTGGAGGAGAAGCTTCCCATTGGAGCTCAAGTTGAAGAATATACCTGTTGTCAGAGAATTGAAGCCAGAAGGGAAGAAGTGGGGAAGAAATACCCTGACGTTTTCTCCTCCTGCTTTCCCATCTCCTGCAAGTTCTTCCCACTGTCCATTGTCCAATGCAATGAGAAGGGAGTCCAGTTGATGCCTCCCAGGGAACAGAAAAAAGCAAAGAAAGGCAGAAAAGAGGCTAGGAGATTTCAGAAAGATAATCAGAACACATGAATCTGTTTCTGAGTTTCTATTTTGTTTCATAGATCTTTTCTTTTTTTTTTTTTTCCTAGAAAGACAAAATGTTTTATTTTAAAACATTGGAAAACCATTGAAAGACAAATGTCCATTATATAACCATGAACTTTAAATATCTGGAAACTGTAAATCTTCTAAAATGTGGTAGGCACTTTCAAAGAGCTAAATATTGCAAGTTATTCTACTGTATGTCTTTTCTAATATCAACAATACTTGATATGATGAAAAATACCAAGAAGACTCAACTAATTATTCAAAGTCACCATCTTAGGGTTCAACTTAATTACATGGGTAAAAGTTTTGTCCAAGATGTTCCTGACACATGAAGCTTCTGGGTGAATTTCAGAAATGTTAACAAAAGTATCTTCCTTTTTTGCCTGTGAATGTTTGAGTATTGCTGTATTGTTGGTTAATATCCACTACAGATACTGGTTCTAGGCCAGCCCAAGGGTCTTCAAGCATTGAAGGCTTGAAATAATTTTCCAACTCATTAGACATTCTTTTTTCTCTACCACGCCCTGATCCAAATGGTGTAGATGTCCTTGGAGAACCCTGGGGGTGGGTCTGCTGCTGCCCTGGGGAGTAGCCGAAATGCTGCTGGGACCCCGCGGGGGACTTGCAGTGGGAGCCAGGGTAGCCGCCAGGGGACGGAGACCCGAATCGGCCCCCCGGGAAGCTGCCGCCGTGTCGCGGAGAGTGGCTGCTCCCGGAGGGCCTAGACCGGGGCCCGTACGGCGGCGTGTGATGCGGACTCCCGTACCCGTCCCGAGGGGAGGGCGGCCGCGGTCCGCCTCCGCCCGGGGTACCCCGGAAGCTGCTCCCGCTACCCCAACCTCCTACACCCGAGCCGGGGTAGGGAGGAGTCGGGGGTCGAAAATTCTGTCGGTGCATATCAGGAGACGAAGACGAGGACCTCACTGCCGCATTCTCCCGCCGGAACGGTCCCTCATAGATCTTTTCTTATATTTGTGTGTCAGTATTACAATGTGTAATATTTTTCCATTCTTCCATTTTCCCAATGACCCGAGATGTCACTGTTTTACTAAACTTCAACATGTGCTTGTGTCTGTTTATGAAGACTCTATTCTACATTGTACATATGTGCACCAATACCACACCTTTCTCATTACTGTATCTCAATAGTATATTTTGATATCTAACAGGGTATGTCCTTCCCTTCAGTGTTTGTTTTTCATTAATTTTTTTGTTTTATTTTGTTTATAATCTGGCTTTGATTATTTCTATTTTCTCTTCAACATAAATCAGTGGATCAACTTTCATCATGGAACACCACATCAAAAACTAATGAGGTAGTGTATGGTGATTAACATAACATAATAAAAAAATACCATTGGCATTTTTATTGGAATTTACATTGATGTATAGATAAATTACAGGGAAATTTGATGTCTTCACACTAGTGAATCATTTCATCCAAGCGCATAGTATCCTTTACATTTTTAAGGTTTTTTTTGTATTCTTCAGTAAGGTATTATGAATTTCTGAATAAAGGTCTTACACGTTTATTCTTTTTTTATCCCTTGGTACATTAAAGGCCTTGTTGCTATAGTGAATGGGTTCTAATGTTATTGCATTTTCTAATTGGTTACTCCTGCTATAGAGAACATCTTTTAATATTTGTGTTTTTGGTCTTGTATTTGGCCAAAATAATAAACTTTCTTATGAGTTCTGATAGTTTATCAATTAATTCTCCTGGGTTTTTAAGTTTAAACAGTCTTTTCTTCTTCAAATGGACACTCTTTGTCTCCACCTATGTGTATTTTCTTGCACTGATCAGAAATCAAATGCAGCTTTGAATATTAAATGTGAGAACTGACATCCTTTCCTAGTTCCTAATTTAAAGGGAGTGTTGCTAGTGTTTCCCACATTTCCTTGATGATGTTTGTTCTAGGCATGCCTGCCTTTACACTGAGTCTCTTCTTCCCTTGCTAAAAGCTTTTATCAGAAATGAATACTGAATTGTATCACCTATTTAAGGTATATTTTGGGTATCTCTCAAGATGATTATATGGATTTTTAAATAATCACCTTATGCAAACTCCATGAGAGCTTGTCTGTCTTTTTTGTTTAAGATTTATTTATTTCTAAGAGAGAGAGTGAGCACAAGCAGGAGGGGCAGGGAGAGGAAGAGAGAATCTCAAGCAGACACCATGCTGACCCCAACATGGGGCTCGATCTTACAACCCTGAGATCACGACCCTGAGATCACCATCTGAGCTGAAACCAAGAATCGGATGCCTAACCAACTGTGCCATCCAGGTGTCCTGAGATCTTGTCTGTCTTGTTCACATTTTTACCCCAACATCTAGAACAGTGACTCCCTCATTGTAGGAACTTTAGAAATATTTTTGAAGTATTAATAAATAACTAAAAGTATTTATTATTGTCATTAATTGCATTGATGGAGCTCTGATGGTGACTCATGCTTGCATTCCTGGAATAAATCTTAATTGGCTATGATAGTATTCTTTTAATACATTGCTGGATTTAATTTAACATTTTTTCATTTAAAGTTTTGATATCTATATTCCTAAGTTCAATGGTACAGTTTTCTTTAGGAGCTATGCAAACCATTAATTTTATAAGATTTTCATATTTCTCTATGTAATGTTAAACAATGAATTCTTTCAAAACTTCAAAATTTCCACATGTGTAGTTTATGTTAAATTTTCTAATTTGTCATATTTTCTCATTTCTGATGTATCTTCTCTCCTTTTATTTTTTTAATATTTATTTATAATTTAGAGGGGGAGAGAGAGAGAGTGCATGAGTGGGTGGGGGAAAGGGAGAGGGAGAAAGAATCTCAAGCAGACTCCACACTGCACACAGAACCCTACATGGGGCCCATCACGGGGCTCAATCTTAGGACCCTGAGACCACAACCTGAGCCAAAATCAAGAGTCAGATGATTAACTGTGCCACACAGGCACCCCTCCCTTTTATTTCTTGATAAAAGTCACCAAATACTTTTAAATAGTTTACCAATTATTTCAAAGAAAAAAGTTAGGTTTTATTTATTATTTACCATTTGTATTATGTTCAGTTTAATTTTACATGGCAAATGTATGATTTTTATTTTTTCTATTCTCTTTAATTGACTTTGTTTTCCTTTTCCAGCATCTTGAGTTTAATGCCTTGTTTATTTATTTTCAAACTTTTATCTCCTAATCGATGCATTTATGTCTATAAAATTTCCTAAGTACAGTTTTGGCTGTATCCCACAGTTCTGATATATAATCCACTTGCTGTTGTTTGTTTCTAAATGGTTTATAACTACAGTTTTGCTTCTTCCCTCTTTAGAAATTTTTAGGAGTTTTAAAAAATATCTTTTTCTTGTTTATTTCTAGTATTATTTGCATTATGGACAAATACTGTGACTAGTATCATTTTAGCCTTAGGGAATTTTTTGTGTTTTTCTTTGTCGCTTAATATATGGCCAATTTTTGTAATGTTCTATGTATTTTGAAAAAAATGTATATGCACTTATGACTTGGATATATAATACATCAAGTATGATGATTGTAATTAAAATATTCTATTTTCTTATTATTTTTGTTTTCTTGATCTATTGATTTTTTTAGACATACCTATTTTCCCTGTCCTAATTTTTCAATTTCTCCCATAAAATATAAGGTGAGAAACAAAATAGCTTGGGGGCGCCTGAGTGGCTCAGTTATTAAGCATCTGTCTTCGGCTCAGGTCATGATCCCAGGGTCCTGGGATTGAGCCCTGCATCGGGCGCCCTTCTCAGTGGGAAGTCTGCTTCTCCCTCTCCCACTCCCCCTGCTTGTGTTCCCTCTCTCGCTGTGTCTCTCTCCGTCAAATAAATAAAATCTTAAAAGAAAAGAAAAGCTCTTTTCAACACTTTCAAATCCTTAAGTTCTTTCCTGTTCCACCATGTGTGTGTTATGACTGCACAGGCAAATAGACTGAATAAGACCCAGAAAATATCATCTGTCTGTTAAATTAATTAAAGGAGGAGGTCATTGGACTGAGGTGGTTCTAATGCCCTAGAAGCCTCCATAAACAAACCAAAACCCAAGTTCATAAATGCCTGAAGGCTAAGAAATCAAAACCCAACGACAACCAATCACCAACAGTCAACCAGGCTCTACCAAATAAGGCAGCCACTTAAGCTAGAGCCAATCAAATAATTTCCTTGCTGTGCTTCTGCATCTTCTCTATAAAAAGTCTTGCCCCAACTCATCTCAGTGAATCATTCCTAACCACTTTCAGTTTGGTGCTGCCTGATTCAAATGGATTTTTGTTCAAATAAACTCTTAAAAATTTTAATATACCTCAGTTTATCTTTTAACATGTCTTAAGAGGCTTCTTAAGTCAGCAATATTGTCTTATTCATCAAAGTATCCTCCCAGAAGTTAGAGTACTTCCTGGCACATTGTAGGTGCTGAATGAGTGTTTGTGGGATGACTGAATAAATATTTAGCCCACCAGAATATAGGTGGGTCATTTCCAAATGTCACAGGGTAAAACTTTACTTCATTTTCATCTCAAGTACCCTTCATATATCCAGGATCTATGAAACAGTTTTTGGTATCCAGGGAAGAAAGCTAACCTTATAAAATTGGAAATAAATATTTTGTTCTAATAATTTCACCATGTAGATGGGGCTACAGAAAGGCCAACTAAGCTTCCTTATTCTTTAGAATGTTTAAGCCTGAAATGCTCCTGTTTCAACTGAGGCTGACTCCCAAGCTTTGTTTTCTGGGCCATGCAGTGAGGCTTAAAAGACAGATCAGGGACATCCATTCACTTTAGACAATATTAACAATTGATCCAGATCACCACTAAACTGACTCACCACTAAACTGACCCAGCTAAATGTGAAGATGGGCTAAATGAATAGCTAGATCTGGTTTTTCCCCACACTCAAATAGCCTCTTGACCCTCTTCCCTAATCATCTCTTGCCTCCTCATTACACACCTAAAATTTGGAAGACAGACTATCCTAAGAGCATAGAAGTAGAAGGAGCAAGTTTTTTCACCCATGCCTCCCAGAAGCCAATGCCTGCTTTCCTTTATACACATTCCTGAATAGCCCTAGAGAATCCAGAACTACCCTGCCCCAGGCCTAATGGATAGCATTCTAGGAGATTCCATACTCTAAAAGCATTCTAGGCTACATAAAGCCCTTCATAGGCCAATGAATTTGTGTGGTTTGTTGATAACGAATTTCGGACGCTGTATAAGCTCCACTTACTCAATGCTATTAGAGAATTGACTTTTAACCTAACATCAAGCTCCCATACTATTGTAGGGTGTATTCCTTGGGAAGCAGGCTCTGAGACAGAGTTTGTTGAGCAGGCTATGCATTAAGAAGGGACCTCAGAATTAACACTTGAGGAAGGGAGGGAAAGGAATTAACAGTGCACAAAGAAAGAAGTCAAGCACTGATGCAGACCAATTGACACCTCAGCTGACCCCACAGGAAGCTCTGAAGCTAGAATGTACCTTCAGGGTTGTCTGAGTTGGAGAAAGGTAGCCATGCCCTCATATGCCTACATCTACCAATCATTAGATGTGGGCTTCTTGGGAAGGGATATGATGTTGGATGAGGTAGCTCTCTGAAGTTGAGCCAATCCCTGAAGGTGTTGACAACTGAAGGGTGCTGGTGGCAGCACTCCAAGCAACTGATGTAGTAAGTCTACCCTTGAAGGGGGGATCTGGGCAGCATATCACACTGTTCTCATACATGAGTGATCTAGGCTTGAGATTAAGAGCTCTCCATTTAGTAAGCAGAAAAGCAATACTCATACTTTTTGGCCTCAGAATCCCTCTCCACTCTTACAAACTATTACAGACCCAAAGAATGTTTATGTAGATTTTTGCCTTAACAGAACTTAAAATTGAGAAAATTTTAAAATATTTATTAACCTATCTTAAAATAGCAATATAAATCTACTACCCACTGGAAAAAAAAACCCATATTTTCAAAAACAAAAAAAAGTTACAATAGTGACATTGTTTTCCATATTTTACTCATGTCAACAATCTTTTTTTTTAAAGATTTTATTTATTTATTTGACAAAGATAGAGAGAGAACACAAGTAGGCAGAGCAGCTGAAAGAGTGAGAGGGAGAAGCAGGCTCCCCGCTGAGGAAGGGGCCTGATGTGGGACTCAATCCCAGGACCCTGGGATCATGACCTGAGCCGAAGGTAGCCGCTTAACCGACTGAGCCACCCAGGCGCCCCTCATGTCAACAATCTTGACCATGTGGATTCCTGAGAGGATCTAGGTGGATCCTCTCAGGAATTCACAGACATGTTCACAGGCATGCCCTGACAAGAACTTAGAAAAAAATATCCAAAATCCAATACAACAAGGCTCAAAAAAGTCACTATAATAAACTGAACACCTAAATTAAGAGTCCCCTGAACTTCTATGATATTGATTCTGGATTTTTTTTCCTACCCCATAATATACCTGAAAAATATGTTTAAATTACGTGAATAAGTGTCCAGGATAATACATTTTTTCCTCTCCCAAGTAGGGGATGATTTGGGAGTTTTTCCCTAGAAAATTCTAAGATGGACTTGAGACCCTCTTCTAAAAAGCGTAGGACAATGTCCAGAGCAGTGTGGTCCTAGCACAAAATCATGGAAATGTTTTCATTTGTGCTAAGGTATCAGAGCTACAAAAATTCTTGGAACCTGAGATCCAGCATAATTAGATTTTTTCAGGGACAGGAGGAGATGGTAGGGAGTTTTACCAGGTATTTGGTTTTTGGCAAAGCGGTGCTAGGTCTTTGCTCTCTAAATCTAAGTGTGGTAGTTTGTGTTCTAACTTACTTCAGAAAAAAAAATCTCCATTAATATGCATAAAAAGAAATTTATAGCTCCTATAATGAAATAGAAAGCAACCAGAAATAAATTCGTTTAATAAAGGAAATTGAGAATGCTGTATATATCCCTAGATATTCCAGTTACACTACTCCACCAACTTAATCTAGTTACCTAGTAGTAAGGCAATTACACAATGAAGATTTAGGGTTGATATAAATTTAGGGTTCAGTTGTGATGTTGGATGTTTATAACAAAATATTTCTCATGGGAAAGCAAGCCCCTTGACAATCTTTACATTGTTGTGTACAATTAAGTGACAATTTATTCTGGTTTTGTTTTTAATGGGACTCGTCATTTACTGTCATTACTGGTCCACAAGAGAGAACACTTCACTGTTCTCTTTATTTTTCTCTTCAGAACAGAATCTGTACTAAACCATCAGAATTTGCTTTTCTAGCAATGAAAAAGCTCGTGACTTATGGAAAGCCAGCTCCATCTAGCTGTCCATCCTATATCATTCCTCTGTCCATGTTCCATAAATATAAAGTAATGTGTATGAGCGATCATCAAAATGTAGTTTCTTCTAAAATAGGTCCTTGCCAAATGGACAGATCAGTGACCTCATGTATAAATATTTTTAAAGATATTGATACTTATCCATTTATTTCTATCATATTTTTCTCCTTTTTGCCTTCATTGAGAATAGATGGAGTTGGTTATTCTAAGGAAAGACTCTAAGATCAGCATTATATTAAAACACACACAAACACACACATACACACATACACAAATGCACACACCTTGCTTCCTTCAAGTTTGAAATCTAGGTCTAACATTTCATGAAGGTTAAAAGATAACTAGATTAAATGTTCAAATGATATTACATTTGAGGTTGTTTATTGTGTGCATATGAATCTTTATAAAAAAAATATGCGAAAGCTGTTCTCCTGAGACTTTTGAAGGAATGTTCTCCAGTCTCTCTTGTTGAAATCAATCTAAAAATATTTAGCATTGTGTAAATCTTGTGGTAGCAACATGCATCTTTATTAGGTCATGCCAATATTAAAGAGATTTACCAAAAAAATTTAGTCCTTGTAGCATACATTTCCTATACTGTTATTATTAAATTATTCTTAAATTGGAAAATTAATAAATCCCATAGGTAATGTATATTCTTGGATGAGGGTAAGAATTTCCATTGTCAATGCAATTTTATCACTAAAAAGATGCACTAACATCTTTATGAATTCACTTAAAACCATTATTTCACTTCAAAGAGCTCTACATACATTCCAAAATATGTTGCTTTAACACATTTTCAGTGCATTTTCATCAATATTTCATTTCACTATCACCCAGCCTTACCTCTAGTCACAAACAATAAAGCAGGGCAGTCAGGCAGTTTAACACAGCTTGAGTTCAGCAACCACCTTACACTATGATCTTCATTCAAATATCAAAATGTACTCTAAGGGACAAAAGAATTTATTTGCAACTGGAAAATATGACTTTATAAATTGTTTAAAGTTTAAAAATCTCTGAACATACTCATCTTATTGGATTTCTTAGGTATCACCATGTTCTATTTGGCTCAAAGCCTACATTTGTCCAGATAGCATTGCTATTCATGAAGAGTAAAAAAGAAGGATGTCACAAGTGGAAATCCACTTAAACTGTCTTTCTATTGAGGCTGAATGCTGTCCATCAACTCATTCATTCACCCACATAATATAACTTTGCAAGTCTGCTATATACACAGAGCTCTGCAGTGTGCAGACTCTTTAAAGACTCTTAAAAGAAAATACAGCCTAAGTCTTCCCACCTTCAGACATTGTACAAGCAATATAAAGAGTGATGACAAGAACTATGAGTTCTCTTCAGGGTTAAGACATATGCCTGCCTGATTATTGTTTGATAGCTTAAAGGGCTCTATAAATGTAAGGGATTCATAGTTACTTGAAGAAATGTATTAAATTATCTCTTCGCTGTCTCCATTCAAGCCTAATTAGTCTCTAACCTTGTCCATATTACTCTGAAAATGTGGAGACCAGTAAAATATTATTTAATAAATTCTTTTATTTCACAAAAAAAAGACATATGCCTTTGTTAAAATACATGGATGGCCACTAATACTATAGCATGATTTTGATTATCAGAAGAACCAACAGAAAGAGATGCACTGAAGAATGGGAGTCAGGACTCATAACTTTATCAGAAACATGACAGCACCAGGCAAAATCTAGGCTAATGGTGAATGGCCTGGTGAGTGATGTGGAATGGTACAAAGAACCTGCTTCTAGAGTCTAGTGTCAAGCACATGTTTTGACTCCCAGCATCACCACCACTGACTCTATGGCAATGAGTGATGCATTTCATTTCACTGAATTTCTGTTTCTTCACAGTCATAATGGAAATAATAAAATATTTCTCAAAGGGCTAATGTGATAATATGTGTGGAAGTACAGGCACAGATAATATACTCAAAATTGTGTAACTACGTTTCCCTCCTTTGTCTGTGATGGACACAAGTGTGAAGCAGAGGGCTACCAGAAGACGCTAGGTGTCATGGACATGGGGAGGAATAAATTTGGGTGATTTAAATTCTAGCAATTTAAGGACCTGAAAACCAGCTTCAAACTTGCCTAGAAAAAGTACACACCCAATCTTAGATCCAAAAGTCAAAAAGTGTTTTGGTTAAAGCACACAAAAAGAAAAATTTATAGGTCATTCTAAATAAGGGCGCTAAACATTTATAATACATACTCCAGGTATTCCCTAAATGAATTTAAGCCTCTAAAATGTGCTCTTACTAGGTCAAATTTGTCCTTAGTAAGCAGGACACTCTCAAACTCATGTTTTTTGCTTCTTTCTTCTTCCATCTTTTCTCTCATCAGGTCATCTTTAAAACATATCTTTAATGTATCTAAATGTACCTTTAAATGGTTCCTAGTATCACAGAACCACCACTCTTTGTTTAAGGAAAACAAAAACATTCCCCTTTCCCTAAGTTTCAGGATGCTCAAGATGAGATTAAAAAGAGCCAAGTAGACAGGCTAATTGAAAATGTTTCAAAAGGAAATTTCAATCAGTGTACAAATCAATTAAATTTAAAACCCTCATGAAACACAATGATTAGAAACCATCTTCTCTCTCATATTGGTTTATGTTCATGAGATTACTAATATGGAGCCTCATACAGATTAGAAACTACCTATATATATTGCATAATTATAGACAAATTAGCTTAATCTTGAGGTTCTAAGGCCTTTGGTTCTTCTATTTTATATAGCCTAAGCGCCTAATGGGGTGGGACAAATCTCCAAAGAGATTTATGCTATAGGGTGCCAACGCACAATCTTTACTTTTTCCTCCATTCTTGAATTGACAATTATCTTGAGCACTATTATGGCTGAGTCTTCTTCATATTAGCAATATCATCTTTTGTCCATAATTAAATTACTTTGCATTCAGTTAAATACCATAAACTTTCACTAATCAATATGCTAAACTCTTATTAGTCTTCTCTATAACTTCTTTACATTTATAATGATCTCTAAGTTTGGATAATGTTCAAATGATGTTGCAGAACCTTTAACGTAGGAGTATCAGAAGTGATTCTGCCAATCCGAAATGATGTGAAACACAGGGAAGATTACCTAAATTATAAATGATCAACAATGCCAAGAGTTTTCATCTTCATTTATGAATTTTGGCAAATATGGCTTATTTACTTCTAATTCTTTAACAAAATCCTCATTCAGTGCTCACTGGGGGCAGGCATTGCTCTGTGTTCTTCACAAATATGTACCATCTATACCAAAGTTATTGTTTTAAAACATGACATTAAAACTACCAATATCCTTTCATTTGAAAGATGAGTGGCAACCACAGCAAAAGCTCTCTTCAGCAACTTTGTTGCACCATGCACAAAAGAAAGCAAATTAGCATTAATGGCACAGGCTCTCATTTATATAATAATCCACCTCTTACATATTCATAGCATTATAACAATTGATGATTTTTAAATTTCTCTAGAAATCAATCCAGATTAGGAAATTTGACTATCACAATACCTAGTTGTCACCAATCTGACTTTACCCACAGGAACAGAGCACTGCTTCATTACATTTCTATCTTACATTGATCTTGTTTCATGGTGAGAATCAAACTCTAAGAATTCACAAACTCCAAGTGGTTCACACCTCCTAGAAAGGTTTCCTTGGGGAGCCATTTGTTCCATATTTAAGTTCCAAGAGTTCCCATAAGCCTCACAGAGGCAATGCTATACAGATGGGACTGAAAGACGAGGGAGGTAGCTCCCTAAAATAAACACAAAGGTAATATAAATGTTTTCTAATAACTTCCACACTGCAGTGGGGAGATCAGGTAAATAGGCCATCACTTTCAGACTCACTACGCTAAGATGCAAGTGTATCAGCCTTGCACCTGATAGAATCTAGCTACTCTAAATACCAAAGAGAGTGGAAAGGTGCCAGTGTGGAAGGTGGCAATAGCATCAAGGACTCAGACACATCTAGTTCCTACACTTCTGCATTCTGCTTCAAGAAATGAGGCCCACCTATAAGGGGAAAAAAACCAAAAACCTAAAACTGGGAAGATGAAAACGAGACATCCACAAGCAAAGAGGGATAGAGGCTGGTCACACGGAAACGCGCTGCTGAAAACCTGAGAAAGTTCAATGTCAGAAACAAAGGACAAAACAAAAGTTGAAAATAAAAAGAGCTGAAAAAGCAACACCAGACTGATATTTAGAGTTCCATTTGAAAAAAAAAAAAAGAAATTAAGTAAAAGTAACTTGTTAGAAGGGAATGCTTTTCATTATTTCTTATGCTTCTTTCCTATAATGCAAGGATATTAGTGTCTTCCCAGCCTTTTGCTGCCCGCTTCCTCACCACAGTCTGGGGGAGGAGTGGCATACGTGCTTGGTAAATGCAGATAAGAGTTCGGGAACTTATTGTTCCGGATGGCCTGCCCCACTCTAGCACTGCCAAAATGGTGTGTGGGGAGACAGTCTGCCCAGTTCTGGGTTCAAGATCAAAGAGCTCACTAGAATTAAGAGACCTAAAGCTCCTTCATTCAACCTGAACTCTAGCAGAGGCAAAGACTCAGAGGGCACCCTTCCACACAAAGGGCTACTTCTGGAGAGAATCAGGTTGTTAGCTTGCTCAAGATCCCTGTCCTTCAACTTCCCCACTGCTTTGTCACCAGTAAATCTCCAGCCATTTCTTTCCCAAGCTCCTCCTACACTCTTGCCTCTGTCTTCTTGCCCCAACAAAAACTACTTCCATTTGCTTCATCACACCTACATGTAAATGACTGATTATAGTGTGCTAGCTCATCAGAATCCATCCCTTCAGATCACTCAGGATTCTTTAAGATACCAGGTCCAGAAGACCTCAAAATAAACCTAATGTCCTTGTAGGAAATGCATAGCAGTGGGGCAACCAGAAATAACAAATTTACTTGAGAAAAGTTACTGATTTCACCCAATGTGTCTTTGTGGTGGGAAGAAATCTGGGACTATGCATTTCAAAGTGTATTTTTACCAAATGAACAAATAATTGAGAAGGAGAAAGATTATGTCAAAAATATATTTTTTTCCTAGCTAACTTGTCATCATTCTTTAAGACTGATTTTAAATGTTGCTCCATTGTTATGCTCTGATTCTGTTAAGATTTTCCCACATGTGGCAAAGTTCTTCCTCAACCATGCTTCCCACAAAGGTCACAGGGCTCTTCTCTGATTTTCCACATTGTCTTGGTTTGTCTGCATATCCACCTGCCCCATTAACTTATGATCTCTTCAAGGATGCAGGCAGTATCTTGTTGTCTGTGCATTTTCAGCCTGATACCCAGAAGTTTATCATAAATGTTTGGGTTGTTGAATGGAATGTTACCAAATGGTCAGAGCTCAATGAGAAAGAAAAGAAGGCAGCTCACATGTCTTGAAAAAATTAATCTTTTCTTGGGAAAACAAGAAGTATCAAAGAAACTTTAGTGGTCAGAAAAAAAAAAAAACAACAGAAGAGTGGAAAGAGAAGAAAAACTTAACACAATAGAGGGGTGCATGACTGGCTCAGTCAGAAGAGCATGTGACTCTTGATCTCAGGTTCATAAGTTTGAGCCCCACATTGGGCATAGAGATTACTTAAATAAATAAATAAACCTAAAAAAAATAAAAATAAAAAGTAGAATCTGCTTTAAAATAAAAAAAAGAACACAACAGAAATAACTTCAGAGGCAGATAAGATCATGGTAGCCACATTTAGAAGTATCAAAGGGGATGGAATACTCAGAACTGTGACAGCAGAGAGACAGCTCCCCATTGAGACAGAATGGAGAGTCGCAGGCACCAGGACAACAAGGCAGATGATTAGGACTGCTCTGACCTGACAGCAAACAGCCATAGCCAGGGACCTTAACTGGTCCATCTACTTCTATCTAGGAAACTTGGCTGGAAAAACTGTTAACTCTCTTAAGCAATATAGCCAAGGGCAAAGACCTGTAGCCTTAAGCTAGAAAACTAAAAGCCCAAAGAGGAATTCTAATAAGTATGAAAGAATTTTTAAAAATTAAGGGTCTTCCATTTAAGGATCCGGATCTTTTGATTAATAAAGAACAAAGACAAAACTGAATAAACACCCAAAAAGTCAAATGTTAATAACTTTTATATTATTCAGCCTTAAAAAGGAAAGAAATTCTGACACATGCATGAACCTTGAGGTCACTATGCTAAGTGAAATAAGTCAGTGACAAAAAGACAAATACAGTATGATTCCACTTACATATCTAAAGTAGACAAATTCATAGAAAAAAAAAAAGTAAAATGGTGGTTGCCAGAGGCTGAGGTGAGGGGGAGTTGTTGTTTAATGGGTATAGAGTTTTGCAAGAGAAAAACATTCTGGAGATAGGTTGCACAACAATGTGAATATACTTAACACTACTGAACACTTAGAAATGGTTAAGATGATAAATTTTATGTTATGTACTCTTTACCACAATAAAAAATAAAAATAAATTTTCATATGAATAACTTTGTTATAAATCAATAATATCACAAATAATTGTTGTTCAATTGACTTTAAGACACAGAGAAGAAAGAAACATTTCAATTATAATCCAAATCAGATTTATATATTGGAATCAATTGACTGTCTTAAATTTTCACAGAAGTAACAAATATGTCTCTTAAAAAAAAGCCAAAAAAATAAAAAAATAATAAATAAATAAATAAAAGCCAAAAGTCCAAATCTACAATCAATATGCTTTTGGTTTATTTCACAGTTAAATCTTGAATTTGGTTTAAAATACGTAAGGTAAAAACTCTCTGAAAATGGAAGTATTCACTATTTTCCTACCCACCCCAAAAACTAGACAAATTTTGCATTCTTCTACATTTCTCTCAGATTTTGTGCTTGGATTACTTTTTTTCTTTGGGCTTTCAGAAGTGCCTGAAATCTATTTCTTAATACGTATGCTATGAGGGAAAAAAAACACATTTGTTTGATTGGAAATATTTAGGGGTGAGCAGAAAAATCTGCATTCCTGCTGACAATTTCTATACTAAGTTTGGCCCAGTGGGATTAGAAGTCTCTGAGAAACCTTGGAAAGAAGAATTTGTAATGGAAAGGCTGTAAGAACTTAATTATAGCCAGTAGCACCACTTAAATACTTCAAGCATACTCAAATGTGCTGCGTTATCATAAGATCTTCAAAAAAGAAAAAAAAAGAATTGAGGGAAGTTATGGATGAGACATTATAGACATCACCAAAGAAGGAGCTTCACCTCTGGGTCATTTGGGTTGGTCAGACTAAACACAGAGGAACGTCTGCACTGCTATTCAGGGAGCTAAGAGAGATGCCACACTTGCTTAGACTCCTGGGATCACTAAAGTCATTTGAAAATGACTTCTCACAGGTATTTTGTTCAGGATAACTGCCTGTGCATCTTTGGTATCTAGATTGGAAGAATCGATTGAGTTTCTCTTCTTTTAAAGTGGAGGGCACACATTGAAAGGTTTTTGTGTTTATTTGCAAGAATACCATCCTCCTATAATATATCTTAGAGTTGCCCCTAGAATAGATCATTCCATGTCATGTTCCCTATTTCTTGCCTTTCCTTCCTTTCAGCAGTAAAGCCTTGCCCAGTCCCCCTGACTCAGTGCCACTTCTAAGCTGAGAAACCTGATGATCTGTTCACAGGAAAACACACAGGAACATTCCTGGACTTCCTACTTTCCTACCCACAACTCAGCTGAATAGAGGCCTCTGCAAGAAGGACCCATCTCCACTGTATGCACACACATAGTGCTGGGGAACCAGTTCCTGTACCTGGCAAGAAGAAAATAGCCTTTAAGTCCAATAATGCCTATATAAGACTATTCAGATAGTACTATTTTCTGAGAGGTGCTGTCATTCCCTTGACCTAACTCCTGGAATCCAGTCCCTCATTTATCTTAATCACCTTTGTTGAAAGTTCTTTCTCACCTTGATTGACTTCATAACTATTGTTGCTTTAGCTTTTTTTGTATCTAAGATCACAGACTTCCAGAATCAGCTTGATTTCCTGGCCTCCAAACACATGGTGTGATTCTATTCCTTGATTCCCATCAATCTTATGACCCTTAATACGCCTTATTATTTTCCAAACCTTAGTCTCAACTCTTGAAGTGGTACCTGGGTGGCTCAGCCGTTAGGCACCTGCCTTCGGCTCAGGTCATGATCCCAGGGTCCTGGGATCCAGCCCCACGTCGGGCTCCCTGCTCAGTGGGAAGCCTGCTTCTCCCTCTCCCACTCCCCCTGCTTGTGTTCCCTCTCTCACTGCGTCTCTCTCTGTCAAATAAAGAAACAAAACCTTAAAAAAATAAATAAACTCTTGAAAACTACTAGAACTTAATATTCTGAAACCTGAACCCCCCTCCCAATACACACCCAAATCTTTCCTATTCCTACATCTCTGCCTAACTCAGCCTTTTTCTTCTCTCATTCATTCCATGGAGCAACACAACCCTTTCTTGAATTTACTGGAATTGGGGGGGAGGGGCGGCGAGAGAAGTTGCAGATAAATCTTCCATGCCCCTAATTTCAAGTCAGAACTCCAAATCTGCAAAAGTAACATGATGAAGTCCAGATTAAAGTATTTTCTTCATCATTCAGATGAATTTCTGCAGTCGGCTGGTGTGAAATGATTAAAGTTGTAACCAGGAGCAGACTCCAGGCCATTTCTTGCTTGCCTGGGAAATCTTTTTAATGTAACAACTTCAGATCACTCTGTCCCTTGAGGCATCTCTCCTGCACCTATTAGCCTATAAAGAACACCTTCACTAGGAATATCTACCTAAAAGACAACTGGAAAATAGAGGAAATTTTATAAAAAGCCAGCCTCTGTGCTGAAGGTCAAATAATGTAGAGTCTACCTTTAAAAAAAAGAAAGTCAGGTCACTCCCTTCTTAATACATATTATTTATTCATATATATTCATCTGTTTTTACTGTCAAATAGTGAGAACTTACCATGTGCCTACCACATTCTAGGCACTGGAGATTCATCACATGGAACTAGACAGGAGCCCTGCCCTCAAGGAGCAGATCTTCCCATGGCTATTTGACTGATTTCACTAGTTCCTTTTATTCTTTATCTTCTTTTATTGACCATATCAGGAGCAGCTGTGAAACCCATTTGGGCTTGTAGCTACTCTCATTTCTTTATTCATTTATTTATGGTCTCATCATATCACAACTTCTAGGCTAAGCTTTTTTGTTTTTACTTTTAATATGCTTTTCCAAAATAAATTGCTCACTCTGAGGGAGTTTTAGCATCATAAAAGACACTTCAGTGACCCTCCTTAAAGCTGTAAGTGCCCAGCTAGCTAAAGATAGCGAGCGTGTTGATATTGAACCGCATCTACAAGTCTGATGTAAAATGATGTAATGGGGTTTCATTAAGGTCATCTTCCATTGGAGGGCATTAGTTTGCCTTTAAGACAAATCAAAACAAACCAAACAAACCACCACCACAATAAAAACCTTTTATGAATAGAAAATATAGTAACTCTTATGCCACTTTCAGATTATCTGATCAAATCCCTCATATAAACAACCTTTCCTTAGCATTTAAGCCTGCTTAACTTTCCCTACTCTTACCTTCCCCCAACCTCAGTCAGTGCAAGCTACAGAAATACACTCATTTTAGTAGTACTAGCCTGGAGAGTCTAACAAAGGTAAGGATTCTGAAAAATGCAGACAATGCATTTTTAAGTCAAATATGAGATTTTTTTAATTGCCTGCTCTAAGGATTCTCTGCGATGTAGTTCTGCCTCTAACACAAAATATTTTACAAAAATTAAAATTTCTAAAGAATAACTTTAAAAAGAAGAGAGACTTCCTTCTCATGTGTTTCGGGTTCCATGACAACAGCACATTCAGGCTAATGAAGATGGGATTCATGTTTATTGAGAACTTTATAGATTCACTTCCGAAGTTTACCATGGTTGTCTTATTTATCTTCATACAACCCTAGTGAGTAGGTATTATTAACCCTCTTCATATAGATGAGGAGACTGAGGGTTAAAAAAAAATCAGAGTAGATAAAATTAGTCTTAAGTTAGACCTTAATTAGTAACATTTTCCTCTCCTCTTTCCCTTCTCTATATGCCACTATGCCCTCCTTCACACACATGTACACAAACACATACACCACAACATACAGTGTTATTCAAAAAGTTTAGGTTATCTACATGTCTACTAAAAAGTTAAATTACTATATAAGGAAATCACTCTTGTGTTAAAACTGGCTGAACCAAAGACAAACTTGGAAATCTTAGAAATCATTATATTCTGAACTAACTCAAACATCTTTCTCTAGACTCCAAACCAGATTTCTAGCTGATTTTTTGTGATGAACTTCACACATGCACTGCTTGGGTGGAGTAGAGGGAATAAAATACCAATATGTAGTTCTCTTCTGTTTCATATAGATCAAAGCAAAGCTTCCCCTGCCTCATAATTCCCGTGAAATTGGAATTCACCTCTCTCAGACTTAATATCTTTCTTTTCTCCCACAGTGAAGACATGCTACCAGTCAGAAGATCCATGCAGAGGCTCAAGGCCTTGGTACTTTGTGCCTCAGGCCTTTCACTAAGAAAACTAAGTGTAAGAACTTTATCTCCAATAGTTCCTGCCTTTTGTGACATCTCTCCTGAGTCTCTTCACCCCTAAATTCTTCATTTCTTTTCAGAATTTAGCAGAAAAGCACTTTTCCCTGCCTGTTTATCTCAATGTCTGTCTCTCACTGCTAGTATTTATTGCTTATCACTGTAAGTCTTTATTGAATGTAATCTGTTTGGGGATATAGTTGGCATGAAAGATGTTCCACCAAATGAAGTTGTAAAGTATTATACATAAATACTTAATTCCTAGATTTATTTATTATCATCATTACTTATTTACCACTATAGGCACATAGGACACCTTTGAAAGGAATAAATCTGGTCAGTTGCTCTCCCAAATTTTATCAGAATATTCCTTTATCAGAATATTTCCCAAATTGTATCAAAATATCTTATAAGATATAAATTAATGTCAATACATATTTATTAATGTTCTTTACATGACTAGCACACATGATAGTTTACAAAAACTTATACATCTATAATATCTCATGTAATCTTTTTAATTATTTAATCTTCCCAGCTATCCAATGCTAAAACAGTTTTGGTTGCTCTATGACTGTCCAGGAAAGTGAGACTCTGAAAGTTTGGAAGATATAGCAAAAGTCACATAAATAATGAGTTTCAGAGCTGGACTCAAACCTAGGTCTCCGATTCCAAGTACTAAGCATTTCTCCCCACCGTGGCTGCCTATAGGATCAGCAGGATGAAAGGAAATCAAGCAAGGTCAGGGGAGAAACAAAATGGGCCTCATCATCTCCTCTGTGAAGCTTTCATAAGAGTGTACGGTTTGGTGTGGATTTATGTTTCATATTCAGCTAAATTAACTCAAATTTGTATTTAATCCAGGGTCATTGGAGCCTAAGTGTAAATTTGGGATTCCCCACACTGAATTTTTATTTGCCACAGTAGGCATGCTAGAAAGAGTGCAATTAGCCCTAATTAGTACACTAATTAGTATAACTAGGTAAGTTCTTTTCTCTGTATGCCCAAGAAATGCTGGAAATACCTAGGATACAATTATGTCATTAAGTAGAATGAGTCCATGTCATTAAGTGGAAATAGGATTGGGACCCTTATCAAAGAGGGGTGTGCCAAGCAAAGGGGGATACAAGTCCATGTGGAATACAGAAATGGTGGTATTGGTTCATATAAGTAAAAATGCATAGTTGGAAGTCTGATGGACTTCGGACTTACAATCAATTCCAATCATTTTATCCCATAAGTCCTCACTCCATGGTAGATAAAGAGAAATAGAGGCAAAAAATTCTATGCAGTCATATCCATTTTAGAGGATTCATGGAAGCATCCTGTTGGGATGGTAAACCCATAGCCTTCTGCAACTTCTTGTTTGTCTGTTTTGTGTATATCTCTCCTTATACAAGAGAGTCTTTAACATGGCAAACTACTTTTCCATTCTTCTCCAGGAATTCCTACACTAAATCCAGTCTCCCATCCTCATTCATTCTCTAAAAGGAATAGGAACACGAGTTCTAAATTTCCATAAGAAGTCTACTGAACAAACCAGTTGCTCTTGTCACTGTGAGCTATGCAAACAATCTTTGCTTATATAATACTTTTCAATGTAATGATTTACAATGAAACTCCAGCTCTAGAAATGATCTTACCTCAAAAATCATCCTATATTGGGGTGCCCAGGTGGCTCAGTTGGTTGAATGGCTGACTCTTGGTTTTGGCTCAAGTCATGATCTCATGGGTCGTGAGATGGAGCCCAGCATTGGGCTCCACTCTCAGCAGGGAGTCTGCTTGAAGATTCTCTCCCTCTGTCCCTCCCCCCCCACAGTCTCTCTCAAATAAATAAATAAATCTTAAAAAAAAGTCATCCCATATTACCTCTTCCTAAAGGAGTGTTTCAGGGCAAATCCCAAAGGCTATGAACATGCTACTCCACAAAAGAAATAAATTAACTATTGAATCTTACACTGTCAGTCAATCCAGCACATTAAATCCCAGAAAAATACACTTCCTGGGAAATATGATTCATCTCATAATAAAATAAATTAAATTGTCACCTTGAGCTGAAAAATAATTATACTTGAACTAAGTATAACAGACCAGATACATGCATTTGGGACAAGAAAAACAAAGTAAAAGTGTTAAGTAGAAAGGTGATTTCTCAGTTCACACAGAAGCCATCAGAAAGAAAAATAAAGAAAGGGAAAATACGAATATAATAAATCATGTATATGGACAATGTAAATGCTTTTCATGTTTTCTATTCACGTCAATGATTTTATTTTTTTAAAGATTTTATTTATTTATTTGAGAGAGAGAGAATGAGAGATAGAGAGCACGAGGGGGAAGAGGGTCAGAGGGAGAAGCAGACTCCCTGCTGAGCAGGGAGCCCGATGAGGGACTTGATCCCGGGACTCCAGGATCATGACCTGAGCCGAAGGCAGTCACTTAACCAACTAAGCCACCCAGCATGTCAATGATTTTAGTTCTGCAATCAAAAAGAACTTAGGAAATATGCAGGTTCAAAATTGGGTACCAAAATAATTAACTGATTCTTGATGGGTAAAAATTAAGCTATTATTAGCTATAGCTATATAATATAGGTATATGTGAGACCATGTGATATATTAATCCACAAGCCATTAATAGAGTTAGCAATAGTTTAATTTACCAAATTTACTTATATCCCTAAAACAATGACTCTATGATTTTATATCTTAAAATTTATAAGTAATTTGTTAGTTGAAAAAATAGAAATTATTTCCTTCTATTTCAAGATTATAGATCAATAGCTTTTTAAAGAAAAATATTTTATAAAATACAATTTTCAAAATCAAAAAGAATCCTCATTTAGCCATGATATCTCTCTACAGTTTCTGCTTTGAGCTTTTTTATTGTCAGTAACAGCTAAATTTTTCAAAATTTAATTCTACATAGCCAAAATGGTTTGACCATTATAACCCTACTAACTGGCTAACATCTAATGTCTACTGTTTGTGTTTATTAAATTAATGTGGCTTAATAACTGATCTGATTTGGGTTTACTCAGACAAACTGAACTGAAAATAACTGTATGAACTCAACTAATTTGGACATATTTTAGGTTTAATCAAATAGCAAGCAATCAATACTCAAATCTGGCTTAAAGTATACCCTGAAGAAAGACCAATAGGTCTCTGTGGTGGAATCAGTTTTGGTGCCCTACCTAGATCCCCTTTACTGGGACAATATATCCATCTCTCCAAGATACCAACCAGCGACTTAATGGCAAATTGTTTGTGTCAGACTTCTCCAACTTGGAAAGGGGAGAGAGGCTTTCTGATCAGGATTAATACACACAGTATAGATTTGCCTTTCTTGCCACAGGTTCTCAGCAGGTACTACTATCCAAGGGTTCACAGAGCATCTGATCTAGAGTCATAGAATTCTGCATATTATCATTCCTGATTGAGAGATCCACTTTATGGCCAAGAAGGTAGGGCATGAGTATGTTTGTATGGGGTACACAGTCCTACCACTTTCTATACTATCAAGAAGCTATTGTCCAAATAGAGTGATGAAACAGCCTCTTAAAGATACAACTGAGACATCAGGTCAAAGATGATGCTGTGAGAGTAGGTGCTATCCTGCAAGATTTGGTAAATTCCTTAAATCCAGGGCATCACATGGTGTTGTGTCCCCAGTAAATAAAATACATAGGTCCACATATTAAATAGTAGAAATGTAGGAGTAGCCCCACTCACCATCACTTCTAGTGACTCCCTAGAAGAATTTGTGCTTCCCATCCCTATATGTTATGGTCTCTTAATCTAGAGGTCCTGAATGCAAGATGGAGAGCACTCCTATCCATAGTAGGAAGAACCAAAGAACACAAGAACACAGTAAATCTTCAACTAAACCCAAAGCAATGGCTGCCATTAATCACATTGGGCTCCTTATGTCAGTAGTCTAGCAGGTACAAAAAGGAGCTACCAAGAAAATCAACCCTGATCATCATGAGGAAGAAATTCTACCTAATAAAGAGGATATATAATAATTATGTCTGAAACATCTGCTGGGGTATCTCTTGGCACATCCATGCTCATATGTGACTATAAATGGGCAAGGAGAGCAATTCTAGTTTCAAAAAGGCATGGTAACCAGAAACCTAGGCTCCTCAGAGATGCCATTTGCATCAACCCAAAAGGCAAGTCCTCTAGACAAGCCAGAAGTGCTAGCTAAGGGTGAGGGGAATCAGAAATGTGTGGCAGAGGAGGGAGAAAATGAGTATTAAATAGGACATTGATACCAATCACAGTAGCAGGGTCTGTCATTTACCTCACCAACCCTCCTCTTTTATTTCTCCAGGAATAGTGACCACAAGATCTGTATGGTTGGAGTAAATTTAATGTGAGAAGCAAGTGGACCTAAGCAGTGCAAGAAGTAGCCTATGATGAATGCTGGTTTGATGCCCTACACAGATCCTCTTAATCAGAGCAGGGCACTCATCTACCAGCTGCTGTGAGTGTTGGCTGCCAAGGGGTTGGTTCATAGCTATGCATCCTCTTCTCCAAAAAGTACCCTCTACTAATAGGAACTGCTTTATCAGGGAAGGTCTGCACTCTACCTATCTTCCACCCACATATAGCCAACAACATATGACTGGCTGAAAGCAGGGCACTAAATACTGCTACCCTTGCCTCAAAGGGAGACAGCTCACTAGCCCACCCCTGTGGATCAAACTAAGGCTAGATTTTGACTTGAGACCACACCATTGCTCAGGTCTTTCTTCTTCCCCCAACTTGCTTCACTCTTAGCCACATGGATTTTTTTGCAAAACACTTCTTCAATAAATCATGTGACATGATTATCAAAGGCTTTGCTCCTAAGGAATCGAAACTAAAAAAAAATCTCAAACTTTATCATTTTTAAGAATCAATAGAAGAGTTTGTTTTAAATGCACATTCTTTGGCCCTACTTCTAGAAAAGTAAATTTAATAGGTGTATGGTGAGCCTATAGACCACTCTGAGATGCACTGGACTAGAACCTCAGCATATACTATCCACAAAGGAAAGCCAGAACCACCAATGACAGAGCAATATTCTCACTCAATGCACGTGAGAACAAATTTCTCTACAGTTACTCTCAAGGCTTTGATTTTTCAACGTAACAAACCTCTAACCTCAACTTTGTGATACAGCTTTCACTCCACTCATGTTTACAACTTCAAAATGTTAATAAAACATGATAAGTGCAAAAGTCAAAATAAAGTAGAAGAGGTGGCAAGTAAGTAATGGACTGCACATTCTTAATTTAAATCATATATATTTATTCTCTCACTCGGTAACTGAATACTAACCAAATGAATTTGTAACATATTCCAGTCTAGTTTTATTAGGATTTGTGCTGTATGTGTAATGTAAAAACAAAGAAAATATATTGCTACATCAACTTACATTATTCATGCTTATAAAGTTCTGTGTATCTACCCATGCGGTTGAGAAGATGCATTAGGAAGTCGATTACAATAACAAGAAAAGGTTATTTGAGTCAAATCAAAACAATAAATGGGGTAGAGAAAAACTGTAAAATATTTGTTTTACTCTTTCCTCCAGTGACACATAAAACATTATCTCCTTCTCTAAGCGATTATGAACATTTCTATTCTGTCATATGGCATAAAGTGGAGATTTGTTTAAAATCATTTATGTTGGGAAAGTTACACAAGCCTCTTTGCACTTCAGAGAAAGTATATTTTTGATCACCTCAATTATTAAAAACTCACAGTTCTTATTTATAGGAATACTCAGACAGATGGAAATAATAAAAACTGCTTTAACCAACCTCTAACTAATTTGTCACATTTCCACAATTTCCATTTTCTCTGTAAAATATACCAGCAGTGCCAACAGGATGCAGAACACTCTTGAATGTTAGGCTACTCTCCACTGTGCCCACCCATTTCCTCTCTTCCAGGTGGGCAGTACAATCCATCAAGAGTCAGTTGTGTTTATTACAAACTTGCCTATGATCCCACTTACTATTATATTATTTAATTTTGCTAAAGATTTCATAAATCTATGAAATATGAGTTCTAAAACAAGTAAACATTTCTTTAAAAACTAAGATGAATACTTTGGAGAGACTTGATAACGTAGACTTGCTTTAAAAATTGCTCTCAAATTACAGAGAACTATAAAAAAAAGAGAAAAGTAGTAAGATTAAGAGAATTTTGTATTCTCTCCAAATTATTTTACAGGAATTTTGATCTCTTTTGCTCCACTTTAAAGAGTCCCAAGGGATGAGTGGGGAGCTTGGTTGGCTAAGCCTCTCCCTTCGGCTCAGGTCATGATCCCAGATCAAGTCCCATATCGGGCTCCTTGCTCAGTAGGGAGCCTGCTTCTCCCTCTGCCTGCTGCTCCCCCTGCTTGTGCTCTCTCTCTCTCTCTCTCTGACAAATAAATAAAATCTTTTTTAAAAAAGTTTAAAAAAGTAAAATAAAATAAAATAAAAGAGTCCCAAACTGGAAATCAGTTACCATTGATTTCCAAAATGACAGATCCAAAGTGACTATGGTGTACACAAGAAATGCCAGGACTTCCAATCAGATCCATACACCAAACACAGACCTTGGTCTTTGTTGCAATGGCTAATAAACTCACATGTATACAAGTCTATGGATGGAGATTTAGTCAATTTTTCATAATGTTTTACTTTAAGTGATTTTAATTAACTGACAAATGATCAGTGCCAATCACATCTCCATCAAAAATTTCTACTGTATCAGGTGGTCCTGGTGACAGGAACAGACAAAATGAGAAGTCATAGGACTTTTTAAATCTTTCTATAAAAAAAGAAAACAAGTCAAAGTAAAGAAATATATTCATGGCATATTTTTTTAAAGATTTTATCTATTTGAGAGAGAGAGAGAGCACACATGTGCATAAGTGTGCGGGGAGGACAGAGGGAGCAGGAGAAGCAGACTCCCTGCTGAGCGAGGAGCCCAATACAGCCCAACACAGGACCCCGGGATCATAACCTGAACCCAAGGCAGATGCTTAACCGACTGAGCCACCCAGGCACCCCATGGCATTTCTTTTAAGGTAAGCTATTGAACTACATAGAGGACAAAGGAAGAACTGAAACTTGGTAGAAATGAAACCCATCAAAAAGTTAACATTTCTCATAAGATGCATTAAAGATTATTATAAAGATGATTAAAAGATTGTTTCTTTTTAAAATGCAAACATCATATTTAGGAGCCAAAGTTTATGAGGAAAAGCAAGCACACCTCCTCACTACAAAGGCAAGTATGTCATTCAGATCCATAGGCTAGGTTTGTAGGTCCAAACCAGGTCTATAATTTTCTTGTCCTGGCCTCAGATCCTTTTCGCTCTCTGTAAATAAACATTACAGAGTTGAAGCCCCATTCTCTCTCTAGAGGTAACCACTTTCTTGAAGTTGAAATGTATCACCTCCATTATTTTATATTATATATAAAATGTTACTATATATTATTTAACAGCACTATAGATAGTATTATTTTGTGTTTTAAACTTTACGTACATGATATCATGATCTACCTATCACTTTGCGATGTTTTTATTCAATGATATTTTCAATATTTATCCATGTTAATATAAACATATATTAATGAGTATCACTTATTTCAAAAACACTCTATTGCATCACAGTTTATCCATACATCTGTTAGTAGATATTTAAGTAATTTTCAAATTTTAGCTGTTAAAAACAATGCTGAAACAAACAGCATTGCACACACATTCAAACATTTATTTATTCAGAATCCCAAACTTCATCTTAGTCTTTCTCAGTCACAGTCTCCAGGGAGAAGATTGGGAAGATGTATGTTTGATAAGTTCCCTCACCCACCCACTCTGAATGAATCTTATCCTCAGGGAAGTTTAGGGGAAAACATTCTAGACTAATGGCATACATGTAGAAGTAAAAATACTGAGTCATAGTAATGCTCATCTTCCATTTTACAAGATATTGTAAAATTACACTTCAAAGTAGAAGTTGTAATTTACATGCCCACAAACAGGATATGATTCTAATTTCCCCACAGCTTTGTCAACATTTGGCATTGTCACAATTTAGGTCTTTACCACTCCGGTGGATGTAAAATAGTACTCTGCTGTTGTTTGAATTTGCAGTTTGCTTTCTGGATACCTGTAAAATTGAGAAGACTTTTACCTATAAATAACTGGCCGTTGAATTTCCTCCTTGTGAATTGTTTGCCTGTTTTAGCAAGTTGTTTTTCTCTTACTGATTTGTAAGAATATATACATTCTGGATACAAAAGTTGAATATTACAAAGCTTAATGAAACAAAATTTAAAATCTTTTGCCCACCCATCCAACTCATGAAATCAATTAATGACAACATAGAGTCTCTTAGGGCAGAAATGAAAACTGAATTGGCAGAACTTAAAAATTCTATCAGTGAGATCCAATCTGTCTAGATAATCTAACAGTTAGGGTAAGCGAGGCAGAAGAACAAATTAGTGACCTAGAAGACCAATTAATAGATAAAAAGGGAAAAACAACTCAGAATCCATGAAAATAGAATCAGAAATAAATGACACCATGAAACGTTCCAATGTCAGAATTACTGGAATCCCTGAGGGGGTGGAGAGAGAGAGAGGACCAGAAGATATATTTGAGCAAATCATAGCTGAGAACTTCCCTAATCTGGGGAATAAAACAAACATTCATGTCCTAGAGGCAGAGAGGACCCCTCCCAAGATCAAGGAAAACAGGCCAACACCCTGGCATGTAATAGTAAAATTCACAAATCTTAGAACCAAGGAAATCATCTTAATGGCAGTTAGGGGGAAGAGATTCCTTATGTACAGAGGGAGGAACATCAGAATAACATCAGACCTATCCACAAAGACCTGGCAAGCCAAAAAGACCTGGCAAGACATATTCAGTGTACTAAACAAGAAGAACATGCAGCCAAGAATACTTTATCTGGCAAGGCTGTCATTTAGAATGGATGGAGAGATGCAGAGCTTCCAAGACCAGCAGAAACTGAAAGAATATGTGACCACTAAGCTGACCCGGCAAGAAATATTAAGGAGGGGTTCTACAAAAGGAGAAAGACCCCAAGAGTGATATACAACAGAAATTTACAGGGACAATCTGTAAAAACAAGGTCTTCACAGGCAACATGATGACAGTTAATTCATATCTTTCAATAATCACTCTCAACATGAATGGACTAAATGCTCCCATAAAATGGCACAGGGTTGCAGATTGGACAAAAAGACAGGACCCATCCATATGCTGTCTAAAAGAGACTCATTTTGAACCTAAAGACACATCCAGACTGAAAGTGAAGGGATAGAGATCCATCTTCCATGCCAATAGACTTCAGAAGAAAGCTGGGGTAGCAATTCTTATATCAGACAAATTAGATTTTAAACTAAAGACTGTAGTTAGAGACACAGAAGGACACTATATCATTCTTAAAGGGTCTATCCAACAAGAAGATCTAACAATTGTAAATATCTATGCCCCCAAAATGGGAGCAGCCATCTACATAAGCCAACTGCTAACCAAAATAAAGAGTCATATTGATAACGATACGTTAATTGTAGGAGACTTCAATACTCCACTCTAAGCAATAGACAGATCATCTAAGCAGAAAATCAACAAAGAAACAAGAGCTTTGAATGACACACTGGACCAGATGGACCTCATAGATATATACAGAACATTCCACCCTAAAACAACAGAATACTCATTCTTCTTGAGCGCACATGGAACTTTCTCCATAATAGACCACATACCGGGTCACAAATCAGGTCTCAACCGATACCGAAAGATTGAGATTATTCCCTGCATATTCTCAGATCATAATGTTTTAAAACTGGACCTTGATCACAAGAAAAAATTTGGAAGAAATTCAAACACTTGGAAGCTAAAGAACACTCTGCTCAAGATTGTTTGGGTCAACCAGGAAATCAAAGAAGAACTTAAACAATTCATGGAAACCAGTGAGAACAAAAACACATGGGTCCAAAACCTATGGGATACTGCAAGGGCTGTCCTAAGGGGGAAACACATAGCCATCCGAGCCTCACTCAAGAAAAATAGAAAAATCCCTAATTCACCAACTAACTCTACATCTTAAAGAACTAGAGGAAAAGCAAGAACCGATGCCTAAGCCATGCATTAGAAGAGAAATAATTAAGATTAGAGCAGAATTCAATGAATTAGAAACCAGAAACACAGTGGATCAGATCAACAAAACTAGAAGCTGGTTCTTTGAAAGAACTAGTAAGATTGATTAACCACTGGCCAGACTTATCCAAAAGAAAAGAGAAAGGACCCAAGTTAATAAAATTATGAATGAAAGGGGAGAGATCATGACTAACACCAAGGAAATAGAAACAATTATTAGAAATTATTATCAAAGACCATATGCCAATAAGCTGAGCAACCTGGATGAAATGGATGCCTTCCTGGAAACCTATAAACTGCTAAGACTGAAACAGGAAGAAAGTGACAATCTGAATAGGCCTATAACCAGTAACGAGACTGAAGCAGTAATCAAAAACCTCCCAAAAAACAAGAGTCCAGGGCCTGACGGATTCCCTGGGGAATTCTACCAAACATTCAAAGAATAAATAATACCTATTCTCCTGAAGCTGTTTCAAAAAATAGAAACAGAAGGAAAGCTTCCCTACTCATTCTATGAGGCCAGCATTACCTTTTTCCCCAAACCAGGCAAAGACTGCATCAAAAAGGAGAATTTCAGACCTATATCCCTGATGAATATGGATTCCAAAATCCTCAACAAAAGCCTACCTAATGGGATCCAACAATACATTAAAAGGATCATCCACCACAACCAAGTGGGATTTATCCCTGGGATGCAAGGGTGATTCAACATTCACAAATCAATCAATGTGATAGAACACATTAATAAGACGAGAGAGAAGAACCATATGGTCCTCTCAATTGATGCAGAAAAAGCATTTGACAAAATACAGCATCCTTTCCTGATTAAAACTCTTCAGAGTATAGGGATACAGGGAACATTCCTCAGGTTCATAAAATCCATCTATGAAAAACCCACAGTGAATATCATCCTCAGTGGGGAAAAGCTGAGAGCCTTTCCCTTAAGATCAGGAACACATCAAGGATGCCCACTCTCACCACTATTGTTCAACATAGTACTAGAAATCCTAGCAACAGCAATCAGACAACAAAAATAAATAAAAGGTATTCAAATTGGCAAAGAAGAAGTCAAACTCTCTCTTTTCGCAGATGACATGATACTTTATGTGGAAGACCCAAAAGACTCCAACCCCAAATTACTAGAACTCATACAGCAATTCAGTAATATGGCAGGATACAAAATCAATGCACAGAAATCAGTTGCTTTCTTATACACTAACAATGCAACTATAGAAAGAGAAATTAGAGAAATGATTCCATTTACAATAGTATCAAAAACCATAAGATAGCTCGGAATAAACCTAACCAAAGAGGTAAAGGATCTATACTCTAGGAGCTACAGAACACTCATGAAAGAAATCGAAGAAGACACAAAAAGATGGAAAAACATTCCATGTTCATGGATGGGAAGAATAAACATTGTTAAAATGTTTATGCTACCCAGAGCAATATATACCTTCAATGCCATCCTGATCAAAATTCCAATGACATTTTTCAAAGTGCTGGAACAAACAAGAATAAAATTTGTATGGAATCAGAAAAGACCCCGAATCGCCAAGGAAATGTTGAAAGAGAAAAACAAAGCTAGGGGCATCACGTTGCCCAATTTCAAGCTATATTACAAAGCAGTGATCACCAAGACAGCATGGTACTGACACAAAAACAGACATATAGACCAGTGGAACAGAATAAAGAGTCCAGAAATGGACCCTAAACTCCATGGTCAAATAATCTTCGACAAAGTAGGGAAAAATATGCAATGGAAAAAAGACAGTCTCTTCAATAAATGGTACTGGGAAAATTGGACAGCCACATGCAGAAAAATGAAACTCGACCATTCTCTAACACCTTACACAAAGATAAACTCAAAATGGATGAAAGACCTCAATGTGAGACAAGAATCCATCAAAATCCTAGAGGAGAACATAGACAGTAACCTCTTTGACATCGGCCAGAGCAACTTCTTTCAAGATACATCTCCAAAGGCTAGTGAAACAAAAGCAAAAATGAACTTTTGGGACTTCATCAAGATAAAAAACTTCTGCACAGCAAATGAAACAGTCAACAAAACAAAGAGGAAGCCCACAGAATGGGAGAAGATATTTGCAAATGACACTACAGATAAAGGGCTGGTATCCATGATCTATAAAGAACTCAAACTCAACACCCAAAAAATAATCAAGTCAAAAAATGGGCAGAAGACATGAACAGATACTTCTCCAAAGAAGACATACAAATGACTAACAGACACATGAAAAAATGTTCATCATCATTAGCCATCAGGGAAATTCAAATCAAAACCACACTGAGATACCACCTTACACCAGTCAGAATGGCAAAAATTGACAAGGCAAGAAACAACAAATGTTGGAGAGGTTGTGGAGAAAGAGGAACCCTCTTACATTGTTGGTGGGAATGCAAGTTGGCACAGCCACTTTGGAAAACAGTGTGGAGGTTAATTAAAAATAGAGTTACCCTATGACCCAGCAATTGCACTACTGGGTATTTACCCCAAAGACACAGATGTAGTGAAAAGAAGGGCCATATGCACCCCAAGGTTCATAGCAGCAATGTCCACAATAGCCAAACTGTGGAAAGAGCCGAGATGCCCTTCAACAGACGAATGGATAAAGAAGATGTGGTCCATATATACAATGGAATATTACTCAGCCATCAGAAAGGATGAATACTCAACTTTTATATCAATATGGATGGGACTGGAGATTACAGTAAGTGAACTAAGTCAAGCAGAGACAGTCAATTATCATATGGTTTCACTTATCTGTGGAACATAAAGAATAGCATGGAGGACATTAGGAGAAGGAAGGGAAAAATGAAGGGGGGAATCGGAGGGAGAGGTGAACCATGAGAGACTATGGACTCTGAGAAACAAACTGAGGGTTTTAGAGGGGAGGGGGGCAGGGGGATGGGTTAACCCGGTGATGGGTATTAAGGAGGGCACATACTGCATGGAGCACTGGGTGTTATAGAAAACAATGAATCGTGGATCACTACATCAAAAACTAATGATGTATTGTATGGTGACTAACATAACATAATAAAATAAAATTTAAAAAATAGTAGTAATAATAATAATAATTACTTTGAAAGTAAATGGACTAAATGCTCCAATCAAAAGACATAGGGTGATGGAATAGATAAAAATGCAAGACCTATCTATATGCCTAAAAGAGATACATTTCACACCTAAAGACATATGCAGATTGAAAGTCAAGGGATGGAAAAGTATTTATCATGCAAATGGAAATGAAAAGAAAGCTCAGGTAGCAATACTTATATCAGAAAAAAATAGATTTTTAAAACAAAGACTGTTAACAAGAAACAAAGAAAGACACTATATAATCATAAAGAGAACAATACAAGAAGATACAACAATTGTAAATACATCCAACATAGGAGCACCTAAGTATATAAGGGAGCTAATAAGAACAAACATAAAGGAAGTAACTGCGAGTAATACTTATAATAGTAGGAGACTTTAAAACCCCACCTACATCAATGAATAGATCATCCAAACAGAAAATCAATAAGGGGAGGCCTGGGTGGCTCAGTTGGTTAAGCGACTGCCTTCAGCTCAGGTCATGATCCTGGAGTCCTGGGATCGAGTCCCACACCACCTCCCTGCTCAGCAGGGAGTCTGCTTCTCCCTCTGACCCTCTTCTCTCTCGTGCTCTCTATCTCTCATTCTCTCTCTCTCAAATAAAAAAATAAAATCTTGAAAAAAAAAAAGAAAATCAATAAGGAAAGAGTGACTTTGAATAATACATTGGACCAAATGGATCTAACAGATATATTCAGAACACTTGATCCTACAACTGCAGAAAACAAATTCTTTTCAAGTGCACATGGAACATTTTCCAGAAGAGATCACATATTAGGCCACAAAACAAGTCTCAACAATTTCAGAAAGACTGAATCCATACCATGCACCTTTATGACCACAACACTATGAAACTGGATATCAATCACAAAAAAAATAATAAGAAGAAGAAAATGTCTGGAAAGAACACAAATACATGGAAGTTAAATAACATGCTACTAAACAATGAATGGGTCAACCAAGAAATCAAAAAGGAAATTAAAAAATACATGGACATAAATGAAAATGAAAACACAATCCAAAATCTTCAGGATACAGCAAAGGCTGTTCTAAGAGGGAAGTTTGTAGCAATACAAGCCTACTTCAAGAAGCAAGAAAAATCTCAAATAAACAACCCAACCTACACTTAAAGGAGCTAGAAAAAGAATAACAAACAAAACCCAAAATTAGCAGAAGGAAAGAAATAAGAAAGATTAGAGCAGAAATAAATGATATAGAAACTAAAACAAAAACACACACACACACAAAAAAAACAATAGAACAAAACAATGGAACCAGGATCTGGTTCTTTGAAAATATCAACAAAATTGATAAACCTTTAGCCAGACTCATTTAAAAAAAAAGGACCCAAATAAACAAAATCAGAAATCAGTGAGGTAAAATAACCAATACCAGAGATATACAAAGGATTATAAGAGAATATTTTGAAAAATTATATTCCAACAAATTTGACAACCTAGACGAAATGGATAAATTCCTAGAAACATAAAACCTCCCAAAACCAAACCAGAAAGAAATAGAAAATTTGAATAAACTGATTACCCAGCAATGAAACTGAATCAGTAATAAAAATAAAAACCACCCTACAAACAAAAGTCCAGGACCAGATAGCTTCACAGATGAATTCTACCAAATATTTAGAGTTAATACCTATTCTTCTCAAACAATTCCAAAAAAAATAGAAGAGGAAGGAAATCTTCCAAATTCATTTTATGAGGCCAGCATTACTCTGATACCAAAACCAGATAAAGACACTACAAAAAAAAAGGGAACTAAAGGTCAACATCTCTGATGAGCATAGAAGCAAAAATCCTCAACAAAATGCTAACAAAACAAATCAAACAATACATTTTAAGAATCATTTACCACAAACAAGCAGGATATATTCCTGGAATTCAAGGTGGTTCAATATTTTCAAATCAATCAATTTGATACATCAACAAGAGAAAGGATAAAAACCATATGATCATTGCAATAGATGCAGAAAAAGCATTTGACAAAGTACAACATCCATTTGTGATAAAAACCCTCAACAAAGTAGGTTTAAGGGAAAATACCTCAACATAATAAAAACCATACATAAAATCCCCACAGCTAACATCATACTCCATGGTGAAAAACTGAGAGCCTTTCTCTGAAGGTCAGGAATAAGACAAGAATGTCCATTCTCACCACTTTTATTCAACATACTATTAGAAGTCCTAGCCACAGCAATCAGAAAAGAAAAAAATAAATAAAAGGCATTAAAATTGGTAAGGAAGAAGTAAAATTTTCACTACTTGCAGGTGACATGATACTATGCATAGAAAACCCCAAAGACCCCACCAAAAAACTACTAGAACTGATAAATGAATTAAGGTTGGAGGATACAACAAAATCAATACACAGAAATCCATTGCATTTCTATATACTAATAATGAAGTAGCAGAAAGAGAAATTAAGAAAACAATCCCATCTACAATTACACCAAAAATAATAAAATACCTAGCAATAAACCAAACCAAAGAGGTGAAAGATCTATACTCTGAAAACTATAAAACACTGATCAAAGAAAGTGAAGATGACACAAACAAATGGAAAGATATTCCATGCTCCTGGATTGGGAAAACAAATATTGTTAAAATGTCCATACTACCCAATGCAATCTACAGATTTAATGCAGTCCCTTTCAAAATACCAACATCATTTTTCACAGAACCAAAACAAATCATCCTAAAATTTGTATGGAACCACAAAAGATCTCAGATAGCCAAAGCAGTCTTGAAAAAGAAGAACAAAGCTGGAGGTATCACAATCCCTGATTTCAAGTTATACTACAAAGCTATAGTAATCAAAACAGCATGGTACTGGCACAAAAATAGACACACAGATCAATAGAACAGAATAGAGAGCTGAGAAATAAACCCATGATTATATGGTCAATTAATCTTTGACAAAGAAGGCAAGACAATGCAATGGGAAAGTCTCTTCAACAAATGGTGTGGAAAACTAGACAGCTACATGCGAAAGAATGAAACTGGACCACCTTTTCACACCAAACACAAAAATAAACTCAAAATGGATTAAAGACCTAAATGTGAGACCTGAAACCACAAAAATCCTGGAAGAGAGCACAGGCAATAATTTCTCTGACATTGGCCATAGGAACATTTTTCTAGATATATCTCCTGAGGCAAGGGAAACAAAAGCAAAAATAAACTACTGGGACTATACCAAGATAAAAAGCTTCTGCAAAGCAAAGGAAACAATCAACAAAACTAAAAGATGACCTAATGAATGGGAGAAGATTTTTGCAAATGACATATCCAATAAAGGGTTAGTAACCAGAATACATAAAGAATTTATATAACTCAACACCAAAAAAAACAAATAATCCAATTAAAAAATGGGTAGAAGATACATTCCTCCAAAGAAAGATACAGATGGCCAACAGGTGTATGAAAAGATGATCAACAACACTAATCATCAGGGAAATGCAAATCAGAACCACAACTGGATATCATTTCACACCTGTCAAAATGACTGAAATCAAAAACATAAGAAACAAGGGTTGGCAGGGATGTGAAAGAAAGGAACCCTTGTGTATTGTTGATGGGAATGCGAGCAGGTGCATCCACTGTGGAAAACAGTATGGAGGTTCATCAATAAATTAAATATGATCCAGTGATTCCACTACTGGGTATTTACCCAAAGAATATGAAATATGGGTATTTACCCAAAGAATATGAAAGCATTAATTTGAAAAGATATATGCACCCCAGCATTTATTGTAGCATTATTTACAATAGCCAAATTATGGAAGCAACCCAAGCATCCATTGATAGATTAATGGATAAAGAAGTGTGTATATGTGTGTGTGTGTGTGTGCATGTATATGTACATATATACATATTACTTAGTATATATACACATATATGTACATATATTACTCAGCTATAAAAAAGAATGAAATCTTGCCATTTTCAACAACATGGATGATGGATCTAGAGGGTATAATGCTAATGAAATAAATCAGTCAAAGAAAGACAAATACCATATGATTTCACTCATATGTGGAATTTAAGAAAGAAAACACAGGAACAAAAAAAATGAGACAAAACAAAAACAAAATAAAACAGACTCTTAACTATAGAGAACAAACTAATGTTTACTAGAGGGGAACTGGTGGGGAGATGAGTGCAATAGGTGAAGGGGATTAAGAGTACACTTATTATGATGAGCACTGAGTAATGTAAAGAATTGTGTAATCACTCTATTGTTCACCTGAAACAATATAACACTGTATATTAACTATAGTGGAATTAAAATAAAAAATAAAGTAAAATAAAACTTCCAAGAGCTTTTTCTTGTTCCTTGTTCCTTTTGTAGTATTCTGTGCCTGTTTCATGAATGCAACATCTCCTCATCTTTCTGATGATAGAATGCTTTCTTATGCATCCTGCATTACATCTCCAAATTACTGTGTTTTCATTATATTTCACTGTTTATGTCTATCTCATGTCCTTTCCTCAAACATGTGATGAGGATTGATTGTATATTCATATTTAAAAGTGAATTACTTTCTAATAATTTAGTAACCTTAAAATTAATTTTTAGCTCATTGGAAGCTTTGTGTAAGTGGACAAGAGTCACTGACTATACGTTTACATTGTAGAGTAATTTTACTTAGGAGAACAACATACATTAATGTCTATAAATGTTTTCTTTGTTATTGTTTAGTTTGTCCAGAGGTATAAAAGCCTGGCTTCCAATAGGGTAGATACAGACCAGGGAAGTTGGGATGGTCTGTCTCTCAATTTAGCCAGTAGAATTTAATTTAACTACCCTGCTTTCAACAGAAGCCTCAAAATGACCCTTTGTTGTACCAGAGACTGAATCCAGTCTGGAACAATTTCTCTGGAGAATAAACCTCATGTCTCTTCCAGGTCTCAGGAATGGACATCAGGCAATGTGGGATGAGACTGAGAACCAGAGGTATATAGACTCCATGTATAGACTCTGAACCAAGTCTTGTGTTCTCAGAGCCATTCCATCACCCCTCCCAGTCCCAAGTGCCTCTCCTTCCTGAGTCCTTCTGGGGTTCTGTGAAGGGAATCATCCTCTTTCTTTGTGTCAGCCTCCTCTCCAGGCTCTTGGGATTCAGTTTTCTCTACTCTCCTAAATCATCTACCTCTCATTCACTGGTTTTCCATTTTCTAAAAATGCGAAATTATCTCTTGTCCTCAGCCATTACCTTGCCTTGTCCCTATGAATCTTGGGAGTATAGATAAACACTTAGGTTATATTTGTCATCTTTAAGTGGAGGTCCATTGCAAATACCTTCTCCCTGTCTGTAACTTGCCTTTGGACCTGATCTTCTTCTCCTACAAAGTGAGCATAATACTAACAATAACAACAACAATAATAGTACCAATTCTTCTTCACAGTGTTCTTGTGAGCCTTCAAAAGTGGTTATGTATGAGACAGCACTTTATAAATTGTAATGTGCCATATGAATTCTAGTTAATTAAAAATAATGCTTTTATCCCTCACAGCAGGAAATAGACTATATGAACATTTGCAGAAATGTTTTAGGCTTACTTATAACTACTAGAGAACACCTTCTTTTGGTGAAAACATTCCACAGAACTGTTCTTAAATAAACTTTTATAGTAATTATTGACCTTAAAGATCTAAGAGTAATATCAAATACTACTTAGAAGTAGAACATTAGTGATCATATATTCACGAAAATATTCTCAAGATTTTAGTGGTATATGTAATAGTTCTGACTTTTTAATAGAGGCAATCTACCTGTGTTTTAGGTTACATCAATTCAAATTTATCCTTGAATCTAAATATACTAATACTAGTTTTTATTAAATATAAAAAATAGAAAACAGGAGGGGCACCTGGGTGGCTCAGTCAGTTAAGCGTCTGCCTTTGGCCCAGGTCATGATCTCAGGGTCCTGGGACTGAGCCCTGCGTCGGGCTCCATGCTCAGCGGGTAGCCTGTTTCTCCCTCTCCTTCTGCCCTCCCACCCATTATGCTCTCTCTTCCTAATAAATAAATAATCTAAAAAAATTAAAAAAAGGAAAATCTTAATATTCTGGTAGTGCTCACTGTATTTGGGATCTGTCTCTCTTCCTTATTACATACCAAACATTTATTTACACCTGGCTCATATATTATGTACTGTTTTATAGTCCAAAAGACTAAAACAGTCAAATTAATTTCAAGTGAAAAGCGCCAAAGAAAATCACCAAGCCATTCCGTTCTCTAAATTGTCTGTCCACTTAGCCAGGTCACAAAGGTGCATGTCTCAAGGGATTTAGGTTGGAGAATACATTTACGTAACATAAAGCATAGGCTAATTAAGAAAAAGAAAAAGACTGATTGTCCAGATAAACATTAAGTTGATAATACAGGATTCAATCTTCCCTACAAAGAGTTGAGATAATTGCTTTTCCCTCAGAAAAGCTTCTGCAGTTTTCCAGGCATTTTCACATAGAGACTCTTACTTAATCCTTACCCTAGTTCTTTAAAGTACCTGGATTCAATCCCATTTTGCAAATAAGGAGCTTAGAGGTCAAAAAAGCTAAGCTATTTATCAAACTTAGAGTCAGCATTTGAACCCAAGACTCCAAATTCCGAGGAAAATACCTGATGGACCACTCCACTGCAGCAATAAATTACCCACTCTCTCTCTCACGACCTGCTGAAGACACGCTCAGCCACACACAGGATGAAGGATAGAAGTGGGGACCACTCACAGCCCACAGGGCTGTCAGCAGGTGTCCCGTGGCATATGCCGGCACATTCTGTCAGCCCCGTGGGGGCACCAGAGCATCAGACGACCAGAACGACAGGTTGTACAAAGACCCAGACTCATTACAAATGGCCCTCCTTCTCCTTTTGTTCCATTTGTTCTGAGCAACTGGCATCTTCCAGCGAACTGTCGGTATTATATTGAAGACGTAGTACATCATTAAAATAAAGCTCGGGGCTAATAATTATGTCTTGTTCAGGTGTTTTATGACTAAAGAGTCTGACTTTCCCCCAAGGTTTCCAACTCACTCTTTTCCAAATTGCTTCTCTACGGGCATTTGTTACATTGTGGACGTGTCCCCAACGATTAAATAGCAGTTTAATCCTCCCTCTCTAGATCTTTCTTTTTGAGGTAGTGTCCTGGAGCCTGAGCTACTTCTACTTTCAAGGCGGTATTTATGGAGTTCTCAGCTGGCTGCGCGGGTGTGACTGCACACAGAGGTCAATCCAAGTGGAAAGCCCAGTTCCCAGCCTTCACGTTGCTCACATGAAGAAATTCTCCTACCCCTCCCTGCTCTGCCTCCATCCCTATCTTTGTTCAACAGTTATTAAGACACTCAAAGCACCAAATTTAACCATCAGGTGGGGGAAAGAGCACAGGATCTGGATTAGGGAAAGTATTTAAACTCTAAGCCTTATTTTATCTATAAAACGGGATTGATAGTAGTCCCCACCATTCAGAATTATTGTGAAGACCAAAGAGGTCAAGTATGTGAAATCACGTTGTTCCTTGTAAAGAAGTTAGTACTTTTGAATTGGCAGAAGCATTCTCATGAAGGTTGCCTCTTCGGGGTCTGGTAAATCCTGATACTCTGTGGGGCAGCTGGGGGTGGGGTGGGGGTTTACATTTAAAGTCGAAAGGCCTCTTGGCCCATTTCCTCCCTTGGGTTGGTATCTAATTTGGCTGTGCAAGGAGGCAAAGCAAATAGGACCAGGGGATATCTCGTCTATGCAAGGCAGGAAGAGCACTAGATTTACTTTAATGACCCCCAGACTCCCCCCACCCTTCTTACATCCTTGAAAAGAAACTTCCAGTTGACCATTCTACACCCATTCCTTAAAAGCCGGGCCTTAAAAGTATTCCTTCACAAATTATTAATTTACATGTTAAAGCATGTTAAAGCTAATGCTTCTTAGTTTTCTCACTGTATGGGATTCACAAAAAGCATTTTGACCCAAACATTTAAGTTATATCACTTAACCAAGATTCTCTTAGGTTATTTCTACTTAGCTCAATCAGGTTGGATATCCAGTAGCAAATAGCTGAACTGCTCAGATTTTACAATTTTTAATCAGAAATATCCTTGATATGGATATCCAAATCTCAGACATAAACATAATTTTTTCTCCCTAATGTAAGTGACATATTTGATATATTTTTAATATAATTTAGAACTATCAAGGAACTTAAACCCTTGGTCATTCATCAATTCTTTTAACAAATATTTTCGGCCTCTTTTCAGGACAGGTGCTTTTCTATGGGCTGAGGATTCAGAAATGAATAAAAACTGAGTTAACCCAGCTCTCCTAGGATTTGTAATATAGTAGAATTACATGTCATTTCTGCCCAAAGACATTCCTCTCCCCTAACCTGACTTTTGATCTTCAGGTTCTACTCAGGTCTGCCAAAATTAGGGTAAGTTCAACTATCTATAAACTAATTGTTATAAAGTATTTTAATGTAAGCAGAATAGATTGAAAAACCCATTTATTCATGTAAGTTCACTTTGACAGTTTGATTCTGTTCAAATTGACAAAATAAACAAAATTCCAAACTTTCACAGGCATTGTGACCTTATTCTCAGACTTGCAAAACAGTAACAATTATTAGATTTGCATAAGTCATATTACCTAACATTTATTAAGCACTAACAAGGTGGCATGTTCTTAACATGGATTATTTTTCTTAAGCCTCATGATAACTATTAACATGAGGGAAGATTATCTCCAATTTCCAGGTGGCAAATGTGGTGGGAATTAGAACCAAGAGTCTAGCCCTTGACACACTAGTAAAATAAATGAAATATTTCCTCACTCTCATATATGTTTTATTTTATCTTTTTAAGATTTTATTTATTTGTGAGAGAGAGAGCATGTGTGCAAGGGGAGGAGGCAGAGGGAGAGGGACAAGCAGACGCTGCGCTGAGCACCGAGCCTGATGCGGAACTCAAACCCAGGACCCTGAGACCATGACCTAAACTGACACCAAGAGTCAGATACTCAACTGACTGAGACACCCAGGTGCCCCTTATATATGTTTTAATTTAACATTTTTGAGTACCTACTATGTGTACATTACAGTGCTAAATTCCAGAGAAGGGAGTAAAAGTGTTTAAGATAGAGTTCCTACCTGCAAAAGCAATTTAAAATTGAATAGAACACACAGACATATGCAGAAATAATATAAGGTATTAAATTAAGTTGGCAGAGGTAGTGGTGGAAAGAGTCCTGGATATAGACCGAGAAAGAAGGTTCCACACGAGAATATCACTATTGTGGTAAAGTGGGTGCTTGGGTACTCTTCCTCCCTTCCCAGTAACAGGATTAACAGTGTATAGTGTACCACTCAGAGTCTTGGACAAAAAAACAGAGCCCATCTTGAATCTCTCCCAGCAAGATGGCTAATAGAGGAGCGTCCTTCCTCTGCAGATATCCTGGGTCAGCCTTCAGTTCCCTCCCCTACATCCCTCTTTTGCCCTCAGGTTCCTCCCATTGTGGCACCATTTACTCAGACCACCTACACTGAGCTTCTCTCCCACCACCCACAGGAACAGGCTCTTTCTTGTGGAACCTGAGGAATACCCCCACTTAACCTCTTTAGTCTGTTTAGGCAGCTCTAGCAGAATATCATGGTCTGCACCCTTATTATCAAAGGACATTTATTTCTCACAGTCCTGGTCACTGTGAAGTCCAAGATGAAGGTGCAGCACATTTGGTGTCTGGTGAGACCCACTTCCTGGTTCATAGACCACCATCTTTTTGCTGTGTCCTTACCTGGTAGAAGAGAGGAAGTAGCTCTCTGGGGTCTCTCTTATAAAGGGGCTAGTCCTATTCACCAGGGCTCTACCTTCATCAGCCAATCACTTCCCAAAGGCCTTGCCTCCAAATATCAACCCATTAGGGGTTAGGTTTCAACATATGAATTTTGGGAGGACACAAATATTCAGTCTTTTTTTTTAACGGCTCTTTCCCTTATTATAAATAGATAAGATGTGCTAATTTTTTAAATTCAAACCATTCAAAAGGATAGGAAGAAAAATACAGACTATGTTGTTTCCCATCCTCCAGCTACCTGGGACTAACAGGCCCCTGGGCACCTGTCCCTTGAGCTTATTCTCATATACACAAGGACACCCACACCCACACACAACCTCACACATACACTCACACACCACACACATCTACATACCACATTCACTTCAGACAACGCGTGGGAGACTCAGTGTCCTGTACCACCCAGAGATGGGGGCCTCAATAAATGACACCTAAGACCTAAGCAAGGGGACAGTTAGAAAAAGATTAATCCCCTATTCAAGGGCAGTACCTCGCTCAGAGCAAAGCATTCACAGTATGGACACCAAAACTTGTGGTAACAGAAGAAGAGTACTCAGTTGAGAACTTTTCCTCAGTGGACACCAGCATTATGAGGACACAGAAGGCATTTTATGCCCAGGCCTCCCTCAGTGGACACCCGTCTCATTGATGGCATTGCTGGGAGAAACAGGGACAGGGGAGGCAAGCATAGTTTCCCAGGAAATAGGTGTATTATTGAAGCAAATCAGATCAAGAGAGGAGGAAAATACTGGACACTGTGAGTAAAACTACAGAACATGAAACACTCCCTGAGGACTCCCAGAATTGCTGGAAAGAAATCTTCCATGAGTGTTAGTTCCCTCCAAATGCACAGGACAGATTTTGAAAAAAAAAAAAAAATGACTGTTTTGTAGCTGTTATTCTGACTCTTAGGATTCCGATGTGGGAGACACAGCAATACAAATAAAGTACTCCTGACAGGGCAGATAAGACCTGGAATCTGAGCTTGCCAAGACCCTGACATCAGCAGGCCGCAGAGAAGATACCTCCCCGCTGCCCACTGCAGCCGACACCAGAGAGCGTGAAGAGACAGCCAGCCCCAAAGAGTCAAAAACAAGAGCTGCAATCAAACAATCTGAGGGATACAGACATTTTCCTTAAGGCAAGTCTCAAGATACTCTGTAACAGAATATAGCGGCTTAAATAAACCATCCTCATTGCAAAACCTCCACTGGCCGAGTTCTAGTGTGTGAACTATGCAGGTTTTAAAATAAATCCATGCCAAAAAAAAAGAATATTTTTTTCTGTCTTGTTTTTTAAAACAACAACAACAAAGGATAGGAATGCAAATTGTATTAAATCCTGGCTGATGACCCAGAGTGACCCCAGCTAAGGAAAATGAGTGCAATGAGGAGACAGGGGAGAGACCAGAACTTCTCAGGATATAGAATCACAAAATGAGGCATCATCCCTACTCTACAAAATAGGACTTGACCAGGAGATAAAACATAATTTGCTGAAACATGTTTGTAAATGTTCACATTTTTTATAATCAGATTGACATTTGTTTTAAAATCATATCCATTTTCTATTATTGCTTCTGGTAGATTTTTACAATTAGTCCTATAAAACAATAGCTTGCTTCCTTTTTTAAATAATTCAGTTCAAGGTTTCTATCTTAATGTTTGCTGAGAGGTTCAAGATAGTCGCATTCAACGTCGCATCTAAATAAAAAACAAAACTGACTTTCAGTTTGAAAAAAATCTTAGAATGAACCAGAGGTTCAAAGTAATAAGGGCATATCTGGGCAGGAAAAAAAAAATCCCTTTAGCTAGAGAAATTCGACATGAGTAAAAAATTAACAGGCATCTCCTCTGGTCTTCTGTTCTTTGATGTCCTCAAGAGATGTCAGACTCACCTTGATATGACTTGACGTCACAGAGCCTCTTCTGACATGGACTGATGCCCTTTGATTTCAAATAAATGCTGTTTTCTGGAGACTTTTACTCCTTTTCTGGCCATCATCCCAGAAGTATTGATCAGCTTAGTGCCACTGCCCTTTTCTGTCTCAGAATGGCGCCAGAGTGATCTCTTAAAACCCAAATTTCATCAATGCCTCTACTGCTTAAACCTCTGTGGTCATTCCCTATCATCTCCCCATAAAAATGCTCAATGTCTACTTAAAAGGGCTGAAAGGATCTTCGTAATCTAGATGCTGCCCAGCTTCCAGCTTCCAATGAACAAATTGGGAACCAGTGAGGTAAAAGAGCTCACATAAGGTCCCCATTAACTGCTGACGGACCCATTTCCAAAAGGACCCGTCACATGGAACTGGGCTGGGTTTTGTGATTTGAATTTCCCCTCCCAGAATTTCTGCATTATCCCCAGTGAAAACTGAAAGTTAGCATTTTCAGTTTTATTTAGAAAAATAGGAATCATACACTATTTCTAGTACATTGTAGTAGTATTTCCTTATCTATGGGGGATACAATCTAAGCAGCCCCCAGTCTTACAATATACTGTAATAAAAGTTACATGAGTGTGGTTTCTCTCTCCCTCTCTCACACACACACCCTCTCTCTCTCTCAAAATATCTTATTGTACTGTACTCACCCTTCTTCTTGTGACGACGTGAGATGATAAAATGCCTCCATGATAAGATGAAGTGAAGAAAATGACATAGGCACTGTGACGAGGTGTTAGGCTACTGTTGACCTTCTGACTATTCTTCAGAAGAAGGATCATCAGCATCGGACCCATGCTTGACGCCACTGGTAACGAAACTGCGGAAAGCAAAACTGCAGATGAGTGGGGGCCACTGTAATTATTTGAAAACTTTGATCAGACTTGAAGCTAGCCCCCTGATGGTGCTCAGAAAGCTATTCCAACTCATTTGAAAATGTTTTAAACTACTTTCTCTGTTTTGCTTCTTTCATCTGATATACTTTAATATTGTCTTGTTTGCTTAATCACAACATAGCTGGTCTCTTTTTGTTTTCTATGAGGCAGCATTTCCTAGGTCATGATTATCATGCTGACTCTGGTATTTCACTACATTTAAGGGGGCCCAGCCCCTAGAAGAGTCGGTTGTGCTTCTCACCTTCTGAGGTCATCAGACCTCAGCAGTAAAAGAACTCTCTGGGAGCCCTCCTCCTTTCTGCCTCTTTCTCTTATCATTCTAGGAGTTTCCTCTCCAAACCATGGCTTCTAGCTCTGATCATTCCTACAAAGATATCAAAAGAGCCAAAGCCCAACCTTCTCTAGACTGTGCTCAGTGAAATATGCAGTTCAGAGCTAACCAGAGGATAATACTGGATTCACTGGCTCTTTGCCTTTACTGTGCTATAAACTTGTGCTGCAGGTGGGCGGTTGTCCCACTGGCAATCACAGTTGCCGACTGTTGTGACCTGGTGTCTCTTGCTGTGACCAGGACCTGGAAACCCTCAGCAAATGATTTAGCCTTGGCATGGAGGCAATTTAGCTCTGCAGCCCTCACCCTGGAGTACCTGATCCTGCACTGGAGACCTTCTTAGGAATGTGGATCTAAAATTCTTTCAGGCTCAGCTCACTGATGGGGGCTATTTGTTTCCATTTTCGCCTGCTTGTGGATATATATTATTTTAATTTTTAGTCAAAAGAATTTTATTTTGAAATAATTTTAATAGAACTATTTGATAATGACATCGAAATAGTAAAACCAATGTATCATTCAATAATGATATATCATTCAGTATATTTCAAAATATTGTATACTTAAATTATTTTAGCACCCCCATTCAGTCTCAAAAGTGTCCCAGTTTGTGATGGTTACCAGAAGGGCGGTGGGTGGGGGGATGGGTTAAACAGGTGATGGATATTAAGGAGTGTACTTTTTTGATGAGCACCAGGTGATGTATGGAAGTGTTGAATCACTATATTGTACACATGGAACTAATATTATACTGTACGTTAACAGACTCAAATTTAAATGAAAACTTTTTAAAAATTGAATTAAAAAAAAATGTCCCAATTTGGACATGGCTGCTCTACTTGATGGTGTATGATGAGAAGTGCAGAGGCCCAAATCCATATCAAGAGTGGTGTCCATCTTTCTCCCTATTGGTCACCAGGGCATTGCATAGTGAACTGATAGTCCTTAATGGCACCACATTCGAACAACACTCAGCCACAGCAAACAACCTGCAGGGAGCACAGGTTGAAGGTAATGCTTTCTTGGCTGCTCTTGGGTCCCAGGGCTGTGGCTGGGGCCCAGGATGGCCCCAAATACCTCCAACTAGCTGTGTGTTTGGCTGGGAGCTGTCTGAGGTCTTAGATGGGGCCAGAAAATGCATGGTGAGCTTTCAGGTCCTGGCCAAGGAAGAGAGACCAGGTCATACAGAGAGCCCGGATTGCCAGTGGGGCAAGGGACCCTGCCACAGGACAGAGCAGCTAAGGGATAGGCCAAGGACTTTGCAGGAAATTCCAAGGGCTCCTCACCAGTGTCAGAAGATATCCTACGTTCCTAGAACAGATACCATCTTGGGGCGGGGAGGAGGGAGAGAAAGCATAAAGACCTGAGCTATTTAAATTACGTCAAACAGGATTTAAACTAGTTTAGACCTTTAGTTACCTTCTACCTTCTAGACCAGACTACCTATTTTCCTGGGCACATCTGGGTGCAATGCATGCAAATTTGCAATCCTACTCTGCAAGCAGTCTTTTGTAAATCTATATAACTTCGGAAGCTGCTGCTTCCAAATGAAATTAATCAGCTAGCTCTTCTGGGAGCTTTAGATCAGAGAATTTCTTCCAGTTGTTGTTCAGGAAAGTAAGATTTCACAGGGTCTATGAGTAGTAAGATAGAGGGTAGAAGAGAGAGGGAAGGACTCCCAGGAGATTAAATATGGGAGAAAAGCATTAAAAGGAGAGGTAAGAGAAACTGCATCTATGTTTCCTTGGTGTTAGTCCTGTTGAATATTAACAAAGACTTTCATTTCAATTACAACATGTTACAAATGGGAAACTGGGCATTGAGGAAACAATATGAAATGTTTCCAAACGCTGAACAATAAGAGCTTTCAGCAGCAGAGTCTATGGGCCCAGATACCTTTAGGGATTACTCCGTGGGCTGTGTTGGTTTTGTACTGGAACACAAAAGATACCTTGCACCCAAGAGTCTTGAGGAGTTTAGAAACTTCAGATCCTACATATCACCATCTCAAGTGTAAAATTATCATGCCCTCTGCCTGATCTCTCCTTGGCGCTCTCGCTCTGATGACACTGTAGGAAATACGAGAGACACGTGGTAATCTGTTTGGGGAATAAGGGAAAGGTGTTGGAAAAACAGAGAACGTATTCCCTGGGAAACTATTTGAGTTCCACTAAGCAGAAAAACGTACAAACTCACTTCTAATTCACTCTGAAGTGGTGTGTTTCAATTCCGTTGTAAAATACAGAAACACAAAATCGGAATGTGTGTCCCAGCAAGAGCTCTCTTTTGAGAGCTTGGGCCAAAGACAGCAAAATTTACCCGACCACCGTGTGCCATAAATCATAGTCTACAAAACACATAGTTCCTGCCTGCCCATTTTTTCCCCAAAAGATACAGTATTATTGTGCTTTCCCCACAAAACTAAAATACTATGAAATTTTTAAAAGAAAACAGAACCAAAAAACATTCTTTTCACCAATTTGCCCTTTGGTTCCACACCTCACTTAATTCATCTCTATCCTCACCATCCTCACTCTCATCTAAGCTGGAAATCTCAACATTGTCCTTTGCTCGACCCTCACCACCTGACTCTTCTCCCTGACAGTCTTTCTTCTGCTCCTATTGTCACTTTCCGAGAGGCTGTCTGCCTCTCTTGAGCTGCCCCTCTCTTCACAACTTAGCCTATCCCCAAGTCAATCTTCCTGCTCTCATCCTTTCTGTAAACCACCCCTAGGACAATCTTCCTCACACACAGCTCAGTTAAGCTGAGTTCCAATTCTTGACATCTTCCTGAGCTTGAACAACAAACACCACAGAAGCATTTAAGGGCCTCCAAGACCCGCCCCCAATTCCCTATGCTATTTGTTTCTTGCCCTATACCTTTTCAATCATCTTCTGCCACAGTGACATCAAATTATAGGTATTTATTCAAATACCTTCCTACTTCCTAATGTTTGCACTGCATTCTTCTTTCCAGAATGTTCTTTGCCTCACCTCTCTTCAGCCCCGAACAAACGAAGACTTCTTAAAATCTTAACCATATGGCAAAACTCAGCTCCAAGAAACCTCCTACATGATACTTTCCTGATTTTTGTGATTAAAATTAATGTACACCTTTATCACACCTTCATATGTCTGGACCTTCCCGTCAAGTTTTACCACTTTCTACCCTATACTGCAGATAATTGGGTTTACTTGTCTTTCCCATTAGATCTTAAGCTGCTTGAGTACAGAAACATGTCCCAGCTATGTTGGTGGAGCGGAATCTATTAGGCCTTGTGCTGGATAAAGCCAACTTCACCATCACCATCAAGTAAGTAAAATAAACTCTTCTTTATCAACAGGCTAACGTCTACTTCAGAGATGTACAAATTACATTTTTTAAAGGTGTCATATCTTTAGTGAAGTTATTGGTATATCTGTAATTAATAATGTGCTTAAATGCCCTAACTTTTAAAATTATATATATCTGCACTGGCAATAAAGATTTAAAGTTAAATCAGAATTACCAGGTGTTATCCTTTATTATAGGAAATTGCAGGAAGAAGCTATTGTGTCCTAGCAAGACAAGGTGCTTGAAGTCAAAAGATTTAAGTTCAAATCTCGCCCCCTCCACTTATGAACTGCCTGGTCTTAGGCAAAGCCTTAAATTTGAACCTAAGTTTTCTAGTCTGTAAAATAGGGAAGAAAATGCCTGCCTACCTCTTATAGATAGAGTCAAATAATGGTTGCCACAGTACTTTCAGAACGGCAAGTTTCTTTACAAAGAATATATATTAACATTATCCTGAGTAAAAGACTTACCCAAAGAACATACTTCAAATAGCAGCCTTCATGCTTTGGACAAAACTAATGAAGTAGAATATTACTACTATTTTAAGAGGCTAGCTGGTAACACTTACAAAGATGGTGGTCTTGTCTAGATGACTTGCATTCTGCATTCTTATTCCACGCCGGTTGGTAACTCTTAACATAGGAATTTATGCAGAGCCAATGGCATTTTGTATCACAATTTGCAGACATAAATTGATTGATCTGCCTCTCCCAACTTTTCCAAAGTCACATAGACTCTCCCAAGAATACCTAACATGTGACTTAATTCTGCCTCCACAAATCTAGTTTGTTATCTTTTCAAAACACAGGAGGACACATAAGCCTCTTGCTTAAAAATTCTACAAGTGTTATAATAGTCACACCACCATACTGAAGGAAAGAAATCAGGAATAGACAATTGTAGTAAATACCACTAAGAAACACTTCAGTTTGGGTAGTGTGGGTAGTGTAGGGCTATGTGAGCTAACAAGCTTCCAGATAACTGACAGTTTAACCCTTTGGGTGCCAAAGATTTCAAATACTTTTTAATAGTTTAAATGGTTTCCCAACTTCCTCACCTTGGTGATCAGACTAATGAGGCTTCTTGTTGGTCTTCCAATCCACCACACTTTCTTATTTTTATTTTATTTTATTTATTTATTTGAAAGAGAGAGAGAGAGAGGGAGCACAGCAGGGGGAGGGACAGAGAGAGAGGGAGAGGGAGAGGCAGACTCTCTGCTGAGCACAGAGCCAGACATGGGGCTCAATCTCAGGACCCTGAGATCACGACCTGAGCCAAAGTCAGACACTTAACCGACTGAGCCACCCTGGTGACCCTCCACCACACTTTCAAAAGCCTTCTCCTCTTTGCCACTACCTGGAATGAAATGGTCCACCTTTTCCAACTGCTGAACTTCCATTCCTACTGACCATCTCAAGGTTCAGTGAAATCATCTCTGATACCCTCAGGAAAAGTTATTCTCTCCCTCCTCTGTGTTTCAAGTAAGCTGCTCCTATCACTACTTTAGTACTTATCTTGGGATGTTAAAAGTCTTTCTGTACACATCTGTCTCCAAATTTCACAATGGTAGGGTTTGAAAGTCTTTTTTTAATCTCTTTGCACATAACAGTGTCAGACATGAGTATATTATGTGTACACAGTAAATATTTAGAAAAGTTTATTAAATGAATGAATGTGTTATCAATAATGAAAATCAATTATTATACCATTATATTTAAGTGATGTCATGGAGATTTATGTCCCACTTGCTTCTCTATCAGTTTACACAGAATGGTATGTATTCTATGAAATGTCTTTTTTTAACTCCTCCTCTGAATATTCTTTTTTTCCCCATGGGTTAGGTTCTTTCTCATTGGGTATGATCATTGTCCCTGTTCCCACTTTTAATTTCTACTGTTTCTATTCTCTGCTACTTCCTTCCTCCTCCCCATTTTGATTAATAGGTCTCATGTCCTCTCTCTCTTGTTCTTATGAATCTTTGAAATGTCTTGGCTTAATGTATTTCTTGATGTGGCATAAATCTTTATTTGGTTTTCATGCCTATTATGCACCAAGGGAAACACATCTTTATACTAGGCAGGACTCTGACATGTCCAATCATAATCAAAATATCCTAGAAGTCTCCCTCCCTTTTCTATCTGCATTGCATCCACCTTTGTTCTGGTCCCACCTCTTACACCTGAGTTATAGCTGCAAAAGCCTCCTAGCATCTCAGTCCATATCCAGTACTCCTTATTCTAATCATAACATATACCACTACCAGGTTATTCTTCCTAAAACACTGGTTTCATTTTATTAATCCCAGGCACCAGGGCCTTTAACTTCCCTTTGACAACACCCAGGATTCAAGAGTCTCACAATCTGGCATATCCTGTCTTTCTCATTTTATTCTTCATTTCTCCACTCAAAACATTTAGTAGGTTACTGTGGTAATTGGTTCAAAACACATGTTGCCCCAACAACCACACATATTCATCCTTTGTGCCCCCTCTTTTATCTCTGGGCTGGCCCCGGGATGCTTTTTACCACTGGACTGTGGTAGAAGTGATGCTGCAGGACTTTCAAGAAGAAGTCTCAAGAAACCTTGCACTAACTTAGGCCTCCTTCCTCAGAAAGTCGCTTCTTTGCCTAGAACCACTCTAAGTCTATCCTAGCCCAAACCACAGCCTTCCTCTTAGGTCCCATGAACACTGGGGGGGGGGGGGAGATCCTTTTAATTTTGTCTTTCCAAATGTAATGCCAGAGCTCTGGGAGAATGCAACCCAACCCACCATCTAATTTCCTTGACTGCGATAACTGGCACACAAATTACAGCGAGAAAATCACTTCGCCAAGCCTCCATTTCCTCAGCTACTTGCATGAATCTTTGTGAGCCTCCTTTCAGATTGTTGATCCATAAAATTACCTCTTCCAAATTGACCTTCTCCAGCTTCACATCCTAAGTAGTTCAATCCTCATTCCCCACTTCAGACTTCTGCTCTGGGCAAGATGGAATAACAGAGACCAATTTTCCCTCCTGTCTGAAACAACTAAAAAATGGACAAAATATATGAAACAAAGGTATTCAAGACACTCAACATCAGGCAACTAAAAATAGTAATCTCTGAGAAATCTAAAACAAATGAAGGGAGCTCCAAATTGCCCAGCTTATTGCATTGAGAGCATTTCCAGCACACAGAGGAGGAACTCAGGCATAGTCCAGTGAACAACCTGAGTTAAGGACACAGAGCTGAGAATTCAGGGACACCAAGAAAGTTATAGTTAGAGGGACAAAGTAAAAGAAAGGAGAGAACAGTGCAAAAAAGAACCTTCAGAGATTTGCAGAGGGCCCCCCTTATGTATTTGCATATAGTGATCAGCATATGCATGTAAGAGAACTAAAATAAAGTCAGATGTTTATTTTATACCAAAGACAAAAATCAGTTTCAAGTAAATTAAGCAAAATAAATTCAAGAAGCAAAACTCAAAACTTCTAAAAGAAAATAAAGAGCATCTCCATCATGTCAAGGTAGGTAGTTTTTCTTACATAAGGCACCAAAAAAGCACTAACCATAAATAAAAAGATTAATAAATATGTGTATACTAAAATTAAAATTTCTGGAGCACAAAAGGCAATATATTAAAGTGACACTGACACAAGCCAGACACAGAGAAAATATATTTAAAACCCACAAAACCAGTAAGAAACTTTTGCTCAAAATATATAATAAAATCCTACATACCCATGTTTTTTAAGACAACAACCTAGTAACAACAGCAAAAAAAATAAATAAGAATAAAAAATAAACCAGGTAAATGATATAAAAGACAATTTTTTAGAAAAGGAGCAATAAATGAGATATATAAAAAATTTCCCAGGAAAATAAAACCACAATAAAATACCATTTCACACCCAGCTCACAAATGTGCAGCCATTCATTCATTCATCACGGATTTGTTGGAACCCTATTAGGTGCAATGCTCTATTAGGCACATAGAAACATTAAAAGTTGAACAAATGACAATTATTTCATTTACTTTCTCTACCAGGATGAGACCCCAAAGAGGGCAGGCACTGCTTCTTATTCTTCATTGTATCTTCAGCATTTAGTACAGTCTCTGGCATTAGGCAGAAAAGTATTCAATGGCAGAAAGCTGATGCAAATCCTACTATGAGGATCTCACAGTGTGGGGAAAGCAAGACAAGAAAGCAGCAAATCCTAATACCTCACAGGGATACCTGAGAGTGTCCACAAAGGAGCTAGATTTTGGAGGATGTGAAGTTCTCCAGCACTTTGGTCAGAATCTACAAGGAGTCAAGATTTGAAACGAGTCTTGGGAAAACGTTTTGCCTGGCATAGAATTTCTTTTTAAGTCAACACAGAATATGCAATATACTATCACACACACACACACACACACACACACACACACACACATCTCAAATAACTAATTCCCTGATGGTAAATAACTTCATCTTCAAAATTCCAGAATAGGGAGGAAGATGAGGAGGATGAGGAGGAAGAATCTAAGCCATCTGTATCCACCCAATTTACCGTGATGTTAGTCCAGCTTTACTACTGGCCATCGTCACTAACATAACTTTATTATTTCACTGCCTTCCTTGATGTTATTACTTCAGAAAACTTGCCCAGGAAGAAAAAAAGTTGCAAATCACTTTATTGTCAGTTCCAGGAACTTCCTGAAAATCCCACTTAAGTGAACATCAAAATGCTCAACTTTTCCATCCAACTGTTTGCTCTCGAAGACCCTTCAAAACTCTTGACTCCACCAATCCTGAACTATCACATCATGATCTTTACTCGATCCCAGTGAACATCCTCCTCCCAAATCCCCATACTGCTATCTACCAGCTGCTCCAACCTCCACTACCCTCCAAACTTGAAAGACCTGCCTTAAACCAGACTTCCATTCATTATTAGAACTCTGGAGAGGTGATTCCCTCCCCATCACCACCCCCAACTTTGCCATAGTATAAATAAATTCAGTTTTGTCTTATCAACAGGTTGTTTGGTGCTATTTTCAAAGACCTAACATTCTATAATCCTTCTCCTCCTCTTTGTCCTTATCATCATCATCATCATCATCATCATCACTAACATGGACTGAGCCCTAACTACATGCCAGGCACTTGCTAACTAGTTTAGAGACCTAATAATCACATCCCTTACACAGAGTATTTTTAAGCAAGTAAGTAAATTATAAGAGGTGTATTCAAATGAGATGTCAAAATTCTTTGAAAAAGAGGTTCATATTTTTCACTGTCCTTCTTCACAAAAATTATGGGAACCATAGAGGTCCAAGTCTCAAAGATATTCTGGAGCAGATTTCCTTGGTAAGCACCACTGGAAGCCATCTGTGAGTGTAGCAGTACTGTCCTTCATGGCTCAGCTAAGTTGAGTTCTATTAAAAGAATTCCAGCAAGGGAAATAAATGTGCCTCTCCTCTCAACAGTTAAGGGAGGTGACCTTCTCACAGAAAATATTAGCTGATGAAATGAATAACAAAGCTCCTAGAAACATGAACAATATAAAGGTAGAGAGACTTTAAGGAGGAGAAATGTCTTTGTTTTGCCTTTCACCTCCAAATAAAGAATAACAGATGTTCCCTCGGCAAGCTATGAGAGGGAAATGGGGTGACTGAGCTTTGCAACTAAAATAATATCAACTGTATATTGTAATTTCACTTTTGAAACACCACACTTTTGCCTTTGTGGCACTGCCAGTAAAAATTCATTTTCAAGCAGCACAGCTGAACAGCTTGGGCCTTAATTCACTTTTCCTGCTAAGAGCCAAGAAGAGAGGTAGCCTTGTATAAGGAGGATGGACAGCAGAGCACTCCGTCGGAAGAGGCCACATGCTAAATTAATCATGTTCCAGCCAGAATTTGCAATTCTTTGAGAGATGCTCAAGACGGTATGAAAAATTTAGAGGTAACAGGGAAAGAGGGAGAGTTTGTGAAGGAGAAAGCTTCAGAGGGCACTTTAAATGTGCAGGATGCATTAGAGTTTCTCACATGTGAACAAGATAGCTCGCCTTACCCAGAATGCAATAAATAAGGACTGCATTCTCATAGGTGTGCCCTGAGAAGGGAGCACTCATGCTGGAACATAGAAATTTCTGACTTGATGGCCATATTAAGGGATTAGAGGGATTAGTATATTCATGAAAATCATCCATTTTAAAATTTAGCATCAATTCGTCAAAGCTAGCATTTAGGATAATGTCAGTACAAGATAACAAGTCCTGTTTAAGATCCGAGAATGATTGCTTAGATGAGTTTGGGTTTTTTTTAATTATTATTATTTTCATGTATATTTTCCCTCTGTTTCTGCTCTTATCTAACTAGTTTTATTTTGAGTTCTTAGGATCTCCACTTTGTGTTATGGACTTTACCACTGGTTTACTACATGTAGTCAAATATGGTCTGTTCTATAGTTTCTTCATCTCAAAAATTAAAAAAAATTCTTGATCTATCATAAATGAAAACCATGAAAGGTTGTTTTTTGGGTTTTTTTTTTTAAGAACAGTTTGTCTAGAAGGATTCTTGATTTTTAATATATTTTTTAAAAAAGGAATTAAAAGAAATAAATGCCTGAACTACAATGACAAGAAACTTACCATGAATGCAATGCAGCTTAGTTATAGTCTATGACAGTTGCAAGAAAAATGTTGTCCTTCTTTCCTGGGGACCCTCAAGTAATACCCTTGAAGAACTATTCTGTCACACCTCACTCCCGAACCCAACCACATCTCTTCCTGTCGATAATGCAATTTCCTTTCTTGTGGTAAGAAATGGCTTCCACGTGGCCAGAGGAGACTATGGCAAACTTCTGACTTAGGAAATTACAAGGCCTCCGCTCGCAGTTGCAAATTGGACGTGTGAATTGTCACACTGAATGGTCTCGGGAAGTCACAAGATGAATGAGTGCTAGAGCTAAAGCCCCCTTGTCCTCCAGAGCCTCTGGCTGCCCGGGTCTTCTAACACCTTCACCCTCTCTGACTCCATGATTTAGTCCCATCTCCTCCCCTTTCTCTAAAGGGACTTCCCTGACCCAAATCCCATGTTCTTAACCCCCGGCCTTCAGCCAGCAGCAAAGATTCATTCCTAGCAGGCTGTTAATAATGACTGACAAGGAGCCTGAAATACAATCCATGCCCACTCTCAGGAGCTCAATTATTCCTTGGTTGTGGAGAGACATTTTCCTCTTATCATCAATTAATATTTTATGAGTTGCTGTTTCTTTATATTAACTCCATCCCAAACAATTTAGTCTTTGAACTCTCCTCTCCCCCATCCTCTGCTTTCAGGGGTGGGGGAAGGGAGTCCTCACCCCTCCTCCCAGTGAGATGTGAATTACAGGTGGCAAGTTGCTCCTAACAAAGCTCACCTCTTCCAGTCACTTAAGGAAGCCACTTGTGGCCATGAGCAGCCTTCAAAACTCACTCCTGAAATGAGAAAGAGGAACTGAGTCTTACCTAGCTTTGAGCTTTTCTTTAGTTCTTCCAATGCACCACTCAACTCAGCCTTTACACAGCAGTGTCCCATCTTCCTAGGACACTCCATTCCCTACCATCCCAAGCTCTCATGCTTCTGAGCTCAAGGTGCATTTTATTACTTCATGTAGACCTTGGCTAACTCTTGCACATGCAACACTAAGTTGGTATCCTGAATTGTATGCTCCCATAGCACCTGGTACCTCTAGTTATATGGCAGCCCCACAACTTACCCTGTTTATGAAACATCCATCATTACTTATTCATTGTCTTCCACACCAGACTGAAAAGATCGGTGGGGCTGGTTCATTGTCATTTTGCCAGTGGATAACAAGTGTTTATCAAATGAATGAATAAAGGCAAAAATCATGTTGATTCTTTCTTATATCTGCCATAACATCTAGCAGTGTAACTGAGACACAATAATTAGCATTCAATAAAATGCTTATGGATTAAATGCAGGAATAAGAACCCTGAGGATGTCAGCTGAATTCAGCATCCCCCAAATCAACTGGGAAAATCCTTCCTACAATGGTTGTTGCCTGATCTCTCAGTGGGCCTCTTGCCTTGTTACTTGGCTTAGAGAAAAGCTAGAAAGAACAACACTACAGGAAAAAAAAAAAAAAAAGTAATATGCAATGAAAACTAAACTGCCACACTCAGAAGTGATATTCTCTTTTTCTGTCAGCTCCTACTGCTGAACATTTTCCCCCAACCCCCCAAGAGGGAAAGATCACTGGAAGCACACCCACTTAAAAAAAAAAAGTCACCTGATATGTTTTTTTTAACAAGATGTGTGCTATTTAAAGTCTCACCCATGAATATGTAGCTAATATTGACTAATGGGAAATGTAAAAGGAAGAAAGCCAAGGTTTTTTAAAGCACATCCATTGAAATTAGGGTCATATGTAAGAAATTTGTTTAAAAATTTTTTTTCTGAGCCACATCCAAAACTCCAGAGGGCATATTAAATAATGCAAGTGTAAACTACTGGGATTTGGTGCTGGTTAGTATGTTGGCACAATACATGGCTTCCTGTGTGGTTTAAGAAATTAAGGAATTTTTCCCTCTTCCTTTATCTAGTAGCCTCCAAAATTAAAACAGTTTTCTTTTCTTTGTGGAATAATACAAGCTAACCAAATTATACTCTAATATTTTCATTCAATGACTTGGAAAGTCATGAAAATGTTTGTTTGGGAGTTGCCTATACAGAAAAAGAAAGGACTGTATCAGAAGGATTTAAAAAAAGAAGATAAAACAAAGAATTCCAAGGATTGTCACAATCTGATCTGCATAAATAAAAGATAATAGCTTCAGTGAGTTGGCCAACCTTTGTGTGGAGTGATCGGTCTGTGGAGAGTCATGTCTGAGAGGCTGCAGGTCATTATGGCAGGATAAAGCCTATTTCTCATTTATATTAAAGAATCTTGCCTGTTAAGGGCTTGATTTGGATCTCAGACATAAATGCGCCCAGGGCTGCTCACCTAGTTAAGTCAATTGCTACATATGCATTCTCTCCCTAATACACACACAGAGTTTATCATTCACAACTCAACCATTACGCCTAATGTTCTTTTCTTGATTTAGAAAGAGTAACAGTTAGATAGATCAGAAGGACTCAAATTGAGGGGACTGGATCATAAAATTTACACCTAATATAGAATTTTCTAATTTTGTACAGAGATGTGAATTTTCTCCGTTATACAGAACTTGCTACATCAAGAGAAAACAATAAAACTGTTTCTGTTTTTGTGTTATATGTTTGATTCACATTATTTATTATCTGGTTCCAGGCAAGATGGATTGTTCCAGACAGTATCTGGAGATCTAGGCAATGGAAACTTTTACGTGTTAAAAAAGGAAGAAAAGTCCAGACAATACACTAAACAAAGTCTGACTATAAGAATGGATAAATATGTATTAAGAAACCAAGGAAAGCCATGGCTCATGGGGTCCGAAGAGGAACTATGGGTATAGTTGAAAGACTTCCTTGGGCTGGGCCTCATAAGGTGACTGTAGCTTTAATGGGGTCCCCACCTTATAGGTCTGTGGGTTTAGAAATTCATTGTGTAACTTCAGCCAGGCACAATCACAATCAGGCCCTACTGAATTGATCTGCATCAACATTAATTAAAAAAAAAGATTTGTACACAGACTTCCATTTAAAAAGCCAATGGATTAATTTATGAGGCAATAAGAATACGAAGTAATAGGAAGGTTCTGGTCAGAAGATTGGAGCTCTGGTCTTAGATCTATGCAATTTCCACCTCTGAGACCCTTCGTGAGACATGGCCTCTCTGGTTCTCAGATTTCCTAATCATAACTGAGAGGTATTAAGAGTTAATTCAAATCCATGAGAAAACAGTTCAATAGACAAATGAGCAAAAGACAGGAATAGAAGGGCAGTATAGTATGGTGCTGTGGTTCTCAAACAAAACTTGGACCACCTAGGAGTCCCCAGATATATTAATACTGGGGACACTTGTACCACAGCATAGATGTTAGGATGATTTGAAAATAAATGAACAAAGGGCTCATTCTGCAGAGTATTGCTGAACCTGTGACCTCCAGACCCAGGAAAGATCATAAACTAATTTTATTGGAAGGTATTGCCTAAAACAATGGTTTTCAATAGGAATGGTAGTGCCCCCCAGGAGAGGTTTGGAAACAGGGGAGAGGGTTGGTTGTCACAATGATTGGAGCCCAACTGGCATTTAGTTAGCAGAAGGCAGAGATGCTAAGTGTCTTGGAACAAGACAGCTCTGCACAAAGAATTGTTCACACAGAATTTTGTACAACATCACATTAATGAAGGTATTTTTATAATTATCTAATTTTGGTGTACATATAGGTAGTATTATTTGCCCATTTTTAATATGTGCTGACTTTCCAAGATGGTAACTACAAAGTAAATCAAGGAACAATTATTATTATTATTATGATCATTATTTTTATCAATGAAGTTCACAGTTTTGAACAATCTTACCATTCTTGTTATTTGAGTCAACAGTAAGTCTGCATTCATGGCTGTGGGATTCATGGTGATTGTACATAGACACAAACATCTTTCTAGAAAAAATTACTTTCTTTTCACTCTCCTTCATAATAAAGTTAGGTCATTGTTTTAATACTTATAGTCAAGAGGTATTACAAAATGTTTGTTATATAAACGGGGAGCACTAGGTATGACAGTGTTGAAAATACTGATTTAGGGCAAAGATCATCTGTATGGTAAAAAATAAAAAATTAAGGGGGGTTTTCAACAGACCTAAATGGGATGAATTGCCCTTTCTAGGAACAAGCAAAATTTTGTTCCATTTCTGGGGACAAAAATTTGAAGGGAGAAAGTAGGAGGAGAGGTATGACTGGACCCGGAAGACTGAGTGAATATGTAGCCATCCCAGAATGATGGAAGTTAAGCTAAAGGCAGGGGCCTCTGGGCCTATTTCCCACTTGGAATCCTGGGAAGATGCCACTTTGCACTATACCCCTACCCAGAACATGGTAATTGCAGCAGAATAAAAATGGCAGTGGAACACATATAGGCAGCAGGTCAGAAACGGTGGCCCTGAGATTCCAGTGGCTCCATGTGGTGGGTGTGGAAGGAATCCTGTCATTCACAGGTGCCCTCAGTGAGGGAGTCAGACTGCAGCCAAGAATAGCAAGGTTAGCCACATGTTGCCCTCCTGTGGGTAAGATAACCCTAAAGAAGCGTCTGTGCGGTGGGGGCAAAGCCAGGGCTGAAGGAGACTGTAGCTGAGATCAGCCGACCACAGCATCTGCAGATTGGGAAAATGAACCCTGACTACGCCAAGCGGATAGATCAAAGCAGCAGAGTCATCAGGACCAAGCAACCAGGGGAAGAGGAAACATCCAAAACATCCAAACCCAAGACCCTTTCCCTTCCAAAAACTCCTATCCTCACTGGACCTGACACTAACCAGCTAAGTAAAAAATAAAGAAGTGGCAAATTTTTTGGACACATCTCTATTTTCCACGGACTGCATTTTTATCTTTCTCTTAAGTATGTGCCTCTCTTTCTATGTGCATCAGAAGTTGTTCATCCTGAACTTGGACTGTGGGAACCAGGACTGAATGTAAGTCCAGCCCACAGCATTACATTTATCATGAATCTAAGACTATTAAGATAAAAACAAGAATAAGAATGCCATCTACTGGCATGGAAAGCAGCAAGGGCTCTAGCAAATCTGCATTTAGTTTAAATGGGGAATAGAGAAGGAAAACAGTTGTTTTTTTTTTTTTTTATTTTGTTATGAAATGGTGATCACCAGAGACTGGAGAGTCACATATAAATAGTATTAAGGGGATTGATCACAAATAAATAAATTCTTTCTTAACTAGTAAATCTCTTACCTTCATCTCCCAATTTTGTATTTGCTACTACAGGCTCCATCTGGATACAAAAGAGGTATATATAATGACACAAAAAAGTTTTGTTTTATTGATTTAGCAAACTGTTTCAAAACAACCTAGTCTTGTTCTTTTTTTGACATTTTAAAATATGTATTTATAAATTGGTTTGCCTATGTAGACAGAATGATAGAGCATGTGACTCTCTTGGCTGTTCCCATTTTCTATATATTGGAGTTATATTGGATTTTTTTGCACAATCTTATAAAAGGCAAGCGAGAGACTGATGAATTGTATTTGTTAATATTGATTACCATTTATATGATAATTTGTATGAATTTTCCTGTTAGCTAGTGATAATTCAAATTTTTAAACTTTTCCCATAACAAATCATTTATTTCCAATCATTTGTTACTTTAAAAACCCATTAAAAATAACAGTATTTTATTAGGTTCTGATAATAACTTGGTAAAATGTCCACAGAGTCAAGGTTCATTTCACTGCCTACAAATATCCAATTGTTCCAGCATCATTTGTGAAAAAGATCATCCTTTCTCCCATTAAATTGTCTTGGCACACATGTTGAAAACCAATTGACCATACATGTGTGGGTTTATTTCTGGATTCTATATGCTGTTCCATTAATCTGTTTGTTACACCAATTCCATATTTTCTTGATTACCATAGCTTTATAGTAAGTCCTGATATCAGGTAGTGTAAGTCATCCAAATTTGTTCTTTTTTAGGTTGTTTTAGCTACTTTAGGTCCTTTCCATATAAATTTTAAAATCAGCTTGTCAATTTTTACAAAAAAGGGCTGCTGAGATTCTCATTGGGATTGGGTTGAATTTATTTTATTTTTTGGGGGGGATTGGGTTGAATTTATAGATCAATTTGAGGAGAATTGACAACAATATTGAGTCTACTGCTCCATGAATATGTCTTTGCATTTTTTTAGGTCTTTTTAAAGTTTTGCTCAGCAATGATTTGTAGTATAAAATTTAATTCAAAATGAATCAAACACCTAAGTGTAATGGTTAAAATTATAAAAATTTTAGAAAAAAGAGAAAAGTTCTTGGTGACCCTACATTTAGCAGAGATTTCTTTAATAGGACACAAAAAATCACAAACTATAAGACAAACTGGATGTCATCAAAATTAAAATTTTGTTCTTTTAAAGACACTACTACAAAAATGAAGGGTAAGCCTCAGACCAGGAGAAACCATTTGCAAAGCACATTTATGAAAAAAAAAAAATGTCTAGAATGTTTGAAGAACTCTCACAGTTCAATTAGAAGAGAACTCACTTTTTTAAATGGGTAAAAGATTTGAACAGGTATATGATCAAAGGAGATATAGAGATGACAAATAAGCACATCAAAAGATGCCTAATATTAGTCATTAGGGAAATGCAAATTAAAACTACAATGAGATCTCTGTACATTGCCGGTCGACTGGCTAAAATTAAAAAGACTTTTCTATACCAAATGTTGGTGAGGACGTGGAGCTGCTAGAACTTTCATATACTGATGGAAGGAATAATAAATTCTGCAATCACTTTGGAAAAGAGTTTGACAAACTTAAATTAAAAATACACCTACCATATAACTCAGTGATGCCATTCTTAGGCATTAAGTTAAGAGAAATAAAAACAGGGACGCCAGGGTGGTGCAATGGTTGAGCATCTGACTCTTGGTTTTGGCTCAGGTTGTGATCTCAGGGTCCTAAGATTGAGCCCTGCATGGGGCTCTGCACTCAGCAGAGTCTGCTTGAGATTCCCTCTCCCTTTCCCTTTGGCCCTCCTGCTCATGCTCTCCCTCTCTTTCTCTCTCTCAAATAAATAAATCTTTAAGAAAAAGAGAGAGAGGGAGAGAAATAAAAGCATATGTCTCTACAAAGCCTGGTAAAGGAACATTCACAGCAGCTTCATCTGTATTAGCCAAAACTGGAAACAACCCAAAATGTCCATGAACCAATGAATGGATAAATAAATTGTGTTATATCCATACAGGGGATTACTACTGAGCAATAAAAATAAATTAATTCACTCAGAAATAAAAAAAGAATACACTACTGCTACATACATGCAACAACATAGATTAACTCAAAATAATTAAGCTGAATGTAAGAAGCCAAACAAACAAAAAGTGCGTATCATCTTATTCCATTTTTATAACATTCTATAAAATGCAAACTAAACTTTAGTGACCCAAAGCAGAACAGTAGTTCCCCAGGATTGGAAGGAGGTTGGGGAAGGAAGTAAAGGAGAGATTTCAAAGAGGCACAAAGAAACTTTTAGGAGTATAGATGTGTTCATTGATCTTGACTGTGGTGATGGTTTTACTGGTGTATACATATGTCAAAACTCATCAAAGTTTACATTTTAAATATATGCAGTTTACTTTATGTCAGTTATACTTCAATAAAACTTTAAAATAATGTTACTCGGTTGTGGCAAAAAGCTGAGTAAATATTAATTTTGGGGGCACCTGGGTGGCTCAGTTGGTTAAGCAGCTGCCTTCAGCTCAGGTCATGATCCCAGGGTCCTGGGATAGAGTCCTGCATCAGGCTCTCTGCTCAGCAGGGAGCCTACTTCTCCCTCTGCCTTCCACTTCCCCCGCTTGTTCTCTCTCTCTCTCTCTGACAAATAAATAAAAATCTTTAAAAAAAAAATAGAAAATAATTTAAAAAATAAAATAAAGTATTTTTTATTCTTTACCCTAACAAATATAATTTTGTTTTGGTGTTTCTGGTGTTTTAATCATCAGTGACATTATCAGCACAATAGACCTTGTACTCTGGTATTTGTGCACAGGGTAGATGTATAGAGTAATGTGATTGCATCTACAAGTTGGACTCACCTCCCCCCTGAAAATTTGTCACTGGGCTATACCTATATTTTCTATAAACCAAGTAGGAGTTCACAGATTATCTACACAATTGAGCTTGACCATTCAATTATTAAACCCATCTATGAGGATAGATGTGAAAATGTAACATTCAGCATCTCCCATTCTTCTGAATGATCAAGCTGATTGTGCACATTAAAATACAACCAACCACAAAACTGCAGCTCAACCTCAAAAGATGGCCAATTAAGTTAGTGTAAAAATAAAGCCACTTCCCCTTTACCTATAGTTAGCCATGTTAACAAAGAAAAGCTTTCAAATCTTCCTCTAGTTTGCTTCCTTTCCAGTGGCAATTGGACTTGCTTCACTTCACTGAGAATTAAGTTAGGGACAGTAAGTAGGCCTTTTTCCTTTAGTCATGTGGACGTGAGAGGTAAAAAGAGAAGTTTCCTCTCTTGGGGCTTAAGAGTTTAGAAGTGGCCTAGAACAACATTGCAAATAACACTGTAACTAGTTAAATACCTAATAAGACAGAAGAGCTCATTTGGTCCATTTCCCTCTATCCCAACAAGAATGTTTTAAACAGGGCGCCTGGGTGGCTCAGATGGTTAAGCGTCTGCCTTCCGCTCAGGTCATGATCCCAGGGTCCCGGGATTGAGCCCCACATCGGGCTCCCTGCTAGGCAGGGAGCCTGCCTCTTTCTCTCTCTCTGACTCTCATGAATAAATAAATAAAACATTAAAAAATGTTTTAAACAGTCCCAAAAGATTGTAATCATTTACAAGAGTCTTCAAATCCTCAGAAGAGATACACTTAATCTCTTTCAGAAACTTTTCAGCCAAGGCGCCCATGGCTAAAGTTTCAACTAACTCTGAAGGACACTCTCTAAGAATCAATGAGCTCATTTTCCAGAGTTGTTGCACCAGTCTGCATTCCTGCCAACAGAGCAAGAGGGTTCCCCTTTCTCTACATCCTTGCCAACATCTGTTGCTTCCTGTGTTAATTTTAGCCATTCTGTTTATAGCAGCTTTATCAACAATAGCCAAATTATAGAAAGAGCCCAAATGTCCATCAACTGACCAATGGATAAAGAATATGTGGTATGTGTATATATATATTTGGTGTGTGTGTATTTTGGGATATATATATATATATATATATACACACACACATAAAATGGAATATTGCTAAGCCATGAAGAAGAATGAAATCTTGCCATTTGCAATGACATGGATGGAGCTAGAGAGTATTATGCTAAAAGAAGTCAGTCAATTAGAGAAAGACAATACCATGTGATTTCACTCATATGTACAATTTAAGAAACAAAACAGATGAACATGGGGGAAAAAAGAGAGAGAGGCAAACCAGAAAATAGACTCAGCCACAGAGAACAAACTGAGGGTTGCTGGAGGGAGGTGGGCAGGGGGTTGGGTTAAATGGGTGATAGGTATTAAGGAGGGCACTTATGATGCGCACTTAGTGTTGTATGTTAAGTGATGAGTCACTAAATTCTATACCTGAAACTAATATTACACTGTATGTTAACTAACTGGAATTTAAGTAAAAACTTGAAGAAAAAAGAATCAATGAGCTCATTATTTTCAGTCTTTTCTCAGTTTTCTCTTGTATCAGAGTCCATTGTCAGAGTTTTCCAAGTCCTGCCCATGAACGCTGTCCCAGCTCTTCACAGTCTGGCTGCATGAGTGACTCTTCACCAGAAGTCCCAATTGGATGAGCGTGATTTTAAGGGGGTTCCAAAAGGTCCACCTCCCTGCTTACCTAGGGCCTAAGTGTTCAATAAATGTCTATTAAATCAATGTATAACTAAATACACCTCAGATATAAACAAACTGGACTGAAAACCTTGCATTTAGAATCCAAAATGGTGGGACTCCTGGTGCCTCAGTCAGTTAAACGGCTGCCTTCGGCTCAGGCCATGATCCTAGGGTCCCAGGATGGAGCCCCACATCGGGCTCTCCCTGCTTAGCAAGGGAATCTGCTTCTCCCCTTCTCCCTGCTCATGCTCTTTCTCTCACTTTCTCTCTTTCAAATAAATAAGTAAAATCTTTAAAAAAAACAGAATCCAAAATGGTTTAGACCAAACAGGTGAAAATATTGTCACCTACATCAGAGCAGATCTACTTCATGGGGTTACTGTAAGCATTAAATGAGATTTCTGTGGGTATGCACCTCTAATAGGCAGTATCTAGAAGCAAAGAACCTTAGAGAATACCAAGACAATAAAACAGAATCACAGAAAATTGAAGCAGCTTGTGCAAGCCATCTGGCTCATGGGGAGAAGCAGTGTTAGAACTCATGGAGCTTCCTAGGCCAGTGCTCCACACTTGAGAATGTCACCACAGAACTCTAGAAATTCCATGGGACTTTCTAATAAATCAAAGACCTTCAGGGTAGTGAGCGACAACATGGACACATTTCAGTGGGGGATGAAGTGTGAGGAAAATAAAGCAAGAAAGAGCAAACCTGCAATGTACAAGACTTTTGTGCTAAATGTTTCCTTGCTTGTTTTCTCAATTCCCCAACATTCCTGATGTGTGCATTTTTAGCTTCATAAGGTAACTGAGGTTCGGAAAAATTAAGTGATGTGTGAAGGCAGAGAATTATGGTCTTCTGACTCCAAGTTCAGGGCTATTTCTGCTCCGTAGCCATACCAAGCTTGGGATGGCAGCAGGCAGTGAGCAACAGGAGTGGGTCAGGCTGGGAGAGGCCATACAGGGTGACTGGGCCTGGGAAGGAAGGTCCTTGGGAAAGGATAACACAAAGACAACGTCACCTGTATCACAGTGGGAAAGGCCCTTCTGAAACGAAAGCACGGAATGCAGCAACTTGGCAGTTGTTCTGTACAGGTCACCACATCTGTCCAGTGGCTCAGGCCAGAGAACTTGGTGTCATCCTTGATTCCTCTCTTTCTCATCCCCTGCAGCCAATCTGCTAGTAAATTCTCATGTCTCTCCCTCCAAATTATATCCAGACTCAAAACCCTATTCGCACCCCCAGAAGTACCCCTCCTCTCCAAGCCACTACCTATTCCCCTGCCTTATTGTCCTGGCCTCCAAATGGGCTCCCTGCTCTGCCATCAGCTTCTCCTCAGACCATCAACTCAGAATGAATCTTTCTCCCCCAACATTTTATTATGAACATTTTCAAACAAAGAAAAAATTTTTACAGTGAACCCATATATCCACAACCTTAGTTCTATCATGATTATACTTGCTTTTTCATGTTGTCTATCTCTCTTGATTCTTTCAAAATCTAACTCAGACAGATTATGTTGCTTCTCCCCCACAAGAACCTCCAATAGCTTCCTGTCTCCTTCAGAGGAAAAGCCAAACCCTTGTCATGACCAACAAGGGCCCAAATGATCTGCACCATCCCACCTTCTCTGCCTTCATATACTACTGCTTCTTGCCTGCTCCCCCCCGACATACACAGCCAGCTCTTTCCTCCCCAGCCAGAATTAGTTTAAGATACACCAGTCTCTGCACTGGCCGTTCCTGGCCTGGAATTCTCTTCCTACAGATTTCTATGTGACTCATTCCCTCACTGCTTTCATGGCTCTCTTCACATGCCATATTCTGGTAAGGCCTTCACTGCTCACTGTATTTAAAATTGCGAACCACCCCTTCCTTTACCTTCCTTCTTTCCCTACTTTTTATTTCCTCAGTAGCCTTTATTACCACAGCACTCCACATTTTAGTTATTAGTCTTGTCTGTCTCTCCCCATTATAATTTATTATTGTATGCGACATACAGAACACCACATTAGGCATTTTATGTTATGTTGACCTCATTTGATTTGCATAATGCCTCTCTGAAATAGAGATTCTTATCCTCTTGTAATAATAAGGAAACAGACTCAAGGAGCCTGAATAACTTGCCCAAGAGTGCCCATATATGCTGGAGCAAGAATTACAACCTAGGTCTGTCAATATCTGAGGTCCATTCTTTTTCACCATATGATATGGACTGTTTTGGTGAGACAGGTGGGGACCCCAGGCAGGCACCCTAGCCAGAGGCCACGGTCACATCCATTCCTCATTTTGTATTTAAATGGTTGTTTCTTTAAGATGTACCTACTGAAATTCTAACCCTGCAAGAGTAGAAATCTCACATCAGGAGTAATCAATACTTCTTTGGGGGTAGATTAGATGACAAATAAAAAGAGAACCTGCGCCACAAACATGGTATTTAAGGCAGGGGCCTGGAGTGTATACAATAGAAAAATCAAGGATTACAGAAATGCCCAGGGCACTGAGGGACACAAATACATGCATCACAACCTTCTCATTTCTCCCAGAAACAAACTAGAACTAATTCAAGGAAAACTATGCATACACCCCTGCTTCATTCCTCAATTATAGAATTTATCACATGACATAATAATATATCTATTGATACACTATTGTTTCTTTCCCTAGACTGTGAGCCTCTTGAATCCTGGGAATGCAATTTATTCATCTTTGAACCCCCAATGCTTAGCACAGTTTTTGGCACATAATGGAATCTTAATAGATTTTTGTCAAATTAGTTAATCAAGTGAGTGAGTGAATGAATGAATGAATGAATAATGATAAAAGACCTAGGAGCAAATGACAAAGGAAACTCTACTCAGCAGTGGCTGACTTTTTAAAGAATGCAAACTTTTTAAAGAACCTTTTATCTTTTCTCCTGGCTTCAAACACAAAAAGCGTCACCTTGAGTAACACAACTGCAATTTGAAAGTGATTATTACATATCACAATAACTAATGTTCCAATTTAGAGCCATGGGTGATTGGTTCAATACTGAAACAAGTGCATGAAATCCAATAGCTTATTGGTTAAATATTGGTTTAATCTAAATCTGAACCTTAGTCCATGCACAAGTTCCCCTTCCCCTTGCAACCCCTTTCTAGTTCTAGTATGAAAAGAAGAAGCTTCTAGCAAGGATAGTTATTAGAAATCTAGCTGAACCAAGGTGAAGAGATGTTTAGTTTATTAGAGAGGAATGAAAAATTTTTAGGTGTCTAGTATGACAGTATTTGTATCTGTGTCTGGGTACTATAGTATACCATAAATTCTTAAAATCAGAAACCATGGCTTATTCCTACAACTAAAAGAGCAATACTTTGAAGACAGTGGGCATTCGCACAATATTATTAAAAACTAATAGTTAGGGGCGCCTGGGTGGCTCAGTCATTAAGTGTCTGACTTCGGCTCAGGTCGTGATCCCAGGGTTCTGGGATTGGGCCCCACATCGGGCTCCTTGCTCAGCGGGGAGCCTGCTTCTCCCTCTCCCACTCCCCCTGCTTGTGTTCCTTCTCTTGCTTTGTCTCTCTCGGTCAAATAAATAAATAAAATCTTTAAAAAACAAAAACAAAAACAAAAACAAAACTAATAGTTAGATTTACTGTCTTTCCACCCTCTCCCAACTAGAGTGAGTGAGAATAGGCTTTACTACAAGTCAATTGGGATTACTAGTTCAAGCACATATCAGGGCAGACAGGCTACCAGTCGCATGGCTTCAGAAAGATCACATCAGACATACCACAAGACAATCTAAGGGGCCATGTACAAGAAAACAATTATCACTATTAATTATAATATGACATTAATTAGTATTGACATTTGCTATATGTCAGAATTCGTACTAATGTATTTATATACTTCAGCTCACTTAGTCCCCACAAAATTCATTATGTACAACTATTACCCCTCATTTACTGAATGAGCAAATTAAGCTATGGAGATATTGAGCAAATTTCCTAGGGTCATCCTAAGTGTGGAAGCAGGGAATGAGCAGGTTTGTATGGGCTCAAGGGTTCTACAGATCTATAATTTTAGCATTATTTTGATTGCTCTACTTGGAGTTTGGCTTTTGTGGGGGGTTTTTTGTCTCATTTTCATTTGATTTCTTTTTTATTTCATCAGGGTGTTCTTTAGACTTATACAGATTGTCTTCAAGTATAGGATCTGTAACATTTTCAGAGAGCCTATGGACCTTTGTAGGAGTTGAGAGAGTTGATTTCTTGATTACCCTGCACTGTTCTATCACTTACAGTAATAATTACAGAAGTAAAAGTGTAATAAAATGGGAGGTTTTAACCCATATTTTATGAGTCACAAATGGGCTCTTAAAAGCTGCCATTTTATTATTTCCTTTAGAGATACTTAATAGGTAATGTCAGTAGTAAAACTTAGTGCCCAACCAGCAATTAATACTCCATGCCTCCAGAATTATCAACCCTCCTTAAAGGAAGAATAATCAAAAGAGGTTTGCTGTGTGCGTGTGTGTATGTGAATCTAGTTTTATACCATCTAGGTTAATAACTCAAATGTAAAGGAGCAAGAATCAAAGAGCTACCATAAACTAGATGAGGCAATGAAAAAAAGTGGGAAAATAACCAAAAATGAGAATATTATCCAGAAAATTAAAATTGTATGTGGCTATACATATAGCATATACCACCTGGAAGAAATAGCCTTAAATTGTAGACACAGCATGAAACAGCCATTGCAGAGTAGGTTAGTTTCACATTAACTCATACAATCTGACCTCCTCTGACATAGTTCAACACCTAAAAATTTTTCATTCCTCTCTAATAAACTAAACATCTTTTCACCTTGGCTCAGCTAGATTTCCAATAACTACCCTTGCTAGAAGCTGCTGATTGACTTTTCAGCTCTTGCCCAACTGCTGGCTTCTTTGCATTTTCTGGAAAACAAATGCATATCTTTATATTTAGGCATCACTGGAAGTAGTTTGTCACCTCATAATTCAACCTGCAACAAAGCCTATTCATCCCCTTTCCCAACACCACCAGCCCCAAACTGTAGATACATCTGGCCACTACCAGAGTCTCTTCACGTGGAGTTAACCCACACAGTTGTTGTTGCTCAAGAGCTTACCAGAAGGATCCAGCATTTCTGAATATCTGAGAGATGTAGGTTATAGGTCAGAGTATACAATACTGATTCTTTGAAATGTGTGGAGACTTGCTTTTTAATCCAGTTCATGATCATTTTTTGCTAAGTGTTCCATTCTCAAAGCATTTGGTACAGTTTCTATTAGAATGTATATTCTCAAAGCATTTGGTACAGTTTCTATTAGATCAAACTCTTTACTGTGTTGTTCAAATTTCTATATCTTTATTAAATATGTTTTGTCGAATATGACAATGAGACAGTATAATAAATTTTTTACTATTACTAGAAGTCTGTTTTCCTCTGGTTCTATCAATTTTTGCTTTATAGGTTTAAGATACTTTGTTAGAAGCATATGAGTTTAGAGTTGCTAATCTTCCTGGTAATTTCAGTATTTTACCATTATTTAGTAACTCTCTATATATAATACTTCCTGACTTAAAGCCTATTTTATCTGATAACGTATCTGTGTCACTTTTGTTTAGATTAACATTTGCTTGGTATATTTTTTTCCATCCGTTAAGTCATTCTATGCTTTTATACTTTAGATGTAAACTAGAATATTTTTAATTTAATCTGATCCTCCCAGCCTTTAACTAGTATGTTTAATCAATTTTTATTATATTATTGATATATTTGGACTTGTTATCTTTTTTATTTTTATTGATCCCATTTTTAATGTTTCTTGACTCTGGGGTGGATTTATTTAATTTGTTCGTTTTTGTTTGTTTGTTACTTTGTATTGCACTGATCTTGTGTATTGCTTCAGAGCCTCTTGTACTACCTGCCTCCTATTTCAGCTCCTGCTGCAGTGACCATTTCTAGGTGGACTCCAAGAGCTTCACATAGGTTGCAACCCAATAGCACCTTGCCTCAGCCCTGTGGCATATGCTTCACACTTCCTGCCCTTTAGCTTCTGGGGGTGCCACATATGCAGACATAACCTAGACACTTTAGGGAGAACAGACAGAAGCAACAACGGATAAATGCTTTCCATTGTTTGTTTGTTTTGAAGGGCAGCCATAAAATGCACTTCTTACAACCTCCCAGCTGTATACCTAATGTGAGATCAAGCAACCCATTGATTGTGCCAGTGAAAAAGAAGAGGAGGAGGGGAGAAATTTAAATTAGAAGATCCTGACTTCTTACAATTCAAAAATTACTGGTAGTGGACAGATGTTGGCAAGTCATGAACCTCCATAGCTTTATAAAATAGGGACAATAATGTTTATTTATCTCGCAAGACTCTTGTAAGAATTAAATGTGTAATACAGATAAACCTCTATTTTGAAAGGGTACCTCTAATTTTAAAGTGTTATTTTATTATGAAAGAGTGTTATTTCGCATTGGCAGAATGCTTGGGGGTGATAAATTATCTCTATGATTTCTAAAGATGATTTTAATGCTGGGCAAAAGCAAAATATTTCTTACATGCTAACAACAGTGGACTTGCTATTGGAATTATTCCATTTACTTATCAATTTATTTCTACCTGTAGTATGCATCATGGACAGACTATTCAACGTCTTTCAGCGTCAATTTTCTTTTCTCTTCTTTCAAACGGTAACAACACCTACCTTGTATAATTATTGGACAGATGAAGACTAGCTGTTTTTACTGCTACTACTACTACTACATACAATGTGCTATATGACAATACCCTATTGAATCAAGGCATGTTCAGATAAGCCTTGAATGCTTCCTTAAAGAAGGTTTTAGAAAACACTTAAATCAGAATCAGGAAGGGCTTTGGGTTTAGATTGGCCTCCCCCTTGTTACCTCTTTTACCCCATTTTGGTAAAAAGGCTGTAAACAGGAGTAAGGGCTGCTGGAAGAAATTCACTATTGAATCCCTCCTGAATCATCTCCCAGCAATGAGGTACAGACTCTGAAATCCCCATAGTTGGGCTACGAGGGACAACACACATGTGAGTAATTGCCAAGACTTAAGTACTGAACCACTCTGGGAGAGTATTATTTATAATTAGTGCCAGTAGGACTAGACACCTATCTGTCCGCTCCAAAGGCACGAAATGCCCACGATTTCCCATCCCAGCATTTCATCAAGAAAGAGCAGCAGACACCTCTGTGCTTGAAAAGCACTGCAGAACAACTCCCTGTTGACCCCTGTCCAAGTTTTGAGTTGACGTAAAATTTCCATTTCTCTGGTTTTATCTGTTTTTTTTTGTTGTTTTTTTTTTATGGCTGGGATATGTTATCTAGATCTCTGTACTGTTCATATTAATGTGGTCTCTAAACACAAGTCAAAATTCATTCTCTGATCCCAAAAGAGTCTATAACTACTTTAAAGAATTTCTCTCCACCACTTCTTTTTTCAAGGGAATCGAGCTGACAGGCCTGAGTTATTTCAGACAGTTTAGATACGAAATTTTATGCACACATTTGTTTTTATATATACTCACAGGTGTTCACACATATCTTTCATTTCCTTCAAAATTTAGAAGGAATAAAAACAGAGCCTTGAGTAAATCATACAAGATCTACTGTCTGCTGGCACATCCTTTGTTCAGACATGTCTCCTTCCCATGTTTCTTTCCTTGCCTAGTCTATTTTATTCCATTTGAAGAGGCCAGTGTAAGTCTCTTCAGATTCTGCTCACTAAGGACCTTGCACTTTTGTATAACCTGGGAAAGTGATCTGAAAACCAGCGCTCTTTCAGGACCTTAGAAGTCCCAGACCATAATGAACTCCACAGAAGGAAGCAACTAGAATGGGGAAACAGACCAATACCTTACTCCCATTTCTATGAGGAAGACTGCCAAGGAAACTTGTTTACACATAAGTCAGTATACCCAGATATTCTTTATGTTTTCTAGGTAGGCTTAATATGGGATTACAAGATGAAAGGAAGCACTGCAGCAGTCAAATTATTTACCAATAAAACAGCACTCAGCCTGAAAGTGAATGTACAATTCCAGTGGTGCTGTATAGTCTCTTTGGCAACTACACTGCACAGTATCAATCACATCCCTTTATAAATTTAATTTCTAAATGGGGCAATAAATTTACATGGTATAAAAATATCACCATGTTTAACGTTCCCTATTTGTCCTGACATTTTTATTATTCCAAACATAAAGCAGTTTATATGTAAATTGCCATATGCTCTTAAGTTAAACTGATAGAATCTTGTCTGTGAAGGACTTGTCATTTTGGTGTAAATATGTGCAAAAACCCATTGCACAAGCAGTTCCAAGAAAAAGAAAAAAAGTGTCGCATAGAAGTAGCAAACAAACTTTGGGCCCAACTCAACTGGGTCATGAATAATATTTTGTGTTAATCTTTGATTATGTTCTAACAATGACCATGTTCTCTGTTTTAAGTGAAAGCCATTAGTTAATAAAATGCTATTCTTTATCATAATATTTAGAGATTAAATGTGCTGAATGGGCTGGGCAGAGACTGTGTCTTCCACCGTGCAACTCTCCCAGCTTCTAAAATATATGCACCCACATATGCACTCACATACATTCACTCACAGTTAAAGCACAAAACAGACAGCTGAGGTTTAAAGAATATTTTCTGTATGATGAAATAATTTAACTCAAATTTATTCCCCCCAAAGCCATCATAATAGAGTTTTGTTCATAAAGACTGTTTTATAGGAAAATCCATGCTAGCCATATTTTAAGTCATTTAATCATCTATTTATCATATACTTTATTCCATTATCCAGCACTCTAAACTAATATTTAAATAAATTGCATGGGGTAATAGAACAAATTGCATAACAGTAAATTTTTATATATTTAAGGGATCCATGGGAGAGTGGCTATTTAGGATGAGGCAGGAGGATAAAGTAAGCAGTGGTATTTGAAGAAACAATTACAGTATCCCAGGAGTGGGCTGCTTCCAAGATCATTTATTCATTCATTCATTAAATGGTTTACTAGCACCTTCTAAGTACCCAGCACTCTTGTAGACATCGGCAATATGGAAGTTGCTATAGACTGGATATTTGTGTCCCCTCAAAATTCATATATTAAAACCTAATCACCAGTATGATGGCATTAGGGGTGGGGCCTTTGAGGAGAGATTAGTTCATTGGGACAGAGCCCTCGTGAGTAGGATTAGTGCCCTTATAAAAAAGACCTCAGAAATCTCCCTCGCCCCTTCCCCCATGTGAGGACACAGCAAGAAAACAGCCATCAATGACAGAAAACAAAACCTCACCAGACACTCAATCTGCTAGGCTTCCCAGCCTCAAGAACGGTGAGAAATAAATTTCTCTTGTTTAAAGCCACCCAGTCTATGGTATTGTTGTTTTAGCTGCGCAAATGGACTAAGACAGAGGTAAACAAGACCAACAACAGTCCTTACAGTCCAGCATTAAAGTTTCCTTTTGGCAGTAAAGAAAGTAAATAGTCAAATCACCAAATAGTTATATAACGTCCTGTAGAGGTGAGTGCTGTGAAGAAACAGAAGGACAGGAAACTTTTAAGCAGAGTACATCATTATCTCATTTATACTATTAAAATAGCATTCTGGCTACCATATAAAGAACAAACTGCACTAAGACAACTACGGAAGCAAGGTGACTAGTTAGTATACTATCATCTTAGACAAGGCAAAAAATTAGGACAACCTGAATTAGAGTGCTAGTGATGAATGCAAGAAGAAGGGATTATATGTGGAATCTACTTTGAAGGTAGAGTCAATGGGATTTGCTAACAGATTGGATGCGGAGGGTGAGAAAAAGAGATACATCAAAGATGACTTTGAGATTTGGTGACTGAGAAATACTGAGTGCAAGAGGAATCATTTACAGAAATGAGGAACACAAAATTAAAAATTAAATTTTAAAAACAAAAAAGTAAAAAGAAAAAATGAGGGACAGTGATGGAAGAATGGCCGTGAAGGGGAAAAATCAAGAGTTTTATTGGCCATGTTAAATTTCAGAAGTCTGTTAAACAACAGTCAAGCTGTTGAGCAGGTAGTTGAAAATGCAAGTCTGAGGTTGAGAGGAAAGGTCAAGATGGAGAAACTAATGTTAGCATCATCAGTATATAGATGATATTAAAGCCTCAGAAATGGATGTATCATCTAGGAAATGAAAATTCAAAGAAAGGAAAACAGGGCTAGAGACTGAGCTCTGGAGCAGTCCAGTTTGTGGAGTCAGGAGGAGAAATGAAGAAAATCCACAAGGGTGAGCCAAATGCAGACAGTATTTTCAAGAGAAGGCAGAAACCAATAGAGTGAAATTTTGCCGATCTAGTAAATAAGCACTAAGAATCATCCAGCGGACTTGGCAGGGGGGTAATTCTTGGTGTTCTTGATGGAAGCAGTTTCAATGGGGTGCTAAGTGCAAAAGCCTGATTTGAAAAGATTCAGGAAATAATATAAAAAGAAAAGGGAAGAAAACAAATATAGGCAACTCAAGGAACTTCTCTGTAAGATGGAGGAGAGAGATGGAAGTGTAGCTAGATGAGGGATCAGAAGGCAGGATTTTTTTTTTTTATGGAAAATATTATACCATGATGTATGTTTATAGAAGTGATCCAATAAAGAAGGAAAAAATGATGATGCAAGAGTCTTCAGGTAGGCTAAAAGTTCAGGGATTCAGTGCCTCAAGATGGAGTTGGCCTAAATTAGGAGAAAGGACTGTTCATTCAGTGCTATAAGAGAGAATAGAAGGTGCTTGATTTGGACACAGGTTAGTAGATTTGATAGAAGGAAGATGTGGAAGTTCTTTTCTGATAGCTTCCATTTTCTCAATGATTTAAAAAAAAAAACAAGGTCATTAGTTTAGCACAAGTAGGGGAAAGAGAGAGTTAAAGCTGGAGGAGAGCAGAGTGAGTGTAAAATCATCATTTGGGGAAGTAGGAGCCAGGACCAGAGTAACACTTGGGTACAGAGGTGATCCGAGACTGGGAGTGACACAGAGACTGTGATTCACCAAAGGGAGAGCCCCATAGAGGAGGTGAGTGAGGTACAGGAAGGCTACCTGAGCACAAGAACAAGAAGCAGGGATGTCCTAGTGCTCAAGAGGTTGTCTGTCCAAGGACAAAGTCTTAGCTCTGCTTCCTGCAAGCAAAATTGTAAAAACACTGGAACATTGTTGGGCCCTATAGATGTGGTAAAATGAAGACTTAACATAATATTTTTCCCATGAAAAAGAGGTACTATGATACCACAGAGAATGATGAGGCTTGGGAGTCAGATGCACAGAGTTCAAATCCAATCTCAGTAACTCACCCATCAGATGAAGTTGAACCAATTCCCTATTTCTTCCGAAAATCAGATTACTCACTTACAAAGTAAAGATGCTAATATCTCCTTTGGAAGCTTGCTGTGATGATAGATACCTATAAAGTATCCTACAGAGTACAAGTAGAACTACTATTAAGTTAAATGTTTGGACTTCTCTTTAAACATGTCAGTTTTTTTTTTTTAAAGATTTTATTTATTCATTTGACAGAGACACAGCGAGAGAGGGAACACAGCAGGGGGGAGTGGAAGAGGGAGAAGCAGGCTTTCTGCAGAGCAGGGAGCCCGATGCAGGGCTCGATTCCAGGACCCTCGGGTCATGACCTGAGCCAAAGGCAGATGCTCAACGACTGAGCCACCAAGGTGCCCCTAAACATATCAGTTTTAAAAAAAGTAAATAAACAAACATGTCAGTTAAACATACGTATTTTATCTCCACTTCCTCCGAAGACCACACTAAAAACAATAAAGAATAAAAAGAAAATCATAAACCTACAAGGAAAAAGAGAACAGAAAATGAAAAGCCTTTAGGTGCCCTATCTCACTTTTAGGAGCTGAAATCTGCACATCCTTCAACAAGAAGCAAGCTGCACCAGTCACAGAGCCCCAGAAAGTCTCAATAATTAGAGATATCAAGTATGTATCAACTGGAGGCTAGACATGGGGATGAAAAAAGGTGCAATGGATGAAATGTCCAAATAACCCATCTCTACTATGTGACGCCAAATGACCATCCTTCCCCAACCCCTCAAGGGAGTTTATTGGAGAATCTGGTATCTGGGGAAATTGAATCAGAGAGGCTACAGGCACCATGGATGTCAGACTGAAAACAGACACCAGCCCTTAGCCCCTCGGTTTCAGATTTCTGGTAACAAAGTTTGTATTCCACACTTTTTACCCCAAAAAAGAAAATCAAGAATGTTTTCCCAAGAAAATCAAATTCCCCAGAGAAAAGACCCATAGATGCTAATGTTTAACACCACTCCTAAAAACTTTATAGGCTAGCCACAAAGTCACTCTTGAAAAACCTCACTATTTGATAAGCCCCACTCATACTCAGCTAATTGAACGTCAATAAAAACACATATCATCATAATTTGAGAAAGCCCTCCAAAATTAAATCTAGAATACCAAAAGAAGAAAGAAAGAAAAAAAGAAATGGAAGGAAAGTTGGAGGAACAAAGACCTTACTGGGAAAAGAAGAATAATGAAATAAGGGAAGGAAGGGAGGGAGGAAGACAAATATCCTTAGAGGAATGAAAAGAGAAGGTTGCACCTATAAAACAAAAAAAGATGCTATTTTTATAAAGATAAGGAGAAGGCACTCAGAGAACCTGAAAGTACCCTAGTAGGTAAAAACTGAGAGCATCTACAGAGAATGAGAACAAACTGATGGTTGCCAAGGGCGGGGGAAGGGATTGGGGGATGAGCAAATGGGTGAAGGGGAGTGGGAGGTACAGGGTCCCAGTTATGGAATGAATAAGTCAGGGGGACAAAAGGTACAGCATAAGGACTATAGTCAATGGGAATAGTCAACGTAATAGTGATGTAGAGTGGTGGATGGTAGCTACACTTGTGGTGAGCATAGCATAATGTATAGAGTTGTAAAATCACTATGTTGTACACCTGAAACTAATATATCATGTGTCAACTATATTTCAATAAAATAAAAATAATAGTAACAATAATAATAATAAAACTGTGTCTAAAAAGACCTCAATAGAAGGACTGGAAGACAAAGTTGGAGTCACATTCAAAAACCTAAGACAAAAATCAAGGTGGTGGATAATGGGACAGAAGAAATAAAATTTTTTTAAAATTGAGAGATTAGGCTAGGAGGCCCCACAACCAAATAATGAAGTTCTGAAGAGAGAAAACAAAGACAATGAAGAAAAGGAAATTATCAAAGAAATAATTAAAGGACATTTCTCAGGACTAAAGAAACAGGAAACTTCACATGGGAAGGGTCAACAAAAATCTAGCACGATAAATGAAAAAGACCCTCATGTCATTAAATTCCAAAACACCTATGAAACCAGAAGATTCTAAAAGTTTCCAGAAAGAAGACCACTTATATACAAATAAACAAACATCAAAATGCATTAGGCTTCTCAATAGCAAAGTTAGAAACTATAAGAACTGGAGGAATAGCTCTAAAATTCTAAGGCATGATTATTTCCAACCCCATATGCTATACACACTCAAATTATCAAGCAAGAGTGAGAGTAGGATAAAAATATGTTCAGCCATACAACTTCCCAAATCATTTATTTCCCATGTACCCTTTCCCATAAATTACTTATATACCCTCCACTAAAATGAGAGAGAGTAAATCAGGAAAGAAGAAGACATGGGGTCCAGGAATCAGAGGATCAAACACAGGAGAATAAAAGATAACTTAGGCAGACAACAAAGGGAGGACCCAAGGAATGATGACATTACATCAGGCGAGAGAATTCCCAGACTGAAGTCAATAGATGAAGGGCGGCAGGAGGGGTGTCAGAGGGGAGGCCAGGGAAAAAAAGACTTGCTAGATCATCAGATACATGTGATCGCTTTAAAGGGTCCCGGATTAGGAAAAATTCATGAAAATAACACAGAAAAATTAGCAAGAGAAAAATTGACAATTATTAGTACCAGGAAAATAACTTTAATTGGAAAAGAAATCTAGCCATAGTACATTATTTGGCCCAGCAGTAAAAAAAAAAAAAAAAAAAAAAATTGTCAGAACAATGTAAACACTAAAGTTTTTAAATGAAAAATTATGACATAACTATACTGAAAGAGGGTAATATAACTCTATTGGTATGGAGAGAGGGGAGAGTGAAGAAAAATATATCTTCACCTACCACAATAGCAAGTCAATAGATGTTTCCAAAATTGATAAATCAATTTAAAGTTCATTAAACCAATTTGAATAGAAATATAAGCATATTATCTAGAAACACAGAAATAAAAACCATAAAAAACAATTAAAAGACTTCAAGGAAGCGGTATCTGGGGAGCAGGACTGAGGAGTAAGAAAGAACACAGTAGAGAGCTCTCATATTTGTTGTAAGCCTTCATTAAAAGCCTTGACATTTTAAATTGTGTGTGTTCTTTTGACAAAAATAGAAAATAATTTTTTGAAATTAATATTCCTTTCCAACCATTCCATTCCTTTCTCCTTTCTTTTTCTTAAGTTCTAAATGCCCATAAACACATACCTTTATAATGAACAACACAGGGCAAGGGGGCAGTCATCATAATGGTGATCTCAGTAGGCATACATCAAATGTTTGTTGAGATGGAATGGGAATTATCTGCTCTTTTTAGATTGATGTCCTATGTGAGATACTTAAATTCATATCTGTATTTTCAAAAGATAGAATTAGGTAGACATGAAAGTTTCTACATTCCAAGTTAAGTTTTTCACATAATCAGGATCTGAAATACAACTGCAACCTCAATTCTAAAACTGGGTCTATTTGACATTTAATCACTCAGCTAAAAAACAAAACAAAACAAAAAAACAAAAATCCTAAACAGTTTCACAAAAGCAATAATGTCATAAGCACAAAACTCAACAACACCTATTTATAGAATTCCATAGGAGGTTATTTTTTATGAATCAATACAACCAAAAAGAGAGGTCTTTGTTCTCTTCAAAGGGGGCAGGGTGGGGAACAAAATAAAGAATAAAGCAATAGGTCCACTGTCTGGAATATCATTTCCTTAAATTTGAAAATATAAAATGCCTTTCGTGTCTTACACTTATCAAAATAACCTACTTTCAGATCTAGAAAACACCTGCCCATTCTTCCCACAAAGAAAAAAGTCCATCTTTGCCCTTCATCCTTCCTAGATCTTCTGGGGTTTTTGTTTTTTGTTTAGAATGCTAAATAGCATTGAAAATTGATAATAAATCAAGCCAGCCTAATATACAGTCTCAAAGTTAACTGACACTACATTAAATAGATGATCAACCATCAAAATTACTACAGCAGTGTTTATTTTCCAGATCATATTTTGTAGTCTTTGAAATGTCAAATATGCATTCCCACTGAGAGGCAAATGTGGATATACATATGCAAGGATGTCATCAACATGGAGAAGACTGAAAGCAAATTTACAAGGATTCATTACAGAACTAATCCTTCCTAAAATTCTGATTAAACAAGGGACTGACAGCTTGCTTGATTATGGGGGATTCGAGTTATCGATTACTGACATTGGAACTAGAACTCTTTATTGTCTGACTGAATGGAATTTCAGATGTGAAAGTCTGTGGCCTTCAAATAAAGAACATTCATTTACATTGTGCTTTATGGAAATTAACATTATATAGTCTCTTATGACCTATTAACAGAGTGAGATCTGTCACCTGAAGAATTACATTCCTTTTTATCACATTAAAGAGCAAAAGGCCACAAACATGCTCATTAATGAGTCTAAAAGTTCCTCAAAAATATATAAGCCTTTCTGAATAATGATGGGAAATGTTATACCAGATTTCCATGCCAAGCGCTCATCCCAAGCATTTAAATTTGCCTTTGCTTTCTGGCTTAGCCAACCTCCCACCCAACCTACCCCAAACACACACACTTTAAAAAGTATTGGTAAATGTGTTTAGCCATGACACTCAAGTGACTGAGTTCTGGCAGTGGCCATCTTGTCTCGATCCCAGTCACAAAAACACCAAGGCACTAATTGGGAACAATGTCTTTCCTTCAGATTCCTTGTGCCTTTGTCCTTACACTAGGTCCCAAAACAATAGCACAGACTTCCCTCTTTGAAGGGGTCACAGTTTATGCACAGAAACAATAGCCAAAGGGATCACTGCAGATAATGGTTGAGTGATGGAAGAAAGCATGAAGGAGGAGCCAAGGGAAGGAAGGTGCTCACTGGCTCCATCTGAGGCAGCATTTAAGCTTGGCCTTGAAGTTTAGGGGAGGAACAGCATCAGCAGAAGCTAAGAGCAACATTCCAGGCCAAAGGACAGCATCTGAACACAAAGGCATGCCCTGCAAGCACAGTGTTTTCAGAAACTGTAAGTGGTTTCCCTGTAGCTGAGACCAGAATGCACTGGTAGCAAATGTAAGAGAAAAGGTTGAAAAGACAAGTTTTAGGAGTAAATTACAAAGTGTCTAGTATGCTAAGCTAAGAGCCTTGGATTTTTCTCTTGTAGGTAATAAGGAACCATTCAGAATTTTTAAGTAAGAGAATATAGTCCTATAAGTTTCAAAATTAATCTGCTTCTTCATGTTTTACCACAAATTCACCTCAGATAAGACCCTGAAAAGGCTCTTATCTCCATTTTAGAGTTGAAAGGAAGATTCACTCACCAGCATAGATTCCCATAGTGCCTTAGATCAAGTGCCTATAAAAGGAGAGAATACATCTCCTCTGTATTTTATACCCCTTCTAATTTTGCCCTAAGCAAGGGGGCCTTAAGTGCATGCTAAATCTACTCCTAGAATTTCCTAATCTGCAGCTTTGAGTCTCCTACAAATAATATTCACCAAAGAAAACTTTCAGAAGCCTCTCATCTTCATTCTACATATTGCTTAGTTTTTTAGGACTGATGTCTCCCCTTAAAAAAAATTCAATATATTTGGATTTTTTGCCCTTTCACCAAATCCAGTGTGTGGTTATATGTCCTGACAATGCCTCCATTCCTTCCACTCCACCGCAGAAGCCAAACACCTGACTCTGAGTCACCTCTTCAACTTAAGTGAAGACCATTTTCTTGCATTCCTATGAAAGGAGAGCCTTTTTTATTTTTATTTTTTTTTAAAGATTTTATTTATTTATTTGACAGAGAGAGACACAGCGAGAGAGGGAACATAAGCAGGGGGAGTGGGAGAGGGAGAAGCAGGCTTCCCGCTGGGCAGGGAGCCCGATGCGGGGCTCGATCCCAGGACCCTGGGATCATGACCCGAGCCGAAGGCAGATGCTTAACCGACTGAGCCACTCAGGCACCCCAAGGAGAGCCCTTTTAAAAGCATAGTAATTGCTTGACTTGAAAGTACCACCTGCTAATTTCTAAGCAGATTAGAAGAGCAGCAGATCTCCAGACAAGGCCACATTCCCAGGACTGATCTAACCAGAGAAGAGAAAACCAAATCAGCACTAGATTTAGCCTTCGCTGAACTGCCAGTTAGAGATGGTTCTTTGAAGAACCAAGCTGCACAGTGCCAGATGGACAGATGTAGTTTATTCAGAAACTTCTCCAGGGAGCCCCAGGCTTAAAATTGCTACTGGAGCTCAGGAGAGGCCAGTCCAGGCCTGGAGGCCACTGGCCTGAGGCCAAAGCACACCACAGTTATAGCCTGGGCTTCTTACATGGCAGAGAAGTAGTGGGAGCAGAGGCCTACCTCCTGCCCCGCACTAGAACCCCCTATGCAGCCCTTCTGAGTCAGCCGACACCTGTAACACTGACCCCAGGCATCATGTTGATGGTGGTGCTCTATGGGTACCTTCAACACCTACAGACATGGCCACTCAATCCAAACATTGGTTTTTAAAATTTTTTCTTTTATGATTTTTAATATTTTTAAGATTATTTTCCAGCTTTATTATAGAGAATTAAACTACTTTCCAAAGCAGTTATGTTTATCCCGTACATACAACATACATAGCTCTTACAATAAATATTGTCCCTATTCTAGAGATGAGGAAAATGTGTCTCTGAGAAGCTAAGTGACTTGCCCATCACACAGCTTTTAAGCCATACAGCCAGAGCCACCTTCCAGATTTTTCTGCTCCCTTGGCCAAAGCTCTTTCACACTAATTCTTGGGGCTTGCTGAGACAAGTGGAATCAGTGAGAAATTCAGGGAAGATTGAAGATTTTCTCCAGGAGATTCAGGCGTGTGATAAAGTCCTGGTAGAGAGAAGGGGTTGAGAGGGAGGGTGAGAGACAGAGAACAGGAGGAGGGAGGGAGAGAAAGAGAAGAGGAATGGGAAGAAGGGGGCAGACTTGCTGATTTCCACCCCTCCAAGTAGACATTTTCATAGACTGGCACAAAATTTAGAACAAGTTTCATAAGTAGAAATATGTCCAGCTTTAGTCAAAAGAGCCGAGTTTACAAATGTGTTGAGCATTCATCTTTTGATTTGAGAGAGGTTTTTGTCAAACTAAGTGTTTTGAGTATTGAGTCCCTCTCTCTGCCGCCAAGCGTTGCTGCCCTATGTGCCCCAATGGTCATCCCTGACGCAGACGCAGAGGCATTAGGACACTCCATGCCGGGAGGCTACTTAAAGCCTTGACTGTTGTGCCCTGGAAGGGGGGCTTTAAAATGGCAAAGGGAGGCATTAAATTTACTTTCTACTACCATCTTCCTTTGCTACAGAATCTCATTTTGTTTTCCTAAATCCTTGACTATGAAAAAGCCCCTATTCTTCTACCTTTCCTCAGAACCCATGTCTTTGGATGTTGTATTTTTTTTTTTTTTTTTAGGGACAGTCTGACTGAAGAAATATTTTATTGAAATACAATAAGAAAGACAATCCCTAACTGTCCTTTACATAATAGAGCTTCTGGGGACCAATCTTAAAAACATCAAATTATAAATTGTAGGCCTTTTGATTACTGAAGTATAATAATTAAATTACAGAAATTTCCTTAACTGTAGGGTTGAAAGGAACAAAATAACTGGCAAGTGGTCTCACCAGAGTAAATAATGTCCTTCTTTTTATTTACATTTGGCTTTCCTATAAACTGCCTACTGGGTTGTGTGGAACTAAGAGGCTAGCAAAAAACTGAATCCCCATCCATCAGTATTAATCTCACACTTTACTGTGGCTCCATCCATTTATCTTTCCGACACAAATTAGAAATTCAAGAGTTTTAACAAATGAGCCTGCAAATGTAAACTTATTAGGCCATATATTTTTACTACACACTGTGCAGTGCCCTCCACAAAGCTGTCCCTTCAGAGAGCATTTTCCTATTTTGTGTTATTGATGGCAGCTAACTAATCACATTTTTAATGTTGTCTTTGGGGAGGGCTGTTTGAGTGAATGTGCAAGCTAAACTACCCAGAATAAATCTACCTTATTAAATGCTTGAAATTATGTGTCTTTTACGATAAAGAAACTCCCGAGCATTGTTACATTTGCTAACCTTCTTTCTGCAGGAATCAAAAGACTGGGATTAATTAAAATAATACATCAAAACTGGGGTGTTGTACAGAATGTGTCTATGTGTGAGGAAAGGCCAAGAAAAATTGGTTAATTGGTCTCTTCATCCCTATTCACTCCCTTCCATCTAAATAGCTTTAAGTCTTGCTTTCTGAACTAGAACTACAATCACATGAGCTGAGGCTCAGACAATGGCTGGTCCCCATCCCTACCTCCACCCCAGGAAATTCCTTCTGGTTTACATAGAGCCTTTCTGATTAACAGAGAACTCCAAAAAATTCATCCCTAGAACTAGATGCTCTAAAAGATGGAGAAAGTATACAAAGTATAAATTGTGGCCCCAATGTTGTGATTCATCTAAACAAAGATGTCCTGATTTAATGCCTCTGAACAATATCATTTATTAGAAGTCTCAAAAGAAAATGTCTGCACGTCACTGCTTCTCTCAAAGCCCAGGTCCTCCTTTCCTTTGGCTATGGTAGGCAATCTAATGATGGGGCTCCCTCCATATTGTGTACAATCATTTCATTATTCTGAGGTGGTTTAATTACTGGCAGGTCCCTTATTACTGAGCTCCAGTGCTAATCTGAGCCCTGAGTGCATCTGCTTTCCACCTCTTTGCTTTGAAAGTTTTGCACTCTCAGAAGCAAATGCATACATGGCCACAATTCTGGCTTGTCACATAAATTTCAGGGATAACAAACGATGCTTAAGCTTGAATAGAGGGAATGGAGATCATTGGGGAACCAGAGCTCTCAACAGAGCAAGTGGTAGAGACTTTGGAAGCTGCATCCATGCATGCACTTCAGGACATAAAAAGACAGAACAGAAATTTACCTAAAAGGAAAAAAAAAATGCATGCGAAGTGGGAGGTGATAAAGCAAGAACTCAATTTTTTGCAAATTATTTTCCAATTATTTGATTGTCCCACTTGAGATGTATGGCTTTTGTGAAACTGACATTTAAACGCAATAAGCATATGCTCTTTGTAGAAATTAAAGTTACAAGCATTTCAAGGCTGTGTAATAGATGGCTTTAGTGTTCCCCTGCAATCAGAGTTCCTCGCTATTACTTAGCTTGGAGGGGAAACATAAACTTGATTAGTACTTAACTAGAGTGTAATGGCTGATAAATTGGCCTTAATGTTTCAAAACTAGACAACTATGCTAAGGTTGCCTAGAATTTATTTCTTGACTACACAGATACACTCATTTTTCTCACTCAGTCACAGGAATCAACAATTTAAGGATGCAGTACCTCTCTTGAAGTGCATTTCTTATTTGTCTTGGATTCCTTAAAGATTTAGTTGTTCTCTCTAGCAAAGGTGCAATCCCAAGAGAGGTAAGGACTGATGAATTAAAAAGAAAGCCATGGTTGGCAAAGGTGAAACGTGCTGGGAAAGTGTTCCTCATCGGAACTTGGTTTGAAATGCAAGGTGTTTATTTAATCACTCAGCAAATACTTTTTGAGCACCTACTAAGAGCTAGGATCTGTGTCAGGTGCTAGAAAGGCAAAAGTTAATGACTCCTGCCATCAAGAAGCTAGTGACGAAGACAGCCATGTAAGCAGGTAATAAAACATGGTAAGGGCTATTATAGAAACATAAACCAAGAGTTTGGCAGCTCAAATAATCACCAAAGAAATGTCCCTGCCTATCAAATTTGTATTTGTTACAATACTTAGAATCTAAATTACACTTGCTTTCTTTGCATTCACATGCAGAAAAGAAAATCCATTTTGTTATTAATGTTAAATGGGAACAACATTCACATTTTAAAGCTACACTGTTACCTTCATTGTGAAACAGGTGAAAGTCCCCACTACAGAAGAGCTTCTAAAAAGCTGAGTTTACATAGAAGTAAATAAATATTCATTTCAATATTTCAAACAGTACATACTAAGGAATATTTACACTTAAAGAGCACCCTACAATTAATTCTTTATTTAAGCAAAGAACCCTTTTGCAATTTGAACAATCCCCATGTTTATTTGTAGTATAAGCCTGGATTTTCATATGTTAGGTTTGAATCACAAAAATCTTAGTGATGGGTCCTAAGGCAACATATTGTATTATCTTCTTAGGCCATGACACTATCTTGCTTGCAATGAATAGAACAAAAGGCATTAAAAGCACTAATCCCTCCTGCCCTCAGGATAAGGTCCAAACTCTTTAACCTTTCATGGATCTGGACCCCCTTAATCCTCCAGCCTCCAGATGAGTGATATAAAATAGTGGGATCTCTGTCAGTCTAGTTTCCTGAGTGACTGTATGGAACAGAAACACCTCCAGCCCCACCTCTGCCGCTACCAGTCATGTTAGATATATAATGTAAGCTATAAATAAATGAACCATTTTTCTTCAACTCCTGCATTTAGGAGTTGTTTGTTATAACAGTGTGGCCTAGTCCCAGCCCTCAGCCTTTTGGTAGCTATGGTACAGTGTGGCCTAGAACACTACTTTCCACACTTAAGCACCTGACTGCCCTGTTCACAATTTTTGCATACCCAAATACTATTTTTATTTAAATCAATTCAAGGGTGCCTGGGTGGCTCAGTCGGTTAAGTGTCTGCCTTGGGCTCAGGTCATGGTCCTGGGGTCCTGGGATCAAGCCCCGCAGGGGGCTCCCTGCTCAGTGGGGAGCCTGCTTCTCCCTCTCCCTTGCTGCTCCCCCTGCTTGTACTCTCTCTCTCTGTCAAATAAATAAATAAAATCATTAAAAAAAATAAAATAAATCAATTTAATTTTTCCACCTAGAAATATGTATTTTATTTTTTTAGAAATATGTATGTTAAAATAAAACTACATATTAAGTGGAAAATCAGTATCACTTCCAGTAAGTAGAAACTATACAAACCATAACTCTTAAAATATTTATATACTGCATTAAAATTGGTAATGTGCCACTAATATAGACCTAACACATTTTTAGAAATACTAGTGAAGAAAAGAAAGGCATAGGCCTTGATGTCTAACAAAATTGGGCATCATCCACCATCTACAGTGTGATCTCAGGTAATTTAACTGACCTTTCTGAAGCTCAGGTATTTTATGTGTTTTATAATGTGGAAAACAATTACATAAGCTTAATTTGAACATTAAGCGGGAAATGTATGTGAAATTCCAAGAACATATTTTTTAAATGCACAATTTGCTGGGTTTTAGTAAACTGGCTCATTTTTAATTGTCAAAAATATTAGATGTTATTGCTATTATTATCGGTGTCACATAATCACTAGATCGTGAGCTCCTTAAGGTATTATGCTTATTCATCTCTGAGTCCTCATACCTAGTATTTGTCCTTTCTGGGGGGCAATACACGTAGTATTTGTTTTTTGTTTTCCATTCCTGTATGTATAAAATCAACCATTAAATGACTTCTCATGGTTCAACTGTAAACCACTCTGACTTAGCAGTGCCTGATTCCCACCTACAGGCTAATAAAGGGTTCTCATCTTCACAAACTGCTGCTATTCTTCAAAATAATCTGGATCTTGTCTTTCAGTTCAATGATTTACTAATTAGCATAATTAGTAGCAGAAAGGATCTCAAGGTTGAAAGTTTGATGCACATAATTATACTACAAGAAAAAGCCAGGCTTTACACTGAGGAACTACAGGACCCACAACACTCAGACATTCAGAGCATAAAGTACAGCTCACCTTTTCTGAAGACGGCCAGAGGCCATTTTGCAGCAGCTAAGCACACAGAATCTAAAATCAGAGAGACTTGGGGTTCAACCTTGAACCCACCTTGGGCAAATTAAGAATCTTCTCTATCCTTAGTTTCCTCATCTGTAAATGACTAACAGAAGTCTCCTCTTAGGATTGTCAAAAAACGGCTAAACAGAGATGCACAGAGCTTACAAGGGTTTAGAATAGGCAGTGGCACACAGCAAAAGCTTATTATTTTTTTTTTTTAAGATGTTACTTATTTGAGAGAGAGAGAAAGCGAGAGACAGAGCACACATGAGCAGGGGGTGGGGCTGGCAGGGAGGGGCAGAGGGAGAAGCAACCTCCCCAATGGGCAGGGAACCCGACAGACAGACAGTGGGGCTCCATCCCATCAGGACCCTAGGATCATGACCTGAGCCAAAGGAAGACGCTTAACCTAACGAGCCACCCAGGTGCTCCAGCACAACTTATTAAATGTCAGTTCTTATTACCATCCTTTGTACATGATTATTGTGATTATAAAACTATACATCTGACAAAGTATAAGGATTCATACACTGAACTATTATAAAAATTTCAGGTAACTGAAGAGAGACCTTTCAGGCATCCTACAACTCCTTTCTTGTTAATATTTTTTTTTTCAGTTCAGTCATTTTATTAACAATGATAAACTAGATTATGCTGTGGTTCAAAAAAAAAGTCCAACAAAAGTTTCTCTCTTACTCTCCCCAACAACAGACGATAGACAACACTGCAGGGTAGCTCATCTCCACGTGCTGCCTTCGTTCTCACCTGCTTTAGCGGCTAGGCATCTCCATACCAGCCTGCATGTCTGTGGCTGATGGCAGTGGGAGGGATGAGCAGGCTGGGTAGCTGAGCCACAACTGACCCGCTGCTTCCACTCACACTCCTTGGCCAAAGCAAACCACACAGCATACCCATCCTCAGGGCAGCAGGTGGAGAAAAGCCACCCACCCATCTGCGGGAAGGTAGAGGAGAACCAGACAGTGAAGAGGAGTGCTAATGCCCACCACAGCTGTGAATGAGTATAATAATCACTTGTGCAGTGACTGGGTCTTGGCAATTATAATTCTCAAAACTCTTAATGAAAAGCTCTCATTACATTAAAAAATCCAATAAAACACTTAACAAAATTCCAAAGCAGCTGTTGAAGGTCACAAAAGAAGATTCCTGCTAAAACGTTTTTAATTCACACACAATTTCATGGATTTATGGTAGCTTCTTTTCCCACTCGAGACTCTGATCTTACCTCGTGCAAGAAAAAAGGGGGTTCCCCCTCTTTTTTGTCCGCAAAGCAGCAAAAAAGGAACCTAGTTCTCAGATCCAAGGAAATGTGGGATTTGGACTTCCATCAATATGATCATGTGATTTGTACTGGGCAGGGGACAACCAACAATTACCTTCCCATAGGAAAAAGGTGCCCCTATTTTCCTGGCCCCTTCCAGTTTCCCTCCCTTTTCTTGAAAAATAATAACTTTCTTCTAATTCTCCTGCTTGCTCAAGCTCTCTCCCTAGTTTGCCTTTTTCTTTCACTGTCAAACTACTAAAACAAGTTATATCCCCTGACACTTGTTCGTTATTTTCTATTTCCTCCTTCCATGTAACTTTTGAATTTGGTCTCCAAATCTACACCTCCAATCTCAATGAGATCAGCCAGCCAGCAACATGAATATCTTGAATATCTTGAATATCTTACTTCACAAATTTAGAATCGCATGTAGCATTTCTGCCAAAGCTAGCTCTCTTGGTTTCATTATTTTAGTTAATTTTCTGCCCAAGTTTGAATTGTCAATGAACTTTGATTTCTTCATCTTTCCTGGCTCTAAATTTTATTCTGGTCCCAGGCCTATTTAATTCTTTTTATGAAATCTTTGTTTTGTATGCTCCTCCCTTTCTGTTCTTTACCACCATGATACCCAGTACCTCACACTTGGACCACTGAAACCATCTTCTAACTGGTCTCCTTTTCTCTAGGGTTTTCTACCTCCAGATTTCAGCATGCCACCTGCACAACCATCCCAAAACATTACTTTTGTTAAGGTTAATCTCCAGGAGAGGGAAGAAGACCCTTCTATAACTTACCACTGCACACAGTATAAACACCACATCCTTTTCATCAGTGGAGCTTTCGTCATGGGCATGATTCCCTCCCAAATAAAAATCAAAGCACTCGCTGATTTTAGGAAAGATCATGTACTTTCTCTTTCTCTGCCTTTCCCTATACATTGTCCCTACCTAACTAGATATAACCTCCCATCTTCAAATCCCACTTGTCATTTAAAACCTGGAACCAATGCCTCCATAAAGTCTTCCTGAATCATGGTTGGCTCTGTAAATATAACAATTTGTGTACAAGGAGTCACAAAGCAGCATCCCACAGAATGACACTCAGATGTATTTTGTTTAGTCAACATTGTGTTGTTGCCATCATTTAAATTAAATTTTAATACTCTTAGGGACTACATATACTCTTCAGTTTCCTTACCACTTGAGTTTGAGAACCCTGGTCTATGCCATGTCATGCTGGTGGCATTATTTCATAATCTTTGCCTGTGATTTGTAAAAATATGTTTTGTTTATTTTTCCAACTTGTAAATTTCCTAAGGTCAGAGAAGTGTTTTTATACAATTAAAATTTTAAATAGGGCAAGATGAGAAAGCACTTTGTAAACATAATTAGCCAAAGAGTCATTGGCCGCTATGTCTCTTTTACCCCAAGTTCTGCCAGCACAACACCAGGAGGGTATCTTTGAGCCATTCAGGAACAAAAATGGTTTTATTTTTTTTTTCTAAAGATTTATTTATTTATTTTGAGAGACTGAGAATGAGAGAGAGAGAGAGCACATGAGAGGGGGGAGGGTCAGAGGGAGAGGCAGACTCCCCGCCAAGCAGGGAGCCCGATGCGGGACTCGATCCCAGGACTCCAGGATCATGACCTGAGCCGAAGGCAGTCGCTTAACCAACTGAGCCACCCAGGCGCCCCAAAAATGGTTTTATTACTGGGGAAGAAAAATGGTTCCATAAACATCTTCTCTCTTTTCCCGTTTCCCCACCCAACTGATAACTTTTATTTTCATATTAATTCACAGATTTCCTCAGCATTTTATCCCAATTGAAGTTTAATATTAAATAAAAACTTCTGTATGCAAAAGCATCCATTTGGGAGTTCTTCAAATCCCAAATAAGAGTAGTTGTTGAAGCAACTAGATCCAACATAAAGAAATGAGCAAAAATGATTTCAAAAGAAAAAAATATGGAAATTCGGCAAAGAGAGAAAAAGAATCTCAGTGTTTGCAATGGTTTGGAAATAAAAGAGGGAAAATATTATTTGCAGGAAATATCTTGAAAAAAAAGCAAAATTAGGAATAGAGTAGTGATTGAAAGAGTAAATTAACTAGTAATTATTGAGTAATGCCAGCCAAGATTTCACACGCCTTATGTATGTTACAGTGACCATTTGAGTTTGGTGTTGTTGTTCTTATCCTCAATGAGGAAGTGAAGTTCACAGAATTTACCTGAGGCTATACAACTTGGTAAATAATAGCATCATGATTCAAACCGGATCTGTCTGACTCGAAGCCTGCATTCTTGGAACTAGGCTGCACAGCCTCCTAATAAAATAAAATAGAAATTGTAGGCTTAGTAGATGACAATTGGTCCCAGCAGTTTATTTTAATTAATAAAAACTTAACTTTATTCAAAAAGAAGTAGAAGCCACAGAAGAAAAACTCTAACAGTGTCATAAGAAAAACAATGATTAAGAAGAATTATTCTAATGTGAAATGAATAAGAAGTGAGTGTCAGGCATTGAACTGCAAAGGAAGACCACAGCAGCAGTTTGGGGAGTCCTCTCACAGACAGGACTTGGAAATGATGAGCACACAAAGGCAGGAAATGCTAGCAAGATCAACACAAGCGAGGGCAGAGATTGAAGTTAACATTGTAAAGTGGTTCAGACTTTTTGGATGAGGATTTTGCAAGATAATTCAATATCCATTAAAATTTTCATGCCTTATGAAACAGAAATTTCAATCTCTAGAAACTTAACTCAGAGGAATGTGGGGTGCTGGGGGGAGAGGATCCTGAATGAACAGAGATACACACAGCTGTATCAATATATTTTTTTAAAAACTAGTAATAATATGAATATACAATAGTTGGAGAAATATTGGGTAAACTGTGATATATAAGCCATTAAAATGTTAAATATGATTGCTTAGAAACCTTAGAAAAGTATTTAAAATAGGTCAAAGGCAAAAAGAAAAGCATTAATCTTGTATGCACTATAATAATAGTGCATTCAACTGTGCATGGATTCAATTAATCCATGTCTTATGACCTACTATTCTTGAGCACTTACAGTGTGCCAAATTCTGATCTAAAAACATCACATGCATGAACTCATTTAAATCTAGTAACTTTTCTATGAGGAAGGTGTTATGATCATCTCCGTTATGTAGAAGAGAAGTCTGGAGGTAATGACCAGTTATGCCCCAGGTCACACAGTACTGAGAGCATGAGACAGGTTTCCAACTGATGTAGTCTGGTTCTAAGGCCCAAACAATTAACAACCACAGTGTTAATGCTGCCTCCATAATTATAAAGTCTGTAATTAAATGAATGCAAAAATGAAATCTATGTGGATAAAGATTAAGAACTATTACTGAAGAGGAATTAGCACAACTTGGAAGTAGAATGAAAGCAGGCAATGGAGTAGATCTCTCTGATAATGGCTTCATTCAATCTTTTCCAGAGGGTTAAAATTAATTCTGTGGTCCTTTCCAGATTTTTGGTTTAGAGACACTGAAATCTCATAATTAATATTGTTCATATGTAACTAGCCACATCTAGTTTAAATCTATATATACAGTCTCACAGATATTTTCACCCACAAAAGAAATTACAATGACATAAAAATAGTGAAGTATAAATAAAATGTAATGGGAATAAAATTATTCCTCCAACTCTGTCAAAAAAAAAAGTTACATTCTTAAATTTATCATGTATTTTTATTATGTTAATCACCATACATTACATCATTAGTTTTGGATGTAGTGTTCCATGATTCATTGTTTGCGTATAACACCCAGTGCTCCATGCAGAATGTGCCCTCTTTAATACCCATCATGTATGTTTTAAAGTAGTGAGCATTTCATACCATAATCTAATTTCTTTGAACTAAAATGTGATTAAACACTGTGATTAGTATACATTCAAATTTTCAAGTTAGATTTAATCCCTCAGCATCTTAAGGGGGTTATGGCAAGGAGAATGACACTGTTTTCTTTAGGATAGGACTGTATAAAATTACATATATTCAAATACTTCTTCAATTAATCCATGTCTTATGACCTACTAAAAATAAATCTCAAAGGAATACTGTCATACATGATGTTACATCCAACTTTTGCAAACCACAAACTGTCACTGTAATGTCACATTTCACTTCAACCCAATATCAAGAATATAACCCTCTAATTCTCAAAGGTAATTTAAGCTGTATTCAACTTTAAAAGGTTTCAACTTTAGTTAATGCCATCTTTGTTGTTGCTTGAAGATTACATACCTAAAATATTAGGGACAAGTTAACACAGTCAAGCAATCAGGGGTTTGTTCTAAACAAAAGAGACATTTTCTTGTGTGACTCCTGGAAAACAAGTTTTTTCACTTTGTAGACACACCATATGTATTATTTTCATGGGCACAAGGAAATCATCAACTTAACGCCTGTAAAAAGAGAATAAAGCCTCTGCATAATGAACACTGAACCAGACTATACATAATACACATACATATTTTCAAAACACCCATCTCACATACCATTTAAACAAAGCTCCTATGATTGAGTGTTGTAAGCAAAGGAATTTTATCCATTGTTTCTAATACTATTTCAAATGGAATCATTTGAAACCTTGATTAAAAATGTATACTGGCATGTCAGGTAAAGTATTAGGGAATAGAAATGTGCTTTTTAAGACCCATTATACAATTTTTGTTATTTGAGAAACAGAAAGTAAGAAACAAATAACACATAGGTTTCAAAATAACAAAGCTTGCTACAGCACCCATCCTCAATTTTCTCCTACCAGAGGTTATATAAAGAAATAAAATTATCAAGTGGAAAAGCATACAGAGGCATACACCAGTATTGTAAAAATCAATTTAAGAAGTGCAACTGCAGTTGTCTTTCCTGGGTTTTTAATTATGTGTTTGTTTGCCATGGTGGCCTAATTTAGTCAAGAAGATGAGCCAACATTAAAAGCTGGTAGGAGAGGTAAGTAATCCCCAGGGTGGGCTGCTTGTGCTCAAGAGTTTAAACGCTACATATACAGAGACAGAAGCCAAGGCACATTTGAGAAGGGGGTCCACATGACAAACAGTGAAAGGCGAGCAAATCAAATTTTTCACAATTAGTTGAACAACAACTGTGACAGGTTTAGCGCTTAGCATTTTCATTTGTGTGCTCAAATTTGGTTATCTGTCCTCTTTTATGCAAATGCGACGTGACAGGAGAAGCTGGGAGCGCTGGAGCAGGCCAATCACTCACAACAGGGGCTAGCGCTGCTCAGCTGAGAGGCCAGGATTAAGTGGACTGAATGCTGATGGATAAATGACAGGAGCTGAGCTGAAAGCCTCATGAACTGATTTAAAACTTCTAAGGGAGGATGCCAAGAATATAATTATGCTTTATGCTCCAGCCTAAACTGTCAAAAATAAAAAGATAAAAGAAGAATATAAATTGTACCAAATGAATATTATCAGCATTCATAATTTAACTAAACCCAACATGTTTATCCTACATTGAAAAATAGATAAGATTGGAAAGCTGTGTTCTTATACCACAGCCTTTAAGACTGAAGCTAAGTTTAAAAATTTAAAAGCGGAGCATAATGAAAGGACATCCAAGACATCACAGATTTCTTCTTAAAGGGCGTCCGTCTCCAGCAAGGCAGGGGCCCTCTCTGCAAAGGCGGCCCAGGCAGTCTACCTTCTACTGTCTCCCTGCAGAGAGCTGGAGGTTCAGGATGGTGTCTCCTTCGCGCCTAGAGCTGTGGAGCACAATCACCAGTACCTGGGAGACTGTGAGTGACATTTCCATGAAGCTGCACGCCGTCTGCATTCTGCCCAGCCAGTACTAACAGTCAATGATTCTATCAAGCCAAAAGGGCTGAAAAACATTAGAGCTTGTTATCTCCTTTGCTTCACGTAGGTCTTGTAATTTTATTGTCTCTACAAGTTCTTAATAGAATATTTTACAACACTAAATTTCTCAGAAGGTAGAGTCTCCTATCTGAAAACTGGGATGTGAACTATTATCCTCAGTTCCTTTCAACCTCTGACTACAATTTCTCTATTATCGCTACACACACACACACACAGCTTTCTGGGAAGACATCAATGATATAAGACAAAAAGACAGAAAAAGCCCATACATATGTACTTTATGGATAAATATATACAGAAAGGGAAAATATAATCTGAAGTTCTCTTCATAAAAAGGGAGGATACCAAGCAATGCCATTCAATGGGAAGAAACACAGAAAGTAAAGATGGTAACAAAGGCAAATCATGTTTAAATGAGCTACGTAATACTCATACGGAAGAAAATACATAAATTGAAAACATAATTTGTCCCAATCAATGCTATCAGCTAAGAGAAAATTTTCCACTCTGTAAGAAACTTTGACATAATTTGTTACCTTAGCCCACCTCTTAAAATTCAGCATTGTTTGCCACAAGATTAACTACTGTAGAGAATATAATAAAATTCAGAAAATATTCATCGCTACACATATGTATTTAACAAAAACAACAGAATAAAAGTACCAATTCTTATACAAAAGACTTGACCTTAATATGCTAAGAAGTAAGAAATAATTAAACCTATCTTTACAGGACTAGAATGATATAAATAAAACATTTATAACTAAACAAACCTCTTAAAATTTTTTATGGATGTAAAAATATATATGCAGAAAAGGGCACAAATCTTAAGTGTATATATCGACATTTTACAAAGTACTGTGTAGCCACCATCAGGATCAAGAAATAGAACAGCAGAAGCCCTTGATATGTCCCTTCTCGGTCATTAACCCTTCAAATGTAAATACTTTTGAATTCTGTCAGCACAAATTTCTTTTGCCTGTTTTTGAAATTCGTACAAATCAAATCATACAAAATCTACTCTTCTAGTCTGACTTCTTTTTTGGGGAGGTGGGAATGTCTGACTTCCTTACTCAATATTACATTTGGGGCATTTATCCGTGTTGTTGTGTAAGTGTAGTTTATACTTTTTCATTGCATAATATCCCACTGTATGTACAGAATATTCTACTATTGATAAACACATGGTTTTTTGCTATGAACATTCCTGTACATTTACTTTGGTGCATATATATTTTCATTTCCATGGAGTATATACTTAGGAGTAGGATTGCTGGGTCATTGCCTCTGCATGTATATTTTAATATGAATATATAGCTTTAGTAGATCCCGCCTAATAGCTTTCTAAAGACGAACAAAGCACTTTTTACATAGTAAGGAAATCTTACTATGCTCCACGAAATTTTCTTTTAGGTTACAAAAAAATTAGCAAGAAAAAAAAATTAACCAAAATTAAATACACATGCCACAGACACAATTCTCAGCCAGAAAATAATGTGCCTAAATTGAAACCTGAATTGATTTCCCTTAGCTCTGCCAGCCAATTGTTTATTATGCCTCACTGTGAGAAGAAAGGAGTGGCTAGCCATGGCTGCTAACTCTGATGCAGGCTGCTTAATGAGTTCATTGAATGTACTAGAAAATGATCAGTTCATTGAGTGGCTTCTCCAAAATTGTGCCATGTGGCTAAAGTTACATATATATACTCCCACAAATCCCAGTTGTATGTGACAGACACAGGACCTGCTCTAAGTCATTCACAACATGAGCCACATTTTTATTCATCTAATATACTAGTTTTATCCTTTTAGAACAACAAAAGCCTGTTTGATCTATAAAAGTGCTTTTTCAGTGGGTAAATGGAGGCTGCTCCGCCTCATAGCCAGTCTCATAAAGGTGAGGGCTTGGACATCACTGTAAGTCAATCATGATACTAGTGAGGCTCACCTGCTACCGAAATGGGAGCACACAGCTCAAGAAGCAAATCTGACTCCTAACTCTATCTACCAGCCATTCCAACACATCGTCCCAACTCAGAACATCAGCAACCTCCAAACAACATTCAAGCTTATGTTAGGGAGGCTTATAGTCTAGTCCACACTCACTTCTCCCCAAGTTTTCAATAGCTCATAAGGAGAAAGAGTTGAGATCTGAATCTCTTCCCTCCAAGAAGCTCCCTCATCTGAGACTTTCCCCCACTTTTCCTCAGAAACAATTATGGTCTATGGAATATTTTTTTCTATTTCGGGGGGGGTGTCGTTTATACATATTAAAAATGAAATCTTCACCCACTGGTACACAATCAGCTTATCTTTCCCTGGGCTCCACATAACCTTTCTTCTGGCAACTCTTGATCACCTGACCCTTGACGATGTTTCTCATAACTTCCTACTTTACCTCGCTGCCATTCTCCAGCACGAGGTACCCTTTCCATCCCTATTTTCCTAGAGAAGCTAGGTCCTTTCCTGGGAAGCCCTTGATTTCAGGCCACCCCTTTCCAAACCTTTATACAAATTCCCTTATGAGCCCCTCCAATCCCCAGCCTCCTTTCCAGCCAGTGTGCCTTCTCCCATTCTCTCTGACTCTCCAGTTTTGATCAACACAGTTCTGTCCTCTCTGCTTCTGAGCCATTTCTTGGTGTTATCACCCAGAGATCTTTAAACTTCCATCTGAACTGCCTCATTCTTCCTCTCTCAGGCAGTTCAAATGACATTTCCAGGCCCACGTCATTGGACTAAAGTTTCTTAAACATGAGAATCCTCATTAACAATTATATTTCAATTTTCTAGACTCCACTTTAATCAAAACAACCTGAAAATAGAAATAATTTGTGGGGAGAAACTCTTTTTCAAAAGTGCCAACATACCTAAACCATCCTTCTCTACTAGACGAGTTTTTATTCATCCATTAACACTCAGCTTAGATGTCATCTCTATAGAACCTGTAGCAACTCCTTGAGACAAAGTTAGTCATTTCATTTTTTTGAGCTTCATAAGACCATTACAGCATTTAACATGTTGTATTGGAATTACCTGCTAGGATGTATGCCTTCTCCACTGGGCCATGAACTCCACAAGAGCAAGGGCTGTGTCTATTCATCTTTCTATCCCCCATTTCAATTCAGCAAATATTTAACATGCAGCACTGTGTCAATTTCAAAGTTGGTACTCAATAAATATTTCATGAGAGAATGGAAGAGTGAAGGGAAATAAATTTACATTATTTTAAAACTCTTTCAGAAAGTTCCAGCAGAAACTTCCTTTTTCATTCCTATTTCCAAAAAGAAAAAGTGTATTTTTCCAAAATCCATATTTAGATCAGGGAACCTTTAGGTTTGTTTTTCCAGTTTGTTTTATGTTTATAAACCTAAATTTATGCGATGAATAACTTGAATTATATGGCATAGTACAAGTGGCCTTGGAGGTAATCTAGTCTAGGGTGACAGCTAATATATGGCCCTCTCAGTGCCGCTCTCCACCTCCTGCACCCATAGCAGACAGCACTAATCGATCATGGCACTCCTTCTCATTAAGCCCAGACTCAGCTTTAGAATTCTTAACTCAGCACTTAACAAACAGACTGCTCTCTGGAGTCAGTGGTCAAGATGAATCCTGCTTGTCACTCTTGGTCTATTCTCTCTTATTACAGATAAGCAAAGTGAGTCCCAGAAAGGTTAAATGACTTTGCCTAGGTCACAGAGCTAATTAGTAGTAGAGGCTGAACCAAACCTTATCACCGAAGACTCTTTCCACTAGAATATACTTCGTTGATCAATAGGAATGAATACTTCATAGAAAATGTTAGTTTTGTTTATTATATGTGCATGCGTGTTATATATTAGATTATACATTATATATAATGGTTTAGAACCCTCACTTAGTATTTCTCAACCAATGTTGTCACCAGGCATAAAGACCTCAATTGGTATTTCGTACCAATCCAATCTTCCCTTAAAGCCATGGAGGCATAGTTTTTCAAAACTAGTAACAGCTTAGTTCAGCTCACTGGAATAAATACACTAAAATTATTTTGTAATCAGAAATGAAGTACCTCTAAAAGTTTGCCATAAAAGGTAGTAAACACAAAAAAATACAATGAAAAAGAAGCACTGGTCAGTTTAATTGGTATCTTTCTTATAGCATCTTAGGGTATCAAACACATATTTGAAAAGATAGCTATGGAAATTAGAATATAAGCAAGACTTATCATCTATATTAGTTTTTCAACTGGTTGTCCAATTAGTAATTTTTAAACTTTCTCTGTATATTCACATTATCCTCTTCTACCCAGGTGTCACTGCCACCGTACAAGTGGGTGTCAGATAGGACCCCAGAACTTCATAATAGTGTTTTTTTAAAACAGCTCAAATGCTATAGTTGTCTATCTTTATCATACATAAATGCTTATTATGTGTAAAAGAGTATATGTAAAAGAAAATAAGAACTATATTAAGAAGTAAGTACAAGCCATTGTTTTCTTTTCCAGAGCATAAGATTCAAATTCTCCAAAGGGGTGGACTTGTTTCTTCCCAGTGGGCCAGCAGAGGTATAAGAAAGAAACCGAGAAAGTTGAAATAAATTAAAATCTCAGATTCCTCAGCCTCTTTTTCTTTGAGTAGCAAACTGAAAAACACTCTCAAAGAATCAACACCCAGGATACCTCATTACCAGAAGTAGAGAGGCAAATAAGAAAGAGAGTAGAGAAAAAGCAACCCCACAGCCTGAGAATAGATAAAAGAACACAAGGTAAGTTCTTAGACATGGAATCACACAAAGGTTAGCCATTTGAGGAGAAATGAAATAAACTATTAGCAAATAACAACAATAATTTGAGGGGATAGGAAATGTCTGATTTTTGTGGATCAACAAAAAGTGGTTGTAACTGACCTCTGGTTGATATTTGGGCAACATGTTTCCATTTATTTCAATGCATGACTTACAAGGGTAGCAGATTTTTGACAGTGGTCCTGTAGACACGCCTCTTCAGAGATCTGAGGTATCAAAGCAAAGCATTAGTAATCTTATTTTTGCAACAATCCCTAGGAGAAATAGTGATGGCAGCTATTGCAGGTACTTACCTAGTGCTTCTCAGACCCAGTCCGACCCTTCTACCTCTCTGGCTCTGATTGTGTATCTGCAAACTACATTTCCTAGACTAACTGCCAATGGGAGGAGCTGTTGGGGGACTAGCAGGGGAAGAAGGGGAGAAGAGATGCTCCCACTTCAGGTCTTGTATGCATCCTTCCAGCATCTTTTATCACTTTCAGAATCAGCTGTGTGATCCCCTTATAAGTCCAAGCACCAGTTGTGAGTCAGTCCCTCTTCCCTGACAGCTATCTGTTCCCTTCTATTCTTTGCCCCTGAAAGAAAAATGACCGCCTCCATCACTTTTAAGCTGGTGTAACTAACACTCCATTACCCATTTTTATAAACTCTTACATGAATTTATCCCTGGGAGACAAGAAGGCAACACAATGACATGCTTTGCTATACATGTGTGAACTGAATAAAAGATGCACAGTGACCAATCACAGACAGATTCTGAAAGAAGCAATGTGATTGTTCACTGACCATGATGCACATCTCTTATTTACACAGTGATTTGTGGGCTTAAGACCTAGCACTGAAGTTTATACTTTAAGCAATCACAGTTAATATACTGTGGTAACTGACTCTGAATCATAGTGTTGTGGGACTGGTGTTATTTAAGCAAACTGTGGTAAGTGAAATTCATGTACATTGGGGTAGTCTAGAGCAAAGACTGCCTGTAGTTATTTGTATCAAGACTCAACTATTTGAAGATTCACAAACTTCATTTCTTTTGAATCATAACTCATTCATTTCAACAAATATACCTCCAGACTTGACTAACCTTTACTTTTGAAACAAATTCATGGTAAAATGTTATGAATGAGGGCTATCTAGTCCCCTCTATGCTCTATTCTCTCATGCTATTGACACCTTTCCTAGTGTTCACACACCGGATAGGAGTCATGTGGGTCACACCCATTGACCCGTTTTCACTATAGGCTGCTCTACTCGGCAGACTTTTGTTAAATACAGCCAAAGATTAGATGAGAGTGGGCACCTGATGCACACATAGATTATAGTTGCCCAGGACAAAGTTTGAATCATTGTTTACAATTCTTCATAACTTCCTGTTCTAGAATTCTACACCCATGCTCTTTCCCATGTGACATTGCTTTATTAGACTAAGAAGAGTATATTTACTACCATATCAGTGGCTTTGGCTAAGTGCCTTGCTTAAGCTGATGAAATATGGGTAGATGTGAAAATGTGCCAGACTGAGGTCTCAAGAGGCATGACTTGCTCGATTATCCTCCATAGAAGCTGATGCTCCTTCAGCCTGGGCCCCAGAATGAATGTACATGAAACAGAGCTAATGCCAAACCATAGCCTCAAGCAAAGCTTCCCAGTTGACCCCAGTTCTAGATAGGTGGAATCACCATCAACCTGAGGACATGCAAAAGAATAAAAGCTTATTGTAAGCCACTGGGATTTTTTTTTTATATTTCCTTACACATCTGTGGGTTTTTGTTGTTGTTGTTGCCGCTGCTGTTGTATTTGCAATAGCTGAATAATATAGGACAGCAGAGTGCATTTATTTAGCTAATTAGAAAATCTTCCCCAAAATGTATACTGGAAAGTACAGAAAAGAGTTTCTATCTAGTAGAGAGAGCAGAATGGAGTAGAGACACAGAGAAGGCTGAGATATTATGGAAAAAGAGGCATGGAGTGATTGTTCTCAACCTTGAATAATTTTGGAATTCCAGGCCATATATACCTCTGAAGCCAGTTTTCCCCAAGACATTGAGCTCATAAGAGGTACTTGAAGCAGCCTGAGTTCTTGGCAACACAAAGAGATCAATTTTCACTATTCCACAGTTGCCATACCTCCTTAGATTAGGGTTTCAGAGTATATTAGAAGCAGGTGGAGTAGAGAAGGGGAAATGGTTAGCCTTCCCCAGGATTCTTTGTATCTAAAGCAGACCAGGTCTGAGGGTAAATTCAATTACTATTTCTGAAAGAGGCACTGGGAGTGGGTGGTGGACCTACACTGCATCCATTTTCCTTAAAACGATCTAGGCCTTTCCTTTTCCCTAAGATATGGAACCCACAGGAAATATTTTCCATTTCCTGAGCCATTCAAGTAATTATGAATCCATTGAGCCATTACCATATCCCAAGAAAATCCTTAATCCACATAATTTCATCAGATTTTCTCAATAGTGAGAAGGGTACCAATAGTGAGAAGGTACTCTTTTTACCTCCATTTTACATGTGAGAAGACTGAGACTGACACTGTAAATTATTTGCTTGAGGTCACACAGTTTCTTTAAACCCAGGTGCTCCATCTCCCTACTCCAGCCATTTTATGCTGGTTGTCTTTAGGAAGTAGTGGCAGGAACCAAAGTACCAACTCTGATTTTCATTACCCTGGCATCAAGATACAGTCACTGAAAGAAAGAAAGTTCTGAGGGGAAAAGAACATTTTTCTTTTACTTGCAGCAAGCATAAACAAACGTATTTTTCCTTACACTGGGTGTTTTTATTCTGGTATTAGGCTTTGTTATTACACCTTTCTTCCCCGGGACTCTCCCTCTCCTCGATACCCCTTCCTACACTCTTTTTTATTTTATAATTTTCCTTCTCCCTTCCCCCAGAAAAATCCAGGGTAACCCAATCCATTTATTTCACAAACATTTGGGTGCTTATTATGAGCAAGTTATTTATGCTTTGTAAATAGAAATTACTATGTTTCAGTTGTGTTAAGATTTCTAGGGATTGGGTAAAAACAGCCATCTACATACCCCAGCATGTCACAGCTGCCTTGAGTTCCGAGCAAAAGAACTTTCTATTAAAACTGATTTAAAATTCCATTAGCTCCATGCATTTCTGTTGGCATCACACCTGGGCAGTCCTCAAATCATCAGGCTGTGGTGACCATGTTCTAGCATACCCTATCACTGTTCTCACAACTCATTCTGTCAGCCCTTTCCATGGTGCACCCTGAAATATCTATCAGTTATAAACAACTTCTCTTACATTCTTAATCTCCTCCTTCCCATTGATTCTTTCCCTTCAGTCTAAAAAATACAGACCTTTCCTTTCATTTACCCAGCAAAGTCTTCAAGCTACCATACTAAATTTTGCCTTCTGCTTTGAATTTCCTACATTCAGTCTCCACCAAACATCAGTCTGATTCCTCCTTCCATGAAACTTCCTATGTACTTTTATAAAAATTTTATTTTATTATGCTAGTCACCATACATTACATCATTAGTTTTTGATGAAGTGTTCCATGATTCATTGCGTATAACACGAAGTGCTCCGTGTAATAAGCCTATGCACTTTTGAACTGGCAAATCCACAGGTCCTTTCCATCTTGATCTTACTGACTTCTTACTTTATCAAGCCCCCATTTGTGATGTTCTCTCCTTCACTGGCTTTTGTAACATCCTTTCAGTTAGGTCTTTTTTTTTCTAGCAACTCTTTTTCATCTGCTTCAAGGGTACCCCCTCTTCTATCCCTTGCAAATATTGGGGTTTACCATCCTTAGTTTTACCACTTTGCATGCTACATGTCCTCACTGGGGAATCTCACTCATGTAGTATATATGGTTCTTAGACTTGTATCTGCATCCCAGACTCCTCTCCTACACTTCAGATAGCAGACATCTGCCTAGACGATATTTCCATTTTGATATGCCACAAGGCCCTAAAACTCAACATGTCACACATGAATTCGACTTCCTTTCTTGTCCTGCAAACTCCTAATCCCACTGGCCCAACTCAGCATATGACACGACCATCAACTTTGTTGCTCAGCTTAGAAATCTGGAGTCTCTGCCCTTGTTATGTCCAATGTCCTCCCTGCCTCCAGTACATCCTCCTCATCACTGCAAAAATAATCACTTCACATTTCCCTGCCCTGCTCTCTGTCCTCCTTCTACTCCATCCCCTTCTTTCTTCTAAACTTTCAAACCGTTCAGTGCCCCCCACTCCAACACCTCAGGATGAAGTTCAAAGTTCTTACCATGCTCTGAACCTTCTTTCCAGACTCCTTCTATCCTAGTTTCTATTTCTTTTAAAACCCTTTATATTCCAATTGCTTCATGTTCCTGGCCATCCTCTCAGTACCTATTTTCATAAATTGATGTTTATGGGAATTTCTTCCCCCTCAATACCAGGAGAGTAGATAGAGCAGAAAAGGATTATAAAAGAGATGGCAAGATACCTGTTTATTCACTGGCTTGAGAGGGCAAGAAATAAAAGGAGCTGTATTAAAAGATGCTATGCACTGAGTCCCAGGAACAAAGATTGATAGAGTTGAAGAAGGATCATGGACTTCCTCAGACTGCAGTGCAGCTTTGCTGCCCTGAAGGTGTGGTGTGGGCAGGGGAGAGGGACCGTGAGGTTTGGGGGTATCCAGTAAAGCAGTGTTTTAACAGAGGCCGCTGTGACCAGCAGTGGAGGCAGTGGTGAAGGGTCCAGTTGAGTCTGGCGTAGAAGAAAGAGAGGGGACTAGTTAAGGCTAGATATTTAGGGAATGTTCAGGTATAACTGGGAAAGATGATAAAGGTGGGGCGGGAATGCTATTTATAGGGTGGAGGCTATGCAGCAAATGATATTCCTAAGTAGCTGCAAAGAAAATTGAACTAATCTAATGGGAACTCTTTGAATTCTACCACCAAACTTTCTAAAAACATGAAATTTTCCTCCTCTCCTTACTTGTCTCTATTATCTTCTAAAGGAAGTTCTAAATGTGCATTGGATTTTTTCTTATTCCATGTTTTTAGGCCCCTTAAACTATCATTATTGTTCATTCTACCTTATTAGAACTTTTCTGTAAAGATTTAAACATGATTTTCTGGCCTCATTTTATCCCACTTGCCTTTCAAAGTACTACTCTATCTCTCTTCTACCCTTAAAAATCTCAAAAAACCTGCATATACTGTGTTTCTATATCCTTATCTTCCTCTTACTCTTCATCCTATCCATTCTGGCTCCCAAATCCATCATTAAAAAATAAGCAAAACAAAACAAACAAAAAACCCAGATAAAAGCATCTTCCAGAGTCAATGACTTTCTTACCCTAAAATCCAATGGACATCTTTCACATTCCCTTTTACTTTGCCTTTTAACATTTGACACTTTATCACCACCTCCTTCCTAAAGCTTTTTTTGGGGGGGGGTGCTGTCTGTAACTACCATTCCTGGTTTTGTTCCTACTGCTTTAGCTGTCCTTTCTAATTCTCCTTTGCCGAATCTGCCTACATTATCTGGATTAAATGTAGACCTCCTCACTCTCTATGTGATGTCTAAGAATCTCATTCTCACCCATAGATTAAGATTTCTGTACTAAATAATTCTCAAATTGTTTATCACCACTGCATTGCAGTCGCATTGGGCTTCTTTCTGCCCTCAGATATGCCACACTTGGTCTTGCATGGTATTTTTGCACAAAACTGTTCATTCCTCAAGAATATGCTCTCCCTCTAGTAAGCTCCTGCTCAGCTTTCAGATCTCAACTAAAAGATCACTTTTTGTTGGAAGACTTTCCTGACATCAGAGGTAGGGTTCGTTTGCTTTATACTTCCATAAAACTGTTTCTTTCCTTCAGAGCATTTAATTTATAATTTTGCTTTTGTTCTATGTTCTCTTTCTCTTTTGGATGATTTCAACACCCCCCTCCCCCGAACTATGGTCAAGGGCAGGGAAAACAAGGTAAGCATCAGTTGTTTTAATCTTCACCCACCTTTTCATAGGTGAGCTCTGACATTTCTCAATATGAAGTCTCTTTCAGGCAGCAGTGCTGATGGGAAGAATAAAAGAGTCACCATGTATGCAGAACTGCCTCATTTACTGGCACTGGGTATGTAACCAGCGGGAAAAGTCTGCAGTACTTGCAGAAATACCCAAGCGTGCAAACTCAATTGATTTCAAGGACTTCATTCTTTATGAGAAGCACACATCTTTCCAAGACGTTTCCCCAGATTGTGCCCTAAGATGGAACTAGATTTACTCTCCCTTTACTTTTTTCTAAAATTAAGCTTTTTGAGATAACTTAAATTCATATGCAGTTGTAAGAAATAAAGATCTTGCGTATCTTTTACCGAATTTCCTCCAATGGTAGTATCTTGCAAAAACTATAGTACAATTTAACAACCACCTACTGATAGTCAAGACAATATTTCCATTACCTTAAGATCTCTCATATTGTCCTTTTACATTCACACCCACCACCTCCATAACACCTGGCAACTAGTAATTCCCCATCTTTATAATTTTGTCATTTCAAGAATGTTATATAAATGGAATCACACAGTAAGTAGCATTTTGGGATTGGCAGGTTTCTTTTTTCCCACTCAGCATAGTCTCTGGAAATTCATCCAAGGTGCGGCACATATCAATAATGTGGTTTTTGTTCTTTTGTCTTTAATGCTGAGTAATATTTCACGGAATGAATGTATCAGATTAATCATTCACCCATTGGAAGACATGTAGATTACTTCCAGTGGTTTATTATTGTGAACATTTATATACAGGTATTCGTGTGAAAATAAGTTAAATGCCCAGGAGTATAATTACGGGTTGATATGATAGTTGGTTTAGCTATTTAAGAAACTGCCACTGTTTCCCAGACTGACCATACAATTTAATATTCCCACCAGCTATCTATGAGTGATTCAGTTTCTTTTTTTAATTCTTTTAGAGAGAGAAGGGGGGCAAAAGCAGAGGGAGAAAATCTTGAGGCTGCACGCCCAGCGCTGAGCCCTGTGCAGGGCTTGATCTCAGAACCCTGAGATCACAACTTGAGCAGAAAACAAGAGTGGACACTTAAATTATTGAGCCACCCAGGTGCCTCAATGAGTGATCCAGTTTCTATGCATCCTTGCCAGTATATTTTGTTTTGTCCCTCTTTCTTTGGCCATTCTGGTAGTATGTAAGGACACCTTATAACGGTTTTAATTTCCACTTCCCTAATGGCAGAAGATGTTGAATATCTTTTCATGTGTTTATCTGCCACCTGAATATTATCTTTGGTGAAATGTCTTTTGCCCATGTACTAGTTGGATTGTTTGCTTTTTATTAAGCTTTTAGGCTCAGGTCATTCTCCTGGAATCCCAGGATCAAGTCCCACATTGGGCTCCCTGCTCGGCAGGGAGTCTGCTTCTCCCTCTGACCCTCTTCCCTCTCGTGTTACCTCTCTCATTCTCTCTCAAATAAGTAAATAAATCTTAAAAAAAAAATTATATGTTCTAGATACCAGTGCTGACACATACTAGACGTGGCTTGCAAATTTCTCCCACTTTGTAGTTATTATCCTTGTAACAGATTCTTTCAGAGAGCAAGTTTTAAATTTTGATGAAGTCCAATCTATCATGCCATATGGATATTTTTGGTGCCAAGTCTAAGAACTTTTGCCTAGCCCTAGATTCCACAGATTTTTCTTTTTCTTACAAGTTTTGTAGTTTTACGTTTAAATCCTTGATCCATTTTGAGTTAATTGTTGAATGAGGTGGGAGTCTTAGGTCAGGGAGAGGGGTGTTTGTTTTTGCCAATGGATGTCAATTGTTCCAGGATCATTTGAAAATTTTATTTCCTACATTCAATTGGTTTTGTACCCTATCAAAAATCAGTTGGGCATATTTGTGTGCATCTTTATGAGATCTCTATTTGTTCCATTGATCCATGTGTTTATCCTTCCCATGAAGATCCCTCCATTATAAACAGTCTTAATTACTATAGCTTTAAGTCTTGGATAGACTGATTCCTTTTACTCGTCTTTTTTAAAACTGTTGTGTTCTGATTCTTTTGCCTTTCCATATAAATTTTAGGATAATCTTACCTATAAAAAAACTTACTGGGATTTTAGTATTAAATTAAATCTGTGTATGAATTTGGAGAATGAACACATTTATGATGGTGGGTTTTCCAATCCATGAACTCCCACTCTCCATTTATTTAGGTCTTCCTTGATTATTGGCATTTTGTAATTTTTAGCATTCAAGTCCTGTACATGGTTAGATTTACATTTAGGTGCATCATTTTTTTTTCATGGTTGTAACTAGCATTGCATTTTAAATTTCAGTCTCCCAAATGTTTGATGTTAGTATATAGAAAAAAAAATTAGTCCTCTATGTTTATGATTCATAGTAAACCATAGCTAGAATTGCACAGAGGAAGGCCCTAAGTGTTTACCTTTTGGAAAATTCCCAGGTCCATCTGGGCAAGAGCAGTCACAGGTAGGTTACTTAAGTATATAGCACAGTGAAAATCTTAGAAAATTGGGGCACCTGGGTGGCTCAGTTAAGCGTCTGCCTTCGGCTCAGGTCATGATCCCAGGGTCCTGGAATCGAGCCCCACATCGGGCTCTCTGCTCAGCAGGAAGCCTGCTTCTCCCTTTCCCACTCGCCCTGCTTGTTTCTGCTCCCACTAACTCTGTCAAATAAATAAATAAAATCTTAAAAAAACAATAAATAAAATTTAAAAAGAAAATCTTAGGAAATTAAACTTGGTTGGGCATTAGGTCTGAATGGTGTTGCTTATACTTTATGTGGTAGTATAAGTTGTGCTGAGGTGCTCTTGTAGGAGATAAAAAGGGTGGGTCTTTTTTTGTGAGGGGGATACCTTGGAACTCATTCAGGTTGCTGTCATCACTCCTATATTGAGTGCTTCCCCATGAGGAAGAGAAGAGGGACCCTGTATAAATGTATTCTTGGATGCATGTTTTTAACATATTTTTTTAAGTAGGCTCTATGCCCAGCGTAGAGCCCAACACAGCTTGAACTCACAACCCTGAGAGCAAGACCTGAGGTGAGATCAAGAGTCAGACGCTAGCTGACTCAGCCACTCAGGTGCCCTGATTGTGTATTTTTAATAAATTTTATATATATATGATGCTCAATAAAGCTTATCAGTTGGGGGGAAAAGCCAAAAATACAAATGCATTACTTGCTCGTAGGCTGCTTTCTTTTAATTAGAACTTTAACAAATGCCAAGACTAAATCTAGTCTCCCCATCTTCAGCACCTTAAAAGGCTCTCTTCTTTTCTGAGTACTCCCAATTTGAGGATTCTCGCCTCTTTTTCACGGGTATCTTGATAAAACAAAATTTAAAAACCTATTCTAGGGCGCCTGGGTGGCTCAGTTGGTTAAGCGACTGCCTTCGGCTCAGGTCATGATCCTGGAGTCCCGGGATCGAGTCCCACATTGGGCTCCCTGCTCAGCAGGGAGTCTGCTTCTCCCTCTGACCCTCTTCCCTCTCGTGCTCTCATTCTCTCTCTCTCAAATAAATAAATAAAATCTTTAAAAAAAAACCTATTCTAGGTTAACCAATCACTGGTTAGGATGCTATTTCGTTTCCAGTATATGTAGTTTTCATCCATTTAGTATTACAAATATGACATATGTGAGGGCTATCAGGGCTAACAATCAGATCAGTACTCAAAGAATATTTTTAAGAGTTACCTGTTTGATGTTTAAATTCTTACCTCATTCAGACATGATAATTGCTAAGAGCCAGAGATCTTCTTTTCTATCATTCTTTAATCTGTTAACTCTGAATATTAACTTGATAAAAAAATAAAATGTGAAATTGGCAGATTACCTACTGGACTTACCACACAAAAACTAAATACTGCATTAAACTTAGTACAAATTTGACTGCTATCCATTTCTAACTCCAGAATTGCAGACATCTCTAAGTATTTCTTCCTGACATCAACTTCTAGGAAGTGATGACCATGAAGTCTTAAGTCAGAGATTTAAAAAAAAAAAAAATAGGATGGTAACGTCCCTGAAACTTTTTATTTAAATGAGATCTTTGGAATAAGCTAACACTTTAACATTAAAAATGTTTCAAAAATGTGGGAGATTTTAAAAGCTTTGTGTGAAACTTGTACCCTATCCTCCCTGAAGTCAGAAGTCTTTTTACTAACTCCATTTCCTAAATTCAAAATCCTCAAAACAAATACACTACATACTATCTTTTAGACAATCAGAATCATGATTCTCAGCACTGAACACAAAGCGCATTCTTGCATACTTCAGTAACACATTTCTAGGTTTAAGAGGTCAAAGCCTGGCAAGAAAACTCCGCCACAACACTGCAAACCCTCCAATATTGGAATTAATGTCATACAATGTAGTGTATTAGATAAATATCAGACAAAACATCACCATTAAAATAGCTCAGGAAAATGTTCATGGTTTGCAAGGGGTTTTATTCTTCCCAGAAGAAAATGGATTTTCAATTTTTTTTTTGCTTAGGACATAGAAGGAAAATATATGGAACCCATCAACTTCCCACTTCTACGTAATTTCCTTCGTTCAGTCTACTTCATGCTTTATGTTTCGAAACAAATGTTCATGAATTTCATGGGGAGAACACATCATGTTTTCCTGAAGAAAAGCAGTTTGGAGAGTTGAAATAAAAAAATATGGGGAGTTTGTCATTTCTATAAATTATGTGGTCTTTGTGCATTCTTCTAGTGCTTGTGGTATTGAGTAATGGAAATTCCAGTCCTGATTCTGCCATTTATTTTATTTAATAAAGATTATCTGTCCTTTCAATACAGACTAGTTTGAGACTATAAAAAAAATCTGGTATGGTATACAAAATCCTGGCAACATACTGCGGAAAATACTAATAGTGTCACTATTGCATCAGAGCTAAACTACTCTATCAAGCATAATTTGGTTGGTTCCTGTAAAAATATGAATATAAATTGTTTCAACACGTGCAAAAAACTGAATTTATGCTGTTCTCCAAAGCCAAATTATTAAAGTACCTACATGTTTATATATCTCTGCTTTGTAAAAGATCAAACTGAAAACGTTATCATGAGTTTTAAAAACAAGTATACTTTAACCCAGGAGTTTTGAGAATGTATCTTGAAGGAATAATCAAAGATATTCAAGGGTACATAATCATTTATATTAAAATAAGGAATGGAAAGGAAGGCCCTATGCACCCAAAATGAGGATTTAATACATTATGATTCTTCTACAACTGGAGGGGCTTTAAAAAAATGGTATGAACCTATTATCATAAATGAAAAAAGACTATAAAACAGTATACATTATATAACCCCATTTTTAAATGTTGCATCATTTATAAATAGGCTATCATACTGTCTTAATTTTTAGCTTTTCTACAATACACTATTACATGTGATTTAAAAAAAAATTTTTTTTTTAAAGACCAAATACATTCATACTTCGTGCAGAAATATTTTTTCAGGTTAAGTGAAGGTTGACAATATGCTCAATAATCTGCAAATATTCCACAGGTGCTGGATATGTAAAGTATATACTATATAAAGTACGTTTTAAAAATAATTTTACCCAGTACATTATTAACCAAAGTCCTCCACTATTTCATAACCAGATTTCTTTAACTAGATTTTTATCGAGACTTATGCACTTTGAGATAATGTGTTTTCTTGTAGAAGCAGTGTCACAAGTGGAAGACAGGTTATTACCAAAGCTTATTTAACCCACGTTATAGATGATAGAAGGTATATCTGCAATGAAAACAAAAAAATACAGCAATATTTCAATCAGTGAAATTAAATATGAAATGAGCATGCTGAATGCTGAAAAAGCAGGTCAAATCAGGAGAACAAACACTGAGGTGAAAACTGAAAATTATAGAGGGAAGTTCTGGAAACTTTCAATGGCTTTGGAGGTTGACAGCATAAGCACTTTACACCGAATTTCACCTCAGAATATACAGCAGTCTTTCTTTGACATCACAATAGTATTTTATCCTTATTACTCATGGTAAGGAGAAACTTCCTGGCCCCCAAAGAGAATAAAGAGATAAATCCTAGCAGTAAAGAGGCAGGAATTACGGAGAAGGGTATGGAGGACTTGTATATATGTTAGAAAAGGAGTCATTAGGCCAATAACACAATGGTACCAAAGGTGAATTAGAACAATTTAAAGTGGGAATGGATGGTAGAGAGGCAACCTGGAGGCACTTGTGTGTGTGTATATATATATTTATATTTATATTTTCAGAATTCTCAACTGTGCAACGCCTGAGGGCTGCAAATTTTTCTTTCTATTCCATATTAATATAACTGATGCAAGATGCAGGACAATTTTAAAAAGTTAACAACTGTTTTTAGTAAGACTATTTTATTTAAAAATTTTTCAAAATATAAAAATAATAAACATTATGGATATTTAACAAACAAAACATAATTCAACTATAAATAATAAAAATGTTGACAACCCCACATAAACATATAATACTATAAACATTCTAAGCATACAAGAGTAGTTTTCTAGTTCAAGTTTTACCTTTTTCAGTTCAAGTTTTATTATCACTTTGAAAAATAAACAAACAAAAAAAAAGCTGCTACAGCTTAACCAATTACTTTCGCTCCACTCAAAGAGCAGGGAATTTTTTCCCCATGCCAACACACATTCGTGAAATGGGATACTTATGGGCACAGGTATTAAAAACTGGAACAATCCAGTCTCCAGACAAGAAAAGACTCCTTTGGTGTTTTTAGGTTCAACAATCCACAGAAACTGAGTAAAACTAAACCACTTATTAAAGGAAATCTTGTGCCAGATAACATGTTCTGAAGTAATATCACACCCAAAACAGGTTCAGGATTCTGAGAATCAAAAGTAAACATCTATGAATGCTTTGCTGATACTTAAAAATTGTATCTTAAGAACATTCACTAAGGTGCTGGAATGAAGTCTTCTAGATGTAGAAAACAATCTACACATCAACGCAAAACTTGTGCAACGTAAATAATACATTCCTTTACAACTCATCAAATGTTCTATTAATACGTAAGAATTACCCTGCCTCCTATTCAGTTAAAGACAGATGGGAATTTGAAGCAGAGTAGGATTACACCATATTTTAGGACTAGAAAAGTTTTCCACCTGAAATTTAGGAAAACTGAGCCATGCTGAATGTATCATTTTTTTTTTTTTATTCTAGCCAGATTAAAGTTCCTCTTACCAAAAGAGCTAAGGACAAACTGAAGAAATGATTTTCTTTTTTGGAAGCTGGGCACAAATAAGTATACTGTAATTCTGTACCATATCTTTAAAGTATGGGGTGTTTCTAACAGGCTGGGCTCTTTACCTGACTTACCACAGACCACTTTTATAATTATGCTGCTAGATTAGAATAAGTAACAAGTGATCATACATTAAAGCCTAGAGAAATCTAGATAACAGGTTCAAAAATGATATTGAAAGGTTTGTTTTTTTTTTTTTAGCACCAATAACTTTTTCCTAAGACACTTGGGCTGCATCACTTTAAAGTATTATTTATCTTGTAAACAAGACCAAAAATATTCAGTTGATCTGTATTTTGAGCATAAATATTTATAAACTCTATTAAAAAAAAACAAATATAGCATGACTAGAGCTGCTAATAGTGTAAAATCTAAGTATATTGAAAAATATAAAGATATATAAAAGGCTTCCATAATGCAATCGTGCAGAGGTAAACCACTTCATTCAATTACACAAAAGTGATTCTGTACAATTATCTACATATAGCTCCATGAGAATCCTACTCAGGGAAATGAAATAATGAAAATCCTTATCTTTAATTAATCAACATATAGGAATTTAAATATATAACTGACCTATTGGCTCTCACAGAAATTTTCCAAAAAGCACAATGATCTTAATGAGAATCAAATCATCTCGACTTCTGATTCCCAATGGCATGTTTAATTTTGTTTTGCTTTATTTTGTTTTTAATTTAAAAGCAAGGGAAAGAAAAAGAAAGATAACAAAGTAAAGTTGAGGGTGCTGGTATGTGGTCCACATCCAAGAACCAATCAAAATTGTTAACAAGTATGGTCTCTTCAGACTATGTTCTTTGGGTTTCTAACCTAGCAAGTAAATCACTATCACGGGGGAAGAGAATCTTCTTTCCTTGAAAAGAAAAAAATACTGAACTATTCTGGGAAATATCTTTGAACTCCTTGTGGCTATATGCTAGTTTGCAAATACGAACTAAAACAAAAGTCTAATTTTAAAAATGCCCTGTAGGTTACTGGGTCATAATTATATTAGAAGACCTTCCAAAATATGTACTTTTCCTTTAAACACAAGCCTAATATTAACCAAGCTATTGTCAACTAACGTGGATCAAAATAATTTACGTTATGATTGATGTGTTCATTCTTTTTATTTTTCATGAAGACAAATGCACTGCACACTCAAGAAAAAGAAGTGTTTGCAGAATAGTCAACTTTGCGCAAAAAAAATGTGAAAATATGAGCATGGCTGACAGAAACTAAAAAAACAAGGGTGAATAAAATCAAGTATAATTTGGACTTTTCTATTAAAGTATAACTTCCAAATTTCTCAAATGCCTCATGAGAGTCTATGAAGGACTACTAAGAAATTAATTTTCTGAAAGCTTCTTTATATGACGCTCATTACAAAAAGGGTATTTGGGGTGAATATTTAGAATCAGATTTAATCGCTTTCTTTATAAATAATTCTAAGCCATACTGCTTATAAATAAATATTATGAACATACACCTTTTAAGACAGGAAAACTATAGTCTTTAACAATGTTAGACACACAACACAATTTCCCCTTGCTTTTAAGATTGTCTTTGATGTCTTGATTGCAAGTGAGGAAAATATGGGAAAACTGCGTAAATTAGACATTTAATAGATATTTCTCAGTATTTATAATCCATAGATCATCCTGTATTACTTGAAAAGAAAGAAAATTATTCTCCTTGTTGGTTGTGAGGAGCTAAGAAATTTTTTTAAAAAATTATTTGGGTAAGTAGCCTTGGTAACAATTTCAATTAAGTATACTGAGAAGAAATAGGCAAGTTATTACAGTGTATAAAAAAGTATTTTACCAACTGTTCAAAATCTTTTAAGTGACTATCCTAACCGCAGAAATGTATCCTAAAACCCAGAAAAATTAAAAACAGACCCATGCTTAACTTTTTAATCATTTTCTTCATTCTAAATTGTTCATGCTAATGAACACAGTATCATGGCTTTATAGATTTCCTAGACACAATTTTCAACTTGGCTGCGACTGAACTTATCTCATTTTAGGAAGCCAAGAGGTCTTTTTCCTTCTTAGTGTTTAAAAAATAAATGGCTATAAAGTAAGGGGAGAACACGTTTAAGATAAGAGCAAGGTCAGACAAAGCACACACTCAGACATACTTCTGGACTCAGATGTAGCAATTAGAGAACTGCGAAAAGACAAAAGGCGAATTATAGTACATGTAAACATCTATTCAAATTGATAAAGAGGAAACATAAAATGATAGGATGATACTCTAACAGTCGTCTCCAGACAGGAACAGGTCTTGCTGTTGTAGTCACAAAGCTAAATTCAGGCAATGATGATCTCTCTCTGCTGGAAAAAGAGAAGACTATTAAAAAAAACTTGGAAAATATTAAATAAATCTAAAAACTGAATCACACCATAAATTGATCTCCACCTTTTCTAAACATTTAAAAAAAAATCTATTTGAGAAAGGAATCAAAATAAAGTTGCAGACAAATTTCACAAAGAATCAGCTTTGGGTTAAATGACTTTAACAAAACCTCTCTGCATCATGCTTCCTTAGAACATTAAGCCACAAAGATCACAGCGCTACAACACGGCTGTGATCTACAATTTCTGCTCAGGAAATGCAATAACTGACAAGACAGTCAATTGTTAAAGAAGCGTGGGTAGGCAAAGTAACTTTAAGAAATCATGAACAAAATCCAAGATAGTGTATATATAAAAAAAAAACAATTTTCTTAAATTTCCCAGTGATTTCAAAGTAATTGTGAGGTGTATCTAATTTCCTTAAACTCCGTATGATAACCATTTCATTCTTTAATTACACTATAGGACATAAAATTCTGTACTAAGCACAATGATTAAACAACCAAAAATAAAAAGGAACACATCAGAATGAGACAGTGCTTGGTATACAAAGGAAGACCAACTTTGGATGATGGGAAGTTAAGTGGATGGATGAAATAAAGCAATAGGGAGGGAGGAATTAGGAACAATAATAAATCGATACCAAAAAAAAGTAAAACAAAAAAGTGCTTTCAATTACACTACGTAATGAATACATATTACTGATAAACTGCAAGAAAGTTATTTACCAAACTCAGAATTTTCCTACTAACCCAATATGATGTTTTCATTAGAAAACAGTGAGAATGGCAGTCATTTCACCAAGATTTCGTTCGTTCTTAGAACTTTTAGGTTGCTAGTTTGGAAGATCATCTCTTGTCATGATCAGAGAGAGAGAGAGAAAAAAAGCTACTCTCCTCTAAAAGCCTGTATACATACCTTAGAGCAACTAGCCAGTTCAAGAAGTTAACAAGAACAAGGTAGTTCCTGAGAACTGGGAAAAGGAAATTTTCTCTCTGCCTTACAAACATCATTCACTGATGACTTAATCCTAAATTTGTGTTTTTACTTATAGGGCTTTAGAAGAATAAAAGCCCTGAGGGAAAAGACCAAAAAGTAAACTAATTTAATTAACTAGAATTTCATGCAGGACATTTTTGTTTTAAAAGATTTTTGTGTAAGGGAAGAAAAAAAGCTTATAAATATTTCTACAAATTCTAGGAGGACTAAAACTAATTTTCTACAACTGGTTCACATTATGTGTAAGGGGAAGAAAAAAAGAAAATATAGATTGGTGAAGTTTGTGTAACACTCTAAAATAACCATTGATATTTCAACATACCAAACAAGCAAATGTTTTGCTTTCTTATGTAACCCTTAGAGCCAATGATTAGTAGTGTTCCAAGGAAGAGTGGAAATACAGTCCCCATAAAACAGTTCTAGTCACAGGAAATTTCCTAGAATTAAGCTCAACCATACTTTCTACAGGTAATCAGTCTAAAACACTGAAGTTTTGTCTACTGGTTGATACACTTGATCATATTACAATAAAACAAGAGCTATGGAATACTCTCCCATTCCTGCAACATGATTTCATTAAATGGTTGGGCATCAATTAAATACTAAAATTAATTTTTAAAATCTTACAATTATTCAATAACATTTAAACAACACTGTTTAAGTAGACATAAAATATTGAGTGAAATATGAAAAATGACAACTCAACCATCCCTTGAGGTAATCCTAATCAATCTTTTAACCAATAATATATAATTTCCCTCATTTTTTTTCCTTTAAGTAGCAGCTACCTACATTGTTCTGAATCCTTTTTTCACTTCAAACTCAGCCCAGATCTGTACTAAAGCAAAGAACTTGTTGGGAGAATTGTAGAATTAAATATGTGTTTCAAGTAAAGAGTTTTAGACTTTGAGTTTAGAAGCAAAAGGAAAAGTAAGTAGACAGTCTACTAAGTCTAGTGACAGGGAAGTTTAGCTATACTTTAGAGGTTAAATGAATTTTGTGCCAGAAAAGCATTTGGGAACACTATATACAAAACTGTACCAAGACATATTAATACAGATTATCATAACCAAATCTAAGTTGTTTCCATTGATAAGATGACAGAAACAACAACAGCATCAACAGGTAGGGAGAACTGGTACAGATATATTAAACTGTTTTAGATCAAATATACTACCAAGAAAACTACAGGTGTGAAAGGGACCTTAAGATCATCTAGTCCAACCCCTTTCATTTTACAGACAAGGAAACACCCCTGGATAAGTTAAGAGACTTGTCTAAGGCCAGAGAGTTAGTTGCAGAGCTGGGACCCAAAGCTAAATCTCTTAACTCTCATCTGGTAGCTCCATGCTAGGTCATCTTTGGCTATAAAAAAATTAGTGGGATGGACTAGATTGGTGGCTCTTGGCATTTCTTTTCTTACACTGATAGGTTAGTTTACTCCTGAAACTGATTGCAACATTTAATACTCCAAATTATTCATGTCTTAATTAATTGCTGTGGAAATTCCATTAAGACTACATGTATATTCCTCCATTAGTATTTGTAACCCCACTGTTACAATACCTAACTGTTCAACTGTTTAGCAAAATGGTCTCAATAACGGAGAAGACCTTCAGGAGAGATTTTTGAAAAATTGATAAGAATTAACAAGGGATGTAATTGTCACTCCATTATTGGAGATTTAAATATGCATTCATTCATTAATTCATCCAACAAACATCTGAGTGCCCACTATGAGCCAGGTTTTGTGATAATCACTAGAGATAAAAAGATGAATAAGACATGGTCCCCTTCCTAGAGGAGCTTGTAATTTAGTGGGGAAGACAGACATATAAACCAGATAAATTATATTACAACATAAGTACTATAACAGAGATATGAACAAAGTGCTGTTTAGAAGGGAGGGTAAAGGTATGAACTGGCTAATGACCAAGAAGTCTACCAATTCTGTGCGAGAACTACCACATTTACTGCAAACACAATCTCATGCTCAATCAATAATTAGGAAGGAGTAGCAATGTAGAGTTAAAAAAAAAAAAAAAAAGTTGGCACCGAAATCAGAATGCCTGCACTCAAATCTAGTCCTTTCACTCGCTAGCTGTGACTTTGGGCAAGTCACTCCATCTCTATTAGCCTAAGTTTCCTTATCTGTAAAATGTGAATTAGCAACTACTTCAAAGGGATACCTTAAGTTTTAAATCAGAACACATGAAAGTACATGCAGAGTACTAGTATTTATAAGCATATTCATTAATTTCAAAAATCCAATCGCAACCAAGTACTAATATTTATAGTTAAAATCATCTTAATGATAATAAAAATGTAATTGTGAACCTAATGAATGTCTGTAATATTTAATCCTCATTCTTTGGGACAAAATAGAAACACACTTGTTTTCTGATTCATTCAAAGCAACATGGTTTAAAACATTTTAATTTTAGGTTTCTAGAGAATTTAAGACTAGGGAAACTGATAAGCTATTTATGGATTTAAATAAGTAGGAGGTAATTTCAGTTACATTGTAAGGGAATTTTACAATAATTTTTAAAAATCAGGCTAAAATTTACTAGTCAAATTATAAAGCCAAAAATCAGCATGGAGATTTAACTGGCCTTTGAAAGATTTTCTTTCTTTATAATACCTGTTTGGTGTAAAGAGAAGAAACGTGAGCCTCTGCCAATTTGGCACCTTTCACGACTACTAAAAAGAAAAGAAAACAAACTTACCTAATGAATCAGAATAGCACATAGTCAACATACAAGAGACTACATAAAAATATATCACAGATCTAAGAAGTTTTTGAGTAAAGTCACTATTTTGACAAAAGAAATCAATTTTGAAATTTTAAATATTAATACATGTACCAATTGCAAGCCAAAACATTCCTATGAAATAGTATTACCATCAAGAACATATATACAATTTTAACCCTAAGTGTGGGAGGAAAAAAATAAAAGAGGAACAGAATCCATTAGTTACCCCACTGACAGAGGATTATGGTGTTGGAATTACAGTTTGTGACTGTGAGGACCTCAGTATGGGAAGAAAGTGATTTTTTTAATGTGACATTGAATATAATCACTGTAATCTCAAGAGGGGCAAGAAACACTTGCAACTGAAATGATGAATTTTGAAAGATAAATATGTAATCTCCCACCCCCTCATTCTACAAAGAATGCATTTATTTCCTGAAACTGCTGTATCAACTTTCAACGATCACGTTCATTTGCCAGAGAAATCCACTTAAAAATCACAATACTGTTGCAAATGTCAAAGATTTTTATACAAGTATAGGAAATGCACACTTAAAATATCAGACTGGAACACTTACCAAACAGTGTTTTCCTAAAGTAGTATCTATAGTACATTTCTTTATTCATACATCTTCAAATGGTCAAGTTTTCTTTCATATATCCAAAATGTAATATGATGTTTTCTTATTCACCAAATGTTAGCTCTACTTGAAGTCTGGTTCCAAACTAATCAGCCTGCTTTTAAATTTTAAGACATCTGTTGAAAATTTATAGGATCAAACCAAACTGAAGTGGTATAAATTTTTAACATTGGATTGTACATTATTGTAAAGGTATCAGTAACCATTATTAATAAGTTAGTGATTATAGCTCCTTTTGTGATAATTGGGGGGAAGGGTAGATCACCATCTGGAATGGTCTATTTATTTTAATTTTTTTTCTTTTCTTTTCTTTTTTCTTTTTTAAAATCAAGGAACATTGTCTTGGCCTTTGTGGGTTTTTTTTTTTTTTGTCATTGCCTTTTTTTTTTCTTTTCTTTTCAAGAGACCATTCCACTTTATTTTTAACATCTGAATGCATAAGGACTCAAATGCAAAGCAGTCATACACCGTTATCATTAAAACCCATATGGTAAAATACATACACAAGTCCAACAAAAGGCTAATACATAGTAAAGCCTAAGCATACTACTATGTAATATTATGAATACATAACTTGGAGACTTTAGTTAGAGTACTATGTTATCTATTCATTTTTGAAAACATTCATTAAGATTTTAAATGCAAATTCATTCCTTATTTGGAGTAAAACAAAATCCTCTAAGTTATAACAAGTATTGGTCGTAAGTTTTTAGACCTATTCTTTAAATTACAAAGAACCCAAAGAATTCCGTAATGTTCAGTAGAAGTATGTAATAAAAACATTGCATATGTTTCTAGTGTGATGTCTTTAGCAATTGTTTACTGAAATAAAATGCAAACATCAATCTTTCAAAATACAGGATCAGAAGGTAGTTTTCTTCTCTTTTGTCTATTTGTGAAATCCATCTTCATCACATTTTACCAAAAAATTGTTTTTACAAATATGTAAAAGTACATTAGATAATACTAATGAAACACAGGTAGAGTTCTAGCATATGCAGATCAATGATCAGTCAAATCATCTTCTCCAAGAACGAGATTCATTGTCCTCTTCTTCTTCATCATCATCTTGAAGTAATGAGTCATCCACCAAAGACTCTTCCTGAAACTTTAGGTTAAAATGCATTTAGGAATTTACCCAAAAAAAAAGAAAAGAAAAAAGGTGACACTTTTAAATACTGATTTCTCTCAACAGAGGTGAATACAAAAGGTATTTCTATAGCTACAATACTCAAGAACAAAGAAAAGCAAACTTTATCCACTCAGTGGCTTCTCTACAGTATCTATTCTATTGCTTATATCAAACAGGCACTAAAACAATATCCAAGGAAGCCCTTGTACATGCCATTTCTCCTGCCTCACTTGATTAAATTATGCCATCTTCTACACCTGCAGAACAGTGCTCAATACCTTTAGTGCTTAAAAAAGAAAACATCAATTTAAGTCTTCTTTGACTTACCCTGTCTAACCCTGGACACTAAATCAACCAATAAACTTGTAGAAATGTCTATCAAGATTTATAGATTTATATTTTTTTCTGCTATATGTAACAAACATTTCTTTTATAGCATTCCTTGCTTTTCCCCATTCCCTTCATAAAAGCTTCTCAGACTGCTTTTCAAACTTTTCAAAATACCTAATACCAGGAGCTCTCCTGCTTTTCTCCCCATTCAATTCAAACTCATGGAAGGACAAAGGTATAATCTAAAACATAAAATGACAAATCATGTATATGAGTTTCAAAATACACATTTTATTCTTGCATTTGACTACGGATATGTATAACAGCCTTGAATGCTCTTCAAACAAAATGAAGTGCCATTACGAAAATCTAACAAAGGTAAAACATGGAATCATTGTTTCCCCACCTTACCTTTATTTATTAACCTCAACTTTTTCCTACAGCTTATTTCATCATCAAACAAAATAGAGTTATTTTTATGTTTATGATTTCAAAGGGCTCTCCCACTTCATTGTTCTTTATGTTCACACCTCTCAGCCATCATACTAATTGCTGTACCCAAGAAAAATGGACTGTTCCACACCTATTCCTCTTCCACACCTAAAATGCCTCTCTCAACTCTATTTCCAGTCCCAGCTCTTGGTTATGGAAAGCTTTTTTTATCACTTAGGGTTCAGCTCCACTGTCACCACCTTCTTCAAGATTCTTCTGGACAGAAGTAATTACTCCTTCCCCTGGGTTCCCACAGCGTATTGTTCAAATCTTTATTGAGCATATCACTCTGCCTTTCATTATAATTAGTTTCTTATGTGTCGTCACCACCCCCCTTTCCAGATTATAAGCTCCTTGATGATAGGGACCGTGTCTTATTCATTTTTGTGCCTATCACAGTATCTACCATATAGCAGGCATTCACTCTAATGAACTAAAACAGTATGAATTAAAATAAAGGAAACCTGAAATGTTAATAAAGCAAATGAGTAGGATATATACTCTAAAATTTAAAATATTACAAGATTTCCTGTGGATAAAAATCTAAAGAATAATTACTGTCTTCTAAGAGTAAATGAAAACTGAGTATATATATGATTTTCTTTCTTTCTTTTTTTGGATTAGCAATCCATAGTTCTCATTAATCCAGAAAATTTAAAGTTGTCTGCATTTATCTGACATCCCCTGCCTGGAATATGGCTCAGGAATAAAAGTTTTATGTTAAAATCACAGCCATAAAATCACATTTCATATAAAAATGTGAACATTTAAGGGCCAAAACAAATTAAAAAAAAAACAAACATACTTCCTCTTCATCAGGTTCAACTTCTTCTGTTTCAACAGCTGAAATATTAGTTATTGGTTTATTCCATGCCAGTTTTAGATCCTGCCCTTTGAAACGAGCTCCATGAACTGCAGCCTAAAACAATTAAGAACATTAGAACGTAGAACATTAATAATTTCTGAAGAAAAAAATGAAATGTTATAGTACCTAATATTTAAATTAAATTAGTAAAACAAAAGTGAAGACACCTATCCATTTATTTTGTGGTTATTTATTTCGCCATTTACTATTTATTATTATAATTTATAATTTACTTTTAATGGTTATTTACTTCTAAAATCAGCTTTGTGGTTGGAAATACTTTTAAAAAGAAAAGAAGAACACTTTCTCATGCTTGAGCAGAGCTATTATACGAATGCCCAGCATCTGACTATAACTATGGCTGCATGTTTACAATACAATGATAATGGCTACTGGAGGTAACAATCTCAAGGCAATTCAAGATTCTGGCTATAGGTTCTGAACTAACATCCAAATTAGGATCAATAGGCTAAATGTATTTTATTGCATTTTAATTCTTGTTAATTTATGAATGATATATATAGTAACTACAAACTGGAAACCTTTAATATAAAAATAATTTTGCATGTGTAAGGTATCACATTTTAAAATTACATCAGTAGTTTAAAGTATCACATTGTATTTAAATATACAATGTTTGACATGTATCAACCCTTATGAAATATAAGTATTTCCATGAAGAAAAAACCCCTGAATGTTTCTATTGAAACTAATGTACTTCCTACAAAGCTTTCAGAACTACATAAAAGTTAAACTTAGTATCTGCTAAATTAAACGGCTGGTTAGGAAATCATGCATTCAAATTAAAGTAACATGAACTGATATAAATCAATGTTAGCAACATACCAGAATAACTCGTAGTCACAAAAGATTTATAGCACAACCTCAAAGTATAGCATGTGAAATCTAGAAACAATTACATGTTCAATGACACCTGACCATGAGTTGTGTGATATTAAAGTCTCCAGGTATAAATTTTAAATCTGAACATATAAATCTATGATAAATTTAAGAGATTTTACACCTATTAAAATGCAGTTCAGGAGTTTTTAGTCCATGGCCTCATCACAGTGTCATGTAACTAAAAAAATTTTTAAGTACTTATATATGATATTTAAGATTAAAAACTTAGTTTTTTAAAGCTAAAACTATTACATAAAAATACATTACTATAAGGAATTCTAATAGTGTCATACCAAATATCTACTCATAAAGCTCTTTTCATCCAGTTAAAAAATTTTAATGACATTTTCTATAAGTTCTTGACAAACATTTCTGATGACCAAATATTGTAAATCTCTATATTTAGCACATATACCTTCAAATTTATAAGGTGAGTCTACAACCCTCGAAAGTTTTTATTTTAACATTTTACAGGATGATTTTCAAAGCTAGGTATATTTAACATTTTATCAACATTCTCCATTGGAAATTTTTGATTATTTGGCTGTATAAATGTGAGATAACTAAGTTCTTGCTTTTTAAATATACAAATTTATTTTATATAATTTGCAACATAAAATCTTTAAAAGTTTAAAAAAAAATACAATCCATCCATTTTATTTTTTAAAAAATTCAAAAATTTCAGGTTACATAATGTAAAATATCATAATCCATGACTGTCCCATCCTGAAGAGATAACCACTATCCTATGAAGAATTTGGAAAAAAAAATCTTGCAACACATTAAAAAAAGTCCTATGCACATAGTAAGAGGCTTTATGTATATACATATGTAGGATATGTACATGGGAACATACTTTACTGGTCTGTACACCTTCTTTCTTATATTATTAATCCAATTATTTCACAGAATTGTTTTCATAGTCATACCAATAGATTTTTCACTTTTCTTGAATGGCTATTTATATACACATACACCCACACCAAATATATTTAAACTAATTTCTTGAGTGGAACTTTGTCCTATTTGTTTGGCAAACTATTCTTTTCTCAACTAGATCTTGATTTTGTTTACAGTGCATGTTTTTATTGAAGGGAAAGGGGTTGCTGCTGTTCTTTTTGTCATAAATAAGTTTACATTCTCATGTACTGTAATTTATCAGTGTTTACCTTTACGGCTTCCAGATTGTGCCAGTCCTTTAAAAAGCCCCCTCCACACTAAGATTACTTTTAGGAATCCCCTAGCTTTTTACTAATCATATGTATTGAAAAAAGAAAAAACTTTTATGCACCTTTGATACCAAAAATAAAGGCATAATGTATAATTTTTTCCTAACACTCAGTTGTCCTAACATTTACAGATTAGTCAATTTAAATTTCCTGATTTAAATAAAATATCTCCTTGTAATCCTCTACAATTCTTTTATATATTTAGGTCTTTTTCTGAACTTTATTTTGTTTTATTACCTGTCTATCCATACCATTACTATATTATTTATTTCATAATGAATTTGGTATCACTATTCATCCTTTTCAGAATATTCTTGGTTATTCTGACATTATTTTGTCCTGCTGACCTCTGGAATTTTTTGGCCAAGTCCAGTATCATACTGTCTTACTATTGCTTAATAGTATAATATCAACTAGATCAATACTTTTCAATACTGTGGCAGTTGCTTCAAGAGTTCTGCAACCATTTTATTAAAATGTATATTAAAAAATGAACCTCGTAACTACTTATAAAATGTTAATTGTTTAAAAGTATTCTAGGGGCACCTGAGTGGCTCAGATGGTTAAGCGTCTGCCCTCAGCTCAGGTCATGATCTCAGGGTCCTGGGATCGAGCCCCGCATCGGACTCCCTGCTCAGTGGGGAGCCTGCTTCTCTCTCTGCCTCTGCCTCTCTCTGCCTCTCTCTCTCTCTCTCTCTCTCTCTCTCTCTCTCTCTCTCTCTCTCTGACTCTCATGAATAAATAAATAAAACATTTTTTAAAATAAATAAATAAATGTATTCTACAGGATGCTTATTTGAGCAAGGTGGTAGTGGTTATAAAGGTGGAAGTGGGGCTAAATGTAAAATTATACAAAATAAGAAAGGAAAGTGGGAGAAATAACTTCAAAAGAAGATAAAATTAAATTTGCTCATCTTAATGAAAACAGTTGATAATCTAAATGAAAAACTACCAAAGTAACAAAGTAAAGCCAGAAAGAAAAAAATATATAGGGACGCCTGGATGGCTCAGTTGGTTTAGCATTTGCCTTTGGCTCAGGTCATGAACCCAGGGTCCTGAAATCAAGTCCCTCATCCATCGGGCTCCTTGCTCAGTGGGGAGAGCCTGCTTCTCCCTCTGACTACTGCTCCCCCTGTTTGTGTTCGATCTCTCTGACAATTAAATAAAACCTTTAAAAGAAAAAAATATAAACAAATCCTTTCTGCAGAAAAGAAAAAGATTTTAAAAAGATACATGGTCAAAAAATCAGCAGACCCTGATATTTTCACAGATAAATTCTATTAAACATTTAAGAAAATATATCTCCAACGTTACTTAAAATTAACTCAGAGCACAAAGATGGAAAACTTTTCAATTACTTTTTATAAAGCCAGGTAATAGTGATACCTGATGAAAATATTATACCCCTCCCCCAAATCTACAAACCAATCTTACTTCTGAAGACTGAATTAAAGCTACAGACAAATACAAGAATAAAATCGGGGCGCCTGGGTGGCTCAGTCGTTAAGCGTCTGCCTTCGGCTCAGGTCATGGTCCCAGGGTCCTGGGATCAAGCCCCACATCGTCGGGCTCCCTGCTCAGCGGGAAGTCTGCTTCTCCCTCCCCTCCTGCCTGCTGCTCTGCCTACGTGTGCTGTCAAATAAATATATAAAATCTTAAAAAAAAAAAAAAAAAAAAACCTTGTCATTTGTGACAACATGATGAATCTGGAGGGTTATTATGCTAAATGAAGTAAGTCAGGGAACGACAAATACCATATGATTTCACTTATATGTAGAATCTAAAAAAACAAACACTCTCAAATACAGAGAACAGACTGGCGGTTGCCAGAGGGGAGATGGATTGGGGAATGGGCAAAATACCTGAAGGGGATTAAGAGGTACAAACCTCAGTTAAAAAACAAGTCACATGGATGAAGAATATAATAAATATAATCAATAATATTGTAAAAATGTTGTATGGTGACTACACTTATCATGATGATAAGTGAGTAACGTAGAGAACTGTCAAATCACTATGCTGTACACCTGAAACTAATATAACATTGTATGTCAACTATAGTTCAATAAATTTTTTAAAGTAAAAATAGATAAAAATAAATAAAAAAAAAAGAAACAGACTTCAGACTTCAGGGATTTATCAAAGAAAAATACAATACAGTGGGGAATCTGTACCAGAAGCAAATGGTTAGTTCAGTCTCAGGAAACACTATAAATAGATGAGGGAACAAACCCCCCGTATTTCTATAAATACACAAAAATTATGATGAAATCCATTTCTGATCAAACCCAAAAATCTCTACAGCTTTCAAAAAACAGGAATCATTTGTGTTCTACCTTAATCTAAAAAGCCAGCATCATATATAATACTAAAATTATTAGAAATTTTTTCATTCATTTATTTTCATTCACTTCACAAGGAAGACAATGAATGTCATTTCATGAGTAAAGACACAATTACTACTACTGTTATTTAACATTTTTCTAAGGGTATTAACTAACAGAAAGTAAGAAGTTATAAACATTAAAGATGGATATGATTACCTGAAAAACCCAGGACAACAAAATTAAAAATCTATCAAAAGATAATTTGGTAAGATGGCAGCTACATATTTAATAAAAACAGACAAATAGTTTTTCTACATACAAACAATCAAGAGAAAATACAGTGGAAAAAAAGACCTCATTTAAAGTAACTAGAAGTTAAATGACTGGGGGAAAACTAATGTATTTATTTATATAAAGGAATTATACATATGTTATATATATTTTACATTATATATTATATACTACTATATTATGTTTACATTATATATTATATATTATGTAATCCGCAACATATGTACATGACCTATATCGATTTTATATATATATATATATATATATATATATATATATATAAAGTCTATATAAAGAAAACCTCTAAATGCTCCTAGAGAAAGAATAAAGGGCTGAAATACAATGATGTTCTAGAGGAATATTTGTATCATAAAGATGTTAATTCTCCCATAAAGTATTCATTTTAGAACCTGCTATGTTTATTCTAAAGCTTACGTAGAAAATAAATATATAAAATCTACCAGGAAGATGGTAAAAATGAATAATAGCTGGGCATAATATGAGGGAATCCAAACAACAGCCCTGACAAACTATTAAAATATAAAGTTTAGCTTAATTAAAGCCACGCAGAAGAGGCACATGGATAGAAAACTGATCAATGGAAGAGAACGAATCCCCAACATAACCCAATAAACACAGAAAATTTTTACATACTAAGGGTATTTCACCTAAGTCTGGGAAACTAGCTTTTACTCAATGAAATCAAGTAGGCTCCCCATTTCACACCTTACACCAAATAAAATTCATATGAATTTTCATTAAAATGTTTGGAACTTATAAGCTAATTTTCTAGAAAAAAAATCAGAAAAAAAATCAGAAGAGAACTCAGCAAGATAGTAGACAAATGACATTAACAGTTGACAGAAAAAGAAATAAAGAGCATTTAAACAAATATGAAAGTGTTCAATTTTAATATGAGTAAAGTGTATATTAAAACTGAAATGAGTTGCTATTTTTACCAAAATTAAACTGATACCATACTGCAGCTTAAGTACCCATGTATTTTATATAAGCAAAGCACTATGCAGAGTACACACTATGGCAAGTGTGTGGGGAAAATGCACCCTCATACATCTTTGGTGGGTAAGCAAATGTGGTACAACCTATATGGGGGTGGAGGATGAAGGGAGCAATTTTAGAACTCTCCATCAAAAATTTAAATGCACATATCCTTTCATCCAGCAATAATGTATCAAGACTATATCTTATAGTCATATTTACATATGTACACAGAGAAATATGCACCAAGAATATTCACTGCTGCACTGTAAAAGAATAAAAACAATTTAAAGGCCATCAACGTGGTTGATTAAATTTGGTACATCCTTTCTCACTTTTCAGTCATATATGAATGTCTCAAGTACCTTATCTTGTACTTTCACTTTGAAATACTGTGCCATCTATTGATTACAGAAAATACAGAGACATTCATTCGCTCATCTAGGACAACGGTTCAGAAAATAAGAACAAAGAAATATTTGGAAATAAGCATTAGAAAAGGTTGATAATTTTCTTTCCTTGGGAAAGCCTATCATTTACCTTGAATTTATAATCTTTGACATTTTCAGTGTTAAAATTTTCTTTATTTTATAAAATGATGGTGACGGTACATGAAATCTATTTTGTCTTTTTTAAGCATTCTTCCTTAACGAAATTAAAAACTGGTGCCTCTATGTCAAACACTAATTTTTAAATTACCAAACTTCAATGGTCCCTGAAATCCAGAAGTTTGAAAACCAATGCTTTAGCCTATATCCTGCTTGGAGAAGATAAGCTTCAACTTAGTTTTCTATTCTTTTCTACAATAGAAGGTTACAAAATTTTAAGAATTTTTTTGGCTTGGGGCGCCTGGGTGGCTCAGATGGTTAAGCGTCTGCCTTCAGCTCAGGTCATGATCCCAGACTCCTGGGATCGGGTCCCGCATCGGGCTCCCTGCTCCTTGGGAGCCTGCTTCTCCCTCTGCCTCTCTCTCTGCCTCTCATGAATAAATAAAATCTTAAAAAAAAAAAAAAATTTTTTTTGGCTTAAGGAAATGATTATGGATTAACAACTCCTATAATTTAATTCCAAATGTTTATCATAGCAATGGTAGTTCCTCCTTTCAGGCTATTAAGTAATTCCAACTAAACTTGTATTTACTCTGAAAAGATAGTTCTTATTAGATCTAACTTATTTTGTCACTTCTTCAACCTCCATATAATTCAGTGTTTTAAAGTCTTTGTCATACATTAATCTCAGTCTTTTGAATTGATTGCTATTCATTTGGAAAACATATGCATTGTATAAACATACATATATATGGACATATAAATATACACATCTGAGGTGGAAAAAGCAACACCCAAGAAAGAAGGTATATGTCAATAAATTTTCCAAAAGCCAAACTTTCAAAAATTATTTCAGAGGTAAAAGGTTTTTTTTCTCTCAGCCACATAAGCAAGAAGTTTTAACAAACATTTAACCATTTGTACAATGACAACTAACCACTGTTTATGAGAGTTTTAAACTCCCATCAGTAACATTTTTTACTCTCAAAAAAGATCTTTAAAGTGAAAGATTACCCAAAAGTAGATTTAAAAAAACAAAACTCTAAGACCAGGAACTCCTATTCTATAAAACCATCCACCTCCTACACCGCTAATCTTGACACTAGTTATTACAAGCCCCAGTTGAACACTTACTGAGACTTTTCAGACCCACAGTCTTTTACTGGTTACAATGCTCCAAGAGCAACTCCTACCAGGCTAGGCACCACTGTGATAATCAGGAAGTATTCACTACAAAGAGGATAAATCAATTTAGAAAGTTTTTAAAAATTTAGACCACAATCCACTTAAAACTTCTGAAAAGCATACTACTTTTCCATTCACATTAGGTTAACTGTTTGGAACTCTTACTGCATTTTTCCAAGGACAAGATGGTACATCTATTTCTCTACAATCCTGAAGAAAGAACACACAGGGCTAAAAATGTTCCTATCAAATCTCCCATACTTCATACCCATTTTCCTGTTTAACCTGTTAAACCCAGATGAAAGACAAGGTTGCATATACTCATTCTTTATAAAGACAATTCAAGATACATGGTTTAAGACAACTATATTAAAAGGACCCTAAAAGCTAGAGCAGTGTTATCATGCCTTGGGCAAAAAGTTGCAGAGGCTTAGTTGGGGATATGCTGAGCTAGGGACACATTAGAGTTCAGCCTACTGGGACTAGGAAGTAGCATATGAGGGATGCTTTAGAAGATCCGCCATCAGGATTATATCTCAGCTTCTACCTTATCTCTCATCACTCTTTCTGCCAAAGCAGACTTTGTTCTGGGCCAGCTGAGAAAAAGGCTAATGGAAAGTCAGGTGGCCCTATCCCCTGTGAAAGAGAAAGGAAGGAGAACTGCCAGTGTCTCAAGACAATACAACTTTATATTCAACTTGGTGACTATTCTAATTACATCATGTTATAAGTAGAACTGCCTAACTGCTCATTCTTTGTGGCCATGAATTACTTCACATAATCTATCTACTGTTGAGGTGTAGTTATTTAGTAAGTTAAAAAAATTTCTTTTATATTAAGACAAAAGCAATACTTATAAAACATTTAAATCTGAACTTTCAACAAATCAGATTTCTAATACTTACTGCTTCAGCTTCTGCTCTTGTCTTGAATGTAATTACTGCATGAAGTGAAGAGTCATCAATCTGACAATCTTCAATTTCACCATATTGCTTTAAATTAAAAAGAAGTATTTCCTCCAAATAAATATTTTGAAACATCCAAAATCCTAATGGCTTTTAAAATACCCATAAATGTAACCCAGAATATATAACAATTCATGGTGATTAACAGAAAAAAAAATGATGAATAATTCATTTTAGTACTTGACATTATAAGATAAAGAATGGTCCTATTTACAATTCTATACTTTTTCGAATTAGGGAAACTTATACTTGAATGATTCTTTAAAAAAATGAAACAATGGTCATAACTGGGCTTCCTTAATGTCCTTCCTTCATTATTCCAATCCTAGAATATGCTAAGTTCTTTCTAAAACGGAACATTTAATCCTCAGGATATTCTATGAGTTTTTTGTGTCATTCCCAATTCGAAGATGGTGCAAAAAAAAAAGATTCAGAGGATTTAAATAATTTTCCCAAAGTAATTAAGTTAAATGTCAGGAGAGTCCAGGTCTTTTAACATTCGAACTGACCCTGCTTTCACTCCTATTACATACTCCTCTATACTGCACACTCTTTAAAAAAAAACTAAGCAAATTAAATTATGCTTGCTTTTGGTTTGTTGGATTTTATTTTTTCTGTATGTAGGATTTCTCCTTTATATTTCCCTTAAATAGCAATCTTTAGTATATAAAATTCTAGTCCTTCATTTATCATTACTCATACCTTCCATCTTTCTTAGCCAAAAACAAAATAACTATAATCTCATTAAATACACACACACACACACACACACACCTATTCCCCATATCGAAATTTCTGTAAAGATAATGGACTCTAGCATCAATCAGCTCCTTTCAGCTGTCAGTTACTAGCTGTGTGAACTTGAACAAGTTACTTAATCTCTTCATGCTTTATCTTCATCTCTAAAGTGAGCATAATAAAGGTACGTACCTCAGAGTTGTTGAGATAACTCATAAGATAATTAATTATATAAGGCACTCAGAATAATACCTGCCACAAAATAAATGCTCTATAACTTTTAGCTATAATTTTTATTATTAATACTACTGGTTCCAGTATAAATTAATGAAGGCATTTTGTTAATCACAATTTATAACAGTCAATGGTCCTATAATAATGGTTTGTCTCTGTTACTTGTCCCATGTTCAAATCCCAGGTTGAGACGGAGAACTAAACTTTAAAACTGCATTCTTAAATGATTATTTTTAAATGTGCATTACCATTACTAACTTTGAAAGGAGTTCAAATCTCTAAATGTATGCAAGAATCTCCATTTAGAGGCTCTGAATATTTATAAAACCAAAACCATCCTAGTCTCACTAAAATACATTCACAACAAACTCACCTGGTTTATTTGGATTTAGCATATTCTTTGCTAGTTTCTTGATTAGCTGTATAACTGTATGCAAAACACTTAATTATTTGGATCTCCTTTCCTTTGTGAAAGGGGTGGGGGAAGCTGGGGTGGGTAACAGGCAAGAATTGGGCTAGATTATCTCTAACAACCTTTCTAGCTCTCTGATTCCTTTCTTTCTCCCTTTGAAGCCATCAAGCATAGGACTTTCCAGACTCCTCATCCTTAAATATTAATCATTTTAGTTATTTCTTAAATATATACAATTTCTTTCAATAATTCCCTATGTCCTGACAAAGTAGTTTCACCTTTATAACTTCTGTTAACAGCCTAAAATATGATTGGCAAACATTTAAATCTGAATTTCCAAAGGATTCAATCATTTGTGTACCTATCTATAAGTTTATTGATCCCTTCAAGATCTAAGCTCCAGTTTTCCTACCTCATGAAATTCTCCTGTATTATTCCTTTTCCATCATATGCCTGTGTGAAAGATACTTTTCTAAGTTACTAAGTACTTACAGTTTTTAATAAATTTACCTTGATGACGTGATAAATTATGTTTGCAGTTTACTTTAACTGCTTTGTGTTAAAACAATATATATAAAATCCTTGAAGGTAAAGAACTGGTTATTTCCTTCCTATCTCCAGAGCAGTTACTACAGTCCTAAAGGCAAGACCGATGCTTAGTAACTAACCTTTGGGATACCACTAAGAATCACAACATTTAAGTTGAAAAGGCCTTTAGGCAAGTGTAACTTCCATTCTGCACACGAGCCCAATAGATCCCAGGAAGTCCAAGTTAAATAATGGGTTAGCCAGGACTAGAATCTCATTCTCCTTTCTCATAGGTCTATATTAGACTGACTCCCTTAAATTATATCCTGCCAGTGAATAAAGGCAACTTCAAGATCATATATCAAAATTTTGTCTTATTTCATTTCGAAGGTCAGCTAGATCAAGAATACAGTATTAACAAATAAAATTCCATCTTAATTTAAAAAAATCTGGGTGGCTACATGATGTGTTAAATTTTCTCTTCAAAGTATGTATCAAATGAAACTAAACTACAGGACATCCCCTTCTGAAATAGCAAAACTTAAATCATTCCTTTCATAGTATCTGAAGGCCTATACCAATTAAACAAACAAACAAAAAAAATCCCTGTTTGTTTTTTAAATAATTAGCAAAAGATCATTATGGATTAATCAAACCCTTTGGTCAGATTAATGGGTTTGAATTACTCATATTTTCATAATTTCCCCTTCAATATCCATCATCCCCAACAATGCTTATCAGTATGTGTTTTGTTGGACAGTAAGAAAGTACCGCAAAATGAGGAAGAAGATCTTCTCGATCACTCTCTGTAAATGCAGAAATCTCCAATGCCCTGGGACGATGATCCACCACAGCATGACCAGGCACACCTCGACCTCGACCTCGACCCCTGCCTCGGCCATGAGCTGCACCTCGGCCTCTTGAGTGAATTCCTCTACCCCGACCAGATGAAAGAATCCCTCGTTTTGCAGCCTTGAAGAGATCAGACACACAAGTTAAACATCACAAGCCACGTTATATATATTCTGTCAGAGGAGTAGATCTTTTTTACAATTTGACATCATATTCAAATGCTGGCCTATGAAAGGATCTCATAATTTAAATTAGTTTTAGTTTTTAAAGTGAAAGCAAATTTAGGTAGCTGATGAAATTAGAAAACAAAAGAACATTAATTTAAACAATGTTTTGAAATTATTAAATGTAACTTTTTCTAAGTTCCTACTTTCCAAGATAATCAGACTGTATCATAAAAAGACCAGCAATTCTTGATTTCCAAATATAATGTTAAAATGTTACTTTAGTTTAATACATACATAATACACAATAAATTCATTTTTCCACTTATAACTTTTAAATAGTGTGTTTGTTTGCCTGTTGACTTCAGTAGGTATAATTATCTCAAATTCATCATTTTAGTCACTTATACTATCATTTTACAACCAAGGTAGCACAATACCTTATATTCCATCACATTGTTCTATATGAATAGTATACCATTCCTTCACTGCACAAATATTTAACAAACACTTCCTATGTGCAAGTCCTTACCTTCCTGAAACTCAAATCCTAGAGGGGTAAGAGACATTTAGCAACCAAGTTACTTAATAACATTAATGAGAAGTCACTCAAAGAATAAGGAAATACTTTAAAGACTTGAAAAGAACATTAAAGATTGGCAATGAATAAGATACTAGAATGAAAGCTCCACGAGGATATTTTTTACTTGTTTTATTCTCTACTTGATCCCCAGCACTTAGAACAGCAGCTGACAGAACAGATATTTAATATGTGTTCAATGAGTCAAAGAAGAAACAAAGAACAAAAAAGGTAGGGGTGAGGGGTGGGGGCTACAGCATGAACAAAGGAATCAAGGTCGAAAGAAACACGGTACTTCTAAAAATACAGGAAATCCAGTGCAGCTGGACCACATGGGATGAAAAAATGAAGCTAGAGAGATAGGCAGAACCAGATGATGAAAAATTTTAAGGACCACAATTAAGGATTTTTAATGTTATCCCAAGGGCCGTGAAAATCAGTTAAAACATTTTAAACACAAAAGCATAGTGATGCAATCAAATCGGTATTTAACATGTTGTTCTGACTAGTTTTAAGAACACAGTAGAGGAAAGGTAAAAACAAGCTGGGAAACCAGTTGGTAGGCTACTAAAGTAGCTCCAACAACTGAAGATGGAAGCTTCGTCTACAGCGGTGGCAACACAGAGAAGTAAACATATTTAAGATATATTTGGAGGTAATATATATAAAACTTGGAAATTAATTGATATGGATAATGAAGGAAAGGGAGGAATCAATAAAGATTCTCAGATTTCTGGTTTGGGTAACTGTGTAGATGGAATTTAGGAGCAAGACAAATTCAATTTTGAACAGGTTTAGTCTAAGGATGTGAGATATTCAAGTAGAAATGTCAAGCAGGCACCACTGACAAATCTCTTCAAGTATAAATATTTATTTCTTCATCTCAAGACAGTTCACCTTAACACTTGCTAAAATAATCTAAAATCCAAATAATAAACTTCATAGGTCAAGGATTAATGTTCATAATGGAGCAGCATATACAGACTTACGCTCTGAGGAACACCGTCTCAAAACGTTCCCTGAAAAAGGGGATCCATGGACAAATAAATTTGAGCAGTACTGAATACTGAATATGTATATTTAGGGATTCAAGAACCAAAAACCTCTAAAGAAGCCCTATGGCAACAAGCATGTTTAATACAACCTTTTCCAAATTTATCCGGCCTCAAAAGCTTTTTGCACTAATAACCTGTCAACAAAAAATGGAATTGGTGTTGTCAATGACACACTCTGGGCAACACTGCATTACTGCATAGTCCAACGGTAACTACAAACTAAAATTTAGCCATCATAAAAGGAAACCAGAAAAATGCCATTCGGCATTTAGTTGTATCATGATAGAGAAACCAAGCGTGGACTAACAAAGAATACTGGTAGAACCGTTATTTATTTATTAAAATTTCTGAGCCAAATTTTTAAAAATAACTTGTTTTTTAAAGTGCCACCAACACAGGCAAGTAATCTCCATAATAAAGAAAATACAATTTCTATATTAACATGAAAGAAATCTATGTTTTTCAAAACCTGTTATCTCGGCCAGGACACAAAGGCAACCCTATCAGGTTTCCAGAGAATGCAAAATGTATGCAGGTTTAGAGACCATCCTATGATTTTCTATGACAGACAAGATAGAGACAAGCACAATGGCTGCTAAATGTTAAGTCTTTAATACTTGGATGCCAGTACTAAATTCAGAATATGTCCTATTAGAAAAAAATCATCAAGGTGCTAACAAATTTAGGGAAAAAAGCGTAATTCTCAGATGAAGGCAAAATAATCTAAAAAATAAAAAATTTTAATTGTGGCATCAATCATAAATGTAGACAAGTACCAACTGCATTAATGACATTAATGTCTCTGTACTTCAAAATGTAATTCTGATTTTTAAACATCTTTTTGCTAAATATTACAAATGCTCATTGTAACAATCAATTTCACTAGATTTTTTCTTGTATAATCATGCAGCTAAATTAGAAGTAGTTTATTTTCTTTTATAAACATCCACAGCACCATCTATAGGCAAAACTTAAGTAAGCATGTTTTTAATACAGTTCTCCACTGAGGTCTGATCCTTACAGCAACTCAATATAATATGCCTATATATGCACAGAGTATCTCTGTAAGAATACCTGAAAAGACTTTAATAGATTTTGGTCCCAGGGAGAAGGAGACTAAAATTAGAAAAGGAACCAAACTCACTAGAAGTGGAAGGACCTGGGTGTACAGGCAGAACTGCTACCACCCCTCATTAAATAAAAGATTTTCTCTACCAGCTTTGAAAAATTTGCTAACTTCTTCTCTCCTTTCCTATATCAACTCCCAGTATGTATGTCAGAGACTATCAACAATCACTGACTAGAATGAGGGAGATCTATTTTCAAATTGACCACCATGACTACATCTGCTCCTCTTTATCGTACTGTGTAGTTGTGGTGAAACATACTTCCAGCTGTAATTCTGTATACTTTCTCCGAAGTTCAGTGACTTCTTCTCCAGCTTGCATCTTCTTATATAAATCCAGTTCTGTGTCAAGCAATTCTTTCTGCATCTAGAAAATGGTAATTAATAATTAAGTGACAATTAATATCCTGCACTTATAAAAAACTTTTTTATACAAAGGACTTTTACACATTCCTGTTTAATCCACACATTCCTTCTGTATCTCCAGTCCTACCACCCTAGCCCAAGCCATCAATCACTTCTGGTCTACACTACTACAGTCGCTTCCCCACTGGTTCGACTTCCACTCACTTCCCTATAATTCATTTTCCATACAGAAGCCAGAGTGAGATTTCTATGGACTGATATGAAGTAATTTTCAGGAAATAACTGTGAAAACAAACAAACAAGGTGTTAACGAGCACTATATAGTATGCTTTTGCGCTGGAAAGAATACACACACACACACCAAGAGGGAGGGAAGAATGGGGAGAGGGTCAGAGTGGCAGGGATCAAAGTGAAAAGGTCTTCTATGTTCACTTTTTTAATGTAATTTAACTTTCAAATCATGTTAATGTTTTATTTATTCAAAAAATAAAAGTCAGCAAGAATGAAAGGGAGGGGGACCCAAAACTTACTACAAATAGAAATACATTTAACTTTATCAAACTGATGACATAACCACACAAAAGGGAAAAAAAGTAATCCTAGGCCACAGTTCAGACCCTATGCCCTTAGTTGAATATATTGTGAGCTTGTAAAGAATACAAATAAATCTGAACCTCTTGTCAGAAGTGGTATTGTTGTAGTAATTTGGGAATACGTGGAATGTATTAAATGACTGCAAAAGAGTACTGTACTGACGTTAGTGGGAAGCAAGCTGTCAGTATGGGAACGGGAGACAAAATATGGAGTAAGAGGAGGAAAAGAAGAACCCTGTGGTACTGGATAGAATCAGAAATATCAATATGAGCCCATAACTTTATATATATACATACATACACACAAGACCAAGTATAAATACTGTATAACTGGAGGTTTTTAAAAATCACTTAGTACCACAAGAAATTCTCTTCCTCACTTATTCACATCCAATGGATTCATCTGCCTGAATTTCCCTTTTAATCAATTCTATATAACGTTGTCAAAATGTTATTTTTTTTTAAGATTTTATTTATTCATTTGAGAGAGACAGAACGAACAAGCAGAGGGAAAGAGGGAGAGGGAGAAGCTGACTCCCCACTGAACATGGAGCCCAATGAGGAACTCGGTTCCAGGAAATGGAGACCATGACCTGAGCCAAAGACAGATGCTTAACGGACTGAGCCACTCAAGTGCCTCCAGAATGTTACTTCTGTTTATTAATCTTTTATACTATGAACTCCTTATAAAATAAAGCTCAAACTCTTCACTTAACTATTTATCAAGCATTCAAGTACCTGTATCACTTTGTCCTCAAGCTATCTTTTCAAGATTATCCATAACTATCCTAATTACTGACTTTCCAACTGTAATATAAAGGATTTAAAAAATTAACAGAGAAAGGATTTAAAAGATTAACAGAGTTTGCTTGTCTGTATATATTTACTATTAATTAATGAAGGAGGGGAAAAATGTTAGCATATAATAGTCAGATTTTAAGCAAAGGACATTACCTAAAAGGAAAACAATCTTAAAACAGTGTAGCATTTTAATGTTTCTTGGTAAGCAGTAAAATGAAGAACAACACAAAATAAAATACCTGAGTCTTGGTTTTTATACTTTTTGGAAGACAGCGTCCAGGAGAAGCAGCTTTGACCTCATCTTTCAACTTGGTAATATTTTTTGTCAAAACCTCTAAAGTTTTCATTATTTCTGCTTTATCTTCAGACTTCATTGATTTGTTTTTCTCCAGTTTTGAAATTAACATCTGCCAAATTTTTTAAAAAAAGAGAAAAAGATACTTATTCCTCCTATTATTAACAAAGCAAACACAGCAAAATAAATATAAAAATAAGTAACTACTAGTTTTAGTTTATATATTCATGGCAAAGCTTACAACTAACTACTAAGCAGAATAACAGATTTGGTAGTACTATCTCAATTCAAGTCTTAATCTTGGCACACTTTGTAAAGAATTACACATTACCACTGGTCTTTCAGAACATAAGTTCAAAGCACACAACCCTAAGAAATTCAATCTGACCACGGAAAAGTCAATTTGAAGTAATATCAGTAATTTTATTTTCCAATCCATTTGTGGATATTACTGGCTCTAAGTATTCCTACTCCAAATGTAGTCTGCAACCCAGAAAGAACCAGAGGAAGTTTCATGGTTTCCTTCACATAATGAAATCTTAAAAAATTAATTACTTTGTTACAGGGAACAATAACTGGCTGGCCTAAGAACGGTATCCCCAACATGGACAGGAATCAAAAGATAAACAAGGCAATACGGGGCAGAAGATACCACATATTATAGGTTTTCTGAGTCAAGGTCGTTTCAGTTTGTGGTATAAAGTACTGTAATTTCTCTTTGTATCTAAATTTAAATTAGAAATTATAAGCAAAAATGTAAGAAGTTTCTGTATTTTCAATAGTCTGAAATGTCATAACCTTTATTACTAGACATAATCAAAAACTAACACTAAATAGGGGCGTCTGGGTGGCTCAGTCGTTAAGCGTCTGCCTTCGGCTCAGGTCATGATCCCAGGGTCCTGGGATCGAGCCCTGCATTGGGCTCCCTGCTCAGCGGGAAGCCTGCTTCTCCCTCTCCCACTCCCCCTGCTTGTGTTCCTGCTCTTGCTGTCTCTCTCTCTCTCTGTCAAATAAATAAATAAAATCTTTAAAAAAAAAAAAACTGACACTAATTAAATGTCATAGAGCAACCATGTACAAAAGAAATACTGCAAACCATGCAAATAATTTTACATTTTTCTAGCAGCCACATTAAAAAGATTTTAAAAACCCAAACCAGTAAACTAATACTGTATTTAACTCAATATATCCAAAATGCTATATTTCAACAAAAATTATTGAGATATTTTACTTTTTTCCTTTGTATTACATCTTTGAAATCTGGTACGCATTTTATATCCATAGAGCACATATCAATTTGGACTAGACAGATTTCAAGTACTCAAAAGTTGGATGAAGCTATTAGCTACCATACTGGACAACACAAAACTAGAGGATCCCAAGCCAATTAAAGAAAGGTACGTATTTCAATACTGAGAAAAATGTTCCAATTCACTATCTGTTGATAAATTACTGTGCAGCAACATATCTGGATAAATACTCCTTATTTTCACAAGTCAACCACCCCAGTTCCTTTAAACCACTCCAATCCCCAGTTCACCATTTAATGCTCTTCATCCCCAATACGTTAATCAACTGATATATACCTTATCAGTGATAAATATTCCAGTTTTACCCTTTTCAATTACATAAAATATATTTCTTAGGATTAGCTATATAGTGTGAAATTAAATTTACTTAAAATTATAACACCATAAATACATTTTGCCAAATCTAACTTTAATATTTTACCTTCTGTGTTTCAATGTGCTTTTCTAAAATTTCTTGTTTCCTTTTCCTTACATCTTGCTGAAGTTTCAGTGCCTCCTAGAGAAAGAGACCAAAAATATCATTAGAATATTTACTGATAAAACAGATATTCCAGAGGAAAGAAACGGTTGTAGATACAGCAGCTTGGCAACAATTAAATGTAAAGTTTTGCTATGTACAAGTTAAATATGTATGTAAGTTTCAAAGATTAATCAAGAGAAGCTTTTGTTCCCCCAAAATTAGTATTTACTGCTAAACTATGAAAAATAAAAGTTCACTGGACCCAACATACACTTTTTTCTTTCAGTTCTATTTTGTGATAAGCCTTGAAAAAACACATACATGCAGAAAAGCTTTCCTACATGCACATTTTGTATACTATTATCTGTATTTACCTGTTTTTTTTTCTGTGCTTCATTATTGTCAAGGGCAGAGGTGGAAACAAGTAAGGTTTTCTGTGCAGCCTTCAAAGCAGCTGGATTATACACTGTTTTAGTTAGGCCAGTAGATGTAGACAACACCTACCAATACAAATTCAATTTCTTAAAAAATGTACCAAGCATTTGTGATTACCTATCTTTTCTACAAAACTCAATTTTAAAACACTTTTGTCAAAAACCAGTACACTGAAATAAGTCTATTATATACATATAATAACTAAATCACATTTAGTGATTTGAAAGGAAGGGTATGACTGAGGCATAAACTATAAAATAAAAAAACTAAATTAACAGCATATATCTATAGAAAAAAAAAGAACATACAAAAACTTGAAATAAAGAAAAAAACATTGACATCACTATATAACTGAGAAAATATTAGTTGCTAAAAACATTTACTTAATATTCCTAGTGACTAAAGCAAACACAGTACACAAAAGCATGACACAGGAGGAAAACGGATACTGTCCCTCAATTTAACATGATCATTTGCAATTTATAGTTCTGAAATTAACCTTTCTTAAGAACTTAAGAAAATGCTTTCTTCCTCCATTCCTTTGCTTGCATTGATCCCTCTAAGTGACCTTATTCCCTTAAACCCAGCTCAGGTTCAGCACCAAACAGTCAAGACCTCCACAAAGCCCTAATCATTTGTTTCTTCTACCCAGATCCTTTCATGAAATTTTATTCCTACAGCTATTCAAACATTTAATTAAAATGACCTAATGGATATATTAATTTACATGTCTCTCTCCTTGTCTACACAGTAAAGCCAACAAAACCATTTATTTCTCCTCTTTGTGCTTCTTCTACTACCTAAACCTTGTTACCAACTAATTGTGAGACCCTGGGTAACTTCAGGCACCTTTTCTGGGCCTCAGTTTGTTCATCTGAGAATGTTTAAGTTGATGGCATCTAATGTCCTTACAAACTCAAAAATTCATTCCATGAGCGTAGGGATTTTTTTTTTTTTTTTTTGGCTTCGGTTACCACTCTATCTTCAATGCCTAGAAAGTGCCAAGGCATGTAGTAAATACTCAACGAATAGTTTTGCACTAAAGTAAACTGAAATGATGATAGATTGAAGTGTACAATCTACACAAGGGTCAATTCAAAAAAATAAAAGTGTATAGGCTACCTTTTTTATTCTTCAAAAGCAAAAAGTTGTAGGTTCTGTGGCGTGGTTAGTTAACAGTTCTTAATAAAGGAGTCCAGAGATCCCTTAAGGGAAATCTATGAATGTTATAAAAACTAAACATGGAACCATATGTGTGAACAATGTAACTTCCCTGAGGAAAAAACATAGTTTTCCCAAGTGTTAAGGGAGTTCCCTACCAAAAAAAGGGGTTAAAAGAACTACACAAACAGAAGATGATCAAAGAGAAAAAGAGCCCTACTTTTTTAGCTACTAAAATATAAACATATGGGTCTATCAGAGAAGTATCAATCAGACACCATTTTCTAATGTTCTATCATGAAGTTAGATCAGGAAACATCACAAAGATTAGACAACTCATCACTATTCTAAGTATTCAAGAATGTTTTAGCCTCCAAGTAAAATAAAAACCTAGAACACCATTAATTATGCTGGTTCCATACAATGCAACTAATGTTTAAAAATAAAGGCTCTTTACAATACTTGATGTGTATCAAATCTGACTGATAATTTTCTTCAATAACGAAAAATAATACCCAGATATCACTAATGATGAAATGGCTGCATTCAGTAAAACATGGAGTAAACACAGATTTACTTTGCAGTCTAACTTCAGTCACCATTCTCTGTAATACCAGAAAAAAATTTCTTCTATGCTACCTTACCATACCACAAAATGCTAAACTGCATGATCATACAAGTATAACAGAGTAACTTTATAAAGAAACACAAGATAATGTGCTAAAAACAGTCTGAGTGTCTCATAAACGGTTTTCTTCATGAGAGCTCCATAAAAAGTTGAAAAGTTGTGACCAAAAAGATTTCTATACTAAGTTGGAAATAACATAAATCTACTTTCTAGTTTCAAAATGCGTTTTACCGTAAGAGCTGTGAGAAGGCCTGAAGTAAAGAAACCCATGTAATTTGTTTAATTTGGCATTTCTTCAATTTCATTGAGAAGGGAGCACTCCTTTTCAAAGTATACTTATTAACATCTGATATCAGACTAAGGAGTGCTGATTCAAAGTGAATAAAACTATATGACAAGAATGAGAAGACTCCTTTACTCCTAAAAGCATCCCACTTCCTTGTTTTATCCAAGAACTGCCTTCTATACAAACAGAACATTAGCTAACATATTTCACTGAGCTCAAAACATCACTATGAAACACATTATCACAATGTACCCCTACTAGAGACATAAAGGTTGCCACAAACACCAATAAGATGTAGCCTAATTTCAGAGGTGTTGAAAGGTGAAAATAAAATGTCTTAGAAACAATGAACTATTAGTCACAAATACTGCTCACTATTTGAATCTATCCGGTTCTAGAGTTTAGATAGTAAGAGTATGAATAGCAAGGGATGTCTGTATTTTCAAAAGACAAGGATGGAGTTGTGATAAAAGAGAAGAAAATCTGTTAAGAATGAAACCAGTGGAAAGAAACGACAAATCCAACAGAAAAGAACGTGCTACAACTCCTAAGAACAAAGTCAAAGCATAGGTGGTGGTCTTTCAAACAACCACATCTTCTCTGTTTTCCAAACAGGTTTCGGCATGTACTGTATTTTTACATACTGATCTTATGGCATTCACCTATTAACGCCAAAGGCTGGTGAATTCTTTTGGATTTTTCACATACACTATCATGTCATCTGTGAGTAAATATAGTTTTGTTTCTTCTTTTGCCACCTTTTCACCGTTTATTTCATTTTCCTGCCTTACTATACTGGTTAGGCCCTACACTAAAAAAAAGTGATGAGAGTGGACATCCTTTCTTGTTCCTGATCTCAAGAGGGAAATCATTCACTATTTCACTATTCAGTATGTTAGCTGTAGATGTTTTATGAAGATAAACTTTATCAAATTAAGGAAGTTTCTTTCTATTCTTATTTTGTGTATTGTTTATTGTGACTAAGTAATAAATTTTATCATACGCTTTTTCTACTGAAATAATCATAGGAGGTTCTTCCCACCCTTCTCCCCCTTAGTCTGTTAATGTGGTGAATTTTCAAATGTTAACTCAATCTTGCATTTCTGGAATAAATTCTACTTGGCCAGGTCGTATTATCTTTTTTCATATCACTGAGAATTTGTTAATTATTTAGCTTAGGATTTTTATGTGTACATTCATGAGCTATTGCTTTTAATTTTCCTTTATTGTAGTATAGTTGTCAGGTTTGGTCTCAAAGGTCCGTTGAATTCAAAGAGTGAGCTGAAAACTATCATATGTGCTTTGTTACTAAAATGTACATCACATCACTATTACCTCTCACTTTCCAAGACAAAAGTCAATTTCTTAACAAGATAGAAGTTATAATCCATTAACACCTCTTTATCTTATTTCCTATGTAAAATATTACCAGCCATAACTACTACTAGTTCTTGTAAAGAAAGAGAAAAACAGATTTTTCTCGTGGATAAGAATGGAAGGGGGGAAAAATTATCTTGTAAAAAATTATTAAAAAAGAACTTGGTTCCCAGAAAATTCAGCATATAAGTTAATTTTACAGAAATCATCTCTCTCCGTAAGAAAAACAATCCTGGTAATAATTCTGACTAAATAATCCAAGTAATAATCCTGAGAGAGATCAATGTATTAAAAAAAAATCAAAAGTAGTCAGTAACAGTTATGAAAAGAAACTCATAAATTCCTTTACTGTTATATTTAAAGTAGCAAAATTACACAACAAATGCAAATTTAAAAATCAAAGGGTTACTTAGATGACTGCATTTTATAGTTAAGGAAACTAAGAGAGTAAGATTTGTTCAGGATCATACCTAATGTCAGCTGCTATATCAACAGCTGAAGTCTCCCAATGACTTGCACTGTTCCTTCAGTATACCACACAATTTTCCTTTTAAAAGCTGCATGGTGCATATGTTAACATATCATATTGCAAAGAGACCGAGATATATATTTTTAGATTAAAAAAAGGGGGGCGGGGAGAGAAAAAAACTACTGCTAAGCTGCTAAGGAACAATAACATCCTGTATCACAAAAGTCTAATACACTTGAAACTAATAATGATACACAAACATTAAATATTCAAGTGATTAATCATTTTACCTTCTTAGTCTTTAAGAAGGGTCTTAGGGAGATAATTTGGACAGTCTTAAGTCTTTCTGTAGACTAATCAGATGCCACCTTTATTCTTGATAAATCACTCTATCTTGAGAGGTACTCAAACATCATTTCACTGATCACTCTTTCCAAATAATACCTATTTAATAGCTACCACAATGCCTTAAGATTTAGCAGTATCAATTAGGTTTTAAGTTTCCTCTCTCAACCCTCTCACAAAAACGACTTTTAGAATAAAGAAGAATCACTGAGGGGTTTACTCAGTGTTGTTGAGAGGAAGGGGAAAATCTTTACATTTTTATACTTACTTGCTTTAATAACGACAGAAGATACTGTACAGATACTAGTTTTGAGTATTTCCCAGCCTTCAATTTGATGATGGGAAACATTCTTCTATCCTTCCTAAGACTTCTCTGAATCACTAACCTCTAAGGATTCTTCAGCAAAAACCCCTATAAACTTGGGGAATGGGAACAACCAAGAATAAGCAAAAACAAAATGCTATTCTATAAACAGGTTCACTGAAGATGACTGAAAGTTACACACTTGTAAGTAACTGCTTTCCTTAAAAGATTCTTTACAGTATTTACAGTATTTTTTCATGAAAATACTACCATTAGTGATTTTTCAGTTAGTGGTAACTATATTAGTAAATGTATACTATCAATTCCAAATTTGTATCCCTTTTATCCTAAAGCTATATAAAACACATTAGAAAAACAAAAACAGAAGCAAACATACCAGAAAAGTGCTGTAAAAGCTATAATTAGTAACATCAATTTCAGAGTCTAAATCTTGACATAAACAGATGCTAAGCATAAAGTTTTTAGACCTCTCCAGAATTGGTCATTACTACACAAAGTATAACAGACTTTTTTATTTTCTTTATTCCTTAGTTACTTATTATCAAGGTGGATAAACCTAATCAAAGTAAATATTTAGATAGTGCTAAATTCAGTACCATAGACTAAGATATAGACAAATTCAGGGGGAAAAAGGAAGGCATCATATGGAAAAAATGTGAAGATTTTATAGAATAGTGTAAAGAGATTTTCAATCTTTAAAAGAATGACTAGAATTCACTTAGAGGAAAATGCACTCCAGGAAAATCAACACCAAAAAAAGAAAAAGAAAAAGGCAGGAATGAGTGGGGAACAATGAGCAGTAAAGGGCCCGCTAAGGTAGAATGAAGGACTAACACGGAGATATGTGGCCCAAATAACCGAGGTATGATGAGCTATGAATCAAGCAGTTATTTAGTTGATGAAATGAAAGTTTCTGTAAGAAGTTAACATTAAAATAAGGCTGGGATTTTTTACAATGGTGATATATAAACTACAGGACAGGCATACAGCTAGGACACCACATCTAGAGGCCTGGAAACTGAAGGTGGTGGAAGAAAAAGAAGTGGATGACAAATACAAGTGAATGACTGCACAACTTGGTAAATGGTGGTATTAACGTCCAGAGGTTGGGTGAGGAAGAGAGGTTAATTTATGTGGGAAATCGTCATTTTTTAAGCACATTATGCCTGAAGTAATGCTGAGGTGCCCAAGATAAAAATCTGAAATACAGAATGAGATTCGGATTCAAATTTCTGTAATTGCCATAGTTTAACATGGTAAATAAGGAAAAGAATATACAGAAGAACCAGTGGAGAGAGGTTAGCCATCTCATGGAATGCTCTATGTAACATATGGAGTCAACTTCCTACATAATCTTAATAATGGAAAGAGCCACGGATGTAAAATAGAGGAGACCCACCTTCCAGTCCTGACTCAATTCCTAGTGCATCCACTTGGGCCTTACCTTCTTTTTAAAGTGAGGACAGAGAAATGAGAAAAATTATCTAATCCTATTCTGTGATTCCATATACCCCAAATAAGACTAAAGACCAGAGCATTCACTCATACCTAAATAGAAAAAAATAAATAACACATCTATATAGAACTGTAAGACAGGTCCATGAATGGTCTTAATCAGTATTTACCCCACCATTTAAAAAAAGAAATGACAAATGACAATTGTCAGGCTATGTACAATAGCTGTTAGTAATAAATAAAAAATTTACATTTACATCATCTTTTCCAATTAGAAAACACTTCTAAATGAATCATTTTATTTAATCCTCACAAAACCCTGTGAGCAACACAAATTTACAAACATCATTTCACCAATGAGGAAAAAGAATCAGAAAGGTTAAGAGCACTGCCCGGTATCATGCAGTTAGTAAGTGAAGAGCCAGAATTCCAACTCCGGTAAAATTCCTAATTTGTGGCCTTTTCCATTAGGCTGCCAGAGTTTTCAAATTAAAATGCACAATATCTAATATATGGTGATTAACATAACAATAAAAAAATTAAAAAAAAATAAAATGCACAATATCTCTAAAGAAAATATAGTAAATAAAAAGAGAAAATGAAAAGAAGGAAGCACATGGACATATAGTGAGAGGCAAATATTAAAATGCTGATGCAAAAAGTAAAAAAAGTATAGGCAATTATTTTTCTTTTTCAGCAAATGGAAAGCAAAAAGGCAGGAATAAGAGATACAGATACTATTAAGAAGCAAGAGTTTAGAACTATAAAAAAAATTAAAAAATTAAGATGCCACCTGAAAACATGTATGAAGCCAAGACAAACACATCATGCTATTATTCTTCTTACCTTTTCAGTTGCTGAAACAGATGGCTTTGATACAAAACCCAACCTGTCCTTCACAGATAACTTAGTTACATTCTAAAAAAATTAAAATGGACATATTCAGTGTTTCCCCAAACATACAGGTCTGTTGGGATTTTGAACATTCGGATTCTACTAACATATACTGACTCATTAAGTATACAGATGTTAATCACACAAACTTGGGCCTTTTTCAAAGACAGAGACAGAAAGAAAATGTGTGTGGGAAAACAAACAGTATGCAGTATTAATCATAAACAATTATGATGTAAAGTAAGGTCTGAACCAGGTATTTACTAAAGTCCCCTCCACTGATACAGAATCATCAATTCTTAGAATCCTATGTTGACAAGTAGAAAGTGTGACCATTATAAATATCAGATTTGAGTCATTAAAATATGTGCCTGCTTCTTGAGCTTAAAAAATAAAAGCCATTCTTTCCTAAAGTATGTTTTTATAGCCAAATGAACTGTTTCTGGTGATGATTTGAGATAACAGGATGGGGAATTATTATTGTAATCGGGGTTTTTTTAGTAACTAAGAATTTATCAATTTCCATTCTGCATGTTTTCACAGAATCTCATTATCTTACTCTTCAGGACTTATCTAGGAAGACTATTTTAATAAAACAGCATCCTAACTATATCCTAACACTACTTTAAACAGCAAATGCTGAAACATCTAGAGACAAAAGAAAGCTAAGTTTCAGAGACTGAGAGGGCAGAAACAAGAAACTGCCACTCAAGTGTGGAAGGCAGTGGGAAGGGAATGACTTGTGGAGAAGAGAATCTGAAAGTCAGGAGTAAGTGATGCCAAGTTCTGAGAGCTGCATAAGTAACCTGAAACAGTATTATCAAGCATGCTAAAACCTGATGGCTGAAAAGCCTTCCCTTCCCAAAAGCTTCTGGTGCAGTCTACTGTATCATTTTCTCTGGAACAGAAATCTAGTTAAGTTAAAGATGATGGGAAAAATAAGATTTAGTGTACTGAACTTCATTTTTCAGGCAGTTTTGCTTGAAAATAACTCTTCCACAAAGTGAAAGGGAACTCAAGTATTAACTAGAGAGAGAAGAATTTAAAATTCAAATACTATAGGAAAAGCAGAATGTGAAAATCTTATGCTAATGGTAAAAAGAAAATTTACAGGTGGAGTTCATATATGCATAGACTATGATATTTCTGTATAAAATATATACAATTAACTATAATTCAAATCACAAGGGAAACTAATTTGCTGAGAACCTATTATGGGACAGACAGAAGGAGAAGACTTTTCATTTACCTGAGGAAGGTCTGAACTGGCACTCTGGGCTTCTGCTGGTTCAACAGTATTTGAAGGTACTGGACCCAACCGCTCTTTGACCGACTGCTTCACAACAGGTAAAATGGGCTGCTGGACTAACGGCTGCATTACCTCAGAACAAGAAAAAATGTTAAACAAGAGGATTAGTTCATGAAAATGTCAAGTAACCTCTGTTATTTGTTATTAAAATGCCCATGCAGTTTTAAAAGCACAGCTTATAATCAAAACCTATCTTCCAAATTCCTTCACACACATATACAGATGTTTTTCTTTGCATAAATTAACTTATTTATCAAGTAAATAATGAACAGGAGGAAATTCAATCGAGAAACAAACTGCTATAAACCCTCCTACAAGCAACTGATCTAATATTACTTAGTGACTGGTTCAGTGACTGAAAAAGAGAAAGGGAAAGAGGGAGGGAGAGAGGAAGGGAAGGAGTTCCAAGATGAACACACAGTCTGAGTTTCTGGAATATGCACAGCTACCACATACTGAGTACCTCCTATCTACCAGGGACTTTTCTATATGCTTTACATCTTCACATTCTATAACCGTCTAAACTAGGGAATTAACTTCACAATAAAATGAGAGAACAGGTTAGGGACATTAAGTAAGTTCCTTCAGCCTTTACAGTTAACAGAGTTAGAGCCAGAATCTGAACTCAAGTCTACCTGACTGCAATACACCTGCTCTTAAACACTATGCTGAGCTAAGAAAAGCAGTGAATTTCACACAAATCTCTCTCTTACCTTTGGAGAAGTAGTTTGTAACTGCTGGGTACTTCCTTCTCTGTGCCAATAAACCTTAATAAAGCGGTTGTTTAGTACTGCTTCTGTACTTGATATAGCTTTCTTTGCTTCTTCGTATGTTGCAAACTGGATAAGAGCACCTTCAGGATCACCATTGTAAGCAACCTAAGATTTAAAATATTAAGAATAGTGAATTCCAAAAGAATCCACTGCTTCATCCAGTAAAATTCCTCAAGAGATGAAATTCTGGTCCCTCCAGGTAATATTCTATCTTTACCCTTTCTTATACCTACATTATTTACCATAGTTTACTTTCACCCCCAAAGAAATGTTAACTAAGGACTGTACAAAATGCAATCTGAAACAATAGTGAGATACCATGTTTTGCTCCTCAGTTTTGGCAATTTTCCTAAATTAATTTTACCAGGGCAGTTAAATTGTACGAGGAAAAGAATATTCTGAAAACTTTTTTGTGTCTCCATCTAAATGTGGTAGATAAAACTGAATTGCTATAAAAAGATATTCAGAGATATTTAAGATTAGGTAACTATGGGGTAATACGTGTACCACAGGCCCACATATTTATTTATGTGTATGTATATATATATGTTTATATATATATATATTGTGTGTGTGCTAACTGGTAAGTAGATAGACACAGAAATAAAAAAAAACTAGAATACATGATATATTTTTAACAATAATAGGATTATGAGGATTATGGGGATATATGGGGAAAGGAATGAGAAGGACACAAAGAGCTGAAGGGGAAACATTTCCTTTAAATTCTATACAAACTTCTATTGCCCCACACCAAGGAAGCATGCATTTTTTCATGTTCTTTTTATATCATTTTTTAAATGTCAAAAAAGCAAAATTTTCCAAATAATCAACTTCAGTTGTACTCTCTAAAACTTATTTTTATCAGGTTATGGGAAATAATTATTTTAGTTTAAAAGAACATCGTACAAACTGGAAAAAAAGCCCAACATTATTTCAACATTTCGACATATCATATAATGTAAACTCAACACTAAATAACCTCACAAATTATGTATACCCAAGCCAAAGTCTAATCATAGGTGAAGTCATATACAAATACTATTTGTATTTGTATCAAATATATACTGATATTTAATCCCTAAGGATGTTCAAAAGTGACAGAGGAAAAAGTAAATGTTTAAACTAATTAAGGATCACGTGGTGTTTGGGCCCCAAAACTATCTGTTAAGTGCTTCCCACTATACAGGCAGCGAAAACAACCTGAGAAGCATTCTGCTGTAATGCTTCAGAGAAACTAAGGAAATGAACACTATTAAAGATTAGATTTTCCGGGGCACCTGGGTGGCTCAGTCAGTTAAGCGTTTGCCTTTGGCTCAGGTCATGATCCCAGGGTCCTGGGATTGAGCCCACATCAGGCTCTCTGCTCAGTGGGAGTCTGCTTCTCCCTCTCCCTGTCACTCTCCCTGTCTGTACTCTCTCTAATAAATAAATAAAATATTTAAAAATAATAAAAAATAATTTAAAAAAGATTAGATTTTCCTACTCTGATTCAAGTTGCTAAAATTTTATAATAACTTATATTAAGTAGGAGGCATATAATAATCAATCAAAACTGCCTTCTGAAAGCAAAACACTTACTCAAAATCACATACTGTTTCAAAAATAGTTTCATCTCATTCCAATTTTCCAAATTTAGAATGTCACCAAATTTCCCGTATTCCTTTATAAAAGTATTTTTCTTACTACATTAAACTCCCTCCCTAAATAATTAAGCAAAGACGAGAATTACTTCATAGCTCTTACCTGTAAGTTAACCAAGGTTCCAAATCGACTAAAATGTTCATTAAGTTTGCTTATATTATTTAATTCTGGGGGAACTTTTCTAAGTTCAAGTTTGGTATTTTCATTTCCAAACTGAACCTTCTTCTGGAAACCTGGGCTGTTTGTTCTATTAAAATTTGGCCTGTAACAAAAATCAAGTTGATTAATACATTTATTTATAAATCCTGACCCTATCAAGCACAAATTAATAAAGTTTTACAATTTAAGTTCAATTGTTTTTTCAAAACTGAAATTACTGGTTGATAAAGAAAATTTAAATTTTCTTCCAAAAACTGAAATTTCCAAATTAGTACCATACATATCTTTCATAGAAGCTAACTGAGAAGGGTTCTTCTATGCCATTTATTATGTTCCACTTCAAATCCATGCCTACTTAAGCAGGAAAGGTCCAGTGCTCTTTTAGTAAATTTGCATATACAATTTTTGTTGCACTTCTGCAAAAGCTAGCTTACTGAAATGTATCCTATTCTAAAACACTGATTAAAAACAAGGTACAACCGTCTCAACCACTTTCCAACTTAAAAAAAAAAAAAGTCAAAACTGTAAACCACACATTTGGCACTTGAAAAAAGAACAAAACTGTGGCCCAGAGAGGTTACACTGTTTGCCTTACATCACAGAATTACAGGCAGAGCCAGAACTAGATATTATCCATTATTAAATGATGTTAAGGCTCTGAAAGTGTGATCCTCCTTCCCTCCTTTAACTTGCAAATTTATAAGAGAATCATCACATGCATCCCAACATCTTTGTGCCTTCCCTCTTTCTCTGAAGCCCTTCCCTGACAACTTTAAAGTCTATCCAGCCTCCCCTGCTCCCCAAAAGATCACTTTCCAGCTCCTAATAGGACTTGGCCACATGCTAAAAGCCTCCTCCCAAACCTGACCCAACTCTAATAGTGGGTTCATGACTATCCTTTATACAGGTAGTTTTCAGTGACATCTCTAAGTTCAGCAGTGTTTTTTTCTGGAGGTGGCGAAAGGTAGAAAGAGGAAAAATTGTGTCCTTGCCTACCACACCATTTCTATACGACAATGCCTTCCAAGTACCAATTAACTTACAAATATTTAGAAATCAATGTACACTATAGTGTGAGACTGCTTATAGAACAGAATTATACAAAGCTCATTTTGAAAAAGATTACTATACTGCCAAATAATATTCCAGTATCCTAAAAATCACTGTACAATAAAATTCCTCAATTTTCCCTGCCAGCTTACTTATCAAACCAGGTCTTCTTTGTAGGAGCTCCAGGCTCCCCGGAACCAATGGTTCTTTTCCTTGATTCTGAATCCACTACTATCCTCATACTGCTTTTATTAGGAGGCTTTTCTATTTGAAAAGAAAAGAGAGCACAGATTAATATTCTGTTTATCACAGCTATTTCCTTAAATGCATACTGAAAACAAAGTTCTGGCTTTTTGTCCAAATATACATTTTTAAAAGAAATAGAAATAAATGTAGATTCAAATATAATAATCTAAGGGATTTTAACTTATTCTGAATTCATTTCATACCTAACTAAAGAAGACTCAGTAATTCTTACATGTCAAATTACAATATGACTCTGCAAGCCACTTGTTTTTGAGGTGGGGGGGGAAATCCACGTCACTGTTTCCATTTGCCATGACCCTCCTCAAAAATAAATGTCCAAATAAACCATCTTGAAGCTTCGAGTTCACAGTTTTGAAATCAAATGCACAATTTAAATTTAACATTTATTCAAATTTAAATTTATCCAAAATTTAACATTAATACAATGACCTTTAGGAATTGATAACTTAAAAAAAAAGTTGTGACTGAAGTAAGTTGCCTATTTAAATATCAACAGGGTAACACAAAGCATACTTGATTTTTTTTTTTAAAGATTGTATTTATTTATTTATTTGAGACAGTGAGAGAGGGAACACAAGCAGGGGGAGAGGGAGAAGCAGGCTTCTGCTGAGCAGAGAGCCTGACACGGGGCTCGATCCCAGGACCCTGGGATCATGACCTGAGCCAAAGGCAGACGCTTAACGACTGAGCCACCCAGGCGCCCCAGCATACTTGATTTAAAAAGGTATTCAAGATTGAAATGCAGTGCAAAAGATGTGTGTGTGTGTTACTTTCAACACTTTTCATTTACTTAGTTGGAATGTGACAAACATAGGTATATTTAACCTGTTATTCCTAAACTACACTAAAGCTTAAAACATGCAAACTTTAATCCACATAGAAAAATATAATTTTAAATTCCTTTTTAAAGATGGATAAATTGATTGCATATATCTTATTCTTAATATTTCTAAACATACAACTAACCAAAATAACTTAAGGTGTTTCAGCACAACCTCTCTCATGGATGGCTACAACTCTGATCTCCATCAATCTCTCTACTGCACATGAACTCTGAGAGTCAGTCCTCAATTTCTAATTTGTCGGTTTTCTCTGGCCATCTAGTTCTGAAAATCCTACAGGTTTCTCAAAACTCAGAGTACTTACAAAGTACAAATTATCTTCATATCAAATGTACTTTTCAAATCTTTCTTAAGCATTTCTATTAATGAAACTACTATTTGATTTCTGAGTGCCATGGCCACATCCCTTCAATTCATCTTGCATAGATTTCCTCACATTTCTGAAACAAGCTTGGTACAAACTTGCATTATTTTTCACCTAGTCTACTGAACTTTCTGGATTCTCCTTCCAGCAACTCATCCTATATAAAGAACTAGCAAAATCAGTGCCCCCGAGCTCTGCTGCTTTCCTTCCTCTTCAACCTCTTCCTCTAAACTGGCACTTCCCATCAACATTTAAGCAAGCTCAAATTACCCCATTTTTAAATGAAACCTCGTAAAACTACTTCCCCTCCAGCTACAGCCTTCCCTCTCTCCCCATCCTCACAGCTATTTCCTAAAGAGATGTTACACTTGCTAACTTGCTTCCCTACCACCCATTCACTAATCCTCCAAAAACTGGCAGCTGCTCTCATTACTGCATATAACCTGCACATCCTAAATTTGCTGATGTTCTAAAACTTGTTGCTTAAGCTTATAAATACATCCCAGTCCTTCTCTTACTTGACCTCTTGATCATTAAATGCTGTTGATCACCTTCCTCTCCTATCTTCTCTTATTTTTCAGGACTTCTCACCTCCCTGCTTTTGTCTGTGCCTTTTTGACTTCATTTTCTCAGTGCCCTATGTAAGCTCCCTCTTCTCTGCCCACTGTTTCAAATACTGGCATTCTCCAAGCTACTTACTTGGACTTTCCAATCTCACTCTACACAATCACCTTAAGACATCTATTACCATGGTTTCATTCATCATTTTTAGTGATTCTCAAAGGGAAGGAGAGTATATCAGAAACACATGAGAAGGGCTTTCAGAACCTATGTCAGTCAGGCTTGCCGATTTGCGTATGCCTCATTCCATCTCCCTGTACCTCCCACAATTACTAATGGCACAGAAGAAAAGATTAAGAACCACTGTTCTACACACTCATGATTAAAAATCTGTATGTTCTAAACCATCTGTATCTTATAGACCTGATATCCAGACCCTATCTCCAACTGGACATTTCTCTTCAAATGCCCCAGGACACAACAAATTAAATACTTCCAAAACTAAATTTATTTTCCTACCAAATCCTACCAAGTTCCTCTTGGTATACAATTAGTAAATGTATTTAATAAATACATTTAGTATTTCATTAAATAATTAGTAAATTAGTGTCTATTAGTTATATATACTGAGTTTACCCCCACAATATCCTTTTAATAAATTGCTTTTATGCTTAAAATTTTCTAGCACTGGTTTTGTTGACAGCAAATGGAAAACCACTTAGCCCTTACTCCTACCTATATCCAGTCAAGGAACATCTATCAAATTCTTTACCCTCTTAGAAATCTGGAAAGAACAATTCTCAAAGTCTCTCAGTCACTTGCATTAGTAATTCTATGGTATCAATGGGCCTAAATTTTTTCATATGTTTAATGATGATGATTCCCCATCAAGTTTAAAGTACGAAACATAACAACATAATTATCACATAATAGTCTATGACAAATTTAAATTAAGGCCATCATCTACAGACTATAAGAAATGTACACTAATTATGTAATAAATAATATTAAAAGCTTTTAATTATGTATCTGTCACCATCCAGGAAAATAAATTTCAAACCAAATAGGCAAAAGATGAAAACATTTTGGCAGGAGGAAGAATGAAAAAAGATGAGGAAATAGAAATATAGGTTCTACTCAATTTAAATGGGGTGCTAAATCAGTTCTGTGGTACATAAAAACAATGTTATTAGTAGAAAATATATTCCTAAACCAATTCACAAAAAATATTATGTGATGTATATGAAGAACAGTCCTAAAATAATCACTCTATACAGTGATTCTATAGGAAAAGGCATTCAGATTTCTAACCATACATACTAGACATTTTTCTCTCAATAGGGCCACTTCCTGTAACTTGTAACTACACACATGTGGAGCTGAAATTGCCACAACTGCAACTTCTACATGGTAAGATTTATATGCAAAGAGTATGATCCCTCTTCCTTTTCTTAATCACCATCAAAAAAGTTTGCCTGGCACTGGAATGAGTCTAATAAATACTGATCTGCAGTAGCATATATTTTTGCCACACCTAAGCAGCAAGGTAAGAAAGAGATGACTTCATGTAGGAGGTTCCAGTAAAAGCAAGGAGTATTGGTATGATGAAAAGAAAGGTGCTAAGTAGTGACTCAAAGAAAGGGGTTTTCTCTGAACTAGTCAGCAGAGACTTGGGAGATGAAGAGCTACAATTTTAAGTGGCTTATAATTTTCATTTATAAACAATCTTACATCCTTTATAAAAAACTCTTAAAAAATATTTTTCTTCTGTTGTTGTTAATGATAGCTATTAGAATTCCTCAATGAGAATTTAAAAGGTGTGAGGGAAGAGTGGCATCCACATGAAATGCTTTCCTGTATAATGAAAGATGATATAAAATAGGGTATAAAGGATAATGTTCCTCACACCTCTATAACAAAAAGTCCTCTGAACAATCAAGTTAACAGATGCAGAATTTGATAGTTTCAAAGAACAAATAAAAAAATGCAAAGTATAAGTAATCACAAGTTTACTAAACCACCTTAGGTACTATTATTTAACAAGCTGGACTTTTATTCATGATTGATGAGGCATGATTTTTTTTTCCCCCCACTAGAAAAAAAAGATAACAAGGCAAGACCACAAAGAAAATGGGATTTAAAAGTTAGCTGAAGTAGTTAGGAAAAAAAAAATATTTTATTGGCCTACATGTATTTTCCATTATGGATGACAACCCCTCACTTCCTGATATTTGCAGCCAATGCTCCCTCTTTCAAATTATTGTGAGCTCTCTCCCTTCCTCTAAACCTTCATATCATTTTGCACCTCCAAGAGAGCAGTTTTGCTGCCCCAGCTTATGATTTTATCGTCTAAACTCTTATCTTCTCTCATTTAGAAATTTTAGCAAAAAGTCTGTCTCCTCTAAGAAAATTTTAAGAGCGAATGAATCACTTCCTGTAACATAAATCCTTTTGATTAAAATATTATAAGCAAACCAATATCAAATTCTTATATGTAAAATACATATCAAGCACAAGTTTATTAAAGTTTGTATAAACTTATTTCATTATCCAAACTACAAAAAAAAATCTTCAGGAATTAAAGCATTACTCAATCCGAGGACCCCAAGATCACCACCCCAACCAAAGGCAGACACTTAACTGAGCCACCCAGGCACCACTTTCAAGAGTTTAGGGCCGCCTGGGTGGCTCAGTCATTAAGCATCTGCCTTCGGCTCAGGTCATGATCCCAGGGTCCTGGGATCGAGCCCCGCATCGGGCTCCCTGCTCCGCGGGAAGCCTGCTTCTCCCTCTCGCACTCCCCCCGGCTTGTGTTCCCTCTCTCGCTTGTCTCTCTCTGTCAAATAAATAAATTTTAAAAATCTTAAAAAAAAAAAAGTTTAAATGAACCAATTAAGACTGTAAATGACAGGGGCGCCTGAGTGGCACAGTTTAACATGTGACTTCATTTCTCTTGATTTAGACTCAGGTCATGATCTCAGGGTCGTGGGATAAAGCCCCACGTCAGGCCTAGCACTGGGCATGGAGCCTGCTTACTACTCGCTCTCTCCCTCTCTGCCCCTCCCCCCTAAAATAAATAAATAGATTAAAAAAAAAAAAAAGACTGCAAAAGATACAAAGTACCCCCAAAAAAGCTACCTTAGAAAATATGTATTTTTGGGGTGCCTGGGTGGCTCAGTCGGTTAAGCCTTCAGCTCAGGTTACCCCAAGGTCCTGGGATCAAGCTCCGAGTGGGGCTCCCTGCTCAGTGGGGAATCTGCTTCTCCCTCTCCCCCTGCCTTTCCCTCTGGCTTGTGCACACATGCCCTCTCGCTCGCTCACTCTCTCAAAAAAATACAAGTCTTAAAAAAATAAATAAAAGATTTATTCTCCTTTAAAAAAAAAAAAAGAAAATATGTACTTACAGGAAATTCCTTTCCCCTTGAGTGACAGAACAAAGTGTCACCAGTAACACAAATAGAGAACCACACATTACCTTTTCTCTTAAGAGAGACCAAAGGATCAGAGGAATAAACTTAATCACCATCCCTTACTCAACCCCAATAAATGCAGGACCATATTCTTTATAAATGTTTGCCACTCTTGATATGAAAATAAGAAGAAAAGATTAATGAATAGTACCTCTGGGTGGCAAATCCATATCCCCTGATGTTAGTCCTATCAAGTTAGGCCTTTGTGCGTGTACTCTGTGTCTATACATAGGTCTGGAAGTGTTTGTTATGCTTGGGGCTTCAGGATTGTAGCCATCTGTGTCATATGTATCTGGTAATACAAAAACTGTAATTAAAAAACAATTATAAAACGCCATTTGGTAATTTTTTTATATTGATAATAGAAAAAGTAAATTATATAACATTACTAATACAGAGCTAACACGCTATATATATAAAAAAGAAAATTTAGTTTTATAAAAATAAGTTAAATAAAAAATATAATTTAGTCTTATAAAAATCCTGAGGACTTACATTTAATATACATTCACCATTTCTACATTTTATTCTACATGATTTTAGTGAGAAAAATAAACCTAATAGAGCTAGTCACTCTAAAAATTTTTAAATTCCTTATCTAAACTCTGCTCTAAAACCTCACTACATTATGAATATAAAGAGGGGCAAAACTGCACCTGCAGTAAAAAGAGAGGGTGGAGCAGGTGGAGGCTGGTGATGAATGCCAGTTGTTACTACAGTAGGAACAGAACTGGTTGCAGAGTTTGGGGGAGCATCCATGCCAGATGGCTGCAAAGGAGGAAGTGGAGGTGGTGGTCCTGTCAAAACCAAAGAATAAGAAATATCATCTGAAAGCAAACAAATAAAATAAGTTATTGTATATCCAAACATGATATTCTCATTTATCAGCAAAATTATAATATCTATAAACTCAAGTTCTTACAACTGTATTAGTTTTTCAGGGTAAAATATCCTTTTACTATATTCCAAAACAGGTTTGTCTTAAGCTATAAAGAACTACTGAGAGCTGGGATTCATCAGGGATGTGCTAAGTCAGGGCCCCTCCATACCACAGTAAACCATAGGTTTGGCAAAGCCTGCAAAGTGGGGATATATTCTAAATAAGAGTATCTTGCCCTTGGTTTCTAGCAGGCATCTTTAGGATTATTTTAGGTATTTTTAACAAAAGCAAGCATCAAACTATTAACTTTTAAAAAGGCTATGAATGGACAGATAATAGGTACTGGCAAACAAATAGATTTATTTACCTGTGACAGGTGGTAGGCTAGGTGGTAATGGGCCTGGTGGTGGCACTGGGGGTCTCAGATTCACAGGTGGAGGTGTAAGAATTGGCGGAGGTGGGGGAAGCCCAGGAGGAGGTGGTCCTTCAACAACTGGCGGCTGTGCTGGGAAAGGCAGCATGCCGGGAAGATTCACATCTTCTACAACTACAGGGTCACTTCCATGGTCAAAAGGGCACATGTCTCCTCTCATACAGAAACCCTTTTCTGTAAGGAAGAATAATGAGATACATGGAAAGTGTCAGATATATAAATTTTCTGTAAGTTAACAAAGGTAAGATGTTTAAAAATAAGAATATTTTTAATATTGGGCCAGTATAACTAACCATAACACAAGAGCTAATTTCCAGTAACATAAAATACTTACAAAGTAAATATAGCTAACATACACATTAAAAAAGTATATCCACAAATTAAAATGAGTATACCTAGCTAGCAAGAGGATACAAAACTTTTACATATTTTCTGTCATGAGAAGCATTTCCTTATTTTTCATTTCCTTTATTTAAATCTCACTTAAAAGGGGCGCCTGGGTGGCTCAGTCATTAAGCGTCTGCCTTCGGCTCAGGTCATGGTCTCAGGGTCCTGAAATCAAGCCCCGCATCGGGCTCCCTGCTCAGCGGGAAGCCTGCTTCTCCCTCCCCCACTCCCCCTGCTTGTGTTCCCTCTCTCGCTGTGTCTCTCTCTGTCAAATAAATAAATAAAATCTTTAAAAATAAATAAATAAATCTCACTTAAAACTTTCAGAATATTGCAACTGTAGTACAATTTACAAAAACTTTTACAGTAAAACTTTGAGAGTCTTCATCTATAAAATTCTTACAGGTGATACTCACATTTCTAGGTTCTAATTACATGCCAATGACCACTGATTTCTAAAGAAGTGAGTTTTGTCAAGAATGTTTCAGTAGCAGATTCCCAGATAAACAACTCAGTAGATACTACTCCTGTTTGTAAATTCCAAAAATATATTAAGACTTATGTGTAAATAAGCACTATCTTTAGATGGATATACAATAGTCAGTAGTGACTAATGAAGGTTTAAATAATACTGAGGAATTCAAGAAGTGCCTAAGACTAACTTACCACCATTAACTGCGCCTTCTATGAATAACTGCAACCTAAACTTGAAGAATTTAGTCAACTGGAAATACTAATTCAGTACTTCAGGAAACAGAAGAAGACTTACCATCATAGTCTCTACACCGTTTCTTTGGCATTGGTGGTCTTACATATGAGTTATGGTCCACTTGGTCTTCATGAAATTCAGACCAACTTTCAGTAGTGTTATTACCATGATGAGTAGGAGCAATTACTGTAATAGTGCTGCTCAAAGTAGGTACAGGGTAGTGACCAGATGAAATATTAGGTACCGAAGAGACTGGAGTATAATTGTTTTCTAGTGGATCTGTCCTATCCAGGTCGTATTTAGGTTTTACTAGATCCCTTTCTGCAACAAAATATAAATAACTTATAAAATTATACACTATAAAAAAAAGTCCCAGATCTACAAAACAGTGGTATTTTTGCTAAACAGAGAGAAAATGTTCAAATTGTACACAAGCCTCCTTTTCTTTTAAAAACTACTAAATGAATACACAATGTTCCAAGATAAGCTATTTCTTTTCAATATGACCTGAACTATAAAAATCACACAAAATTTGCTGTACTTAATGAGCTTTTTTTTCTTGGAGGGCTGTTTACAGAAAAGAGATCTTTTATTTTCTTCACTGTAATCTTAGTATGCATAACGTCAGCCCACAAAACAAAATATACAATAAAAGTATGGTTATTTTTTCTGTGATGAACATTTAGTTGTAATCGACCCAAAGATCCTAGCATGGCTTTTTAAATAAATAGTATACACTATCAATAGTATTAAATAGTGAAAACTATTTGTTGAAGATGGAAACGGATGAGCTAAGAGGAAGGAAAAGGAGTTCATATTAAACATGAATAAAACCATTAACTGGGCTGTGTTTGGTCCCAAGGAGAGAAAAAAGGTATGAAGAAGATTAGTTAAGTGAAGCAATGTGCAGAAGGCCTAGATCACAGAGAGGGAAAACTCTAAGAGTAAGAGAAGTATAAAGCTTATACAAAGCCTGTAAGTATTATTTCCCAAAGACTAAAGGTGACTACAATAAAAGCTAAAAGAGTAGCAAAAAATCTAAGTTTGAGTAAAGGTGTTTTACTTGAAGTATTTTAGTTGTTTTATTGCCTCTAGTATCTTCCTTTAAATAACACACATTCGAAGAAAAATTATACATGTTGGAAATGACATGCTCTTGCAAATATACTCATCTGAAATGAGAATTTTAACTGCTTTCCTAATTTTAAAATATAACTCTTATATAATAAACTGAACATATTTATACAATTTAATGAATTTTATCTATGTATATACGTGTGAAACCAATCATAACCAAAATAATATAGATACATATTCATGACCCCCAAAAATATCCTTGCACTCCTTGATAATTCTCTGCCCTTTATTCCATCCAAGGCAACCACTGATTTTTTTCTGTCACCAGAGATTAGTTTGCATTTTCTAAAATTTTATATACATGTATATTCTTTTTTGTCTGGCTTCTTTCACTCGGCATTATTATTTTGAGATTCATCCTTTTGTGACATATATCAAAAGTTCCATCCTTTCCTTCCACTGTATGAATGCATCAGGTTATCCATTCACATGACATTTGGGTTGTTTCTAGTTTTTGTCCATTTCAAAGGAAGGTACCATGATCATTTGAGTACAGTTCTTGTGTGGAAATACACTTTTGTTTCTCTTACATAAATACTTTGGAGTTGGGATGGCTGGGTCATTTGGTAGGTGTAGATTTAAATTTAAGATACTGTGAAAGTGTTTTCCAGAGAGTTCCAGTTTATCTCTATCCTTACCAATATTAGATAAAGTCAGCCTTTTTACTTTTAGTCATTGTTAATGGGCATGCAGTGGTGATTGTGGGGTTTTAATTTACATGAAATAAAATTTTTAAAAGAAATTTTTAAAAAAGCATTCATTTGGACCACAAAATACATCAAAATAGAAAAAATGAAGACAACACTGACAAAAATTAAAAACCATTTTTAAAACCCTCAAATACAGCATATTGACAACAGAAGAATGCTAATCAGAACACACATATGTATGGATTATTTACCCCGGCTTCGTGTTCTGCTTCTGCTTCTAGTCCTGCTTCTATCCCTATCCCGGTCACGAAGCCTCTCTTTACTCCAACTTCGACTCCGACTCCTGCTGTAACTTCGACTTCGGCCTCGTCTTCTATTGTACCGGTCTCTATATGAATCTCTTCGAGGAGGGTTTCGATCATAATCTCTTTTGCGAGAACGATCATCTTTTTTCCTCTCATCACGACTTCTAAAAAAATAAATGATCACTTTTAGGAAAGTAAGTGGATACAGAAAATACTCATTAAATGCAAAAGTCACATTTAATTCCTGTAAACATCATGATTCTTTATTCCACCACATATATAGGAAACTCAAATTGAAAAACTGAACACGATCTGCTCAAGAACTCTAAAACCCCTTTTAAGGAAAGTCTCAATCCCTAACCTTATACACAAAGACCTCTATACATCTGCCATTGGTACATCACGTCTCCTAGCACATGCTGTCCTGTACACACACAACCTCATACTTACAGGCATGTAGCGCATCTACTGCCCACACTATTTTTCCCACTTAAGGCTTCAAAAGCATTTAATTTATTCACACTAAAGGGAAACTTCATGTAAAAAAAGGTCTCACATTAAGATTTCACTGGAATTTAAAGTTAGGAAATAAATATAATAATAATATTTGCCAAGCACTATTCTAAATCTCAATTCCAGGACCTACAAATGTGACACAGATAATCTTAGTAAGAAAGGAACTGAGTTACACTTTCCTAGACCAAAAGAAGAGTAGACATTACTTGCCCCTAGGCGAAAGATAATCAAGTCTAAGCATTCATATAAAAGATATCCAATGTCTAAGCACTGAACATGGTTCAATTAATCAATCACCTATTTTCTCTGTATCGGGAACTTGACTGGGGAGGACTATGATTTAGTCTTCTGGAAAACTTCTTCTCTCGCTCTTCCTCCTTTGTGATCTGATATACAAAGAAAAATTTGCATTAAGTTTAGCAAGTTATTCCTTGCCATGTTACTATCTGAATGATTTAACTGATATTAAAATACAGACGTGAAATTGTTCTCTTCTAAAAGTATTAAAAAAAATAAATCTCTTCTAAGTACAATCATTTAATTTAACCATAGAAGAAAGGTTTGCTGAAAGTTGAAGTGAATGCTAAAGAAATTCAGAAATGTTTATCTTAGATAACAGTGGTGAGAAAACACTTAGGCAAATGTCCTCATTTTAACATTATTAGTAGAAAGTCAATTTTAGTTCTTCTTTCAAAAGTCCAACATACACTCATGTTTTGGTTTCACGGATTTGGCCAGGCACCACACACATCGGGAAATAGAGCAGAATGCATTAGAACTAACCAAGTCAGAAAAAGAGATGTAAGAGAAAATGATATGTAAGGTCAAACAGTTCTCCAGTTCTCAGCAGTATGGCAGCTATATATTCCTCTTCCCTACAAGGGGCCTCCATTCGTATTATATTATTAATAGAAAGCAGCCCTGGAAAACATTCCCTTGATCAGTGCGCTACTTTTCTGAGGCCAGAATTTTCCACACTATACTGTCTAGAACACCGTTATATAGGACATTAATAGGTGTTACTAGAAAAAAAAAAAGATTTAGAGGATAAACAAATACAGGAAATACTGAACCTATGGCTTCTGTAAATATGATAGGACTCAAGATTTTGCATTGTTAATAAGAACTCTAAGACAATCTGATGCAGACAGTCTACAGGATAATAAAACAGTGCCCCAGTTTATGCCAGTTGTTCCAATACCCCTCTGGGTAAGAGTCTCTTACAGTCAGAAGTGTCCAATGTTGGGTGATAAATTAAATGGAAATCCTATTAATAGGCCAAACTCTGAGAAACACTGCTTAAAAGCCATTTTTTTTAAGTCTTTTTCTTATACTTTCATTCTCCTCTTCCCACCCATTTCGACCCTTCCCCACCCCCAAAAAAACAGGGTACAATGCACCTTTTCCCTTCTACTTGCTTCAACACACACTCGCAAATAATTTATGTTGACAGATCATCATATTCCACAGTACATGCTCAACTGGGAACTTTTACTATACCCACGGTATTTTAAATCCAGGTTGTCATCTGACATTTTGACAGTTCTGAAAGATCAGGGATAAATATCCTTCAGAATTGGTCAAGAAAACTGTGGAGAAATATTATTATGCCCATAGACGTTAAGACTTAAGGTTTTGCCACTAACTCGTTTTGAGGGAAGACTTCTTATTGCTTCTCAAATCCAGAGAAGACTACTTAAGATTTTCTAAGAATTAAAATATGATTTGCAATAGCAAAAATCTAGAACTAACCCATCAAACTTCCATTGGTGGGCAAAACTTAAATAAATTATTGTGCATCTCTACGTGGTGTAAGCAGTTGCCAGCACAATAGCAACTATCCCTTTCTTCCTTATTAATAGAATCCCTACTGTAAGGTATGAAATATGCACAAAATTATTTCTGGTCTTCTCTCACTGAGAAGTGATAGGGGTGTTTTATGGGCATGTCTGTGTAACTATATACATGTGCATGTGTGTAAATATGTTCAGATACAGAATAAAAATATGAGAATTACTATGTAATGTTATACATATGTTTATATTATTACATAATAAACAAATATTAGTTACATAATCTGTAAAGAAAAAAAGAGTATGAGGGGGAAAAACCCAATCACATCTTCTACCACACAATCTCTCAACAACAATAGGAACTGCCATTTATTGAGAACATACTATGTGCTACACACTACGCCAAGTGCTCTATAGACAACATTTTATTATTCCTCACAACAACCCTACAGTGTTTCCATTTCACAGCTGAGTAAACTAAGGCTTGGCAAAGTAACGTTTTCAAGGTCATACAGCACTGACTGATAAAGCCAAAATTTTAACCAAGATTTATTTGACCTAAAGCTAGGCCAACTGCAGAAATATACCAGCTTAACTGTCAATTAGTTTTGCTCGAATTACAATCTTTAAACATCAAATTAAGAAGATCTGAATTTTTATGATTATTAAGAATGGCAATCTGGTATAAAAGGTGAATTCTTCTAAAACTCTTAAAGTTTTAGGACCTGTCAAGGTCCTTTTACGAGACTACCTTAAAAACAGCCCCCTACAAAATTCAGGCAGGACAGAAGCAAAGAGATCTAATGTCAATCTAATTATTTTCACAGAACACAGATAATGCGAGTCCACAGCTGTAAGATACTATACAGAAAAGAGTTGAAAAGTAAGTCTGAGACTGTCATCCTTAGAAAGGGCTGCTTATTATAAGGTAGGCCCTTGGCTGGTGTCTGTGAAGTTTGATTTCTGGAAGGTTCCCATCATTCCCTGATAATAATAGCTCACTATATGCCTGAATTATTTGTGTCAACGGTATGGTTTTATGCTGAACACATGCTTTCCTCTGGGAGTTTGGAATTTTGGTACCTAGTAGACAGAAGGTGCATCTGTGACCAGCCCTCAATAAAAACCCTGGACACTAAGTCTCTATTGAGCTTCCCTAGTTCAAATGTGTTGAAAACTACTTGTTACATGCATCCTTTGTGACTCTCCTAGGAGAAGCCTCTAGAAGCTTATGTCTGTTTTCCCCCAGACTTCGCAACACCTACTTTTTCCTTTTGTTGATTTTGCTGTAAAGTCATAGCCATGAGTATGACTATGTGTTAAGTCCTATGACTGCTCCTAGGGATGGTCCTGAGGATTCTTGACACAAACAAAGCAAGTAAACCTCAGTTTAATTATTCTTTATATGTTTTTAAAGAACATCTAAAGTTTAACACAAATCCTTACCTCCTCTTTTTTTATATCTTTTTCTTGGTGCTGAAAAAATTCTACCTTTAAGCTTCCTGATGATGGCTGCTCTGGTGGAGGTAGGTAACTCTTTGTATTCACAGCATCAAAAAGCTTTTCCACAAATATCTGCGTCTCTAACAAAAAAAAAAAAAATCAAAAAACCAAAAACCCGCAGATTAAAGACATTTGCTAAGATATGAATTCTCCCCTTCTATATATCAGAGTTCAATATGATGAAATACACACTGACTTTTATAACTCTAGAAATTAAACTAAGACCAACAGCTTCCCAACCAGTGTGTCATGACACAAATCCTATGGTAATACTAAACCTATTCAATTTCAGGGTAGTGGAAGTAGGATGGCCAGAGCTTCTGGGCCCGTGGCTTCCAGCCATGACTATTCTCCAGGTACCCTGCGCCCAGAGTGCCAAACACAAATATTATCATCTAGATGGTAGCAAAGTGAAAAAAGTTAGAAACACTATCTAGACAACATCCCAAGTAGTTTCTTAAGCAGTACGATTTTTAAATAAATAAGCATTCATTTACTTAATCTTTTAAGGAGAAATATTGGCCTCCTTTAAGAAAGAGAATAAAGATATTAATGAAAAAGGTTTTCATTATAAATAAGCTATAACTATAATCAGTAATAATACTGTTTATTCAACTTTGCTATAATTAGAGTCTGTTCTCTTATTGAGTTCCTTTAATATTATGGAAAGTCTTGCTTTAAAGGATTTATTAAAATAAACTACTATTTTTAAACCAAAGATCTTACCTTTTTGAAGAAATACATCCAGTTGATCAATACATAATGCCTTTAACTCTTTCTCACTTTTGTCTTTCTTTACCAAAGCGAGAACATATTTTGCTAGGGCTGATGGATCTGCATCACAACTGAAGAAAAAAAGCAATGTTGAAGGAAATTTAGCCATAAACAATTGCACATTCTAAAAATTCCAGTTACAAACAGACTTAGTTGGTATGATAGTTAATTGAATTATATGTAAAAAGCACCTACCCCATGGAAGGCAATGAAGAAATATAAGTTCTCCCTTATAGTAATATATTTTACATGACATACATAGCCATTATTCCGTATTCTTCCACATTTGTACTAATGTATGTATTAAACTCGGTAGGCTTTATTATTATTAAAAAGAGAAATTATAACAAACTAAAAACAGTACCAGAGCATCAAAAACTATTAGCGTGGAACCAATAAAAACACAAAAAGTGCCCTCCCCTTTCCCCTACCCCAAGAACTAAACAGCTAGAAAACCCAGACAGAGAGGGCACTAAAAGAAAACGTGAAAACATACAACTTTAGAAACAGACCCAAATAAGTAAATATATGAATTTTGATTTTATAAAGGTAGCGTCCAAGTCAATGTGCAAGAGATGAACTATACAATAAATGATATTGAGACAAGTGGCAGTTATTAAAAACTAAGTTGGTTCTATAACTGATTCCATACACCACGATAAACCTAAAACTGAAAAATATGAAGCCACTAAAGTATTAGGAAAAAAACAAGGAAGTTATTTTATAACTCTGGAGTAATGAAGGCTTTCTGAATAATGACAGAAATCTGTATTACAAGAGTAATTTGATTATACAAAAACAAAGGCAAAAACTTCAGAATGAAAAGTCAAAAGACAAATAAAAAAAGTTCAAATAATTTAACCCATTCCAAAAAGTGAATTCTCCTAATATGTAGTTTCTATCAATCAGTTAAGACCAAAATCCTAAGGGAAAGAAGATAAAGAATATGAATAGATACTAAAGAGAAAAAGTAAGTCTAAATATGAGTAAAAATACACCCTCATTCGTAAGAGAAATTCACTTAAGCTATATTGAAATACCATTTTTCAGCTATAAAGCTGGCAAAATCTAAAGATATGAATATATATTCTGCAGATAAGGTATGGGGATACACACAGTTTTTAAACACTGTGGCTGCTGTGAGGAGACTGGTAGCATACAATCACAAGTGCAAATGACCTAGCAATTCTATTTCTCTGAAGTTACATTACAGACATACTTACATATTCAAAGTGACACATACACAGGTCATTGTCACACTGATTGCAAAATAAAAAATGTGCAAAATGTCCATTTACAGAGGACTGGAAAAAGAAATTATACTAATCTACACAAGGGAATGGAATACAGCAAAAAGACAAAAAAAGAATGAGGAAGTGTTCCAATCATAGAGAAATTTTCCTTATCAATTTGTTATATTCAAAAAGCAAGGTAGAGTTTATAGCAGCAATGTCCACAATAGCCAAACTATGGAAAGAGCCTAGATGTCCATCAACAGATGAATGGATAAAGAAGATGTGGTGTACATATGCAATGGAATATTACGCAGCCATCAAAAAATGAAATCTTGCCATTTGCAACGACATGGATGGAACTAGAGGGTATTATGCTACGTAAAATAAGTCAATCAGACAAAGACAAGTATCATATGATCTCACTGATAATGAAGAATTTGAAAAACAAGACAGAGGATCATAGGGGAAGAGAGGGAAAAATGAAACAGGACGAAACCAGAGAGGGAGACAAACCATAAGAGATTCTTAATCTCAGGAAACCAACTGAGGGTTGCTGGAGTGGTGGGGGGTGGGAGGGATGGGGTGGCTGGGTGATGGACACTGGGGAGGGTATGTGCTATGGTGAGTGCTATGAATTGTTTAAGACTGTTGAATCACAGACCTGTACCCCTGAAACAAATAATACATTATATGTTAATAAATTAAAAAAAAAAAAAGCAAGGTAGAGAAAACCGGCTATCATGTTACCATTTGTGTGGGGGAAAGAGAAGAAATTATATATTTGGATTGGCTTATATGTGAATAATAAATATGTGGAAGTACAAACAAGTAATTATGGTTATTGCTTTTTTTTTTGGATGGGGGGAGATAGTGGGGGCTAAGTGAAGGCGGAACAGAGTGAGCAAAGAAAGTTTTTGATGCCTGAGCCATGCCCAATCCTGACAAAAAGCCAGATAATTGTTTTTCAACTAAGCTAAGATTGTTACCCATGTAATTAATGGTCATTTTACAAGTTAGGCTAAATAAGAATAAAATAGTAGCAACAGCCAAGCACTAACATCTATCCACCGAACACCTAGTTTGTGCCATGAACTGTACATACTGTATTTATTAGCTCTATTCTGTAACAGTTCTACAAAAGTATAGCAGTAACCTAGGTCACTGAATCAAAAAGTACATCTTTAAAAAGACAATGAAGAGGGCGCCTGGGTGGCTCAGTCGTTAAGTGTCTGCCTTCAGCTCAGGTCATGATCCGACGGTCCTGGGACTGAGCCCCACATCGGGCTCCCTGCTCAGTGGGAGGCCTGCCTCTCCCTCTCCCACTCCCCCTGCTTGTGTTCCCTCTCTCACTGTCAAATAAATAAATAAAATCTTAAAAAGAAAAAGACAATGAAGAACTTTGGTTGCACAGTAGAAAACACCTATAGAAAAACCTGACTGCAAGTGAATCAACAGGCGTAATTCAACCATTTGTGTTTTGCTTTGTTGTATTATAAAGGCTACACAGATAAATTTAATACAGCGTCAGAACTGACAAATAGTCTATTAAGGAACTAGTATAGCATTTATCATATGTTCTAAGACTTCCTAGTCTACATTACTGTGGTCATTAAGTACGTCTTCCAATTCTTCACTCCTCCCTTTAGAGGGTAGAGCCTGATTCCCCACCCTTTGAGAGTAGGCTCAATTTAGGGACTTGCTTCTAAACAAACAGCAGAAGTGATGGTGTCTACCTTCCGAGACTAGGACATACAAAGTATTGTGGCATCATCCTTGCTCTCTCTCTGGAATCACTTCTAGAGACAACAGCTGCTATGTTCCAAGCACACTCAAGCAGCCTTATGGAAAGCACCATGTGGCAATGAAATGAGGGTTCCAGTCAACAGTCAAGAGGCCTGAGGTCTCTTGCCAATACCCATATGTGAATGAGCTTGGAAGCCGATTCTAGTCACCGTAGAACCTTGAGAAGACTGCAGAACCATCTACAGCTTAACTGCAATCTCATGATTCAGAGCCAGAAATACTCCACTAACCTGCTTCCAAATTCCTGACACAGGAATGATAAATGTCATGAGGGGATAAATGTCTGCTGTGTTACTAAGTTGCAGGATAATTTGTCAGTAATCATACTTTTCTCATAGATCTATTTCCATTTATTTACAAAGACTTGAAATGGGCTATTAAACAAGAAACAAGAAAAAATTCTACTTTAATGGTACATGAAAGATTTTTGTAAAGACTTTTTCTTTGAAATTTACTTCAATATACTTAAACTAACCTTTTAAAAAAATACAGACAAAATGATTTATGATTTTTTCATGTTTTATCATAATGAGCACAGAAATACTTACATCTGTGATGAAATAAGCACAAAGAAATGGGACAAATATAACCTCATGATGATCTATAGATATACTTACATCCAGCAATTTGGTAATACTGCATGACAAATCATGAAACAATGCCTATTCAGGTTAGGTAATCTGAATAAGCACAGTCAACTAAACACTTAACTAGACATCAAGCTAAACATACTTCAGTTTACTGAAAAATCACTGTGAAACATAATACTACCACTATGTTATACCTTTTTATTGCAACTGCTGTTAATAAACAAATTTAGAGGGGCGCCTGGGTGGCTCAGTTGTTAAGCTTCTGCCTTCAGCTCAGATCATGATCCCAGAGTCCTGGGATTGAGCCCCACACCGGGATCCCTGCTCCACTGAGAGCCTGCTTCTCCCCCTCCCGCTCCCCCTGCTTGTGTTCCTGTTCTCGCTGTCTCTCTGTCGAATAAATAAATAAAAATATTTAAAAATAGATAAATAAATTTAGAGTCTCCACATTGAGTCCAAATCCTATAATTTAATTCAACATTGGTCTTATTGTGAATTTTCAACTTAATAATGGCCTTGCTAATGACTTAACCGTGACTTTACATTTCTCTTAACTAAACACCAAATCTATTCCACTGCCACTCCGTTACTTTTCTAAATATGATACTTTAAGTCAATCAAAATTTTAGCAGTTAAAAATATAAGGGTGCCGCGGTGGCTCAGTCGGTTAAGTGTCCGCCTTCAGCTCAGGTCATGACCTCAGGGTCCTGGGATTGAGCCCCACGTTGGGCTCCCTGTTCAGCAGGGAGTCTGCTTCTCCCTCTCCCTCTTCTGCTCCCCACTATTCGAGCTCTCTCTCACATAAATAAAATCTTTATAAAAAAATGCAGAAAAAGGCCTTTGTGATTTCTGTATTTATTATGGTTTATAGACCACAGTTTTATAAAACAAGACAGAATCATTCCTGAACAATCACTGCTCAACATCTCCTATAGGAAGCTACTGAACTGAATAAAAAAAATAAAATAAAATCACAACCACCACAGCAAATCAACTACCATACACAAAAATTCTAAATCCTTGACACAGTCTGAAAGGGCAAATTACTCTTTAAAATTTGTTAAACTGCAAATTATACAGTAGAAACAAGGTTTATAATTTCACATTTAATGGCAAAATGGGTGAATTTACATTTGAGAGGCAATTTTTCTTAAATCCGATAAAAAATCATTTCATATTTAATATTTTTAAAAACAAAAAAAGATATGTACTTGTAAATTACAGCTGAGTAAAAGAATATCTGAACTATAGAAGTTTAATAATATGCCACGTTATAAATTAAGGAGAAAGGGTAAAATACGCGTTCTCTTTTCTACGTTTTAATTAAAAGTGCCAATGCTACTTCATCTGAACACCCAGCAACAACCTGTTATGCAAAATTAATGCAGTAAAAATGTTTAAATTACCTAATCAAAAGAAAATTATATTAAGATAGTAAGGGGTAATTTAAAAAAAAAAAAGTCTCCATGGCAAGCAAGACTATTCATACAGTACTTTACGGCACCAGTTGCCACTGCTGATGATAGGTTTGCAGTCTGAATGAACAGATCTTGTCAGAGCTAGACTTTACCCTATGCTATGTTACTAGCATTCTAGAAACAGTTAAAGAAAAGTGGGACTGAAATCTTTCAGATCAGAGAAAGAAAGGGGACAGATTTTGAAAATGTTTAAGTACAAAGAACACTGAGTGACAGACTTCATCCGTATCTAAGCAAACAGGCTGAATTCCCACTGATTCTATGTTCCATAAAGACTTCTCAATCCAGTAAGTACAGAATCTGCCAATAAAGCATCAAACTAACCACAGAGTGCTCCAACTCCAATTACGTGTGTGTGTGTGTGTGTGTGTGTGTGTGTGTGTGTGTGTGTTGGGGGATTGAGAGGGTTGGGTGGGCAAAACAAACTACAAAATAAGGCCGGCATGAGACACGACTTGCCAACAGCATTTGTGAAAGGCGGGGTGGAGGAGAAGCAACTAAGTATTTTAGTATGTCAAATGAGATAAAGTGTGAAATGGTTGGGGGAAAACTTAAATCATAAAGATGCAATAAGAAAACAGTACTAGAGAGGAAACAGCGCAGCAGTTCCCAAGTCGTAGGGAGAGCCACTGCTTTCACTTCAAGGTGTCACCTTTTACAAATACATAAGCAAACTCAAACAGATTCCTGGAAAATGACCAGAATGGTAAATGGATATCAGTATCAGAGAGCTTACAAGGGATTCTCAGCCTGGAAAATTGAAATGTCAGAGAGAACTTGGTAGGTTTTCAAATAATTGAAGGGCTATCACAAGAAAGATTACACTTATTCAAGACATCCTCCACGGGATATAATTAGAACCAATAAGTGGAAGGAACAGATTTTGGCTTAAAATAGAGATGAACTTTTTTAATAATCAGAGGCCTCCCAAAGGCAGAATAAACTGCCTGAAAGAAAAGTGCATTTTCCATCATTAGAATGGTTTCAAGCACAGGCTGAACAGCCCCTGGCAGATAAGCACTGGATTGAATAGTAAATCCCTCACAAACCTGAAAGAGTATAATCCTTAGGTTTAATTTTGTTTGTGGAATACTGTGCCAAATATATGAAATATAAGATAATATAGTATTCTTTTCAATTATTTTGTAACTATTAGCAATAAAAAAATTTAAGTGACCTGGCACTACAGATAAAATACGTGCTATATAAGAGAGTTTTATCAAAAACATACCAAAACCCAAAAACAGAAGTTCTTACACACATGTGTAGCCTCTGGGCCTAACACAGTACCTAAGAGAGAATACAGAGAAAGAGAGAATATATACAAATCTATCTCACTAGATCAACAGCTCACTTTTATCAAGGACCCTTTCTTTTTCATCTTCATGAAGTACTTAGAATAAAATAAGTTGATTATCTTCCAAATATCACATTCATCTTTCAAAAATATTTAACAAGCACCTACTATGTAAGGCACTGTTCTAGATCCTGATGATGCAACTTCGAAAAAAAATTCAGTCCTTGTCCTCACAGAATTTACACTGGGGCTGTTGAAGCTCCAGTGGAGGAGACACAATACGTACATAGATACACACAACATATTGACATGTAGACAAGTGCTCTGAGGAAAAATAATGTAAAGCATGAAGATAAAATACAGAGTAAAAGGAATGAAGAGAAGGAAAGAGGAAAGAACAAGAAAGAGGAGAAAAAAATGAATGAATATATATTAGATGAAATCATCAAGGAAGAATCCTGATGAAGTAACCATTTAAACAGGGATCAGAATTTAAACAGGGATCAAAATGGAGTACAAGCAAGCTTTGGGCTATCTGGAAAAAGGACAGCCCAGGCCGAGGGAGCCCAACAAAAAAGGTCTGAACTGGACACCTACTTATACATGAGACACAGGAGTCCAGTGAGTTGGAGAAAACAGAGTATTCATGAACAGCTGGATATCTAATCTCTCACCTCTTTAAAGATTTAAAATCAAATGCTCAATGAGCTTTAACAAATTAAATGTCCAGATCACCATGAAGTCATTCAAACCAATGATTTTAAAGGCATAAAAGTAAAATTTTAACAATCTCTGAATTTGTGTTAAGGATATAGTAATAATAATGAAAAACATTAGTAGGGGTAACCATCTAAGAAGGTCATTCTTTTCCAAAAGTATCTGAGGAGGGAAGTACATATGCTAAAAAAGTTGGAGAAGCCAAAGCAATGCAGAAAATCAAATGTTAATAATAAAATAAAACCTCCCAAAAGAACTGACATGAATCAAATCACTCTTAGATATAAAGATTGTAAATTAATCTTCCTAACACACTCTTCATATTAGTTTTTACTTTTCAATTTAGGACTTTCAAAATAGTAATGACAAGGAAAACAAGAAAAGCTAGCCTTCCAGTACATTCTTTCAAAAAGAAGTTTGTTTTGCTTTGCTCAAGTTTCTTGGAGGCTTTAGAAATTCAGTGGAAGATAACTGAAGGAATTTAACCCAAGCTTCCATTTTTGGTAATCTTGAGAAGGTGTAGCTGGAGGTGGCAGTGGAAATTAAAAATTAAATTTAAATATGTTAACTCAGTAACTTTAGAACACGGATATACACCCACATCTGTTCCTTCCAAATTTTCACTTTATATTCAAGAAAAATATCTAATTTGCATCAAAGTCATAGTTCTATTATTCTGTACTTAGGATTACTCTTTTAAAACTCCAAATCCCATTACAACAAATATAATACATACACTGAAAAATTCAATTGCCATTGTTTACTATACAGTTTCATTCAATTCAAATAAGGAAGCAAAAATGGATTATTTGTATGTAGTAATTAGCTACAGCAAAAGTTATTCATTAAGAATTATCATACCCACTTCATATCTAAACATGATCCATCCATGAGCGTAATACAAATCACTTCTTACCACTGCAAACTTAACCACTACATGTAATTACATGTAATTACAACACTGAAAACTATTCAGTCAGTTCTCTCATTCCCTGTATTACCCAAGAAATAGCAGCAATGCCTTCTTTCCTTGAGAACAGTAGTCCTCAAACATTTTGGTCTCAAGATCAATTTACATGTTAAAAACTATAGAGAACTCCAAAGAGTTTTTATTTAAAAGGGCTACATCTACCAATATTTACCATATTAGCAAAACTGAAAAAAATTAAATTATTTAGTTTAAAATAACAAATCAAATAAATAACAAACCTACAATTTAACATAAGAAGCCCTTGGGGGGGTGGCATTCAAAAGGAGGAATTTAATAAATGGAGACTCTAAGGGTGTAAGGCTAACTTTAGGCACAGCTGGATTCAGGAGTTCAAATGATATCACCAGGACCCTCTTTCCATTCTGCTTTCCCTTGAACTCATTTCATTTTAAGCAGGCCCTCTCCACATGGCAACAAAAACAGCCCTGAGCAGCTCCAGGTTTACATCATTCTGATAGCTAGTGAATCCAGGGAAAGGGGACTGCTTTCCTCTCCTCCTGCATCATATTGGTCCTTGAAAATTACTCAAGAATCTTCCCCAGTTTGGGTCATTTCCCTACGCAGGGCAATGATGGGCAGAGTTCCATGAGTAAAAGCCTCCCCTGAAACTAAATACCCTATTTTTTAATGAAAAAACAATTATATTTCTACAACAGAATAAAAATCTGGTGAGAAAACTGACAATGTGTCACAATTTTGCAAATACCATTAAATGTCTGGCTTAAAAGACGACAGAACAATTTTAATATCTACTTTTATATTCAATCTGTTGGGATATACTATTTTGGTTGAAATGCATAAAGAAATCTGACCTCATACAGATCTATAGTTAGAAAAGGGAGGACTTCACAGACCCTATGAAAGGTCTCAGGAAAGCTCAGGAGTCCTCCCATCACACTTGAGAACCACGGTTTTAAAATTCATTTTAAAAGTATCTGTTAAGTGATTCAAAGACAAAGTCAATCCTCATCTTCAAAGACAAGGCCCACCAACTCAGATTGGAAAACTCTATGCTGTTCACAGCAAATAACAGTAGCCCAAATGGCAAACTGAGCACAGACAGGTATAGTTATAGTATCATGTCACAGAACTCTCTCTTAAAAGTGGGACTGGAGGTGAAATGCTGATATGGCAGCCCACAGCAAAACTGCACATTTAGTACATGTTTTATATTCCAATTCAGAGAAGACTGGAGTTCTCTGGGAAAGGACTCTGGCCTCCAAAGGCTACCTCTTCAGTTACTCATATTCACATTTTACCTACTTATAAACCAGAGCCGAGGTATTTCATCCTTTCAGTTACTAAGAGAGAGAGGAAGCCAGGAACCATTTTCTTTCATGACCAAGAAGAGACAGAATTATCCAAAAGAAATAGCACTAAGACAAGAAGTCTGAAAAAAAAAAAACTTAGCTAACTGAACTTTAAAATAATTCAGTATGTAACCTGAAAATAAAAAGAAATTCCCCCTACCTGTTTTTCAAGAGCCACAGAATCCCCCTTTCTGAATACTCATGAGTAAATTTTAACCCTTTGGAAGAGATAAATAACAAAATTCAACTAAGTAGAAACATTCTATAAATTTTTCCTGAAATGCCAGACCTTAAGATCTGTAAGCATGTCTGTCCTGTAATTGTTGCTATGGGTATGCTATGCTTGTCTGTTTCCCCTACAGGGATTCTAGGTAACTATGCCTACCTTTTCCCCAGACCCAACTACAATGTGTTGAAAAGTATCAACTAATTATCATACTATGTAAGAGCACATTAAATCAAGAGTATTATCAACAAAAACTCACAAAAAAACAGCTCTTAGTTTAGGTCAAAACCAATTATGACAAGTTCAAGACCTGTCACAGATACAAAAAAAGTCAATAAAATGTCTCAGCATACTGACAAGTCTTTCCTCCTTGCCTTTCCTCCTCATATATATTCAGTACACAAGTCCCAAGAATATTGCCATTTCTTCTCAATCTCCTGCCGAAGTCCAAATTCAGGCATTTCACAACTCACTCTTAAATCTACAAGAAAAAACTGCTAACTAATCTTCTTTGCCTCCAAAAACGCTATATAATCAAACATCTACACACCCCAGTATCCTTTAAAAAAAAAAAAAAAATCTGATCAAGTTACTACCCAGATTTAATTTATCTTTCCCAGTATACCACAAGCTAGTCCCCAAAATGTCCAAACACTTCAGCATGGCAACAAAATTTAATCTAACTCTGAAACCAACAAAGGCTGCTGGAGTCAAAAGCCTCTTCCTAACCAAAATGAATAGTCCTAATTCCTCACAGAAATGTTCTTCCAATTCTGGCTATTTAATGTCATCAGAAGCTTCAAACTTTAACAGAATCCAATTTGAGAGAGTGCATGAAAAACTTCAGAGACTGGTCACTGCAAGTGTATGAACAGTTTTCAAATGGGATCTACCTCGTTCACTATTATAAAGAATGAAACTTTATAAAAGGTAAAGTAAAGGGGCGCCTGAGTGGTTCGGTCGTTAAGCGTCTGCCTTCGGCTCAGGTCATGATCCCAGGGTCCTGGGATCAAGCCCCGCACTGGGCTCCCTGTTCCGCGGGAAGCCTGCTTCTCCCTCTCCCACTCCCTCTGCTTGGGTTCCCTCTTCGCTGTCTCTGTCAAATAAATAAATAAAATCTTTAAAAAAAAAAAAAAAGGTAAAGTACTAGAGATATGAAAATAATATAAACCTATGACTATAGTCACATTGGCAATCTCTTATAAAATGCCCCCCAAAAGGTCTTGAAGTACTTATTACATTTAAAACTATATTACAGACATCAGCATCATTGCAACATGACTCCTTCCCTTTTTCTCTCCTCTCTGATTTACAACTAATTAGATATCCATAACTGAAGAGGGAAAAAAGCACCTCTGCACAGGATAGCAGAACACCTGAGAGATCTATCCATCTGTGCACCTAGAAGTGAGTGGACTGGATCACAGAGGCTATAGCAACAGCAGACAAGGTGGTGCCTGGTCCAGCAGGAAGCCAGCACAACCTTTGCAGCAGAGGAGGTGGTGGGTAAAGGCAGAATAGGGCTCTGTCTGACCATGCATGCTAAAGCTACAAAAACCAGCTGCTCTCTCTGCAGAGAGACCACAGTGACTGGGAAGAGGGGAAGGAAAGGGAAGTAGGCAAAGAGAACTGAAGGAAAGGGTCTCCTGCTATCTGCCCTGGGGGGTAAGAGGACCACCCATGGACCTCTGGTACCCCCACCACCACCACCAACTTGAGGATCCCCCGCAGACCACTAGCATACCAAAACCCTGAAGTGCTAAATATACACCTCTCCCCAAGCTCTGCAGCCACCCTTTGGTCCCCCTTTTTTTTTTCTTTTAAATGTACCTGCTGAACAACCTTAACGTGAGTCAGCTCTGGTAAGAGAAACCAAAAGCTTGTACTATAGTGCCACCTTCTGGGAAACAAAATGAAGGCTCCTAATTACAAACCTGCTGAATTGTTAAGAATCAAAGCAAACAAAACCTTGCCTAAAATAAGAAAGATGTTTACTACTTCAAATGGCGAAGTCGAAGCACTTCCTATCAAACACCATTAAAAGTCACAGTAATAGAGTGTCACAATAAAAAATGACAATTTTCCAGCAACTGAACCCAAAGACATGAAATACTGTGATCTAATTGATAAGGGATATAAAACAGCTATTATGAAGAAATTCAATGAGTTACTAGAAAACTCAGAAAAGCAACTCAATTATCTCAGGGATAAAATTAACAAAGAAAAGGAGTACTTTACTGGAGAAATTAAAATTGTAAAAAAAAAAAAAAACCCCACAATTCTGGGGTGAACTCAATATATGAAGAATGAATTAGAATGCACTGGAAATGGAGAAGATCCTATGGAAGAGAGAATTAGCACACTCAAGGATAGAAATATAGAAATGATTCAGATGGAAGAGGAGAAAGAACTAAGATTTTTAAAAAGTAAAAAAAACCCAGGGCACCTGGCTGGCTCAGTCAGTAAAGCGTAACATTCTTGATCTCAGGGTCATGAATTCAAGCCCCACAATAAAAGTATCTTAAAAAAGAAGAGTGGGAGAAGGGAGCACAGAACATATTTAAATGATAGTTGAGAACTTCCTAAACCCAAGGAAAGAACTGGATATACAAAACCACAAAGCTAACAGAACACCTTATTATACCAACACAAAAAGACCTTCTCCAAGATACATTATATGAAAACTGTCAAAAGTCAACAAGAATTTTAAAGCCCAGGAAAAAAGAGAGTAACCTACAAAGGTACTCCCATAAGGCTATCAGCTGACTTCTCAGCAGAAACTCTATACTCCAAGAGAGAATGGAATAACCTATTCAAAACCCTCAAAAGATAAAAACCACCAGCCACTAGCAGTTATTTTTGAGATACAAAGGAGAAAAGAGGTTTTCCCAGACAAACAGAAGTTGAGAGAGTTCACTATCACTAGACATGCTCATAAGAAATGTTAAGGGGTGCCTGAGTGGCACAGATGGCTAAGTGTCCAACTCTTGGTTTTCACTCAGGTGGTAATCTCAGGGTCGTTAAAATGAGCCCTGCATCTGGCTCCATGCTCGGCATGGAATCCGCTTAAGACTTTCTCTCCCTCTTACCCTCCCTCCCATGCTTGCTTGCTCCCTTTCTCTCTAAAATAAATATATCTTCCCAAAAAAAAAAAGTTAAAAAGAGCTCTTCAAGCTGAAATGAAAAGACCAAAGTACAGAAAACTCTGATTAAGGTAATAAATAGAATGCTCAGAATTAAAATACTGTAACTCTTTTTTAGAATAGTATATCAAACTCTTTAACTATGGCACAAAGGTTTAAAAAAGCGTATCAGAGAGGCACCAGCTGGCTCAGGTGGTGGAGCATATGACTCTAGATCTCAGGGTTGTGAGTTCGAGCCTCACATTGGGCATGGAACCTACTTAACATAAAAAAAATTAGAAATTTTTAAAAAGCACATTATTAAAAATATAGCTACAACTTGATAATGAAACCACAATATAAAAAGATATAACTTATGGGGCGCCTGGGTGGCTCAGTTGGTTAAGCGACTGCCTTCGGCTCAGGTCATGATCCTGGAGTCCCGGGATCGAGTCCCACATCGGGCTCCCTGCTCAGCAGGGAGTCTGCTTCTCCCTCTGACCCTCCCCCGTCTCATGCTCTCTCTCTCTATCTCATTCTCTCTCTCAAATAAATAAATAAAATCTTTAAAAAAAAAAAGATACAACTTATGACATCAAAAATATAAAAGGGGAAGTTTAAAAAGATGGAATCTTTATAGGCAAATGAAGATAAATTTTTATTAGCAGAAAAAGGACTGCTTGTCTAAGAGATTTTTTTATGTAACCTCATGGTAACCACAAAGCAAAAATCTACAGCAGAGACATGAAACTAAAAAAATGGGAGACTGAGCAAATCACCATGGAAAACCAACTTACAGACAGAAACAAAAGGAAAAACAATGGAAAAAAAAAAAAACAAATAAAAGAACCAGAAGAAAAAAGACGAAATAGCAGTAGTAAATCCTTACATATCAATAATCATCCTAAACATAAATGAACTAACTCACCAATCAAAGCAGAATAGCTGGATGGATTAAAAAGACAGAACCCAACTACATGCTGCCTACAAGAGACTGATTTCCACTCTAATGACACACACAGGCTCAAAAGTGAAATGATAGAAGATGATATTCATTCGAAGCAAACAAAAACAAAAAGGTGGGCAGAGCCATAATTACATTAGACAAATAGACTTCAAGCCAAAAAAGGTAACAAGAGTCAAAGAATGTCATTATATAATAAAAGAGTCAATACATTAAGAAGATATAGCAATGTTAAATATACACACTCCCAAATCCTGAGCAATGAAATATATTAAGCAACTAAAAAAGATCTTAAAGGAAAAACAAACAGCAATACAATAAGTAAATGTAGGGGATTTCCATACCCCACTATCTGTTATGGACAGATTATCAAGGCAGAAAATCAACAAGGGAACATTGGAATTGAACCACATTTCAGAACAAATGGTCTTAACAGACCTATATAGAACATTCCATCCAACAGGAGCAAAATAAACATTCTTCTCAACTGCACATGGAACAGTCTCCAAGACAGAGCACAAGATAGGCCACAAAACAAATCTCGGCAAATTTAGGAAGACAGAAATCATACCAACTATCTTCCCTAACCACACCGGTAGAAACTAGAAATCAACAAGAGGAAAGTAAGAAAATCTACAAATACGTGGAAACTAAGCAATGTACTTCCAAACCACTGGGTCAAAGAAGAAACCAAATGGGGAATAAAAAATTATCTTGAAATAAACACAACATATCAAATATTGTGGGATGCAGCAAAAGCAGTTCTGAGGAAAATTTATAGCAGTAAGTGCATATATTAAAAAATTAGAAATATCTCATATAAACAACTTAACTTTACAACTCAAGGAACAAAGAAAAGAATAAATTAAGCCCAAAGTTAGAAGAAAATAATAATGATTAGAGTAGAAATACATGAAATAAATACCAGATAAACATCAGAAAGGATTAACAAAACTAAGAGCTGGTTCTTTGAAAAGATAAATAAAACTGATAAACCTTTAGCTAGACTAAGAGGAAAAGAAGTGAACGCTCCAAAAAAAAAAACAAAAAATAAAATCAGAAATGAAAAAGAAGGGTGCCTGGGTGGCTCAGTTGGTTAAGGGTCCGCCTTCGGCTCAGGTCCTGATCCAGGGTCCTGAGATCAAGTTCTGCAACGGGCTCCCTGCTGCTTCTCCCTCTGCCTTTGCCCACCCCCATCTCTCATGAATAAATAAAATCTTAAAAAAAAAATGAAAAAGAAGGCATTACAATACAATAGCTATTACAGAAATACATAAACTCTTCAGGTACTATAAATAATTATATGCCAACAAATTATATAAACTAGATGAAATGTATACATCCCTAGAAACACACAGCCTACCAAAACTGAATCAAGAAGAAACAGAAAATCTGAACAGACCAATAATTAGTAAAGAGATTGAATGGGTAATCAAAATCTCCCAAAACAAGAAAATGCCAGGACTAGACGGCTTCAGTGGAGAAGTCTATGATGCATCTAAAGAATTAACCCCAATCATCCTCATAGTCTTCCAAAATAACGAGGAGTAAACACTTCCTGACTTCTTTTATGAGGCTAGCATTACCCTGACACCAAAACCAGATAAGGATACCACAAAAAAACTACAGACCAATATCCCTAATGAATACATATGCAAAAATACCCAACAAAATATTAGCAAACCAAATGCAAGAACACATTAAAGGGAGTATACATCACAACCAAATGGGATTTATCCCTGGGATGGAAGAATGGTTCAAAATATGCAAATCAACAAATGTAAGACATCATATCAATAAAATGAAAGATGAAAATCACACGATCTCAACAGATGTAGAAAAAACATTTGACAATATACAACATCCCTTCATAATAAAAAACCTTAACTGACAGACCAGAGCCATAACCGCAACACAATAAAGGCTATCATATAGGACAAACTCACAGCTCACATTATACGCAATGGAGAAAAACTGAAAGCTTTTCTTCTAAGATCAGGAATAAGACAATGATGCCCACTCTCATCTCTCCTATTCACTATAGAACTGGAAGTCCTTGCTAGAGCAATCAGGCTAGTCAAAAGAATAAGAGGCATCCAAATTGGAAAATAAGATGTAAAACTATTTCCCAATGACATGATTTTATTTAAAAAAAAAAAAAAAACCAAAGATTCAACCAAAAAGCTTTTGGAATTAATCAATGATTGCAGTAAAGTTGCAAAATACAAAATCAACATACAGAAGTCAGTTGCATTTCTTTATGCTAATGATGAAACACTGAAAAATAAAGAAAACTATCCCTTTCACAATACCACCGAAAATAAGAAAATACCTAGGAATAAATTTAAGCAAGTGAAAGATCTGTACAACAAAAACTACAAGACTGTGAAAGAAATCAAAGAAACAAACGGAAAAATATCCCATGTTTATGGAGCGGAGGAATTAATATTGTGAAATTGTCCATCATTGCTCAAAGCAATCTAAAGATTCAGTGCAATCCTGATCAAAATTCCAATAGTATTTTTCAGATAAATAGAACAAACAATTCTAAAACTTGTATGGAACCATGAAAGACCCTGAATAGTCAAAGCAATCTTATAAAAGAACAAAGCCAGAGGCACCATACTCCCTGATTTCAAACTATATTACAAGGTAATTAAAAGTGTGGTATTGGCATAAAAACATAGATCAATAAAACAGAACAGAGCCCAAAAATAAACCCATGTAAACATGGTCAATTAATTTATAACAAAGAATTTACAATGGGGAAAGCAGTCTATAGTCTCTTCAATAAATGTTGGGAAATTTGGAAAGTCATATGCAAAAAACTAAAACTGGACCAAAATCTTACACCATATACAAAAACTAACTCAAAATAGATTAAAGACTCAAACTTAAGAGACCTGAAACAAAGGTCTTAAAGAAAACTGGTGGTAAACTCCTTGACATAGGTACTGGCAATGAGTTTTTGAAGCGGACACGACACCAAAAGCAAAAGCAAAAGCAATAAAAGCAAAAACAAGTGGGACTACACCAAACTAAAGGCTTCTGTAGAGCAAACAAATCCATCAACAAAATGAAAGACAACCCGCAGAAAGGGAGATTTTTGTAAACCATAAACTGGAAGGGGTTAATATCCAAAGGATATAAAAACTCCATCAACTCAAAAACAAACAAAAGGAAACATTCCAATTTAAAAAATGAGAACTAAATAGCCACTTCCCCAGAGAACATCAAAATGGTCAAGAGACACATGAAAAGATGTTAAGTATCGTGAATCATCAGGGAAATGCAAATCAAAACAACAAAGAGATACTGCCTCACACCTGTTAGAATAGCTACCATCAAGACAAGAAACAACAGATGCTGGTGAGGATGTAGTGAAGAGAGAACCCTCATACATTGTTGGCGGGAACAAAAAGTGGCCCAGCCACTAAAAAAAAATAACATGGAGGTTCCCCCAAAATTTTTAAAAGATCTATCATTCAGTGAACAATTCCACTTCTGGGTATGTACCCAAAGGAAATGAAAACAAGATTTTAATGAGATATATGAATTTCCATTTTTATCACAGCATTATTCACAACAGCAAGATCTAAAAACAACCCAAATGCCCATCAACACATAAATGGATAAAAAAGATGTGGTACATAAATACAATGGAATATTATTCAGCCACAAGAAAGGAAGATACCTTTCCTTTTGTGAAAAAAAAGAAGGACCTTCGGCACATTATGCTAAGCAAGATAAATCAGACAGAGAAGGATAAGTACTGTATGAATCACTTACATGTGAAATCTAAAAAAACTTAAATCTGGGGCACCTGGGTGGCTCAGTTGGTTGAGCGACTGCCTTCGGCTCAGGTCATGATCCTGGAGTCCCGGGATCAAGTCCCGCATCGGGCTCCCTGCTCGGCGGGGTGTCTGCTTCTCCCTCTGCCCCTCCCCCCTCTCATGTGCTCTCTCTCTCTCTCTCATTCTCTCTGTCTCAAATAAATAAAATCTTTTAAAAAAATAAATAAAAAATAAAAAAACTTAAATCTGTGAAAGAGAGAGTAAAATGGTGGCTACCAGGGATGGGGGGGAGGGAGACAGGTGTCATGGTGTTTAAGGGTGCAACTTGTAATGAGTAGGAAAGAGGCCTTGGAGACCTAATTCACTGTATTACAGACACTGACAATAATATTGTACTATAATTATGTGATAAATATCACTATATCGACAATCATATTAAGATACATAAATGAATTAAAGTGACACACTTTACACCTTAAACTTATACAGTGTTACTCAGCAAATTTATTCAATTAAAAAAACTATATTACAAAGAGCAACAAATGATCTGCTGAACAGCGTATTTTAATGCTTATAATATGTAGAATCTGTAATCATTCAAGTATTTTTCACTTTTGGTAACTTTAAGATTTGTATAAATCTTAAACTTGTAGAAATGCTTTTTCATAACTTTTAAATTGCCAGTAAGCAATGGAAAATTAATAATTGGAGAATGTGGGCAAAGCATCAGGGAGTGTCAGAACAGCAGGATGCAGAAAGTTATAAAGTCAAAAACAGACCAGAATTTATACTGACATACTCTCTCTCCTTGTCACTTTTTAAATGGCTCTCAGACAAGAACACTAGAGAAATTACTTGCCACAACGCAGTACATGACTTCAAAAAACAAGTTTATCTGAACTACCGGATTTATTAAACAATCACCACCAGGGGGCCTGGGTGGCTCAGATGGTTGAGCGTTGCCTTCGGCTCAGGTCATGATCCCAGGGGGATCGAGTCCCGCATCGGGCTCCCTGCTCAGCAGGGAACCTGCTTCTCCCTCTGCTTCTCTGTCTCTCATGAATAAATAAATAAAATCTTTAAAAATAAATAAATAAATAAACAACCACCACCAAAAGCACACCTGGCTGAGCTTTCAAAACACACATCTTTTAATGTTAAAAAGGCCTCCAACAACAGTATTAGCTGACATCTGGAAAGTAATTCCTCTCTAATGAGAACTGGGAGGGGGGTGGGAAGGGGAGGAGAAGCAAAAAAGAGAAGGAAAGGGGAGGGAGAGATATGGAGGGAGAATGAGAGGGAGGGAAAGAAAGGAAAGAAGGAAAAGTTAGAGAAAAAGAAACTACATATGGCAAGATGTTCACTGCAGTTATTTATAAAGTAAAAAAAAAAAAAACCCTAGGAAATGAACTAAATTACAAGTAAAAATATGATTTAGTAAACTATGGTAGAGCTACTCAAAACTGGAATCAGCCATTTTAAAGGTATAAAGACTACATATTAATATTAAAAGTGCTAGGGTAAGAAGTGTGAAGGACTTTAACTTTTCATTTCAAAGTCTTCTGGCAAGTTTTCTTTCTTGTAACTATGTGCAGGTATTTAATACTTTAATAAGCTAATTTTTTTTCTACAAAGTAGAAATATATATAGTATATTCACATAATGTAATACTACGGAGCCACTGGGAAGAACAGGAAACCAAAGAACGGTATGGGAGGATATGTACAGTGTCTGTTACCCGTATCAGTTACAGTAACATATGAACAACATGATCCTATGTTAAAAAAAATTACAGTTGACCCTGGAGCAGTGCAAGGGTTAAGGGTGACAACTCCCACATAATCAAAAATCTGTGTATAACTTCTGACTCCCCCAAATCTTAAACTCTACTAGCCTACTGTTGACCAGAAGCCTTACCAACAATATAAACAGTCAATTAACACACATTTTGTATGTTATATATAATTATATATTATATTTTTACAATAAAGCTAGGTAAAAGAAAATATTAAGTTATTAGGAAAATACATTCACAGTACGGTAAAACATTCATGTATAAGTGGACCCGTGCAATTTAAACCAGTGATATTTAAGGGTCAACTGCATATACCTACATAAACATAGTACATGTATGTTTATTTTTATAAATATACAATTCTGTATTTACATATGGGGATCAAGAAGGGGGTTAGGAAGACTCACTTTTAGTTTATATTTCTATACTATTTGAGTTTTTATTAAAACAAGTACGTACTATTTTCAATTAAAAAGAAAAAGAAAAATTGTGTTAACTAGTCGATACTAAAAAAAAAAAAAATAGCACTGACATTATTAAAACTACATAGCATGCATTTGACAATGGAATACTACTCAGCAGTAAAAAGGACCAAACTACAGATATATGTAACAATATGGATAAATCTCAAGCACATTTTCAGAGGGGCTCCTGGGTGGCTCAGTCGTTAAGCGTCTGCCTTCGGCTCAGGTCATGATCCCATGATCATGTTCCGGAATCGAGCCCCGCATTGGGCTCCCTGCTCAGCGGGAAGCCTGCTTCTCCCTCTCCCACTCCCCCTGCTTGTGCTCTCTCTCTCGCTGTGTCTCTGTCAAATAAATAAATAAAATCTTAAAAAAAATTTAAAAAAAGAACATTTTCAGAAGTAAAAAGAAGTCCTGCTCAAAAGAGCACCTATTCTAAAATTTCATTTATATAAAGTTCCATAACCGGCAAAGCTAATATACACTGGGAAAAAATCAGAACAGTGCTTATTTCTATGGGTAAATGGTAGCACAGGAAGGGGAATGAGGAAACTTTCCAGAATGATGGGAATGTTCTTTATTTTGACAGGGAATTGATTTACAAAGATGTACACATTTGTCAACTCATCAAAGGATACACTTTAAGATCTGTGTACACTACTGTATACAGATTATATCAAACTTTTTTTTAAAAAACTATAAATACTGAACTCTAATGATAGGCATAAATACTTAGGGGTAAGTTCACTAACATCTGCAATTTACTTTAAAATACATCAAAGGGTAGGGGCAAGTACACTAAAATATTAACAGCAGAATCAAAGTGATGGGTATACACGAGTGTGTCATGTGGTAAATATATACACTATAGTACTTTTTGTCCCATTCATCGATACAGATGGTTAAATTATGGTATATCCAGTAAATTAAAATACTATGTAACCTTAATAAAAAAGGCAACACTTTTATGTATTATGTGGACATCCAAGTATGATACCAATTATGTAAAAAGGAGAAAGAATACATAAACGTATTTGCTTGTGTGTCGGTAAAAATATCTCAGGAAGAATCACTAACAGATCTCAAGCAAATTCCATTATTTCACACAAACACACAATACTAAATATGACCCCAAGTTAAAAATAAACTTTCACCTGTTTGAGAAGTTACTACTTGTAGATTGAAAAGGATTTTTCCACAGAAATGAGGTAGTGGGAGTAAGTGAGTGACTAAGTTTGGTAGGAAGGGATTATACCATCCACTCATTTCTCTCATTCTCTATCCTCTGGGACTAAGGAAGCAGGAGGAAGAAAAAAATATTCCTAGAAGCTTTTTAGCTCAAGCTTGAATTAGTCATTCTTGATGTGTAGACACCAAACACTGGAATACCTTACTTTCTGTTTTGCTCATAATAGTATCTCTTTTGATTTATATGCATACAAAATTATTTGGGAACTATTATAAGCCAAAGACAAGGATATGCTAAAACATATAGAAAATGCTAAATCCATTTTAACTACTCAGCACTCAGATGAAAAAGTCAAATAAGGTTGCAGCAGTGAAATGTGGTAATGAGTCAACTCAACAAAAGTTAAAGGGATGAAGAAGGTAATGAAAAATATTTTAACCAATAATTAATTACAGAAAAACTCTTCTACCAGCTGTAAAATTCATCAGACTAGAATTATCATTTGGCATTCTTTTCTGGGCAGCTCCAAGGAGGCCAGCAGCTTGCACATAACAGAATTCAAAAATACTTTGAGTAAATGTTATTAATATTTTTCAGTGTCCTTTCCCCCCTAAAAAAAAAGTCACTTAAGCTTTACATAATCTGAAGGTGCTATGAAGTAAAAATAAAGAGAAACAGACCCAGAGATTAGTGACTTTTCAAATTGCTCACATATCTGCTGCTCTGAAATAAAATTCTCATTACAGTATGGTAGATTTTAGAGTTTACACTTCTCTCTGCTTAGGTTATGGTTACACAGACTAGAAATTTCAACCACTGCATTTGATATACTACACACAAGGCATGTGCTGGGTGCTGTATACAACAGGAAGATAGTTAAATCTAGGATTTGGAGTCCACTTTCAAGGACCTGAGATTCTAATAATGAAGACAAAATAAATGAGAATTAATTACTAAACAAGTATGCAAGTGATGAATGTCATAACTGATGCAAACTAGTGCTATGAGAGAAGAATCATGTCACTCCTTCCAGATGGATGGATCATAAATAATACTCTGGAAGAACTGGAATCATCCTTGACCTTTGATTTCAACATATATAAAGGAAATGGAGAAAGGCAGTATATTATAGCGCACAACAAAGCTCTGAAATCAAAATGTCTTGTTTTGAATCCTTTCTCCATTATTTACTAGCTATGAATGAACCACATTACTTAATCTGCCTATGACTCAATTTCCTCATATTTAAAATGGAAATAGCAGACTCTAGCTCACACTCAATGAACACACAATGATTACAATATAAGCAGCCCTCAACGAATGTTACCCTCTGAAAGATGCGAAAGGGGACAGGATAAACAATGGGATACAGAAAAAAGTTCAGCTTTGCTGAAATTAAGACTCACAAAAAAAGTGGGAAGATAAAACTAGAAAGATAAACAGATTATACATTTTGAAAGCTAAGTCAAAATGTATGCAATTTATTTAGGAGTGCTGAAGATTTTGGTCAAATCAAAGGATATAAACAAGGCTGGGCATCCAGGATGGAACTAGAAGGGAGAAAAAAAACTGCAAGGGTTTGATAAGGAATGTGAGGCCCCTACTGAGCAATGTCATTAGTAAGAATTATTAAAAGAAAGAGATAGAACTCAATGATTAACTGAAGGGGGAAAGGATGAAGGGAGGAAAAGCTAAAATTTCAAGCCTGGAAAATTTGAGGAAATGAAATGCAAATTAGTAAATTCAGAGAACATTTATTTTCAGAAATGTAGTTTGAAGTTCATGTGGGAGAACCAGGTAGAAACACAGCTAGCAACTGGAATAAGAGCTTAAGGCTTTGAAGAGAGATTAAGTCTAAACATACATACGTGAAAAATAATGTAGAGACTAGAGGTTCTCTTGAAAAAACTCTGAAATTCAATGCAAACTTATATATATGCAATATTCTAAGGAAGGAAGTCTTTAATCAAACTTTCAAAGACTCCAACACACACACACACACACACACACACACACACACACACACACACACAGTTTTTAAGAACCACTGGAACAGATTATAATGGAAACTATCCATGGGAACGAATGTGAATGAGATGACAGGAGTAGAAATAGCTGAGAGGAAAAAAAGGCATGGAAACAGAATTTGAAAAAACATAATTAAAAGGCAAGAAAAAGAACTAAAAAGGACAGAGCTGATTTGAGAAGAAAGGAAGCAAAGTATTAGGGATTCAAGATATAAGAAGTTAAAAAAAAAGGCAGCATCAACACTGCTTTATGTTATACATATAGGATAAATATAAAATTTATATAAAACCTCTACATTTAATAAATTCATTGGTAACACTGAGGTAAGCAATTTTGTTTGTGTATAAGGAAAAAGAAACTATATGACAAAGGATTAAGAACTAAATGGTTGGGGACAAAGGAGTGAAAAATTAAAGACTGACTACTATTTCTAGATTTACTAGTGAAAAGAAAAGCTAGCATGAAAATGACTGGAAGAAAAGTATGATTTTACTTTTTGTTTTGTTTTTGCTGCTATTGTTGCTGAGTTTTTCTTCCTTAAGGACTAGAAAATTGACTTTTTATGCCAAAAGGAGTCTGTAAAAAGAGAAAGATCAAAGAAGGGAAACAGGAATAAAGTTCAGCAGTGAAAAGATCACCTTTCAATTCTTCCTGTAAAACAGGAACAAAAATAATTTTACTGTGGTGAGAAAGGTATAGTTAACAAGTGTGGGTGAAGGGAGAAAGAGACTACAAAAACTCTGAAAAAGTTTCTTTCTTAAACTGTAAAGCACTGATAACCATGATGCTTTCGAACTTTATTCCTTTATAACTGCAGCTAGTATTATGAAAACGTAATAGTAAAAAAGTGCATACAGTAACAGGGCAGAATACACTATATTGTGTGGTAGTAAATTAAGAACATGGCTCTAGAGGCAAAAAAGTAGAAGTTTAAATTACTGTTTAGTCACATGCTATGGCTAGCTGTGTGACTCTAGACAAGTACCTTAAATTTGTGCCTCAGTGTCATCACTTGCAAACCGGAGGTAACAATCCAACTCTCAGAACTGGAAGTAATACAAAACTTTCAACAATGCATACAAATGCAGGTGGTAGTGGCAGCAGCAGTGGTAGTGATAAGAGTTAACAGTAGCAAGTAATGTAACCTATTTATGTTTAGTCAAGCAGTATTTAAGGACAGAGGGAAGGGCTAGGCTCCTAAAAATGTGACTCAGGGGCCCCTGGGTGGCTCAGTCAGTGAAGCATCCAACTCTTGGTGGCTCAGGTCATGATCCCAGGGTTGTGAGATGAGCCTGCAGGGTTCCAAGCTCGGCAGGGAGTCGGCTTAAGATTCTCTTTCTCCCTCTCCCTCCCCACACCCTGCACACTCTCTCTTGGGGCGTGGCTCTCTAAATGAATTAATTTAAAAATCTTTTTAAAAAAAAGTGTCTCAAATCTTTCAACTACAAAAGTAATTAAGTACAGGGGCGCCTGGGTGGCTCAGTCGTTAAGCGTCGTCTGCCTTCAGCTCAGGTCATGATCCCGGGTTCCTGGGATCGAGCCCCGCATCAGGCTCCCTGCTTGGCGGGAAGCCTGCTTCTCCCTCTTCCACTCCCCCTGCTTGTGTTCCCTCTCTCACTCTCTCTCTGTCAAATAATAAAATAAAATCTTTAAAAAAAAGTAATTAAGTATAACTCCCCCTATTATACCAATAAGGAAAGGGGAGGTTCATTTGCCTAGATTACTCAGTTAATAAGTGGCAGGAATTAGATGTGAACATTAGTTTGTACGGTTACAAAACTTGGCTTCTTTCCACTACACGTTACCGCCACACCACTACATAGCAGCAGGAGCACAAAACTATGCATTCTGTTCTTTACTACTAACCTCACAAAATCTGGGCACATCATTAAGTCTATCTGCCTCTCCATTTTCTGAAAAATTAAGGAGTTTTTTCAAATTTGATTTTGAGGTTTCCCTCCAGCTAAAATAGTCCATGATTTTACTAAGTTACCACATTTAGTGATGTGTAAACTCATAAAAAGTTTCAAAATACAGCAGAAAACCTTTTCTGTTTAGAAAACAAAAACAGAAAAAGTGAACATCCAAAAAAAAAAAAGCTTAAAATTGTTTTTCCAGGACTTCACATTAGCAAAGAGAATGTTAAAGAAAAGACCAACATCTAATTTCATTTTATTACAGCAAGTATGACTAAGCAAATGTTTGAGAGAACAAAATTTCAATCTTAAGTATTTCAAGATGCCAATTTTAACACCTACATTTTCAATAATTTATGGGGAAAAAACCCCACAAAACTCAAGAGCCCTGACACATCGACAGACCTTATAATCAAATAACAAGCAGATTTACCGACTTTCATTTCATGCCAAAACACTGCAACCAGGCTGGGTTTTTGTTTGTTTTTATGTCAATCTGAAAACTCTCCTGCCCTAAAACCCTTCACTGGCTTCCCACTATCCTTCAATTAACATCCAAAATCCTTAACATGACTCAACAAAGTCTTGAATGATCCAGCTCCTCTCTCTGGAGCTATCCACTGCTATTCCTCCCTTTGCTCTTTTTTCAAAAATTTCATTTTCCCCAAGATATTTTTTTTCTTTCATTTTAGGGCTTTCATACAATCTGTTCTTCAAAACCTAGAATGCTTTCACAGCTCTCCCACCCTTTTGTCCTAGCAAACTGCTACTCATCCTTTTAAGTTAAGATCAAATGTTATACCAGCAAAAGCCTTTCCTGACCTTCCAAACATACATTTTGACAGCATTCTGGACTTCATAATACTCAAAGGTCTTAAAATTACTTGTTCAACATCTGTCTTCCCTGCTAAATGGTAAACAATATGAAGATAGTTATTGCAGCTTGTTTCCCAATATTCCCAATATCTAACACACTGCTCAGTACAGATTAAGTACTCTATGTTTGCTGAATTAACATATTCAAAATGCAGGGGAAGTCCCAAACCATGAGATACTTTACTAGCACAAGTAGCTAGAAAGTTCCATACAAGTTTTGAGTTATATCCTACCCTTGGTCCTTCAAATGTTTCTCCTTCAAATAGGTGCTATTTAGCAATTATACTTTTAAAGTAAAGCAAAAAATCCCTTTAGATAACAAACACATCTTAAAGCTTCACAAAACCAAGGTTAGAAACCACAAGTCTTAAACAATTGGAATCAGCTTTAAGTCATCGAGAACTCACCTGAAATGCAATGAAAGGGACAGGAACTTGAATAAAGTCTCAATTTTACCACAGCAATATACATTATGAAAGGACCAATCCCAATTCCTACCACTGTCTAGGCTGTACTAGCAGCCTTATTTATCCTAACAGTAATGACTGCAGTGCTACAGTCATCTAAGTAGGCTATGATATCTGAAACATGCTTTATTAAAACTGAATAAAAGTCACAAGCATACATACTACATAACTGTAAGTAATCTTCTTTTAGGTTATAGCATAAAATAGAAATGTTAAACCACTACCTTGTGTAACTGCAGCTAATATAACGTTGTTAACTATAACTCAAAAAAATATTTTTTAGAAGGAGTGCTATTTAAACTCAAAACTTTTTTTTTACGTTTTCTGTTCACCTAATATTTATTGAGTGCTAATTACAAACCAGGCAGTGTCTAAAGATTCTTAATACATGTTTATTATTTCCCCATACAGATGAGGAAACGGGAGGCACTGAGTTAAGTAATTTACCCAATATTATACAGCTGGTAAGTGGCAGAGGCAATATTTAAAGCCAGCCATTCTGACTCCGGAGTTCGTCCTCTAAATCTCTACAGCCACTGTTGCACGCTCTCTTCTCCATCCACTGAAATAAGGTTTCTATCTGGACCACCTCACTTCAATAAAACTATTTTGCTAAGGTCACCAATGACTTCTACCTTTCCAAACTTAAGGACCACTCATCTGACTCCACCTTTTTCATCCACTCTGCAGCATCCCATCAAGTTGACAACTCGCCTCTCTTGCCATATATTTTTCGTTAGTAACATAAATCTCAGTCTTCTACCTCAGATGTGGACTCTCCTTTCTTACCTAGCAACACATTCTTACTAGGAAATCTCCCACAATTCCATGGTTTCAAATACTCTCTGTGTGACTCTCTAGTCCTGCCCAAGTTCTAGACTCAACCCAACCACCTCTTAAATATCTAACTTGGATGTGTAACAAACACCAATTACCTTTCCACCTCCCTTCAACCTGTTCTCTCCCAGCCTTCTCTATCATCATCCATCCAGCTGTTCAGGCTAACTTCTTAGTCATTATCCTTGATGAGCCTTTCCCTCATCTCCCACATCCAATCCATTAGCAAGTTCTATCAGATCTACTTATAAGACATATTTCGTTCTGTCTCCACTATCACTATAATATAAACGACCCACATTTCTGCCTACAATGCCCTTCAGAATAGTCTACTTTCATTCTTGCCCCCTTAATCTCCACAAAGCGAGCAGAATTAAAAAATCAAATCAGTCCCTGCCTGCTTTAAATTATCTAAGGTCTCACTGTATTTTCAATAAGATCCTAGCTCTTGACCATGGCCTCAAAGAACCATAATAATGCAGCCCCTGCCTAATTCTCCAACCTCATGTTATTCCATTCTCTCCCCCATCACAATGTTCCTTGCAGCCAGTTACCTTCCTTCTCTTCCTGGAACACACTGTAATCGTATCTGCCACAGGGCCTTTGCACTTGCTGTTCCTTCTGCAAGGAACAGTCTTTCTCCAGACTGTGACCCAGATGGTTCGTTCTCCCCAAGTGTTGCTCAAATGCTACCTCCTGTGAGAGGCCTTCTAATCATTTATATGACCCTCTATTATTACAACCACCACTTCTATTTTAATCTGAAGTTATCTTACTTCTTTAAAACTCATTTATTACTGTGTTCTCAACTTTGGAATTTAAAAGCTGTCACCAAAGCCTCCCACAATATACAGCAGGCACTCAATAAACTTATTAGATGAGTGGATTTAACCTTTTTCATTGTTTACTGTATATCAACTAACTTTGATATAGCACCTGGCCCACAATATATTTTGTATGTATTAAAAGATAAATCCTTAAAACACTATTTTTTCCAGTATAAAACATTCCAGCACTCTGAACACCCCCTCCCCACAGTCCATCTACAGCATCCCACTTAAAACTGCCAAATATCCCATATGGATAAATAACATTTTCTTCCTCCTCTCCGAGCTAACAAACGTGTAAGTAGGAAAAGGGAATCTTACTGGGCACCTTGGCACCTGTTACATCTTCAATCAGTTAAGAGAGGTGCGGGTGAGCCAGATAGCACATGGGAAACGTGGCCTTTCTTTCGGGGACTGTATTTAGGTAAAACGTGAGTGGCTTACATTAGAACTGCCCTAATCCCTAATACGGGCCATTCACTTCATTTAAAGAAACAAGGTAAAAATAGTCTGGGCAAGAGGTAAGGCTCGGATTCACTAAAATAAAAGAAACCGATTTGGTGGCCCTCGTCAAATGTGTGTGTAGGTTCGAGTCGGTCTACATATAACGGGAAAACGAGAGAAGAAGGTATCAGTTCAAGGACCAACTCGGCGGTAAGATAAAGGTCAGCTCAAGCTCTCTGGAGTCTCCTGAACCTGGAAGCGAGGGTGGAAAAAGAAAAAACACAAAACCCTGGGATCTCTGTTCACCGCTTCGGCCTCCATCACAGGCACTTCGGGAACTGTGCCCGCCTATCTCCCACTTCCATCCCTGCAAGGAGATAGCCCCCGGATACTCACATGGGCTCGAGAGTCTTGCTGAGCCAGGACTTGAGTGCCTCGAAGTTTTCAATGATCATTTTAGAAACCATCCACAGCGGCCCCGAGGCCCGTCACACTCCTCCGCCCGCCCAGGTCGCGGCCGCTACAGCCGCCGCTGCCCCCGCCCCCTCCTCCGCGCGCCGCCCGCGTGGGCCGCGGTGGGAGGCGCCGGTGGCAGGTTCCCGCGAGCCCCGATCGGCGAACAGCTCCGCGGGTACCGTCGCAGGCCGGGAATCCACGGGGTGCCAAGAGCTCCCCGTCCCCGGACGCCGGCTGAGGCAGCAACGGTTTGCCCGGGCCCTCCCCCCTTCCCTCCACTCGAGCAAATCTTCTTGGACCGGGAGGGCGACACACGCCTAGATCCGGGCTTTCACTCAGCCTCGGGATAACGTGGTGTCGGCAACGCAGAAGAGGCAAAAGTGAAAAAAGCGAAGACGAAGGGCAGCTCAATGGGAACGATTCGGGGGGTCTTCCCGGCTCCTAGCACCCCCAATAAGATGGCTGCCGATAAATCTCGCGAGAATTGATGAAGTCTCGCGGTAACTCCCAGAGCCTGCTGGGAAGAGACGTAAGACCAGCGGAAAGCGCGCTGGTCGAGTGCGGTACTTCAATTTTTTGCTTGTTTGCGTGGTTCGTGGCCTTTGTGCTTTTTTACGACTTGGCCAGCGTACGGAATAAATTTTTCCTTTTTTTACAAGAAGGCAAAGGCCGCTGACTCCAGAAACAGTGGGAGTCCCACTTCGTCCTATGTAATAGACGGCCATGGCGCATCAGTTGGAACGAACCTCCGGACTGGAGCGCTCCTTGAGAGCGTCTACACGTTGTGCGAGGACGCACGGCGGCCCGTGGGTTCCAGGTGTGCTGTACTGCCTCCTCCGTTTATCTCAGTGTCCTGCAGTACCATATTTTGTGCTCTGTGGTGTGGACAAGATTGGGAAGCACAGGCTGGTGTAATCTAACTCTCTGAGACTTCAGAGGATTAGTGTCTTGTCCAAAATTAGTGGATTCGATCGCAGAGAGGTAATGATCTAGGGATGCCCCCAAAGAAAGGTGAGATAACCTTGACGGTTCTGAAATAGTTTTCAAGCATCTGAAACTTCGGAGTTTTCCCCAGCTAAAGATAAGGACAGTGTGTTTTTAATTCTCTTCATTTAGAGCCGATTCAACCACAGATCGGAAATTAAATAGTATCAAAAGAGCCTTCATATCAGGTCCTAAATAAACTTCCGTTCTCCTGGGGAAGTTTGAATCATGCCTGTGTTTTATTTGCTATTATTTACTATGGTTAAGGTACTAGGTGGGATTTTGCAAAAGGTCTAGTGCCTGTAAACTATAATGAAATGAAAATAATTAGCAACATAAAGACATTTAGAGTAAGTAGACCAATAAAAAGCTCTCGTGGTAGGCAGTGGTAGACGAAATTGTCCTTAAGAACTCTGAGTTTATAATTTGCTAGATTGAAGTGTCCTTAAGCAGTAAGTGCGAAAGATTGTCAAGTAAGAAAAGCTAGACGTTTGTTTTAAAATATAGCACGTAGAGTAGAATGAAATTAGAATTCAGTGTGTTGATTAGCCAGGGTGTTGATTAAAGTGATTTAGCTAAGTGAAATAAGTTAGAAGCAAGAGGACAAATACCATATGATTCCACTTATGAGGTACGTAGGGTAGCCAAACTCTTTAAGAGGCAGAAAGTAGAATGCTTGGGTGCCAGTGGTGGGAGAGCAGGGGAGCATGGGGAAAGAGTTTTATTTGGGATGTTGAAAAGTTTCTGGAGATGAACAGTGTTGATGGTTGCATGGTTAATGCCATTGAATTGTACACTTAAAATGGTTAAAAATAGTATATTTTATGTATATTTTACAACAATAAAAGTGATATTTTAATGTTGCTATGGGAAAAGCAAAATCCTAATTGTTTAGCCTGTTTATTTAATAGACTTGTCTCAGGCTGAGTTTTCAACTTCATCACCAACTGTTCCTTAACTGGCCCTCTGCTCCAGCCTTCCAGAGCTAATCATCGTTGTTCTACCAAATATTGTATACCCCAGGTAAACTGATTTGCTCACCCTCCACTTCTCCAAACATTTATCTACATCATTTCCCTGAGGAACGCCTCCACTTCTTTCTCTGGCTGCTCAAACCTTACCCATTCTCTCCTAATACCACTACTACTGTATGTTTGAGTCTTCTTTGATTTTTCCTAAGCAATAGCAACAGCCTTTTAATCTCTCTGCCTCTTATGCTGCCCCCATTATCTGTTCATCTTCGGTTGCGTTTATCATCATTGACTTTAATAGCAGTCATTGTGAAACTTGGATGTAATCATGTCACTTCCCTGCTTACAATCTTCATCAACTCCCACATCGTCTTCAGGATAAAAGTCAAATTCTTCCAACATTCTATAAAAGGCCTTTCGTAATCAAACCCCTACCTATTTGCCTTAGAAAGTTCTTTCACTGCCTTTCAGCCTTTGCTTCAGCTATCTCGAGCTATTCCATGTTCCTTGGAAGAGGTGTGTTCTCACACTAAATGGGGCTATTGCAGAAAATTTTTTCTTCCCTTTCACTAGATGAAATCCTATTCATCCATCATAATTCAGTGCATACAGCCTCACCTTTGGAAAGCCATCCCTGACCTCCCTGCTCTAAACCAAGAGTCACTCTGAGGTTTTCTCACGTCAGCCTATGCTTGCCTCTTATAGCAATCTTGCTTTATTTTTTGCAAGTATCTGATTATCTGTCCCTTAGTAACTATAGTTTTGAAGCTCCTGCTCCAGCACAGCCCCTGATATATTCAGTCAGCTCTCAATTTTTTTTAATGATTCAGTGAAACTCTGCCATTTCCATGAAATCTTCCCTGACCAATGAAATTGACAGCGACCTCTTCCTCCTCTAAATCCATTGTACAGTGCTTGTTATTACTCCACGTTTAGTCATCAGTGCTTTGTAGCATGCTTGTTTCTTAACCGTTAACATTTATCGCTTATCACTTCAGTACTTCATCTTTGGCTTTGCCTTCAAAAGTGATAATTAGCTAGTGTGATCATCAATGCTGCTAAGAAAAGACTAAAACAACCTCTGTAGAATGCTTTCTGCATTCAGTAACAAACGTTTCAGAATGTTCACTATTAGGTTACCTACTTAACATTTTCCAATACACCATGCTCTTTCAAAGCCCTGTGACTTTGTTAGTGATGTTCCTTTTGCCTGGAATGACTTTCTTCGTTGCTCAAAAACCAGCTTCTCACTGATGCCCTAGGCAGAGATAGTTGCCTCTTGGTCCCTACCTGTAGGATATGAGTTAAAACATCTTATTTAGTTTTCTCCTCTTTCTCTTTAACTAGATTATGAACTCTTTAAGGACTAGGACTCAAGCTTATTTATCCTTTTACTTCCTATGCTTAGCACAGTGTCTGGAACTAAAAAATGTTTACTTGCCTAATTTTAAATACGAAGGAAGTGGAGGCAGGGAAAATATTTTGGACAGGCGAGTCATAATGATACCTCCTAATAGACTTACATCTCCTCGTGGCTTACTTAGCTGCCCTGATCCTAGGAAGATTCTCTATAGTGTAGTTAACTCCTTCTTAGCTTCTCCCAGTTCTCTCTCCTAGCTGATGGATATAATCTTACTACTCTCAGTGGTGCCTTTGGGCTCTTGTTTAAAAACTGACCTTGCATTTTGACATCTCAAAGATATTCTATGTGTTCTATTTCCTTAATAGTTCATTACTCTCCAGAGAATCACATTTAGATCTTTATTCTCTCTGGAACGCATTCCTTTATTTGGTGTAAGGTGGGGAGCTAGCCTATTTTTTTTCCAGATGGCAAGCCAATTTTTCTCTGAAATTCTACACAGCGGTCTACCCTTTCTCATTGGTTTTTGGTGCCACTTTTATTATATATTGTATTTCCATTTATATATGGCTCTGGTTCTGAACTCTTCAGTTGGTCTCTTTGTCTATGACTACACCTGTCATAAAGAATAAAACCTGTTATTTTTATTTACCGAAACAAAAAAACCTGTTGTTTATATTTACCAACATCTTATAGACTATCTTAGTACCTAATAGGGCAAATCCCTCCTTTATGCTCTTTTTTTTTCACACTTTACTTAACTTAAACCTTTGTTTTTCCAAATACTTCCTAGAACAGGATTGTTGAGCTTGTAAAATAAAAATCCTTTATTGAATTTGTAGATTAATTTGGGTTGAATTGGCATCCTATAATGTGTGGTAGTCACAGTTGCGCTTCTCAGATCTGCCTTCAAGAAAGGACTCAACGCCCAACTGAAAGCATGTAGTTAGCTGACAGCCTCCAGCTGTTAACTCCTTCTAGGTTCACCTGAGCTTTCAAGCTGAAGGTACACTATTGTCAGGGCAGCCCCTTTCCCCCCATGCCTGTCCTCAGCCAAAGATGGAATCAGGCATAGTATAAGGACATACTCAACATTGGTGATAGAGGCTCTCTCAGATCTTGCATGGCAGTCTGATGGCTCTCCTTACCCAGTCCTGCTTCCTCTCTTTCCCTTCCACAAGTGCTACTCTGCTCTACTTCTAACTCTAACTCAACATCTCCCCAGAGACTCCAACTTATGACACAAGTTATCTGATTCATTCTATTTTTATAAATTAAAGTCATAGTTAATAACAAAATCTAACCATAGCTTCTGGCCCAATCACTTCTTTGAAACCATCCCTACCCAACTCAATTTAATAAGATCCCTCCCAAGACATACATTCTACAACTTTCTCTGGCCATCATTGATTTAGTACCTATTGTTTTATTTTTTGGTGTACATATACTTTATCCTCCAACTAATGTTCTGAATTTAATTCCCTCTGGCCTCCCTGAGTACCTTGTTTCATCAGTTACTTCCTAATCTCCTGTTTTCAACCCTTGCACTCTGCTGGGCCTTTCCAATGCATTGTTGAAGCAATGTTTCCTGAAGGTCTCCTCTGTTTTAAACATTACCACTACTTGCTGAAAATACAGTGGTGGACAAAAAAAGACACTATATCTCCTTAAGGAGGCAGACTTCTAACAAATAATCATACAGGAGAAAACTTACAAAATATATTATGTATTATAAAGAAGGAAATATGAACCATTTTAACAGTTTAGACTAGAAATGCTCAAGCATGGTTTCTCTAAGGATATGATATTTAAATGGTTAAGAAAAGGGAATAATGAGTACAAGTTAGCCATGTGAAGCAACACAGAGACAAGAACATTTCTGGCCTATGTAATAGCTTGTGGGATGTTCCTGAGGTAAGGAAGGGCCAGGACTTAAAGGTCAGAGAGGTGAGAGTGTGTTAAGTCAGGAGGAAACATAGCTATAGGCCAAATTAGATAAGGGACATGTTAAGATTTTTGAACAACATTTTATTTAAAATATGATGTGCAGGGGCACCTGGGTGGCTCAGTTGGTTAAGTATCTGCCTTGGGCTCAGGTCATGATCCTGGGGTTCCTTCTTGGATTGAGCCCATGTTGGGCTCTGTGCTCAGCAGGGAGTCTGTTTCTTCTCCCTCTGCTACTCCCCCTGCTCGTGTGCTCATGTGCTCGCTCTCTCTCTCAAATAAATAAAATCTTTAAAAAATAATAAAAATATAATGTGCAGCCATTGAGAGGTTTTCAGTGTGGTGAGCTGAACGTACACACTTAGAAAGCTTAATTAAATTTGGGAGTTTTTAAACAAAAACAAAAAGGAAGCAAATCACCTTTAACATAAAAATGCTAGGATTTTTATCTCCCTAGCAGTAGAATCAAGATCATGTTAATAAAAGGAATATAGTTTTTTCATCTGAGACTAGAAGCCAATAACTTGGGAAGAGAAATAATGTTTTGCTGCGGTGAGGTATGTCCTTAGGTAATTCAAGAGGAAACCCTTCAGCAATTGTAAATAGTGTAAAATAGGATCAGAGGACATACTATGATTTTCCCCTTAAAAAGATCAGAGTACTTCTGGTTGCAATAAAAGAATTTGAAGGACAATCACCGATTCTTTAGTGGGCACTCCATTTATACCCTTAATTGGTTATAATGACTCCCTATAGCAGTACTTTAATGGAAGGAATCTAAAACCTAGCAGAACAGTATAGAGTAAAAGGACTAGGAATTGTGCTATTAATATACTGAGCTTTTTATTTTATTCCACATAAGGAGAGGAAAAGTTCTTCCATTTTGGGAAAGCACGGTCCAATAAAAATATAATAGGAGCCACGTATGTAATTTTACATTTTCTAGGGGCCATATTTTTTAAAAGCTAAAAAAAAGGTGAAATTACTTTTGATATATTTTATTTTGCTCATAGTAACTAAAATACTGTCGTTTCAGTGTGTAATTAATATAAAATTTATTGAGATATTTCACTTTTTCTAGTTACTAAGTCTTTGAAAGCCAGTGTGTATTTTACCCTTGTAGCCATAACAATTTAAGCACGCCACATCACAAGTGCTCAATAGCTACACATTGCTAATGGCTATGGTATCGGACAGCACAGCTTTAAACCTTTAGAGAGTGTCTCGTGGGTATTTAATTGTGGCCGATGTTTGTTGTTTCAGTGTCATTGGTCATTTTCCTCTGCTCAGGTACTGGCCTTCAATAAAATTGGGCTTGAATTTCAAAAGCCCTAATTAAGGTTCTATATCATTACTTTTGTAACAGATATTTTTGTCCTAAGGCTATTAAGGAAATAACTAAATGTAGAGGTGAACTTTCTTCAAAAGATGGTTCATTTCTCCCTTCACTTCTTACTAGCCAGAGAATGAGAGGGGAAGGGACAAAAGGGTATACCCAGTTTTCTTCTGATTCTTGGCTTGAAGGACAGAGATAGCTCCACAATAACTATTTGTTGGGAAAAAAGCAATGAAAGGAAATGATGACAAAGTCCCCACAGAGGCTCTCTGGGGATCATATGCATATAAGCTTGTAAATACCTACTTCTCATGGAATTCCAAAGTGAAGTTTGTCAATCTGCTTTGCTTTCTCTTTGGGTGTGTTTTTGTTTTTGTTATGAGGCATTAATAGCTAATGGAATGTTATTTGTATCATGAAAGATGAAGGGAACCCCAGGAGTCCTGACTCTGAGCCTAAGCTGTAAGACTCTCACCCAGGTTATAAGTCTCGTTTGCCAGTGTTTATTCATTCAACAAATAATATTATATTGAGAGCCTATCATGTGCTATGAACTTCTCTAGGTCCTGAAAATACAGATGTAAACAAGACAGGCAAGGTCCCTGCCTTAATAGATTTTTTAAAAGTTTTTTTTATTTTGGAAAAATTTAAACATACAAACACAGAAAAGAGTATAATCTTCCCTATCATCCAGTTTCAACAGTTATCGACTCATGATCAATCTTATTTCATTGATACTCCATACTCTCCTCTTACTCTTTTTCAATTTATTTTGACAACATAAACATCACGTCATTTCCCTGACAGAGGGTTTTAATAATATTACAGATTTTTTTCCTCTGGATACTGAGATTTATACCTGTCATCATCTATGGCAGTTTGTACAAGGGACTTTGTAAATGTGTGCGTATGTGAATATGAACATGTAATGTGTGTGTGTGTGTGTGTGTATACACACACATATATATGCATATATCTCTTCAACCACCATCCAATTAATCATTAATATTTATTGAATCTTCCTCATAAGTACACCTAGAATCTACTCATTGTCATTCAGCCCAGGCTATACACTGCAGCCAAAGAAATCCATAAAATCCCATGCTAATCATGTCACACTTTAAAATCCTTTATTGGGGCACCTGGGTGTCTCAGTCGTTAAGCGTCTGCCTTCGGCTCAGGTCATGATCCCAGGGTCCTAGGATGGAGCCCCGCATCGGGCTCCCTGCTCAGCAGGAAGTCTGCTTCTCCCTCTCCCACTCCCCCTGCTTGTGTTTCCTCTCTCGCTGTGTCTCTGTCAAATAAATAAATAAAATCTTTAAAAAATAATAATAAAATAATAAAAATCCTTTATTGACTCCCCATTTACCAGGCTGAAGTACAGATTTACTCATGATAATATCTAATTGAAATTTAGTGTGTTTTATGGTATTAAGCACTGTGCTAAGTGCTTTATATATATATTATGTTAATCCTCACAATTTAACAATCCCATTTTATAGCTGAGGAAATTAGAGCCTTGAGTTGTCTAAGTACATTCAGGGAGTACTCAAGCATGGTAGAGCTCGAACTCAGATCACTCAACAACAACAACCACATCTTTAACCACATTTTACTAAATCTTTCATTAATTGGTGTCTGTCTAGCTCTCCAACTTCATCTCACCTTTTCACCTTTCACACTCTATGGTGCTGCCATACCGAAGTATTGGTATAGTTCCCCAAATAAACAATACTCTATGGCGCAATAAGCTAACTGGTATATGCTGAAGAAAACATAAAAATAGGGGATGCCTGGGTGGCTCAGTTGGTTAAGTGCCTTCAGCTCAGGTAATCCCATGTTGGGCTCCTTGCTCAGCAGAGAGCTTGCTTCTCCCTCTGCCTGCCAATCTCCCTGCTTGAGCTTGCTCTCTCTCTCTCTCTCTCTCTCTCTGACAAATAAAATCTTAAAAAAAAAAATCAAAACAGGAACATGGATATATTTTTTAGAGAATTTGGGAATTTCTTTTATTAAAGTATCCAACTAAACATGATAAGAAAAAACAGAAGGAATTTCCTACATGTATTTTGTCATGAGCATTATTTTGAATTTGACTTTCGAATGGAACAGCATTATAATATTTTTGATGCCTTAGGCCTGTAAAATCCTCAATCTATTCCTAGCTGTCCTTTATTCTATTCCAAAACACACTGTCCTTTATTCTCTTCTTTGCACAAGCAGACCCTGCTGTTTAGAACATTGACCACGCCCAACCCTATTCTGTACTTAACTCTAAATCACACTTCAGGATTTATCTTAAAAATCACTTCCTCAAGGAAGTCTTTTCTGACTGGACTGAGTGTTCACAGAGTGCATCCCTATTATAATTATATCAGCCTGTATTGTTAATAGTCGTCTATCTACCACATTAAAAGATCATGTTCCTTGAAAGCAAAAGCTTTTTTCCATTCACTTGTTTTATTCCCAGTACCTAACATATAATAGATAGTCCTTTTCTTTTTTCAAATTTAGGTTTATTAGCTGGCTGCTACAAGGGAGAATGTACACTATGGAGAGTTCAACATTTCAACAGGTGGCCAATTACAGAAGAATACCTATATAGACTTTGTAGAACCAGAATTAGTCATAGGATGGCCTTGGCAGAGATTGCTCCGAATTTATAAACTAGGAAGTTACTGGAACGATCAGTGGTTTTATCTTTAGGACACATGACTTTTTGTGGAGTTATTGTTAGGTTGGTCTGTCTGTGTGGTCTTATTCAGAATACCATAGGTCTGATGAATTGGTGTTCAGAGTCTGAAAACAATTTGTCTTGTGTGTCATGGTTTTTTGTACAGTTTTTCTATTTTGTGAGTGATAATATGGTTTTACAAGTTGTGGTTTTTGTTTCAACTTTCAGTTCCGTTTTCACATCCTAGTTGCCAGCTGAACCGGTTTTCCCTTTATCCAAAGAATAATAACAAAGCTCCTGTCCTCTCAAGGAGTTCCCAGTCTGGGCTATTATAATATAATTTGATATAATAAGACATAAATAAAGCATTATGAGTTCAGAAGAAACAACCAACTTTTTTAAACTACCATTTTGTTGAAATCCTGCCATATGCAAGGCTCTACATATGATAATGTACTAAGCAAATTACATACATTATTTTATTTAATCCTCAAAAATAGTATGAAATTGATATTATTTTTCTTATCCTCATTTTAAAGTCAAGAAATTGAGATGCAAAATGGTTAAATAACCCATTCAGGGTCACCTAGCTAAGAAATGATAGATCTAGGACTTTATTAGGCAAATATTTGCTGGGTACTATTCTAGGTGTTTATCTACTTTCCAAAACAGATCTTTGATGTAGCTACCACTCTTTATCTTATTTCACTGTTGAGGAAACTGATTATGGGGAAGTAAAGTAACTCATCTAAGATCACAGAGCTTGTGACCACATTGTAGAGGCAGGATTCAGACCTATGCCACTTGGCTCCATGGTCCACCACCTTGTCTGCTGCTTTCCTTGAACCCTATTCTTGCACGCTCACATCTTTTTACTTAACCACTGTGCTAATGTGCCCCATTGGCAGAGAAGAAGCTTTACAAAGGGGTTGAATGTGAGCTGGGGCATGGCAGTTAAGTAGGATATTTCTGGCTGTGCCATTCTATTCAGGGGGAGTAGTCCATCCAGAGTCCTGGGAGCAGGGAAAGGCTCTGCTTGTTCAGGAAATGGTGAGGTTTGAGGAATTCTGAGTGCCTTGGACAGGGAGCTGTGGCAGGTAATAGAGCTGGACATGTGTATTGGGACCAGATTAGAACTTCACAATTGCCCCTCACATTTAACCGAAAGGATGCCCCTCTTAATACTGCACTTGTCTCTGCTTGGCCATTCTTGTCTAATGCATCCCCAAAGGAAAGAGATTTGTCACCACGAAAGATACTCATGCTGGAGGCAACTTCAAAAGAAAAGTTCCAGGAATGTGTTAAGCAAAGAGACCTTTAGGGGGAAAATACTGCTTAGAGATCATTGTAAGGCAATTGCTTTGTAGAGCATAAGGTGCATTTGATTGTCTATGTCTTTGTAAATTAAAGAAGAAATATGTCATCATTTTCCACCAATCCAGGGTCCTGAATAGCGTATTTTGTTTATGGAGTTCTGGGAGCTGACATGCATTTACTCATCACATGAATCCCATAATGTACATACTATTCATGTCCCCAGTGCAGAGATGAGGAGACTGAGGCTGAGAGGAAGGACTCAAGGGATTTGGGCACATCGCACAGTGGGAGGTGGGAGAGCCGACATTTCAAGCCAATTTGCCTGATTTCCAGAGCCTGTTCTGCTAGTGGCCTCAAGGAGTCCGAGACTTTTTAGCTTGTGGAAGTGCAGAACATCCCAAACAGAGCAGGTAGTCAAATGTCTGGAGAACAAGTAGTCAGGAGATAAAGGGAAGTGCTGGGGCCAAAAGGAGGGAACTTGGAGCTTCATCCATCCCCACCCCTTTCCGTATCAGACCCCCTCCCCCGCTGTTTGCATGCATCACTGGGAAATCTAATACCATCACTTCTATCACATCCTATTCTTTATAAAGTTACCATACAGCCCACATTTGGGGGGGGAGAGAATTAGTCCTCATCTTTAGAAAGGAGGTGCATCAAAGAATTTGTGGACATATTTTTAAAACCACAGCACTACCACTGAGGCTGTGTGAGTAGTACAACAGTGATTCCTCCAGGAGCATCAGGAGAGAATTGACTGCTTTCCTGTCAATACTAACTTTGAGTACAGAGACTGGTGTTGTACAGGTTAATGTTTAGTAACTGGCTTTCTAGAAAATAAAATGTATGGATACATATGTATGTACATAAGTTTTACTGATACAAAGGATATTTGTACACAAATAATAAACACAATACTCTTTATTGTAAATTCCCTACAACAAATCGGTTCTGACAAAATGTTTTAGCTGAATTTTACCAAATGCTTGTGTCTGTAACACTTTCTGCATCACTTTTTTATATCTAGATAATCAACAAAACAATAAATCAAGTCCAGCTCTGTAGCAGTTGCCAATTTCCATGGTATATACTCCCAAACTAACCAATTTCAGGTTATCAACATGATATCACCGAATGCAGAGCTGGAAAGAGATTCACAGTAACACATCTTTGTACACTATTTCCACCATACAGATACAATAGATGTAAATAACCTGAGGGGCACAAATAATAATAAAATAGAGTAGAATAATTAGGAAAAGTTTTTAGTATTTATTGCCTTTTAAAATATAATTGATGTAATTTTAAGTTTAGATAGTTTTTAATACAAGTTGTCCAAACAACTAGGTTGCAAAATTCTTGTAAAGAAGCTCTTACAGGCTGCTAACAGGGGGCTCCAGCACGCCATTGACTGGAAATACCTTTACCTTCCACCACATGGGGAATTCCCCATATTTCAACAACCAGAATTGAACACATGAAGCAAGAAGCACCAGTAGTTTGAGAGAGTAATAGAACAAACAAGAGGAAAATGGAACTGATAAAAAAAAAAGAGGGATAAAAACCTGAATTGTTCTTTTTAAAAGGCATCCTTAAAGAGATTTAAGTTCAACACAAAAAAAATAAAGAATTTAGTGGATAAAGAGAAGGATCAGATGGTCACCAATGAGACACTAATCAATGATCTGGAAGATAAAAATAGAAATCATAAAAAGAAGAGTTACTTGTAATTTTGCAAAGCACATCATAATTTTGCAAAGCACATCACAGATTGTGCTGTCGTGACAAAAAACTACAGATACTCAGAATTGTCATGTAAATTATTGCTTAACTATGCAAATATTTTACATTCCTCTTTGCTTCAAAATATGCATATATTTTAATCAATTAAATATGAATATACTAACACAACAGTAACATGATTATTGAAATTTGAAAGCCATAATAAATTAAAAAGCTAAAATACCCCTGTACATATTGTGCATGTTGAAATTTTTTTTTTCTATACAACCCACTTTTGTGGTACCATATTTAGGGATGTATTAAATGGAACAGACACATACTGAATAAACTTTAACATTTATATTGAAATGTTCATCTTACTTGCTAATATTAGTGGCATATTAGCAGAACCTAACATTTATAAGATTATGGAAAACACACAGTTTAAAACTACTCTCTTTAATATTGGCAAATGAATTAATGGCATTAACCATGTGCCAGTTTGTTTCTAAATAAAACCAAAATACACTCTGATATGCTACTACAGAGCCGGCAGAGGGAGCTCAAACATTTTTTGCTTTGTTTTTTAACTTAACTACCGAAAATTATTTTCTCTTTTAAGAGGTGCTGGATTCTGAAAAATATGTAGTTATTATTTAAATAATAAAATGTATTAGTAAAAAATCCTTCAGTTAAAAATATATTTACAAAGAAGTTATCAATATCACTTATTTTATTTAGAAATGGCAGGCAATTGAAATTTCATTCTTTCCATTTATTTTTTCCAATAGCCTGTGCTTCCAAAAATTTTTTTTTACCAAGATTTCTAGTTCTGGTAAGGTGGACTAAGCTATAATGAAAACTTTTCGGTTGTCAACATTAAACATGATTGGTAATATATGACACATTTTAAGTTTAATTCTTGTATATGTAATAAAACATAAACATATTCCCATTCACTCAGCTCTCAGCCCCTCCACATACAAAAACACCATTCATAATTATTTTAAGTATCCTTCCAGAGTTTATTTATGAATACACAGACAAATATGAATATAAAGTCTCATTCTAATCCACTTTTTCCTATGCAATAAGCATATCATACACCTTCTGTGTATCTTAGTTTTATCACTAATATATCTTGGAAGTCTTTCCATAAGTCTATTATAGAGAACTTACTCGTTTTTTTTTAAACAATTGTATAGTGGATAGCAAGTGCGTTTTAAGAATATATCATAATTTATTTACATGTTCCCATTTGATGAACTTTTGAGTTGTTTCTGATTTTTTTCTCTTGCAAATAATTCTTTAATAATAACCTTATATACATGTGCCATGTTGTATATGTAATGAGTATATCTAAAGGATAAAGTCCCAAAAGTGGAAATGCTAGGTAAAAAGACATATGAGTTTATAAAATTAATGGATATTGCCAAATTACCATATGTGAAGGTTTTACCAATTTATATTCCCTCAGGAATAGTGCAGCTATTTCATCACAATATTGCCAACTGAATGTTACCAAACTTCTGAATTTTATCAGTCTGATAGGTGACATGTATCTGTGTATAATGTACATTTTTCTTACTATGATTGAGTTAATTGAACATCAGTGACAGAGCCATTTGTATTTCTTTTTCATGAACTTACTGTTCATAATCATTTGCTCATTTTTCTGTTGGGTTGTTGGTCCTTATTAAATTGCAGTCTCTCCTTATTAAGGTGATTAGCCCTTTGTGCTATGTGTTGCCACTTTGTTGTCTTTTGACTTATGGTATGTATTTAGCATGCAGAAATTTTCATATCTACATAGTCAAATTTATCAGTCTTGTTTACAGCCTTTTAGATTTTGAGTCACAATTAGAAAATTCATCCCCACTCCCAGGTTATAAAGAATTCTCCCATGTTTTCGTCTAGTACTTCAATGGTTTCTTTCATTGATTTTTAGATTTGAACTTTATTCTGAAGTACAGTGTGAATTATGAACCCAACTTCATTTTTCCAAATGGGTACCAAAATATCCCAAGACTACCAATATTGTATAATGTTCTAATGACTTCACTGAAAAACTATGGCAACTAATGAATGAACTCAGTAAAGTTGCAGGATACAAAATCGACATACAAAAACTCATTGCATTTCTATACACTAACAACAAACTATCTGAAAAAGAAATAAAGAAAACAGTCCCATTTACAGTAGCACCAAAAATAATAAAATACTTAGAAATAAATTTAACCAAGGAAGGTAAAGGTCCATACACTGAAAACTATGAGACATTGATGAAAAAAATTGAAGAAGACACACATAAATGGAATGATATACCAGTTTTATGAATTGCAAAAGTTAATATTGTTAAAATGTCCATACTACCCTAAGCCATCTGTGGATTCAGTGCAAGACTTATCAAAATTCCAGTAGCATTTTTCACAGAAATAGAAAAAACAAGCCTAAAATTTGAATGGAATCACAACAGACCCTGAATAGCCAAAACAATCTTGAGAAAGAACAAAGCTGGAGGAATCACACTTCCTGATTTCAAACTATCTTACAAAGTTATAGTAATCAAAACAGTATGGTACCGATGTAAAATCAGATATATAGACCAATGGAACAGAATTAAGAACCCAGAAATAAACTCATACATACATGGTCAACTAATATTTGACAAGGGAGCCGAGAATCAATGAGAAAAGGATAGTCTGTTCAATAAATGGGACTATTCACATATTGGGGAAACCGAATATTCACATGTAAAACAATGAATGGAATTGGACTCCTATGTTTTTTTTGTTTTGTTTTTGAGGTGTAAGTGAATTTTTTTGGACCCCTATCTTAAACCATTCACAAAAACTAACCTGAAATAGATTAAGGACTTCAACATAAAACCCAAAACTCTAAAACCCCTAAAGGAAAACATAAGGAAAAAGCTCCTTGACATTCATCTTGGGAAAAATGTTTTGGATACCACACCAAAAGCAAAATCAACAAGTAAGACTTCATCAACTAAGAAGCTCTTGTTAGCAAAAGAAATGATCAATAAAATGAAAAGGCAACCTATAGAATGGAGAAAATGTTTGCAAATCATTATCTGATAATGGGTTAAATATGTAAGAATCTCAGACAGTTCAGTAAGCAAAAAATACCAAAAATCTCATTTAAAAATGGGCAGAGGATTTGAATAGACATTTTTCCAAAGAAGACATATAGATAGCTAACAGGCACATGAAAAGATGTTTAACATCACAAATTAGGGAAATGTAAATCAAAACCCAATGAGATATTACTTCACACCTGTAGGATGTCAATTATCAAAACGCTAAGAAGTAACAAGTGTTGGTGAGGATGTGGTTAAAAGGGAACCTTTGTGCACACTTGGTGGGAATGTAAATTGGTGTACCCACTATGGAAAACAGAATGGAGGTTTCTCAAAAGAGTAAAATTAGAACTGCCCTTTGATGCTGCAATTCTACTTCTACATGTTTATTCAAAGAAAATGAAAACACTAATTTGAATAGATACGCATCCCCATGTTTATGGCAGTGTTATATGCAATAGCCAAGACATGCAAACAGCCCATGTCCACTGACGAATGAATAGATTTTTTAAAAATGTACACACACATACACACGATGGAATATTATTCAGCCATAAAAAACAATGAAATCTTGCCATTTGCAATAACATGGATGGACCCTGAGGGCATTATGCTAAATGAAATTGGTCAGACAGAGAAACAAAATTACCATATACTCTCACTTATATACGGAATCTTAAAAAAAAAAGCTCATAGATACAGAGAACATACTGGTGGTTGCCAGAGAACGTGGCAGGGGGCACCATGGGTGAACTGGGTCAAAAATACAAACTTCCAGTTACAAAGTAAATTAGTCATGAGGACATAATGTATAGAATGATGAATATAGTTACTATCGTATTGAATTTTTGAGAGTTGCTAGAAAGTGGATCTTTAAATTCTCAACAAAAGAAAAACAAGTTTTATAACTATGTATGATGACAGATCTGGGTAGACTTACTGTAGTGATCATTTCACATTATATACAAATATTGAATCATTGTGTTGTACACCTAAAACTATTATATGTCAGTCATAATTCAATTAAAAAAAAAAGAAAAATCAGTTGACTGTATTCATAGTCTATTTCTGGGCTTTCTGTTCTGTTCTATTTGTCTATTTGTCTATTCTTTGACCAGTACCACACTGTCTTGATTACAGTAGCTTTATAGTAAATCTTGAAGTCAGGTAGCATCAGCTCTTCAAATTTGTTCTTTTCCTTCAATGTTGAGTTGGTTATTCTAGGGCTTTTTCCCATATAAACTTTAGAGTCCATAAAATAAGTTGTAGGAATTTTGTTTGGGATTATACTGTATCTATAGATCAAATTGGGAAGAACTGACATCTTGATGACATTGAGTCTTCCTATCTATGAACATTGAATATCTCTCCATTGATTTCATCTTTATATCTTTCCTCAGAGTTTGGAGTTTTCTTCATATAGCTCTTGTATATATTTCATTAGACTTGTAGTATTTCACTGGAGGGGCTGCTAACTTAATATGGAAAATGTGTTTTTAATTTCAAATTCCACTTGTTCATTGCTGGTATGTAGGAAAGCAATTGATTTTTATATCAAGTTTGTAGCCTGCAACCTTTCTATAATTGCTTATTAGTTCCAGGAGCAGGGTTTTTTTGTCAGTTTGGGGGGATTTTCTACATAAATCATGTCATCAATGAACAAAGACAGTTTTATTTCTTCCTTCCCAATCTGTGTAAGTTTCATTTCCTTTTCTTGTCTTAGTGCATTGGTTAGGACTTAATGGTATGATATTGAAAGGCAGTGGTGCAGGAGACATCCTTGCCCGGTACCTGATCTTAGCATGAAAACTTCAACTTTCTTGCTACTAAGTATGACATTAGCTGTAGGGCTTTTGTAGATGTTCTTTATCAAATTGAAGAGGTTCTCTTTCTATTCCTAGTTGGCTAAGAGTGGTATTTTGTTTTGTTCTTGTTGTTGTTGTTGTTTAAAGGCAGTTAACATCACTGGACTTACACGGCCTTACCTATGGAAGGCAGCAGCTGACATCTCTGTTCAGATCTTTTGGCTTCTCTGGGTTACTTTAAATCTGCCCTGAGCAAGTTAGAGTTAAGGCTTTAACTAAAATTTGAGCAGAGTATTTGGAACTCTCCCCTCTGGACCTCTCATATATTTTCCCTTTTTCTTCCTGGCTATAGTGGTCACCCCAAACTCTATGCTTTGTTTCTTATTTCTTGAAGCCAGAATGGCTATGGGTTTCTCTCCAAGTTTTAGCTCCTTCTCTGGAGCCTGCCCTCAGGATAGAAATGACATATAAATATCTTCACCTGTTGCTACTTCCTTCAAGTGTTGATCTCCCTCCAGCTTCTGCCTAATTTTGGTAACTCCAGTTCATTTATTTGTTTTCCAAGGAATTTTTAAAATCATGGTATATATTTGAATGATTACTCTAATGCCAGTGCAGAGAATTGGGTTTAGTAACAAAGGCTGGATGCAAGAAATCCAAGTAACAAACTGACCATGACTTCAAATGGAATAATGAGCCTAAGAATAGAGAAGGCAAAAAATTAGGAAAGTCTACAAGCTCCCATGACTCTGAACTTCCACATTTGACCCATCTAGAATTTTCTTTATTGTGTAGAGATGATCAGAAAAAGGATTGAGGTAGTAGCAACCAGAATTATTGCTTGTCACCTAAAATTCATAAATGAGGTAAATTAATGATACCTTGAAGCAAAAATATTCTTGTTCTGTTTCTCCTCAGTTACCATTCACAGAAAATAAATCCAAGAATTTCATGAAGTATTTCATACTGGTATTTGACTGCAGATGTATCATATTACATGGGAATTTTGTTGGCTACTAGCAATAGAAACCTGACTGCTATGGCTTAAACACCTAAGGGTTTATTGTTTTATGTAAAAGAAGTTCAAATGTGGGCTCTCCACACTGGCATGGAGTTCCACAAAGACAACAGGAATCTAGGCCTTGCTATATTTTGACAGTGCTTTTCCTGACACATAGCTTCCATCCTCAAAGTCACAAGATGGCAACAGGAATTGCAACCATCATATGTACATTTTAGGCAGGAATAAGTAGAAGGGCAAGGAGCAACAGGACTTCTCCAAGCTTTCTGTTAATAAAAGCCTTCTAATAAATCCCAATCTGTAACTTTCACCTATATATGTTTGACTAGTATTTAGTTAACATAGTCATACCTGTCTACAAAGGAGGTTGGAAAGTACTTTTTTTAAAGCTGGGACATTTGACACCTTAAATAAAATTGAGATTATGTTACTAAGGGTAGAGGAGAAAACGGATGTTGAATAAGCAACCAGCTATGTACCAAATGTACCAAATGATTTTGTTGGAGCTCTCCCAACCAACTTAAGCCAAACAACAACAGCGACAACAAAAACTGGGGAATATATTGACCCCCATTAGCGAACTTCAGGTTATCTCTATGCAGGCATACCCAATCTAGGCACGCAAATAAGCATTAAGAAATTATTTCCTTTATCTCTCACCTGTGCTTTTATCTGGATTGGAAACAGGCTTAGACATATTTTCCCCTCCTGGTGGCAAGATAGCTACTGGAAATAATGGGCTTACATTATCCCAGTTTAGCAATCTCGGTGGAAAGAGATCACCAGTTTCTTCATTTTAGAAAGAGTCGTAAGAGGGACTCATGGTCCTTGGTATCGTGTGCCTATTCCTACAATCGTTGTAGACAGGGTATGTGCTGCTCTGATTGGTCAGATCTGTGCTGTGGACCTCATCCTCCTGGGTCAGTCCCAGCTGAACCGTATGAACAGAGTTGTGTGAGGTTTGTCTCCAGATTAAACTTGATGCTAGAAAAGGGGTGAATGGACGCCAGGCAGGCAAAAACAACAGGCCTGGTACAGAGGGTAAAAACTTTGAAGAGAAAAAAAATTGGGTACTTTCAGTCTAGAAATGAAAAGACAAAAAAGGCAAAATACTGGTGATCTATGAATCCCTGGCATGATTCCTATTCTTATCAATATTATTCAATAATACAATGTCCACAGGGAGAAAATCTACTCCCAGCCAGGGCTGGTAATACTTTGAGCATTATGAAAAACTTACATAGTTCTGAAACAACTACCAAAATACCAAGAAGAAGATTTTCATAAGTTTGCTATTTATAGGGATATTTATTTGTAGTAACTCTTTTAAGAGCTAAACCAAGGAGATTCAGTGTGATGCACAATCATAAGTTAATCATTTCAGCGCTCTGTTTTGAAAAAGATTATGAGGAGAATAGTGTTCAAAGCAGTGAAGTGTTTTTTCCCAAGGTCATGAATTGACTTGGTAGCTAAGCAAAGTTGCAGGCTCCCAAAATATATGACTCATTCTGCTCCACATTTCTATAGCTTATTTTAGTTTATCATAACGGTTGGTCCTTTTTGGCATTTTTTTTTTTTGGTAGGTGAATGGCAGAAAATGAAAATGGCCATATGTTTGAAACAGCAACATTTGCCCTAGGGAAATAATAAACAAAAGAGGAGAGCACAAATATTCAAATGAAAGAAGCAATGGGGCACAGCCAAAAAATCTATGGAGAAAATTTGCGGGCAGCTAAGTAACAACCAATAGCAGTGTAAATTGAGGTATCAGAACTTTCAGCTTTTGGTATGACAGTGAGTATAGTCAGGGTTGTCTTTTATTTTGTTTCCTTTTAACATAACCTCATCCCGGGCGCCTGGGTGGCTCTGTTGTTAAGCAACTGCCTTTGGCTCAGGTCATGATCCTGGAGTCCCGGGATCGAGTCCCGCATCAGGCTCCCTGCTCGGCAGGGAGTCTGCTTCTCCCTCTGACCCTCTTCCCTCTCGTGCTCTCTTTCTCTCTCTCTCAAATAAATAAATAAAATCTTTTAAAAAAAACATAATGTCATCCCTACAGAAAAGTTTCAAAAATAGTACAAGGAATTCCAGAATAACCTCTACCCAGATTCCGCAAATGTTAAATTTTATTGTCTCATACATAATCTTCTCCTTTATTCTCTCTCTCTCTACACGTGAGTGTGCACACACACATGTGCACACACACAAACTCTGAATCATTTAAGAGTAAGTTCAGGTACAATACTTCTTTCCCGCTATACACTTCAGTGTGCATTTTCTTTCTTTCTTTCTTTCTTTCTTTCTTTCTTTCTTTCTTTCTT
>NW_027397069.1:23469276-23621578 GCF_003265705.2 Callorhinus ursinus | reverse complement strand
TTCTTTCTTTCTTTCTTTCTTTCTTTCTTTCTTTCTTTCTTTCTTTTTCTTTCTTTTTACCGTCCATGAGTCTTCCTCGTTCCCTTTCCTACTTTCTTTTTTTAATTTTATTTTATTATGTTAGTCACCATACATTACATCAATAGTTTTTGATGTAGTGTTCCATGATTCATTGTTTGCGTATAACACCCAGTGCTCCATGCAGTATGTGCCCTCTTTAATACCCATCACCAGGCTAACCCATCCTCCCATCGCCCCTCCCCTCTGGAACCCTCAGTTTGTTTCTCAGAGTCCATCATCTCTCATGGTTCGTCTTCCCCTCCGATTTTTCCCCCTTCATTTTTCCCTTCCTACTATCTTCTTTTTTTTTTAACATATAATGTATTATTTGTTTCAGAGGCACAGGTCTGTGATTCATCTGTCTTAGACAATTCACAGCGCTCACCATAGCACATACCCTCCCCAATGTCCATCACCCAGCCACCCCATCCCTCCCACCCCCCACCACTCCAGCAACCCTCAGTTTGTTTCCTGAGTGTGCATTTTCTAAAACCAGGAACATTTTCTTATGTAACAACAGCACAATTTTCAAAATTGGGAAATTACTGCTGATACAACACTATTATATACTATACAGCCTTTACTCAGATTTTACTAATAGACCAGTAAAGGCAATTACAGAAAAAGAAATTTAGGATCATGCATTACATTCAGTTTTCATATCTCTCTACTTTCCACCAATATGGAAGTCCTGAAACTTTCTTTGTAATTCTTGAAGCTGGCATCTTTGAAGAGTGCAGGATGATTGTTTTGTGGGTCCTTCAAATTAGGTTTTGTCTGACGTTTTCTCATTATTAGATTCAAGTTATAGAGGAATAGCACAGAAAGGATGCTGTGTTCTCAATGCACCACATTAGGAGGCATATGCTGTTGACTTGTCTCACTATTTGTGCTTAACTTTGATCATTTCGCTAAGGTGGTGCCTGTCATGTTTCTCCACTGTAACACTATTATGTTACCTCTTATAATTAATAGATGACTTTTGGAAAGATACTTTGAGATTGTGTAACTATCCTGTTACTCCTCAAACTTTTTTTTTTAGAGAGAGAGAATGAGATAGAGAGAGAGCATGAGAGGGGGGAGGGTCAGAGGGAGAAGCAGACGACTCCCCGCTGAGCAGGGAGCCCGATGCGGGACTCGATCCCGGGACTCCAGGATCATGACCTGAGCCAAAGGCAGTCGCTTAACCAACTGAGCCACCCAGGCGCCCACTCCTCAAACTTTCACACACTAGTTTGAGCATCCATTGATGACTACTACCTGAATCAATTAGAAGAGTATTTTTAAAATAAACTTGTTTCTAAAATGTATACCCCTCATGCCGTGCTAAATGTTAGCATAATCATAGGACTTTTATTATAGATAAATTCCTGTAATCTAAAAAACATGATAATCAATGTTAGGGGGTAAGATCCAATTTTAATATACCTAATGTTGAACTAAGGACTGTAATTTTATTGAGGGGATGCAAGTGTTCTAAAACTGACTTATGGTGATGGTTGCACCACTCAATAATGTTACTAATTCAGGGGCGCCTTGATGGTGAAATCAGTTAAATGTCCAACTTTTGATTTCGACTCAGGGTCGTGAGATCAAACCCCATGTGGGTCTCTGACCTCAGAGTGGCATCTGCTTGAGATTCTCTCTCCTCCTTCTGCCTCTCCTGTTTGTGCTCTCTCTCTCTCTCTTTCTCCAAAATAAATAAATAAATCTTAAAAAAAAAGTAAGGTTCCTAATTGAATCACTGAATTGTACACCTGAAATGGTTGGATTTTATAATATGTAAAGTACATCTCATTAACAGTATAAAAATAGGAGATAATATGAGTTAAGGAAATAATTAACTAATTTGAGTCAGAACACAGAGACAAAGGCCAGTGAAAGTGACTATTTAATATCATGATTTACATAAATAATAAATACCTCCCAACTCCAGGGTTCTTTTTTTTTAAAAAAATTTTTTTTAATTTATCAGAGAGAGAGCACAAGCAGGGGGAGCGGCAGGCAGAGGCAGAGGGAGAAGCAGGCTCCCCACTGAGCAGGGAGCCCGATGTGGGACTCGATCCCAGGACCCCGGGATCATGACCTGAGCCGAAGGCAGATGCTTAACTGACTGAGCCACCCAGACATCCCCCAACTCCAGGATTCTTAACTTTCTTTTATATCATGGGCCCTTTGGCAGTCTGATAAAGCCTATGGATACCTACTAAGAATAATGTTTTGAAAACATAAAATATATAGGATTACCAAAAACAAGTAATTCGACTGAAAACATTATAAAATATTATTTTTGTAATGTAACAACATATGAGCTTTTTAAATGCACCAAATAACAACAGATTTCAAATATAGGCAAGTCAAAGTTAAATTTTATTTTTAGAACACTTATCCATGTGAAGGCCATTGTTACTGAATAGGAATCAGAACGGTCAAACTTTGACAGGGCAATGTGTATGTCATATAAGGTATCCCATTGATGTCCGGTTTGGGGTTTTTTTTGTTGTTGTTGTTATAAGTATTAACAATCCAGATTACCAAAAATATATCATAAATTTAATTAAAGTTTCCATAGCTTGCTTCACAAGAAATGGATAAGTTCCCTCGAGGAATACCAAAATTCTTGGAAGCTGTTTGAGTTAAATTTCTGTTATGAGGTTATGTAGCTTCACCGGTTGAAGGGCCAGAGTTACACTGCATTTGGTCTGCTCCAGACAGGGAGGCTGCGAGAACACACTGCTGTACCTTTGAGGAGTGATTAGCATAAATGATATTTTAAGATATCTATAACAACTTCACTGAGATTTAAAAGAATCTGTGAATTCTAGCGGTGACAAGGTCACAGGGACCAAGATTTTTGCCAACATTCATATTTGAAGGACTTTCTAAATTTCAGTTAAACATTACTGAAAATAAAGATGTAAACTTTTTTACCCATCAAGTTCAAGCACCCTCTGAATCCTATCCATGGACCTTTTGGGCACACAAAGACTTCAGGTTAAGACCTCCCAATCTAAACAGATAGATAAGTTAAACAGAATTCATAACCCTCCCATTTTGGTTATTTCATTTAGTTTTAGGATTCCTAAAGACAATAAATACAACTTTAAGCAAGAATGTTTTAAAAGAAAAGTCAAATTCCTGGGTTTTGTCTATGTCAAGTCTAAAGACTTGAAAATAGAGTCCTAACTCTCAGTTTCTCTCAAGTTCTTTCTCATAAAATGTGGTCAAAATACTTAGTGCTGTTAATAAAAAAATTCAATGATGAGACATCTCTATCTGCTCTTTTATTACTAGGCATTATTGCAGCTTGGGATTTTTCGGCCTCATCGCTTGTGAGAGGAAGAAATTGATCTCTTATTTCTTATTCTTTTTTTTAAGATTTTATTTATTTGAGAGAGAGAGAATGAGAGATAGAGAGCACGAGAGGGAAGAGTGTCAGAGGGAGAAGCAGACTCCCTGCTGAGCAGGGAGCCCCATGCGGGACTCCATCCCGGGACTCCAGGATCATGACCTGAGCCCAGTCGCTTAACCAACTGAGCCACCCAGGCGCCCCTCTTATTTCTTATTCTTATCTCCAGTTTGGGGCTACCTTTTTATTTTTTTCATTGTCATCTAAATTTAGATGTTGAATTCTTCTTAAATTCATTGCAAGCAGGAGAAGTCCAGTTACTTATTCTTGAGCAATTAATTCTTTCCTATTACAAAATCAGTCTCAAAAATATGTTATCAGGTCCTTTAGTTCTCTGAAAGAAAAATATTAGAGATAAGGTTTCTGCCACCTATATATGAATCAAAAGAAAAATTTCTGGAATTAAGAATCAGGATATAATAAAATTATCCTGCTGGAAGTTATGTATGTGCTGTAATCCACATTGTGCCAAATTAGGTACTCTTAAGACTATGTCTCTGAGCCTCAGTGCTGCTTATGTAGAAAATGAGTGGTTTTTTTGTTTTGTTTTGTTTTGGGGAGAGAGAGTGTGAGCAGTAAGGAGGGGCAAAGGGAGAGGGAGAGAAAGAATCTTTTTTTTTTTTTTTAAGGATTTTATTTATTTATTTGAGAGAAAGAGAGAGGGGGGAGGTCAGAGGGAGAAGCAGACTCCCTGCCGAGCAGGGAGCCCGATGCGGGACTCGATCCCATGACTCCAGGATCATGACCTGAGCCGAAGGCAGTGGCTTAACCAACTGAGCCACCCAGGCGCCCCGGGAGAGAAAGAATCTTAAACAGGTTCCACGCCCATCGCAAAGCCCAATGCAGGGCTGGATCTCATGACCCTGAGATCATGACCTGAGCCAAAAATCAAGAGTCAGATGTTTAACCGACTGAGCCACGCAGGTGCCCCTCTACCTAATCTCTAAAGTACATTCTGCTTCTAAAAATTTAATAAGTCATGACCATTTCTAAGACATTCATCTGGACTGGGTTGGTGGCCACCTTCCCTTGATCTGGCTGATTTGTCTATCCTCAGGCCCCTAGCTGTTTTGAGTTTCTGTTGTTAGCAGTTCACAGCTGTCCCCATCTCCGGAGAATTGCTCTCTTCCTCTCAGCAGAACGGGAGACTGGAGCAGCCACGCCATGTGATAACTGACTAACATGGGGCACAAAAGTTGGCCCTGTTCACTCAAGATGGGATGAGAATTTCCTGGGGAACTCGATGGAAGCTGATGTCTTGATTGAGATTACCTCCTTGCTAACCTTTTCCCCTGTTCCATCTCCCCTCTCTCACCACCTTCTCTTAAGATCATTTCCTCAACTAATCATTTCAACAAGAATCCTCATATCAGGCTCTGCTTCTAGGACTTGATATAAGATAGCATCTTACAGTCAGCATTCAGCAAATCTTTGTGGACTAAGTGAATCAATGAATGGAGTTAATTTGTTCAGTATTCATCATAAAAGTTATAGACAAAGACTAAGAATGTGTTTCATATAGTTTTCAGCAACTACCATGTGTTGCAAATATGTCCTTGTAAGTACTATGAACACGTCTGTAAACTTGCTTCTTTCTGTCTTTTCTGATAAAATTAATTAGTTCATTTGCAGGAGGAGCTTCCTGAAGATACTTATTCAATGTTCAGTAGAGGATGGGCTAACCTTAACCACCTGTCCAGGTGATCCAAGTAATAAACTCAATATTTAGGGAGGAAAGGAAAGCTGATAGCTCATATTCCCAGAGTTCAGCACCTCTAATTAATTATTTCTAGTATAAAGGGGTACATTATCAACTTATCAGCAATGCAATATTAAGAATGTAGGAGAAGACAATGCAGTAAGTGGCTAAATATGGAGCTAACTTTCAATTATTCAGTGGTAAAGATGAGTAATGTAGATGAGTAGGTTGGAACAGATTATACAGCTTGTTCCCAGCCACAGAGAACAGACAAAGCTCATTTATCAACATATCTTCTTTTAACTAATAACCGAGGGTTTTTTTTTTAAGTGGAAAAAACAGTTGTATAATTTTTTTTAACTTTTTACTAGAGAGAAATTCTCTGTAATTACTCCTCAGAACGATCACAAATACAAGAGCTTCTCCTGTTTTGTAAGAATTGTAAAGTCCTGGATACCAGGATTTGAATTCTAGGTCTCCTGGTGCATGAACCCTGTTCTCTACTCAGCTCTAGGCATCAGTCTCCTGGCCTCAAATTAGGATCTTTCAGTGGGTGTTTAGTCGTTAATGAGCACCTGTTTGGAGATCATGAGGACATTCTTCATTAAATGTAGCATAAGTTTTACCATTTTTGCTTCTTGCAATAGTGTGATTAAGCTGAAAGAAATGTTTTTCATTAATAATTTTTTCATGATTAAACTACATTTATGTATTATTGTGGGGATTTATGTATTACAGTCCAAAAAACACTGTAAGGGCGCCTGGGTGGCTCAGATGGTTAAGCATCTGCCTTCAGCTCAGGTCATGATCCCAGGGTCCTGGGATCAAGTCCCGCATCGGGGTCCCTGCTCCTTGCTTCTCCCTCTGCCTCTCTCTCTCTCTCTCTGTCTCTCATGAATAAATAAATAAATAAATCTTTAAATAAATAAATAAATAAATAAACACTGTAAGATTAGTGATCATGAACAGAAAACTCAATTTTCTCTTCTTTTTATTAAAGAGTGTAAGAGAATATATACATATATTATTCTGCTTATTAGAGAATCTAGAATCTACCACAGTGGTCCTCAGCCCAGTTAAATCTGAATGTTTTAAATTTCTTGAGTGAAACAACTGTTTCTTAAAATGTTTGTATTTCCCACAGTGCCTAGCACACAGCTCAAACTGGAAAACATATTTTAAAACTCCTTGTATTTGCTTGTTAGAGCTATCATAACCAAATAACACAAACTGGATAACCTACACAAGAGAAATTTATTTCTCATAGCTCTGACCAAGGTGTCAGCAAGTTTGGTTTCTTCTGAAGCCTATTTGGCTTGCAGATGTTCATCTTCTTGCTCTGTCCTCACATGGTCTTTCCCCTTGTGCATGTCTATGTCCTGATCTCCTTGTAAGGACTCCTTATTAGGGCCCACCTATATAGTATCTTAATTACCTCTTTAAATGCCCTATTTTCCAATATAGTCACATTCTAAAGTACTAAAGGTTAATATAGGGGCAGCTGGATGGCTCAGTTGGGTAAGCATCTGACTCTTCATTTTGGCTTAGGCCATGATCCCAGGGTCATGAGATTGGACCCCTCAACCGGCTCTGCGCTGGGCGTGGAGCCTGCTTGGGATTCTCTCTGCCTTTCCCACTACCCCTCTCCCGCCCTCTCCTTGGCTTTAAAAAAACAAAACCTTCAACATATGAATTTTGGGGAACACAGTTCAGCCCATAATACTCCTTTATATTAGTCTTAAACATTTTAACTCTTACCAAGTTTGTATACTAAAAGAAAACAAAAATAAGTACTTTAATTCTTTTTAAATAAGAGTTATAGCCATTTGTGTGGAAAATTATGTATACTAATTACAGTTTCATAGTTGTTATAAGCTGATATAAACATTCCATCTGTGCAGAAGCAAATATTAATGAATCTAATGAGAAAAAAGTTGAACTTCCATTTCCCAACTCTGCATACAAATAAAATACAGAGTTCTCTGATTAAGACAAATCTGGGCCTTTTCATTGATACCCCCTTTATAAAGGACACTCTTAATGATGTTAGAGGAAGGAATTTGGTTTTGTTTTTTTGTTTTCGTTTTTTTTTAGATGTTATTTATTTATTTGAAAAAGAAAGAGAAAGAGAGAGAGCACAAGCAGGGAGAGGGGCAGAGGGAGAGGGAGAAGCAGGCTCCATCCCAGGACCCTGGAATCATGACCTGAGCCGAAGGCAAATGCTTAACCGACTGAGCCACCCAGGCGCCGAGAAGCAGGAATTTGTAATTACAGTAAATCATGTGTTGTGTTTCATAAACAAGTAATTATATTACCTCTCCAGCATCCAACCTAAATTATAAAATTACTTCAAGCTTAACATAAGGAAGGAAAAACCTGGGGGTATTCTCAACAGAACTAATTTTTTTGTTGTTGTAATTATAGTGAAAACCATTTCATTTATATGAGAAACTTTTGTCTTGAAAAAGGTAAAAAAAGGACAAACTACACTTTGGAATGCTGGGGGTTTTTTTGTAATTAATTAATTAATTTTCTATTTAAGGCTAGTCAAGTGAAGCAGTGGGAGTGGAGCAGGAACAGAGAACTCTGTAACTGGCTGTGATCAATGAATTGTAAATGCCACTGCACTCGAACCAGCCTCTGCTTTTTTTGTGTGTTTTTAAACCAGAAAAGATTTGGATCTTCTGAAGATAATGATATAATATCCCAGGAAAATGGAAAGAAGGGGAAGATGGTTTTCTTTACGTGTTATGTATGCAAACAAGTGACCCAAGTCACCCATTACAGAAGGCCTTTATATCAACTTCATAAAGTGTGGATGTCTTGCCTATGGCAAATCTATATGTATTTCAAATATATATATTTGATATTAGATTGAGGCTGTTCAACTTAGAGGTTAGCTATAGGTTTTCGTAGATGCCGCTTATTGGGTTGAGAAAGTTCCTGTCTATTCCAGTTTTTGGGGGGAGTTTTTATCATAAATAGGTATCGAATTCTGTCAGATGCCTTTTTCTGCATTAATTGGTAGTGATCATGTGGTGTTTTTCTTTAGGCTGTTAGTATGGGAATTACAATGATTGAATTCTCATGGTGAACCAACTAGCCCTGTATTCCTGGGATAAACCCATTTGGTTGTGATGCATTGTTTTTTTAATATATTGTTGGATCTTATTTGCTAATATTTTGCTGAGGATTTTAGTGTCTCTGTTCTTGAGGGTATGAGTCTGAGTTTTCTTTTCTTCTAATGTCTTTGTCTGGATTTGGTACAAGAGTAATTCTGGCCTCATTAAATGAGTTGGGAAGTGTCCTCTATTCTATTTTTCTATATACCTACATTTATTCTATTTTTGCTTCTATTTTCTGGAAGACAATGTATAGAATTATTTTTATTTCTTTAAATGTTTACTAGAGTTCTCTAGTAAAACAATCTGGGCTGGATATTTCTTTTTCAGAAGATTTTAAACTATGAATTCAATTTGTTGAATAGTAATAGGATTATTCAGGTTGGGTAAGTTTTGGTAGTTTGTAGTTTTCAAGGATTGGTCTTTTTCATCTTATTATTCTTCATATTATTATTCTTTTATTGTCTGTGGGATCTGTAGTGATGTCCTCTTGCATTCCTGCTATTACTATTTTTGTGCTGCTTGCTCAGTCTCGCTATAGGTTTATCAATTTATTTATTCATTTCAAAGAACCTGCTTTTTGTTTCATTGACTTTCTCTATTTTTCTATTTTCAATTTGGTTGATTTCCACTCTAGTCTGTGTTATTTCTTGAATTCTTCCTGTTTTGGGTTTATTTTTCTTTTCTTTTGCTAATTCCTGAATTAGAAACTTACATTATTGATTTGAGACTTTTCTTCCTTTCTAATATAAATATTTAATGCCATAAATATCCTAGTAAGCACTGCTTTAGCTATGGTCATTCACTTTTAAGTTTCATTGTATATTAAGATTATTAGCCCTTTGCTCATTTTATATGTCATTGATATTTCTCACAGTTTGTCAGTTCATGACAAACTTTGTTTATGGTTTTGTTATGCAAAATTTTTAAATTTTTATGTAATCAGATGTATTATTTTCTTATTGTCTGTGGAATTTGAATCATGATTAAAAAGTCTTTCATTATACCAAGGTTAAAGAGGAATTCACCCATGTTTTCTTGTAGTATTTATATGATTTTTTAATTTACATTTAGATTTCTAATCTATTTGGAGTTTAGATATGGATCTAATTTTATCTTTTTCCAAATGGTTACCTAGTCATCCAAGTACTTTCATGTTTTGAAATTAATGGAAAACTCAGCGACCAAAAATGAATGAATGAATGAATGAATGACAAAATTATTGAGAATACAGACTCCTCAGGAATTAAGTTTGGGATCATTCCACCAAGTAAAGAGCCCAAGTAGGTGATATCTTTCCTGAGAGCAAGCAAAATATGGAAAGGATAGTACAAGAAAGAAGTCCAGTATCAACTACAACCTCGCGGCCAGTTACAAAAGCAAGGATTGTAGCAGCTTTGTGTATTTTCTCTTTGCATAAATGCATATATTAGTGATTTTCTCTCTTTCATTTATGATTTTATATACATGATTTTGAAGGTTACATTTACAATTTAGCCTTTAGATAACAGAATATTCGGTTGGACTATGATTGAATTACCATACGGTAATTACAATAACCCTTGGAATGGTGCATCTTTCCATTTTGGGAAAAGGGTGAGAGCTTTCTCATGTGTACGAAGGACAGCTGCATCTTTTTTTTTTTTTTAAAGATTTTATTTATTTATTTGGCAGAGAGATACAGAGAGAGAACAATTAGGCAGAGAGGCAGGCAGAGGGAGAGGGAGAAGCAGGCTCCCTGCCGAGCAGGGAGCCTGATGTGGGGCTTGATGTGGGGCTCAATCCCAGGACCCTGGGACCATGACCCGAGCCGAAGGCAGCCGCTTAACCAACTGAGCCACCCAGGCGCCCCAGGACAGCTGCATATTATTGGGTAGAAAACTTAAGTTGTTTTGTTGAGTAGAGGTCTAAATGTGTGGAGAAAAGCGCATATGGAAGCTGAATAGCCAGAGGATGGGCTGTGCAGTTATCAATTTATTGTCTCTCAGCTACAAATCCACCTTTATTTGCCCTGCTTTGTGATATTACAGCTGGACTCTCAGCACTGGTGTGACCCTCCAGGCGAGCAACAGGAACACACTTCCCTTCCAGATTCCTATCTTCAGATATTATCAAGAGCAGATTAGCTGCTGGCTGTTCCAAGGAGCTCCAGCCATACCCTAAGGCCATAATCTCCCTACCAGAAGCCTGAGCAGCTCTGGCCTGCCTACACTTTCTGGCAATGGTGTATCACTTCTAGAAACCAGCTCCAGCCCACTCACAACTTGCAGCTCTGGTGCACCCTTTTCTACAGACGAGTGCCTATACCCGAGTGGCAACTTCTTCAGCGACCAGCAGGCTGTGTATCATTATGGTAGCCACTTCCTCTCTGAAGATGTCAGACTCTCAGCCTGGGATACGGGACAGCCTGCTCCCTGTACTACTATGTTTCCCAAAGCTTCCAGATAGTAGCTGCTTTTTTACACCTGACATTTCCGGACTCCTTTTATTCATTTTGGTAGATGACCAAGTCTGCTTGTTGTCTAGCAATAGTATTGTCTAACAAAAGAATTGTCTAACAAAAGAATTCTAACGGTCTTTATACTGAACTTTTCCTTTTCAAATAACTGGTGGTTTTTGTTTTGTTTTGTTTTGTTTTTTTTAGTCAAGTAAATTGCCTTTTGCTCGTTGGTTTACTAGGTTAAGAATAAATGTCTTACATCGGATTGCATTTGGTTTTATAGTGTACTTTCTGTTTTCTAAGCTCCTGTCCCCAAAAAGAAGAAGATGTGCTGCAGAACCTGATTTTATCTACTGTGAAATACACAGTAAGAACCCTTGTACTTGAATAAGTGTAAACATTTTGTGAAGCACTGTAGTAAATAATTGCCTCAAGTCATGATATAATAGCTAGAGTGAAAATTGATGATGGTTCATAAATTTAATCGATTGGTACAAATGAATCAGCAGCAAGTTCACCGTTTTCTCTTTTGAAGTCTTTTATTTTCAGAACTGTAAAATGTTCATTGTAACTGAGTGGTTAGAAAAAAATCACATTCTTTTCTGTAGCAGATCTTTTTATTTTTTTTAAAGATTTTATTTATTTATTTGACAGAGAGAGAGACACAGCGAGAGAGGGAACAAAAGCACAGAGAGTGGGAGAGGGAGGCTCTCCACGGAGGGGGGAGCCCAATGCAGGGCTCGATCCCAGGACCCTGGGATCATGACCTGAGCCGAAGGCAGACGCTTAACGACTCAGCCACCCAGGGGCCCCTGTAGCAGATCTTTTTAACAAAAGGATATGTGACTGATTCCTGAAATCTAAACACAATGCAAAAATTTTGCGTGGCTTTTTTTTTTTAATAAAAACCTTTAACATATGACAGTCAAGACAGAAACTGGCCCACTCCCAGTAACACAAGCTGCAAATGCTAACTGATGTTCTAAGGAAGTGGTTCTCAAACTTGAGCTTGTGCTGGAATCCCCCGCTGGCTTGTTAAAACCCAGGTTGTTGGATCCCACCTAAGAGTTTCTGATCAGTAGGTGTGGGGCAGGGCCTGAGAATCTGCATTCTTAACAAATTCTCATGAGATACTCATCTGGGGTCCACACTTTATTTATTTATTTATTTTTAAAGATTTTATTTTTATTTATTCGAGAGAGAGAGAGAATGAAAGATAGCACGAGAGGGAAGAGGGTCAGAGGGAGAAGCAGACACCCTGCTGAGCAGGGAGCCCGATGTGGGACTCGATCCCGGGACTCCAGGATCATGACCTGAACCGAAGGCAGTCGCTTAACCAACTGAGCCACCCAGGCGCCCTGGGGTCCATACTTTAAGAACAAATGTTTTGGGAAAACCACTCAGGACCTACTTCCTCTATTATCTTCCATCTCTCCCTTTCCTTCTATTTAATCCCAAACTGTTTGCACTTGCTATTATTACCTGGGGGTCCATATTCTTGGCATCATATTCTGTCTTCAATTCCTGAACTCTTTTTCTAACATTTTTGAAAGTTGGCACGTTCTTTTTCTCTGTCTTTTCTCAATCACCAGGCCTTGACACCTCCCACTGCCATAGCCTTTTCATTGCCAGCTTTATTGCTCAGTGTTATATTATACTAACTTCCACTGCAGCCCCACAGCCAATGTCCCTCTTCTTTTCTCCTCTCCCCTCCTTGAAGCTCACAAGCACACTGTTCTTTTGTTAGTAATGAACGGTAGGTGTGGAATTTGGATAGATGAGGTTAGGGTGTATTGATCTCAAGTTAATCCATGCTGGGAACTGGGAGAACATGAAGCATTCCTTAATAATCCAATTAGAATTCTCCTTGGGGAGTGCCTGGGTGGCTCAGTCGTTAAGCATCTGCCTTCGGCTCAGGTCATGATCCCAGGGTCCTGGGATCGAGCCCCACGTTGGGCTCCCCACTCAGTGGGAAGCCCACTTCTCCCTTTCCCACTCCCCCTGCTTGTGTTCCCTCTCTCGCCATCTCTCTCTCTGTCAAATAAATAAATAAAAAATCTTTTAAAAAAAAAAAAGAATCTTCCTTGGGATTTACCATTTTAGGAATTTGTGGAATGAACTTCTTATCTCTTCTAAGTGTTGTATAATCTTTATTTTACTCCTGCTCAGCATCTGTCTTGTGCCATGTGGGTAGTACTGTTATGAACAGCATTGTAACATTTCCTCTATGTTTAGTGTCGATATCTCTTTCCTGACTACCATGGTTCCTGATGCTTTTCCTTACTTCCTTTTTATGATCTGATCTTTGCCTCTTGGTCCTAATGATTGATATTACTCTTCTGCTACTTACCAGAAGATCATATCTGCTTATATGTGTCCTCTCTGAGGAAGCCCTATTTCTGGAAACATAGTGTAGAACAATGACTTAGTTTTATAGAAATCGGCTTTAAAGAGTAGCAAAAGTAAGCACTCTGACATATATATATATGTGTTATACATTTTATTGTGTAACTTACAGTGATACATTTGCAGCAAAGAAAAACAGAAGATATGAAGCTAAGGAAGTCTTTCTCAACTAATTCCAGGTGAAAATCAGGCCATATTGCAATAAGGCAACCATTGCATGCCATAGATAACTTCTCTCCTATGCATCTAGAGTGGTACTAGTTTTGTAACTAACTTGGGATAACGGAGAACATTGTCACTTGAATCATTTTTCCATGTTCTTTAGCTGAGATGGGTAGCAACTATGACTTCCTGTGTCCTGCAGAGGACATGTGTTTAAGTGGTGCCAATGGCTTTGTGATTGTCCAGGGTAAGGGCCTGCCACACTAAAGAAAGTTCCCAATGGAGCAAGGGCAGATTTAAGCTTAAGATTGAGGGTCCCTTGCTTGCATAAGCCTATCCCCAGGCCTTGGAAGAGACCATATAAATGTTGAATTTGTCAGCTTTTATTTCTTAAGTAGGGCCCTCCTCCCAAACTGAATACATTCCAGACCCCAGAAAACCTAGATCTGCTGCTTCTCTTCTTACTCACACTTTGTTCACCTGAAACTCCAGGATAATTACCTTTTATGGTTTCTAAAACTGTCTTAAGCAAAGAACATTACATGCATTTCAGCCAGGGTCTAGGTGCAATTTTTTACTGCCATAGATACCATATTGCTAAATGGTACATGTGTTACAAAAAAATGACTAGGGCTTATCCATGTATAGTGGCACTGCAATCATGTTTCATTGGCACTATGCAACAATGACCAGTCTGCAAACATGCATGAGGCATGGAAGGCCTGGCTGGGATCCACAACATGTGGGTCCTTTTCCTTTCCTCTCCTTTCCTTTCTTCCCTTTCCTTCTTTTTTCCTTCCTTCCCTTTTTGTGAAATAATAACAGAAAAGGAAGGAAGAAGGGAAGAGAAGGGAGAGAGGGGGAAGTGAACAGGAAGGAAAGAAACAAGTTGCGATGTATAGTATTTTAAAAATAATCTCACTTTATTCCTTAGGCATATGGCTGCCCTCTGACATTGCCCATAGTTATATGCTTTTTATTTCCACCACATATACATACATACATGCATGCATGCGTGTGTGTGTGTGTGTGTGTGAGTATAGGTAATATCACATTAAAAACTATAATTTAGGGGCAGCTGGGTGGCTCAGTCAGTTAAGCGTCTGCTTAGCTCAGCATGACCCCAGTGTCCTGGGATCAAGTCCTCCATCAGGCTCTCTGCTCAGTGGGGAGCCTGCTTCTCCCTCTGCTTGTGCTCTCAGTGTCAAATAAATGAATAAAATCTTAAAAAAAAACACTATAATTTAAATGTGAGATTACCAAACAATTCACTGTGAATTATATGGGTTTTTTTTTGATATCTCCCCATTCACTCACTCACACATAGACTAAACCAAAAGCTATATAGTATAGAGCATTTATTCAGTATTGGTGTGATTACTGATGCCATTTGAATTATATAATGAGAAATAGATTTCTGGAGTTTTAAACTCTCTTGAGCTAAATAGGAGCCTTATAATCTATTCCTCTGGGTTTTTTTTTTTAAATATAGTCTCTTAAAGTTAGGAAAATCGATCTAATTTAGATTTTAGACGTCCTAAAATTAGCTTATGCCCAGCCTTTCTCTCCAGACCTATGACAAACTCTAAAATTACAAAATTTAAGCTCTTTAACACTGTCTCTCCTACATCATCTCCTGCCATTCCCACCTTCACACCTTATGTTCTAACAAAATTGGGCTGCTTAAAATTCTCTAATCCAGTTGGCTCCAGGCTAGTGATAGGAGTTAAGTACATACACAAAGACACATCTTCCATAACCCCTCCATGTGGGTGTCTCCACCTTATGGGAGGTTAAGTTGCTAATAAGTATGCCAAGATCTCTAATGTAAAATACCAATTCTAAAAGGTGGAGGATATTTAATTAACAGTTTTAAACTATAGTAAAATAAAACCAAGAAACAAGTATAGTGGAATCATGATTTATTTCTTTATTTATTTTTTTAAATTGCTTGACATTGCAGAATAGTGTGAAGATCGGGTGCAGCAACTTTGGTTGCATTGACAATCGTTGTCATTCAGGAGAGGTATGATATGTAAAACTATGAATAAACAGATCCTAAATAGAATGCCTAGGATTGCAGTTCTGTACCTTATTTTGGACAATTACTGACAGCATTTAATGGAAAATACAGTAAACTGTACCCTAGGAAATAAGATCTTCCTCCTGCACTGTTTTTCCCCCCATGGAAAGAAAATGCCTTAACAGGGAAGCAGAATAGAAAGCCATTTTTAAATAAATGATCTGCAAAACAAAGTTACGATTTTGGACTTAATTTAGCTTGCATTCAAAGAAATGAGGAGAAGTCTATAAGAGAAATGACCAAAAATAGATAAATAAGTAAAAATAGGGGTTATTCTTGTCCCTATAAAATGACACTGGAGAGATAGGGGATTAGTCACAAACCACCTCAGCAGAGCTGAAAATTGGGGCAATGCCCCAGATCTCCATGTGGGGAGGTGGGGGCGGGGTGTGTTACTGCTGAGCAAACAAGCAGCTGGTAACAGCAGGGCAGTGACTCATGGCAGAGAGTCTCTTCTGAGAGAGGAAGTGGCTCAGGCACTGCTGGAGCCAGGCCTCAGCTCTGTGTCTGTGTAATCAGTACATGAGGACCTCCACTGTCTTCAAAAGAAAGGGACGGGGACGCCTCGGTGGCTCAGTTGGTTAAGTGCCTACCTTCGGCTCAGGTCATGATCTCAGGGTCCTGGGATCAAGCCCTAAATTGGGCTCAGCATGGAGCCTGCTTCTCCCTCTGCCCCTCCCCCAACTCGTGCGCACGCGCACACTCTCTTTCTCTCTAACAAATAAATAAAATCTTAAAAAAAAGAAAGGGATAGACTGCATCTCCCTTATTATTCTCAAACTATATACTCCAGTGTCCCTGATTTTCACATTAAATGCAATTCCACCTGAATAAAAATGTTGACTAACTAGGTGGAGGGAAGGGTGAAGCTGTGATATTTGTCCCTGCCCATACTTTCTAGAACTCCATAAAGAGAAGTCAATGCTGTTAGATCATTTTGGGGGAGAAAGAAAAGAGAGAGAAAAAGAACAATCTGAAGCTAATTCAACAGCTAGATAAGGTGTAAGGATTTTTGGCTACTTGGTCAGTCTTTTAGAAAAGATGCAAGAAACCTGAGAGAACTACAAAGTGTAAGTTTAGCCCAGTTAGTAGAAAGGGTCATAAACAAGAACGAAACGTTGGGAAATCATTCTGCCTGATCATGTTTGTGGACGTCAGTTATGATTGTGCATAACATCAAAATAGGAAACTGAGCAAATACCGATCCACTCTCTGAAGCAGTCTGAGTTACTTCTGAACTTAAGGAAGCCTGTAGCCAGAAAATTAGAAGACAAAATGAAATCTAAATGGATCTTTTGGTCCTGGTGAGAACTCAGTAATAAGAAAATAGACTCCTTTTGTAAGAAATCATTCTCCATCCATTAGATTGTCGAATGCCTGCTCTGACCTAATCTGCACAGCTTGAGTTGTATCTGAATTCAAAAATTGTTGTTCCATAGATTTAACCAAGGGCAGTACTGAAGCCACTTTGAGAAGTAAAAAGTATGATCCTAAACCATTCCTGGTGATCTTAGAAAGTGGGTTAATGCATTATTTTCTCATATTTCTCCAAAGGCTTCCAACCGTTTTTTCCTGAACTGATCCCTAAATATTCATATCCTGGTGCATACCTAACCTCCCTCACGATACTGCTTCTCTAAAAACCAAACAAACACAAAGCAGGATGAAGTGAAAAAAATGGCAAAGAAGATCTCTTAGAAATGAACAATATGGGCGCCTGGGTGGCTCAGTCGTTAAGCGTCTGCCTTCGGCTCAGGTCATGATCCCAGGGTCCTGGGATCGAGCCCCGCATTGGGCTCCCTGCTCAGGGGGAAGCCTGCTTCTCCCTCTCCCACTCCCCCTGCTTGTGTTCTCTCTCTCGCTGTGTCTCTCTCTGTCAAATAAATAAATAAAATCTTTAAAAAAAATCTGTAGACATGTGGGCATTCAAACATATGACTTTTTAAAAAATTTTTTGTTATGTTAATCACCATATATTACATCATTTGTTTTTGATGTAGTGTTCCATGATTCATTGTTTGTTCATAACACCCAATGCTCCATGCAGAATGTGCCCTCTTTAATACCCATCACCAGGCTAACCCATTCCCCTACCCTCCTCCCCTCTAGAAACCTCAGTTTGTTTTTCAGAGTCCATTGTCTCTCATGGTTCGTCTCCCCCTCTGACTTACTCCCCTTCATTCTTCCTCTCCTGCTATCTTCTTCTTTTTCTTTTTTCTTAAAACATGTTGCGTTATTTGTTTCAGAAGTACAGATCTGTGATTCAACAGTCTTGCACAATTCACAGCGCTCACCGTAGCACATACCCTCCCCAATGTCTATCACCCAGCCACCCCATCCCTCCCACCCCCCACCACTCCAGTAACACTCAGTTTGTTCCTGAGATTAAGAATTCCTCATATCAGTGAGGTCATATGATACATGTCTTTCTCTGATTGACTTATTTCACTAAGCATAACACCCTCCAGTTCCATCCACGTCGTTGCAAATGGCAAGATCTCATTCCTTTTGATGGCTGCATAATATTCCATTGTGTATATATACCACCTCTTCTTTATCCATTCATCTGTCGATGGACATCTTGCCTCTTTCCACACTTTGGCTATTGTGGACATTGCTGCTATAAACATTGAGGTGCACGTACCCCTTCGGGTCCCTACATTTGTATCTTTGTGGTAAATACCCAGTAGTGCAATTGCTGGATCGAATGGTAGCTCTAATTTCAACTGTTTGAGGAACCTCCATACTGTTTTCCAGAGGGGTTGCACAAGCTTGCATTCCCACCAACAGTGGAGGAGGGTTCCCCTTTCTCCACATCCCCGCCAACATCTGTCGTTCCCTGACTTGTTAATTTTAGCCATTCTGACTGGTGTGAGGTGGTATCTCATTGAGGTTTTGATTTGGATTTCCCTGATGCCGAGCAATGTTGAGCACTTTTTCATGTGCCTGTTGGCCATTTGGATGTCTTCTTTGGAAAAATGTCTGTTCATGTCTTCTGCCCATTTCTTGATTGGATCATTTGTTCTTTGGGTGTTGAGTTTGATAAGTTCTTTATAGATTTTGGATACTAGCCCTTTATCTGATATGTCATTTGCAAATATTTTCTCCCATTCTGTCGGTTGTCTTTTGGTTTTGTGGACTGTTTCTTTTGCTGTGCAAAAGCTTTTTATCTTGATGAAATCCCAATAATTCATTTTTGCCCTGGCTTCCCGTGCCTTTGGCGATGTTTCTAGGAAGAAGTTGCTGCGGCTGAGGTCAAAGAGGTTGCTACCTGTGTTCTCCTTTAGGATTTTGATGGACTCCTGTCTCACGTTTAGGTCTTTCAACCATTTGGAGTCTATTTTTGTGTGTGGTGTAAGGAAATGGTCCAGTTTCATTCTTCTGCATGTGGCTGTCCAATTTTCCCAACACCATTTGTTAAAGAGACTGTCTTTTTTCCATTGGACATTCTTTCCTGCTTTGTCAAAGATAAGTTGACCATAGAGTTGAGGGTCCATTTCTGGGCTCTCGATTCTGTTCCATTGATCTATGTGTCTGTTTTTGTGCCAGTACCATACTGTCTTGATGATGACAGCTTTGTAATAGAGCTGGAAGTCCGGAATTGTGATGCCGCCAGCTTTGCTTTTCTTTTTCAATATTCCTCTGGCTATTCAGGGTCTCTTCTGGTTCCATACAAATTTTAGGATTATTTGTTCCATTTCTTTGAAAAAAGTGGATGGTATTTTGATGGGGATTGCATTGAATGTGTAGATTGCTCTAGGTAGCATTGACATCTTCACAATGTTGGTTCTCCCAATCCATGAGCATGGAACGTTTTTCCATTTCTTTGTGTCTTCTTCAATTTCTTTCCTGAGTATTTTATAGTTTTCTGAGTATAGATCCTTTGCCTCTTTGGTTAAATTTATTCCTAGGTATCTTATGGTTTTGGGTGCAATTGTGAATGGGATCGACTCCTTGATTTGTCTCTCTTCTGTCTTGTTGTTGGTGTATAGGAATGCCACTGATTTCTGTGCATTGATTTTATAGCCTGCTACTTGACTGAATTCCTGTATGAGTTCTAGCAGTTTTGGGGTGGAGTCTTTTGGGTTTTCCACTCAAACATATGACTTTTATAGGAAACTACTAGAGAATGTACTCCAGCAGATGAGGGAGTAGACATGACAGTATGAAAGGGATCCAACACAGGGAGGAGGCAAAGCAAAGTCCCAGAGTAATAATAGCAAAAGGACACCCCACGTGACAGCTGCACAACAAACCCAATAATAAGTCAATCAAGATTGGAGCAGGAGGATGGTGGAAATTCTTCCTGTGGGGACAAATAGAATTCATAGATTATTTGATATGTTTGAACACTCATAAAAATAATATTTGATGTATAAAAATTCCCATGAGAAATTGAGAAATGAAGCAGTTACTAATGTTAAGAAATGACAAAATGAGGCAGTGAAAGCTAGGAAAAACAATGTTTTACAAGAAAGAATATGACTCTGAAGCATCAACATTTACACAGCCATAAAAATGTAAACACTGGATATTGAATTAATCAAAACTTGTGGTGTTACTATCTTGGGGGAGTAGCAGATTTTTTTTTTAAAGATTTTATTTATTTATTTACTTGAGAGAGAGAGCGCGCACAGGAGGAGGAGCAGAGGGAGAGGGACAAGCAGACTCTGTGCTGAGCATGGAGCATGACTTGGGGCTGGATCCCATGACCCTGAGATCATGACCTGAGCCAAAATCCAGAGTTAGCCACTCAACCAACTGAGCCACCCAGGCACCCGGGAGAGTGGCAGATCTAAGGAAAGTGGGATTGGTATTAATATCCTATCATAATAGGATATTAATAAATAAATTTGAAATTAAAGAAGACATACCAGTATCAGCAGATTGTTTAGAAATATGGAGGTAAGTACCAGAGAAAAGTGTTAAGTATTTCAAAGAGTTTCACCTGGGGAATGAGATGGAGATAAGCAAGGGATTATAATGAGTACTATATATTTTTTTAAAACTGCTATTACTTTACTAAACTTTCTCCCTTTCCTCTTTCTTTCCCCTCCTCACTCATACACACACACACACACACACACAGTTCTATGAATTAAGACTTTTTAGTGTTCAAGTGTGTCTTAATAAGAGAGAAAACAAAGAAGAAAGACTGATTTCCATTTTTATCATAACTTAGTTTATGGACTTCATTACCTTGACCACTGAATGATATCAAGACTTTGAATGGAGAGGAAAAGTTTAATTCTAGGACATGGGAATCTGTCTGGGACATAGCCTGTTGGGTTAAGGTTAGGATATGATGGGGCCTAGGGCTGTGGGGGTGCTTTTGGGGTGCTTTGGGTGGGAGAACACAAGTCAGGGTATCCAGAATAGAGGAGCACATAACCACTCTTTCCCCTAGCCCAAATAGTACACTTGTGCAATTTAGGAAAAAAGACACTCACAAGACATTTTACTGCCATCTGTCAGAAAATCATGGAAATACATACACAAATCAGTGATGACTATGGTTGTGAACAGAGTCCACTAGAATCCTGTATTGCATCATCAGTCAATAGCGAAGCCTGTAGCTAGAGATGAGGAGAGGACTGATAAGGATTGCAAGGATTCTGATGGAAGACCTTCTGTTTCATAATGTCCTCAAGATTATTAAGCAGATTCATAAGGATATTTGGTAGATTCTTTCACCATAAACCAGGAGCTTTAAAGACAGGATGTGTGTCTTATTTCTATGTATCAGCTTCTATTAAAGAGCAAAGATCATAATAAATACTCATAATTTCACAAATGAACGATTGATCTATCAAAACTATAAAATTTGCTTTGCTTTCTGTCCCTGGGATTGTATTTTTTTTTTTTTCACCTTTGAGAAGTTTAGAACCAGAGCAGTCATGGCAGCCTTTCTGGGTTTGAGTTCCAATATTACCACTTTCTAGTTTGTGACCCTGAGGAAGTTCCTTAACATTTCTGAGTTAAATGTCTTTATATGAAGAATAGAGTATATACAATACCTACCTCATAAATCTTTATGAGGATTAAATAACATAATATTTAGGAAGTATTTCAGAAATTGGCAGACAGTAAACAATACGTTTTACTATTATAAACTAATCCAAGAACACCTCATCTTTATTTATATTCACAATTAACAGTTGTATCTGTTGAGATTTACCTTTAGCAGGTAGTGGCAAACAACAAACCGGGATCTTTAACTGTCTCTCAGGTAGGAGAAGTTTGGGGATGGGTGGCCTACATTTCACAGGGCAGTGCCAAAGTCATCAGACACTCAGCCTGTTCCTATAGTCCTACTGTGCCTTTTGCAGCCATGGCTTCTATCTGCAAAGTTTCCTCATGGTCCAAGATGACTGCTGAAACTCCAGCCACCTTGTTTGAGTTCCAGGCAAGAAACAAGACAAAGAAGAGAAAGTAAAAAGGCTTCATGCAAGCTGGCGGTCCTTTCTTAAGGGGCCTTTCTGGATTTCATGTCTAGCTGCAGTGGAGGCTGTGAAAAGGAGTCTTTTAGCTGTTCATATTGCTACCTGGAATAAAATCAAAGTTTTGTTTTTAAGTAAGAAGAAGAAAATCAGTATTTGTTTGGCAGCTAGCCTCTCTCATAACTGTAAATCAGGACCTGAACATTGCTATCCTGATGAAGGTTTTAATTCATCTAAGCACAAGTCCCAAATTATGTTGTCTGTTTCTGCCCTGCGGTAAAGACATGCTTGAGCCACTAGAATGAGTATTTTCTTATAAAATTTGTGTGAGGATAATTCATTCCAGGTACAAAACTAAGATTTTTGAGTTCTAAGAGTAAGATAGGTCACCAGTTGTTTATATTTTGCTTTCAGGATACAAATATATACAGATATATACATGTATTTTGTCATTCTGTATTGTTCATGGATCATTGGATATCTCCAAATTGGTATTTAAAGGGATAAAGTCAGCTGTTGAAGGATCAACTATCTCCTTAACTCAATCATTTAAAAATGGCATCACTAACAATTAACCTAGAAAATATATGATCTTATAATTGACAGACTTTTCCAGTGAGAATGTTCTAAGAACTAAGATGTGATATGACATAAAATGTTAAAAAAAAATCTACTCTTTTTAAAGTACATTCTTACCTTTTATATAAAAGAGAGAGAATTTAAGTAGTGAAGATGCTCTTTGGGGAGAAAAATTATGATCATTCTTTGAGAACTAAAGCTTAATAGTCAACGTAAAGACATCACTGGTTTAAAGGATCTACCATGGGGCGCCTGGGTGGCTCAGTCATTAAGTGTCTGCCTTCGGCTCAGGTCACGATCCCAGGGTCCTGGGATCGGGTCCCACGTCGGGCTTCTTGCTCCACGAGAAGCCTGCTTCTCCCTCTCCCACTCCCCCTGCTTCTGTTCCTTCTCTCGCTGTGTCTCTCTCTGTCCAATAAATAAATAAAATCCTTAAAAAAATGAAAATAAAAAAAATAAAGGATCTACCATGGACAAGCAGATGACCAACCATCCTGGTTTGCCTGGGATTTTCCCAGTGTTAAAACTGAAAATATCAAGTCCTGGGAAACCTTCAGTTTTGGGCAAACTGAGCCAGTTGGTTACTCTACTTTTAGCTAATATCAGGTTAACTGGTTTAGGGTTGTGTGAGAGAAATTATTACATTTTTATCATATATGGATAACAAAAACCTAACAGATGGTTCACTGTGAAGAAACACTAATTCTTGAAGTCAGAGGTGAAGGTGGATGTTTCTGGAAATGCCACAGGTAGGAAAGAAGCAGCTCAACAGTCACAGCTAACCAGTCTGTGGTTGTTGCCACATTATGAGCATGTGTTTGTTGATCTGTCTGCTATTGACAGTGAGTCATGCTTGCAAATAAAACAAATATTAATGAATTAAGAGGATTTTTATAGTAAACTTCAACCTTAGCTTTAAGTATTAGGCATTAATGTTCACACCTGATTTTTTTAGTTCTCATATAGGGTTGCCTGGTAATATACAGGTTGCCAAGTTAAATTTGTATTTCAAATAACTAATGAATAAATTTTTAGTTTAGGGTCGTCCCGACTGGGGCGCCTGGGTGGCTCAGTTGGTTAAGCGACTGCCTTCGGCTCAGGTCATGATCCCGGAGTCCTGGGATCGAGTCCCGCATCGGGCTCCCTGCTCAGCGGGGAGTCTGCTTCTCCCTCTGACCCTCCCCCCTCTCATGCTGTTTCTCTCTCTCAAATAAATAAATAAAATATTTAAAAAAAAAAGTTCATCCCGACTATTGTATAAGACATACTTATCCTAAAAAATTACCCATTTTTATTTGAAATTCAAATTTAGAAGGGGATCTTGTATTTTTATTTGCTAAATCTGGCAACTCTATGGGAATAAAATCACAGTGTGCTCTTTTGTGCCAGTACAAACACAGTTTCTTCCTTTGATAGTGCTCTCTGAGAGGCCACAGCACATTCCTGTGTCCCCTACGAGCCCCCTCTCATCCTCTACATGATTCTTGCCATCCTCCTTATGCACCTTAACCTTTTCCGAAAAAGGTCCCGGCTGCTTCACTGAGGAAAAGCGCTGGGGGATTAGGGGCGGATACATAGTAGAATTCCTTCCATCCTGTCCCTAGCCCTCTCTCCCCAACTATTTGGGTCTATGTTCCTATCCTTTCTTCTTTAGTTCCTAACTCAGAACTGAGATCCTCCTTCGCTTCAGTCTTTCCTCTGTGAGATGGATTCCAAGATCTTGACTCCCTAGCTGCTCCCTCCCTGTGGCTTTTCTTTCTTTGACATGTGAACAGTCGTGGCTCTTTGATCTTTCACCAAAGCTCCCCAGGGCCTTCTAATTGCCATCATCTATCTTCTCTCTCTCTCTTTTTTTTTTTTTTTGGACACTCAAGTTCTCTGAGAAGCAGTCTGAGCCAGTATGTCCCACACCTGACTAATCAGCAGGATACCTGGAAAATTTTATTAAACTATTGGCTTCAAGATATTTCCACAGACCTACTAAATCCTGGGCTGAGACCCTCACGATATCTAGCCAGGTCTGCCTTCTGAATATCTCTGAGGTATTCGGGTTTCATTCCTGCCTCTGAGAGCCTACTGTCCCGGCATTGTTCCAGGTGACCATGACTCCTGCAAGGATTACTGTAGCTCTTTTTCAGTTTCCTACATGCCCCGAATCTGAATACACATGCACCTCATCCTCAGATTAATTGTAAATTTAAATTTTATCTCATCACATTTCTAATTTGAGTCCTTAACTGACTTCCCCTTGCCTTCAGGATAAAATCCAAGTTCCTTAGCCTACCAAACAGAGTTCTTAATTATGTGGCCACTCCTAACCATGCAGCCCACTCACTCACCACCCTTCTCCCCAAGAATACTTAACCACTGCAGTTTCTCCAAGCTCTGCTCAATCTCGTTTCTCAGGTTTTTCTTGTGCACCTTCAAAGCTCCTCTCACCAGGAACATCTTTAGCCACTTCTTTTTTCTTTTTTTTTTTTTTAAGATTTTATTTATTTATTCATGAGAGAGAGAGAGAGAAGCAGAGGGAAAAGCAGGCTCCCCGCTGAGCAGGGAGCCCGATGTGGAACTCGATCCCAGGACCCTGGGATCATGACCTGAGCCAAAGGCAGAAGGTTAACCATCTGAGCCACCCAGGCGCCCACCTTTAGCCACTTCTTAACCTCCTTATCCTTTAAGATGAGGGAATTATCTGTATACCTCTCTACCCTTGCTATATTGATAGTGAGCTCCTTTAGGGCAAACAAGGTATCGGATTCATTTTTGTGACCTCATTATATACCAAACATCAGAAGATATTGTTGTAGGTACTCCATCAAAGAAAGAATGCCTGAATGATTGAATTAAAAAATACTAAAAAGCCAATGAGTTATTTCTTGGAGGAAAAAGTGTTAGAATACAAGGTGAATTCTAAAGGACATTGAAACTTACTTAGAATATTATACTTAGAAAGGAACAGGATCTGGGCACCTGGGTGTCTCAGTCAGTTGAGCGCCCGACTCGTGATTTTGGCTTGGGTCATGATCTCAGGGTTGTGGGATGGGCCCAGTTTCGGGCTCCCCACTCAGCATGGAGTCTGCTTGAAGATTCTCTCTTTCCCTTGCCCCTCCTCCCCACTACACTGCTTGCACATGCACATGCCTTCCCTCTCTCTCTCTCTCAAATAAATAAAATCGTTTTAAAAAAGAAAGGAACAGGATCTCAGAATTCACATAGTCCAATTTATAACTACTGAAGATTAACAAAATTTTAAAAATTAAATGTAACTCAAACGTACACATACACTTCATCAGAACCAACTGAGTCCATATTCAGCTGTTTGCTATTTTGTTTTGTTTTGTTTTCCTGTGCCCTTGATTCTTTGGTCTTTCTTTTGTTTTCTTTCTCTTTACCATAAAACCCTACACCAGCTACCAAATTTCTTAGTGCACCTGGCAAACCTAACTAGTAACCTCAATTCTAATGACTAGTATGTTTTGTCTAGTTGTCCCTGTATCCGAATCTGTGCTTAATAGTTCAAACATTTAAGTCCATCTCTCTTCTGCCTGTGACTACAATGTGTTAGCTGAGTGAAACAACTTATTTCCTTCCACCAGTGCAGACATATATCATCAACTTTTTATGTTTTCTAATTAATCATTTCCTCCACATTAACTAGAAATTATAAAATCTCCGAGCAACAGTGAGTTCCTATATGAATAATATTGTCCTTCTTCAGGATATACAGGGATCACTCATGTATTTATGTATGCTAGATTTGCAGACACATGTACAAAATTTTATTAGTCTCTTTTGTTTCACTTTTTATGTACAGTTTGTCTTCTGTTGCAAGTAGCATAGTGTAGTGTGTTAACTTGCTTTTTTCCCCCCAATTTTTTTATTGTGGTAAAATACATAACATAAAATTTACCATCTTACCATTTTTAAATGCACAGCTCACTGGTATTAAGTCCATTCATATTGTTGTGCGATCATCAGCACCACCCATCTCCAGAATTCTTTTCATCTTGCAAAACTGAAGCTCTGTTCCATTAAACAATAACTCCCCACTACGCCCTTCCCTCAACCTCTGGAAACCACTATTCTACTTTCTGTCTCTACGATTTTGACTACTTTAAGTACCTTATATAAATGGCATCATGTGGCATGTGCCTTTTTGCGACAGGCCTATTTCACTTAGCGCAATATGCTCAACGTTCATCCGTGTTGTAGCAGGTGTCAGTATTTCCTTTCTTTTTAAGGCTGAATAATATGCCACTGTATGTATGTACTGCATTTTGCTTATCTGTCCATCTGTCCATGGACATTTGGGTTGCTTCCATATTTTAGCTATTTTGAAAAATGCGGCTATGAACATGGGCATACAAATATCTCCTTAAGATTCTGCTTTCAGTTCTTTTGAGTGAATACCCAGAAGTGGAATTGCTGGATCATATAGTAATTCTATGCTTTACTTTTTAAAGAATTGTCACACTGCTTTCCACAATGGCTGTACCATTTTACATTTCCACCAGTAGTGCAGAAGGGTTCTAAGTTCTCTCCCAACACTTATTTCCTGTTTCCTTGTTGTTTTGTTTTTGATAATAGCATCCTAAGAGGTGTGAGGTAGTAACTTTTTTTTTTGGTTAAAGATTTATTTATTTATTTATTTATTTGACAGAGAGATAGAGAGAGAGCACAAGTAGGCAGAGTGGCAGGCAGAGGGAGAGGGAGAAGCAGGTCCCCCACTGAGCAGGGAGCCTGACGCGGGACTCTATCCCAGGGTCCTGGGATCATGACCTGAGGCAGACGCTTAACGGACTGAGCCACCCAGGCGACCGAGTAACTTGTTTTTATTATTAGGATTATTTGGCTTATTTTTAAATAATTGGATTGCCTACAGTTATTTTTAAATATGTTTATGAAGCTTTTTTAGTTGTTGTTAGCAAATAATAGATAAAACATACTGCTCTCATTTCCTGAATATTGATCTCTAATGTGTCTGACATTAAATAATCGGTCACCTTGAATTGGTGACAATATCATGTATGCTTCCCAACCTTGAAATTTAGTGTTAAAGTCCAAAAAGGCAACTGTTTTTTTTGGGGGGGGGAGTGTTTTAATATTAAACAGTTTTTTATCTATATTTGATAATATTAAGAATTATTATTAGGGGTTTTTGTTTGTTTTAGCTATAACAATGGATATTTTGATTTTGTTTAAAAAAGAATTCTTACTGTGGTCATCATTTCACAATATGTGTAAGTCAAGGCATTATGCTGTACACCTTAAATTTACACAGTGCTGGATGTCAATTATATCTAAATAAAACTTAAAGAAAACCCAAACAAACAAAAAGAGATCTTATCTTGTAGAGATACATACTAAAATGTTTACAGACAAAATGAAATAATGTCTGATATTTGCTTCAAAATAATCCAGTGGAGACTGGGGGTGAGAGAAGGTAGGTTATAGATAAAGATTGGTCATTAATTGATAATTGTTGAAATAGGTGATGAATCCAGGGAGATTTATTACATTAGTCTTTCTACTTCTGAGCAAATTGTAGTTTTTCATTAGAAGGTTTGTTTTAAGCAGAGTTTAATCTATTAAGTATTTAAAAGGTAACATTTATTAAGTATGGTGAGCGTAGGTTTTCACTTAATGCAGAAAAAAATGTGAAATAAAACATTTGTACGACACTCACATAATGCTTTTCTTGCATTTGATCCTTACCGTAGATGATTGATCCAGTTCTGAAATGATATTAAGCTTGTATTATATTAGAACAAATTTCTAATTACTAAAAATTGAATAATTTATTTAAGTAAAATGGAGACAAAAGCACATTACTCATGAATTGATGCATAATCCAAACATGCCACTTTCTGCCTAAAGCCATAGTACAGCTCTGTCCAATAGAACTTTCTGCAATGATGGAAATGTTCTATATCAGCTCTGTCCAATATTAGAGCCACCAGCCACATATGGATATTGAGCTGGCTGGTATAACCAAGTGGTTAGTGGGACTGGGAAATGGAAATTTATATTTTATTGATTTACACTTGTATTTTTAAGCACTTTTCATTAGATCTGAGAAATTACATTTTTCAGTGAAGATGTATATCCCTTTGACAAATGAAAAATAAAATCACAAACTTAGTCCTCCATATATTAAAAAATTGGTGATTAGAAGTCTTACTACTCGACCTGAAAAACTTTATAGATGTTAAAATTTAAACAGAAGGTATTATAAGTAAGTTATCTATAAATAATATTGCAAATTTTAAATTTAGTTATTATATCTATCCTGTTTTAAGATTTCAGTATTTAGCAAAGCAAATATGCACTTAATAATTTCATGTGTGTTACAGATTAACACATTTAATACTTATACCAACCCTCTCAGGTTGGGTACACTTAATATTCCCATGCTTCAAGAAACTGAGACAGAAGAAATTACTTACTCAAGTTAATGCTAGCAACTGGTGAGACAGAGATTTGAACCCACAAATTTGGCTTAAATCCACATTCTTAATTGCTTTGTATATTTCCTCTCTTGAAGTAATTTGCCCAGAAAAGGATTAAGAAAGAATGATTAATTAGTTGTTAAAAATGTGTTAGTAAATTTAGTTTCTCATCACTTTGGAAAAAATCCTATGTAAGGCATTACATTATAAGGTCTAGTGAAAAAGGATATAAAATTGAATATAGAGAATCATTCACTATGTTTACTCTCCCCTAACCCCTAAAAAAACTGTGTTCAGGAAAAGAGACCAGAAATAAATCTTTTCTCTAACTTGTTTGTATGTTCAAATTTCTAAAATAAGAAAAATATTTATTATAAAACTTTAGCTATTATTATAAAGTATATTTAAAACTTCTTTATGGCTTAAATTAACATTTTATATCAGAGACAATCTAAAACTAGATTGTTATAAAAGTTCATAAAAATTTGTCTGAATAGTTTGGCTGTATATTTTCCCAGATGCTCACTCTGAGAATTAGTCTTAGTTGAGTCTGAAGATGCTTTTTATTAGTAATAAGTTATTAATTCCATATTCCTTGAAGATATGATTTTATTTATTTGCCAGAAAAACAAAATGAAACTTTTTTTTCCCCTGAAGAGACAAATCATTGATACTCCTTAAAACTGAACTCTTTGCAGTGACATTTTGACCTCTCTGATGTTGGCGAATAGATTGTGAGTAGAATAAAAAAAATTCATGTTTCACAAATGATTCTTGTTTTCCTTTGGTGATTTGAATATTTTAGAAGCCAAAAATACCTTTTGGATATGCCATATGTATACAACCTGAGATGACTTTTTCATAAAGCAGAGGATGCAGGGGACGCATTGAATACGTTAGTCTGGACTTCTGAGAGGTGTGGAACAGACTTTTGAATTGTTTTACTATCAACATGAGTCATTATGTTACTAGCTACCCTTTACTTAATACCAATTATACGACAGGCACTACACTAGATGTTTTGTTATCTTATTAAATCTTCCCTCCAGGAAGGTGGGTAATTTCATTTCCATTTTACAAGTGGGGAAATTAATATGCAAAGAGAAAATTCAACTTGGCCCGAGTCAGTTGCTATGTAAGTGACAGTCAGTTTTCCCATTCAGGCCTGCCAGGGCTAGCAACTGTGAAGGTTAAATAAAATAACTTAGGTGGAAACAACCCAAATGTCCACTGATAGGTAAATGGATAAATAATATGATATGTGATATACACATTCAATGAAATATTATTCAGTCTTTAAAGAAGGAATGAACTTCTGATACATTCTACAACACAGATACACCTGAGGACATTATGCTAAGTGAAATAAGCCAGACACAAAAGGATGAATATTATATGATTCTACTTATATGAGGTACTTAAAATAGTCACACATAGAGACAGAGTATAGAGTAGTGGTTGCTAGGAGCTAGGAGGAGAGGGGAGTGGGGAGTTAGAATTTCATGGGTGCAGAGTTTCAGTTTGGGATGATGGAAAAGTTCTGGACATGAATAGTAGTGATGGTTGCACAACGATGCAGAAGTATTAGTGCCAATAAACTGTACGCTTAAAAATAGTTAAAATGGTAAATTTTATGTTATGTACATTTACCATAATAAAAAATAACTTATGAAAACTCTTCAGTGGGCCTATAGCCCATTATAGAGCCAATACAAGGTTGAGAATCATGAGACTCTATCTGTAATAATAAATGAAAGTGGGAAGGAGATCATTAGTGAGATGCCATTTAAGTTGTCAGACCTAGCTCTTTTTACATTTAGGATAAATCAGGGAAATTTTCATGGAGAAATATTAGAGACTTCCTAAACCTCATTTACAAAGTATGGCATTTTTGGTTACCTCTTGGAATATTTTTTGTTGATATTAAAAATTCTTAAAAAACAAGACAACATTCTATGAACGGGTACTACTATGCATCCATTGCATAGCAATCAAGTGGAGGCTTCAAATAGTTGTAGTCAACAAATCAATCATGAGGGCCTACTTTATGCAAGATTCCGTATTAGGCACTGAAAGCAGACACATACAGCCTATCTTTCTCTGCAGCCAGAGCTTGAAGGCAGGGGTAGTAAGCCCAGAGGAGAAACTGAAAAAGAGAAGTGGGCCAGCCAAGTGGCTAAAGCCTTTTGAAAGGAATGTTAAAAAGGACAGAAAGATAGAGTCTGATACAAAGACAAACATGCACACTCTCATTCTCTGAAACTAAAGGTCAGATTAAAAAAAAAAAATTCAATAGACCAGATGCTGATGGATAGTTTTGCACCAATTTTTTCCTCTTGTTCCTATTTTAGGGTATGATTTTTTTCACCTTCTATCTTTAGCATTTTAAACACATGCATAGGGGAAGCATGCAGAAAGTGAAGCAAATCACCGACATCTGTCCACTTGCCCGAAGCCAAGTTCCTAACTCTGAGTGAAAAGGGATATATATAAAAGACCCATTATTTCTGGAAAAATAATGAGTTATTGCAAAGCCAAGACAAATGCAGGTAATTCAATTGAAAAATAAGCAAGTGATTAGTGAAATGATCTCCAGATGGTCAATAAAGATATAAAAAGAAGTTCAACTTTATTAATCATCAGAGAAATCCAAATTGAAATCACAATGATGGGGCACCTGGGTGGCTCAGTCGTTAAGCGTCTGCCTTCGGCTCAGGTCATGATCCCAGGGTCCTGGGATCGAGCCCCGCATTGGGCTCCCTGCTCAGCCGGAAGCCTGCTTCTCCCTCTCCCACTCCCCCTGCTTGTGTTCCCTCTCTCACTGTGTCTCTCTCTGTCAAATAAATAAAATCTTAAAAAAAATCTATAAAAAAGAAATCACAATGAGATACAACTACATTCCCATCATAATGGCTTAAATAAAAAAGACACAATACAAAATGTTTGTGAGGCTGTGGCTCAACTGGAATTCTCATACGCTGATAAGGATGAGAGGAGGGAAAATTGGTATAACTGTTTTGGAAAACTGGCAGTTACCTGCTCAAGCTGAATATATATATATATATATTCACTCTAAAATCTACCATATCCACTTATAAGAATATACTCATCGGGGTGCCTGGGTGGCTCAGTTGGTTAGGCTACTGCCTTCGGCTCAGGTCATGATCCTGGAGTCCCGGGATCGAGTCCCGCATCGGGCTCCCTGCTCGGCGGGGAGTCTGCCTCTCCCCCTGACCTTCTTCCCTCTCATGCTCTCTCTCTACCATTCTCTCTCTCTCTAAAAAATAAATAAAAATCTTTAAAAAAAATAAAATAAAAGAATATACTCATCAGAAGTAAGTACATATATTCAACCAAACACGTATAAGAATATTCTTAAGAGTGGTCCTAATAGCCTTGTTGTGGGTTAAATTATGCCTCCCCTCCTCCCAATTTATATGTTAAGGTCCTAACCCCTAGTATCTCAGACTGTGGCCTTATTTGGAAATAGGGTCATTGCAGATGTTATTAAAGTGAGGTCATATTAGGGTGTAGCCCTAATCTGACCAATGACCTTTTGAAGGGGAAATTTTGGACACACACACAGGAGGAGATGCTACGTAACGATGAAGGCTGAGAGGCGGGTAATGCTTCTACAAGGCAAGGAATCCCGAAGACTGCCAGACAACCACCAGGAGCTAAGGGAGAGGCATGAACAGGTTCTTCCTCACATCCCTCCAAAGGAACCGACCCTGCTGACTCTTGGTCTCAGACGTCTAGCCTCCAGAACATGAGATAATAAATTTCTGTTGCTCAAGCCACTCAGTTTGTGATACTTTGTGTTGCAGCTCTAGGAAACTCATACAAGCCCCAAATTAGAAACAATCCAAATGTCAATCAGCTGTATTTATTCAGTAAAACAGGTAAGTAAAGTAGGGTATATATTCCTGCATTGGAGTACTATACAGCAACAAAAATGAATTAGCTACAACTACACGCAGCTATATGAATAAGTCTTACAAGTATAAAGTTAAGCAAAAAAATCAGACTCTAAAGAGTATGTATAGTATGATTCCATGTATATAAAGTCAAAAGTATAAATTAGCTAAAACTAATTTATGGTGTTTAAAGTCAGGATTGTAGTTGCTCTTTGTATGGGAGAAGAGACAGGAATTGGGCCAAGGGTTTTTCTGAGGTTCTGGAAATATTCTATTTCTTTTTTTTAATTTTTAATTTTAAAGGTTTTTATTTAATTCATGTGTCAGAAAGACAGAGGGGGCACAAGCAGGGGGAGCAGCAGGCAGAGGGAGAAGCAGGCTCCCCGCTGAGCAGGGAGCCTGATGCGGGGCTCAATCCCAGCACCCTGGGATCATGACCCGAGCTGAAGGCAGATGCTTAACTGACTGAGCCACCCAGGTGTCCCGGAAATATTGTTTCTTTTTTTTTTTTAAAGATTTTATTTATTTATTTGAGAGAGAGAGAATGAGAGAGAGAGAGCACGAGAGGGAAGAGGGTCAGAGGGAGAAGCAGATTCCCTGCTGAGCAGGGAGCCCGATGTGGGACTCGATCCCGGGACTCCGGGATCGTGACCTGAGCCGAAGGCAGTCGCTTAACCAACTGAGCCACCCAGGCGCCCAATATTCTGTTTCTTAATATGGGTGCTGGTGGCATGGATTTGTTCGGTTTATGAAAAATCTTTGAGCTGTACACTTATGAATTGCATACTTACTAAAGTATGTTATTTCAATAAAAAGTTGTTAAAGTGGAAAAAAAAACCCCAGAAGATCCCTTTTTTCCTCAATTGTTTGTGACCTTTGGTAAATTTCTTAAGACTCTAGGTATCAGTTTTCTGATATATAAAATGGCAGTAACAATAGTACTTATTCCATATGTTGTGAAATATAGGGAGATAATATATAGGATGCACTTAGCAAAATGGCTGGCAGCATTTAATAAATGTTAGCTATCATTACCATAATTATAATGATTGACAAATATACTATGGAATAGTTTTACTTCTAGATAAACAACTGACGTATTTTCTATGGTTACACACATTGGAGTCTTTTATTTATTTTACAATGACTCATGCAGAATATAATCCCAGACACTTAGCCTAGGAAAAATATGATGTGGCCAAGTTAGGAGGCCTAACCAGCTTCTGGGTTCTTTGAGCTAATCTCCGTCATCTCTAAATTATATTTATGCCACATTTTAACTATACAAGGTGTTAAACATCACTTTTTTTCTGCAGTGACTAGAATGGAAAAGAACCTCCAGGATTAATTTTACTTTATATTTGTATGGTTACATTTCATTTGAACTTCACAACAACCACTGAGACAGATAGGGAAGGAATTAGTATTCTGATATTTTAAGATGAGCAAACCAGCTCAGCAGGTTAAATGACTTGCTCAGGAGCCACATTGCTAAGATATGCAGAGTTGGGACCAAAGCTGGTACAAAATTATGTGGATAATCCAGGAAGTCAAAGAAGGAGGATAATTTAAGGTGAATAGTAAGAGAATCTTTGCTTGAGCAATGATGGCCAATGGAACGTTCTGTGATGATGCAAATGTTCTTTATTTGCTCTGTCCAACACAATAGCCCCTACACACTTTTGGCTAGTGTCACCGAGGAACCAAATTTTTAATATTAATGTAAATGTAAATGGTTATATGTAACTATTGTATGTATGTGCAACTGTCTTGTTTCCAGGAATCATGGTCAAAGGGTTGTGCTGAGAGCCGGCATTCTGTTCACTTTTCGTGGTTAGGTCATATTATATCCCAATCTTATCTGAATAGACATGCATGTATGGGGTTGGGATTGTTTGGTTTTTAAGCTTGCATGTATATAACTAATGTCAGGTATCTATTGTATTTTCAAGGATTATCTTTTGGTAAGGCTCATTTATTGCATTTTAGAAAGTAGACATTCATAGGGAACCTAGTGCTAAACCAATTTTTAGACGACCTGCTTCAGGGTCGGGGTTTCATACTTAGCAAAGCAGCTCCCTCGTTGCAATCTATTGAAAGTCAGCCCTCAACACGAGGGTTTGAAAAAAAAAATAAGAAGGAAGAAAACACAAGAGAGAAAACAATATTTAATATATGTTTATAAGATAAAAAATTTTAAAAAACAAACAAAAGTAGTTGTTTTACTTTTTCCGAAGCAGCAACCCCTGAGAGAATTAGCAACGATCTTAGAATTTATTCTGTTTGGTGGCAATGCGTTTGAATATAGTATTTCTTCCAAAAGAAATGTTGACATGTTGAGTTCATGATGTGTTGAAGTTCTATATTTATTTTTACTAGTACTGCTTCAGAGGGCTGTTTCTTGTTGGATGTGGTAGGAACAGTCAATGGAGTATTTTTTATTGTTTTATGAATTACCACATTTGAACCAAGCTGGAAGTGGGGTGGTAGTTTCACAGATATTCACTTCAAGGCTGCATTTACCTCTCTGAGCCTCAGTTTCCATATATCCAAAATGAAGGTTTGGGGAAAGGTGACTAAGAAGTTCCCCTGAAATGCTAAAGTTTTATGAATCCCTGAAAACACACATTTTTCTCTTTTCCAGACATTTGGGTTCTAAGGAAATTGCAGTGGCCTGCCTGTGAGTGAGCCAAATCATCTGTTCCTTCAAACCAAAAATATTCAATTTTATTTTCTACTTTATGTGCTATATTTATATGTCCACATGTGTTTTTATAACTTTATGCTTTTGTTTTTAAATGTCAGTACCTGAATGCTATGATCTGAATGTTTGTGTTCCCCTTCCCCACAAACTCAAATACTGAAAATCTAATGCCCAATCTGATGGTGTTAGGTGGTGGATTAGGGAGGTGATTAGGTCCAGAGGCATGGGATTAATGCATTATAAAAGAGTCCCTGGATAGAGCCCTCAGGGCCCCTTCTGCCACGTGAGAAGCTGGCATCCAGTGAGAAGCTGGCAGTCTGAAACCTGAAAGGGGGCCCTCACTAGAACCCAACCATGCCAGTATCCTGATTTTGGCCTTCTAGGCTTGAGAGCTGTGAGAAATAAATTTTTCTTTCTTTTTTTTAAGATTTTATTTTATTTGAGAGAGAGAGAGTGCGCGTGTGAGAGAGCACAAGCCAAGGGGAAAGGCAGAGGGAGAAGCAGACTCCCCGCTGAGCAGAGAGCCCAATGTGGGGCTCGATCCCAGGACTCTGAGATCATGACCCAAGCTGAAGGCAGACGCCTAACCAACTGAGCCACCCAGGCACCCCGAGAAATAAATTTCTGTTTATAAGCCACTCAATCTATGGTATTTTGTTATAGCAGTCCAAACTGACTAAAATACTGGATAAAGAAGATTTGAGCTTGATGTCTTTACCTTTATTGTGGAAATCATGCCAGATTTCTCAGGGATCATTCTTCATAAGCAGAACTTACAGACATTTCGTGGGAACTTTACACATTATTGACAGGTAAAGTAGGATAGTATAGTTTATTTTTTCTATAATATCTAGCAGATACAAAAGGAACTCCCCTTTTTCATTATCTTGGCTTACTTTGGCTCTGTCAGGCCATTCAGTTTTTTTTTTTTCCCCCTATTTTCCCCTTAAGGTCAGGAAATGGGTATGAATTTTTTCTTGTTCTGGAAAGGCAGCATCTTGTGAGTCACTCCGTCTGAATCCTATCACCATTTTCTCCCTTCAGATCTTGAATGCCCTTTATCCTCACTACTGAAACCAGGCAACTTTATCATATGGAAACCTTACTGCTAATGTTGTACTATGTTGTTAATTGTGAAGGAGCATTCATACGATTTAACAAATGAGGCCTAGTTCCTGTTATGGAAGAAAGAGAGCAGGCAATGTTTAACCTGTTAAGAATACCTGGATATATAGAAGACATTTTTCTCTCCTAGTATTTTATACACACACCCACACCCACATGCACACACAAATAGTATTTGTCTTCTTACACAATGATCTTGCATTAGTTAGTCAAGAGAAACCTGTCATAATAGGCAATATACTCAGGGCCTGCCTTGCTCTTCTATGATGAAAGCGATGATCAGGCTTGCAGAGAAAACAGGAGACAAAAAAACCCCACATAAAGTCCTGCTTTAATATGGTCAAAGAACAGCCTTCTGTACTCAAGGTAAAGCAAAGAACATTTTAATAACTTATGACTTAGCCCAATTTGAAATAAGTAATCCCTAAGGCAAAATGGCTGTTGATTTGCTCATATTTGTTGCTCATGACTAAACAAAAAATGAAAGTGCTAAATAAAAATAGTGTTAGGACAGCTTATCAGAATTCAGATATTTTCTAATTGCTACAAGCTGAAGGGAAATCGGACAGGGAGATGAACCATGAAAGACTATGGACTCTGAGAAACTCCTCCAAATATAATAGTACATATATAAAATAAGGCTGATAGGAAATATTTAATATGGAAATTTATTTTAATCTCTAAGCTAACTCTCTGGAACTTTTCTCTCTTTGGTCTCTCTCTCTCTCTCTCTATCCTTTATTGTATAGAGATAATTTCAGCTTATAGTATTTATTTTTTTAAATTTTATTTTATTATGTTAATCCCCGTACATTACATCATTAGTTTTTGATGTAGTGTTCCATGATTCATCGTTTGCGTATAACACCCAGTGCTCCATTCAATACGTGCCCTCCTCAATACCCATCACCAGGCTAACCCCCGCCCCAGGACCCTCAGTTTGTTTCTCAGAGTCCATAGTCTCTCTTGGTTCGTCTCCCTGTCCGATTTCCCTTCAGTTTGTAGTATTTATTTATTTATTTATTTAAAGATTTTATTTATTTGACAGAGAGAGACACAGCAAGAGAGGGAACACAAGCAGAGGGAGTGGGAGAGGGAGAAGAAGGCTTCCTGCAGAGCAGGGAGCCTGATGCCAGGCTCGATCCCAGGATCCTAGGACCATGACCTGAGCCTAAGGCAGACACTTAACGACTGAGCCACCCAGGTGCCCCCAATTTATAGTACTTAAATAAACATGTGATATTCAGTTTTCTGTGTTAACTTGGTTAAGCTATAGCTCCAATTACTCACTCAAATACTAATCTAGGCGTTGCTGTGAAGGTATCTTGTAGATATTATGGTCAAAGTCCAAATCAGTTGACTTTAAGTAAAGGAGATTATCTTGTATAATCTGGGTGGACTTGATTTAATCTGTTGAAGAGTCAAGAACAGAACTGGGCCTTCCTGAAGAAGAAGACAGCAGCTTCTAGAACTCTTCTAGAGTTCCAGTGGCCTGTACTATGGATTTTGAAGGCTTAACCAGTCCTCACAACAGTGTAGGTCAATTCCTTGCAACAAATCTCTTAATATATATCTTCTACTGGTTCCTTTTCTTAGGTTGAACCCTGACTGATAAAAAACATTAGCTGTATTTTAGGTTCTTCCAACATAGTGTATGAGAATAAAGAGAAGAAAGGAAGTAGATACCTGATTGTCAAATTGCTCACTTAGATTTTCTTTCTAAAATTACAGAGCTGAACAGATGACAGGAATTTCAGAAACAGTTAAATAAGGAACACTATGTGAAGCTAAATTGAGGTCCCAGCCTCCAAACTGCTTAAAAGATCCATATACATGGTAACAGAGATAAAACGTTGGAGTAATAATTATGCTTATTTTCATTTACCAAAGTGACAATAATTTCTTGTATTTTCTAAAACCTAGTTTAGAATTTAGTGTACAGAAAATAATGGCTAGTGAATTTTTATTAGGTAGAGACGGAAATCTTCAGAGAATGCAATTTTACCTCTTTTAAATCATTCTCTAGATAAATATGCAAAGTCATACATATTCCAAATACAATTAACTATTAGGATCTATGGTCACACTAACCATCAGCAGCTACTTGAGGAGTAGTTCTATGTTGCATGTTCTATGTTGTATGTTCTATGTTGTAGGGGAAGTGATAAAGCACTAAAAAATCACTGAAAAATTAAGGAAAATTTGGAGCATTTGCCTACCTGTGATTTAGGCCTGTGTAGAAAGCCATCTGCAGGCAATGGCATGTCTGTCCACTGCTCTTTAATTGGTGGGAATATCAACAAACAATCTTGGCACATATATATGGAGCTTAGCATACCCGATTTGAGCTGAGAGGAGACAATGGAGGATGATAAGAAAGCAGTTTACCTCTGGCGGGAATGACTCTGCTTTTGGGAAGGTAGGAGGGATTCCAGTGGGAAGTATGTCCCAGGAAAAGGGGACTCGATAGCATCACTCTACAGAACATCCAAGTCATTCTGAGTGGGAAGACATTATGTCCACATGAGAAAATGGGAACAATGGAGGGTACTGGGGGTGATTCTGGAGGTGAAACATCAATTATGTGAAAGGACCTTTGTAGTCATTTCACACAATTTTGATATGAACAATGTTTTATCACTTTACATTTTGGCACTTGTCTAGTTTGGGTTCTCCAGGAAGCAGATGCTGCTATGAATTTATGAGTGCAAGAGATTTATTAGGGAGTTAACATCTGTGAAAGGAAAAAAGATCGGGCAGGGAGACTCATTACAACATACTGCAGAGCTAACGAGTTTAGCAGGGAGTTATGAAGCAAAGATTGCCCCTTAAAAGGGTCAGTGTCAGGCAAAAGTGGCTTAACCTGTACCACCACCAGTCAATGACCAGATGCCACGCTGAAAATAACACGACCTCAGGTTGAAAACTCAAGGAAACCCCGACACAGCTAACAGCTGGAGGTTGTTGGTTAATCACACTCCTTGCACCTGGTCAGAGTGTTTTCTGGATGGGGAATCCTGGCAGTTTATCTCCATGTCTGCCCCAGTACTGCAACGTGGCACTCGTGAAATTATGGGTGGCTGTATATTTGGAGATGAAAATTGACTAGGCCAGAACAAGAGGTGTTAGTGAAATGCATTAAAATTCTAAAATTGCACTTGAACTAGTTTCTAGAGGTACACTACCACCAACTTCTTAGGTAACTAGAGTTGTCACCACTTCCAGTAAGTTTAGGGGTTGAATATATTGGATGTTGCTTAAGGCCTCTAAAAGGATAAGAATATTGTTATTCCCATTTCACCCAAAATACATTGCTCTTAGTGGGACAACTCAGGGCCTCCCTTGTGATGGGCTACTACAGGTCACACTGGCTTAGTTGTAAAATGGGCAAAAGGAGCTCAGTGTGGCTCTTTTGGGGATAATGAGAAAAAATCATTTATTTCATATAGATCAAGAAGGTAGACTTAACGAAGTCAGATTGGCTCTTTGTGATGCATTTTTTTTTTTTTAGGGTATATTATAGCATAGTGCTTAATATAGAGGAGACTCTGGAGTCTGTGACCATTTGCTAGTGATTTGGCTTTGGACAAGTTCCTGAACCTCTTGATGCTTTACTTACTGATTTGTTAAACAGGGATTATAGTCATGCCTACAGCAAGGAGATATTGTGAGGATAAAATGATGTAACATATGCAGCCCCCAGCTTGGGGAGGATTCAATATCCATTAGTTATTATTTTACTTCCTTCCCCTCTTTCTCTTCCTCTTCTTCACTGAAAAAGTGCTCTCCCATTGAATTTTGTCATTTGCTCTCTAGATTAGCAAAATGTTCACAGAACTTGGGAGGAGGGTAAAATTGAAAGAATCCGTCACCCTAACAGGATTCAGGATGTCTACTTTTGGTCAGGTCTTTAAGCTTTTACCATTATGTTCTCAGTACTGATCTGGGTGTGTTAAGTGTAAAAAATGGCCTCTGCCCTGAGCAGTAGTGTATTTGAGAAACAACAAATGGACATATAAATGGTTAACGAAAACACAAGCACATATAAAATTAAGTTCTAAAGGAGCAGTATAGGTCATACGTGATGTAGGAATCTAATTTCATTTTGCTGATACTGTTGTTTTGACCATGAAAGATGATACCATTTGGGGTGAAATTGTGAGGGTGACCTCTTGTACAATAATACAAGAAAATGTTCTATTTCATCGTCTTCGAATCTAAAATATATGAACCTAGATCAAAAGAAAACAAGTTTAAAGACATTTAAGTATGATATTATTCTCTTTTTATTGTTAGCCTATTCATGCTCTCTACCACTAGATGTGTCAGGATGGTAAAACTAGGAAGAACTAGTCAATGCTTTGAATAAAATTGTCAAGAAGGTTTAAATTTTTTTGGTGATGATCTCTCAATGAGTTTCTGTCTTTATTGTATTTTTGCTATTTTAACTAGCTGATCAGGCTCATTCAGTGGCCTTTTTCATTCCAGGAATGTCCTTTGGAGATTCAGGAAGGAAGTAAAGTAAAAGAGATAGCTGGGCCAGATTATGTGGGATCATAGTTTTCAGCGCATAGAAAGCAGGTCTTTGGGTTAAAAGGTACTTTATTTTGTCCCATCATACTCTTCTACTCCCTAGAAAAACATGCTTTGTGGCCTTTGGGAGATACTCACACATAGTAGGTAACGTGTAGTTACCCAGACACTTATATAGTACACAAATTTATTGTTAAATCCTTCGGAATTATTTGAGTAGGATGACAAAACAGTCCTATCTTATTTCATTATATTCTTGTATCCTTCCAGTAACGTAGGGCTCTCCAGAGGCCTCCTTCCTTGGCGAGATATTAAGAGTATGGTTGAAGAGTCCCTGTTAGATTCTTAAATCTCATACTACCAAGAGGGGGTCAAAACAATATTTAAAAAGATATCCCTTACCTCACTAATGATTTTGAATGCGCGTTACAGGAACGTCCTAGAGACGGATCTCCCTGCATTGTCCTATGCTGGGTGAGTAATAAGAGGACGTGTTGGGTAAATGGGTGGTGACCCGACCTCAGGTGTTCTAGGTATGCGTTCTCTTTCCCCTCCACTCTGGTTTCTGCGTGGTGTGACTGTGTACCCGCCTGTGCTTGCGCGAAACCCGTCCAATAGAAAAGACCTATCAAGGACGGTGATATTTTTTTTCCGTTCCCTTTGCCACCGCCCACTCCCAACAACCTAGACAGTTCCCCGGACTTGTCTTACTTTTCCAGCTCCTCCCACCCAGCCCGACCTCCCCTGCTTGCGACGCGAACGGGACGCCTGAGGACCCAACGAGCATGCGCAACTATTCCAAGCATGCTCAGTAGCGCGCGCGTCGTTCTGGGGCTTCACTGCGCGGTGGCCGACGCGGAGGATTCCGCGGCTGCTGCGGGAGCGACAGGAAGTGAAGCGGCCCGGCCGGGCGACCGCGGCGGCAGAAACAGAGGCGGAAGGGGCGCTGCGGCGACGACGTCGGCGACGGGGGTGGACGAGGGGGTCGAGAACCGAGACGACTCGCCCGCTCGGAAGCCGGATACCGAGCCGGGCAGGATGGATCACCACCAGCCGGGGACTGGCCGCTACCAGGTGGTGAGTTCCTGCGCCCCCGCCCCGGCCTCCTGAGCGGCCCGCCTCCCGCCGTTGACCAGGGAGTCCCCTTCTTCGGGCTAAAAACTGCGTAATTTATTTTTTTCCTTTACACCTCTCCTTGTGGAGCTTGCCACTGATTCGAGACCGTTTGCTCTCGACCCAGGGCTCCTCCTACCTCCCCGCCCCTCACCCGCACCCTATACCCCGCTGTAGGACGCCCTCCGTCCTCCCTTTCCTAAAACTTGTATTTGTTTTACTTCTCACTTTCTCGATCATTTCCTAATTTCCTGACCCAGTCACTTCTGAGATCTTTCCAGTGGATTGTCTGCTGGAAATGGTGTTGAGTTCACATACCTGCTAGGAAGATGATCGCCGTCATAAATGGAGCGGGTTGGTGGGGGGAGGAGATGTAAGCACGATGTAGGGTGGGATGTGGATTCGGTGAAAAATGTGGGTTGAAAAATTGTGTAACTATAGAGAATAGCGGTGCTGATCTTGTGTCTCAGCTCTAGTTAACCTTGTCATTTTGTCCTTTTCCATTGTTAGTATTAAAAGTGACTATTTTTTCCAATTCCGACTTTTTTGGGGGGAGGGGTAGGAGAGGATATAGAAGTTTTACTAGAAAAAAACGCAAATCTTGTTTGAAGAATTATTTTTCATTAAATACAGGGTTTTCCAGTTCAACCACATAAGCCTTTGTATGTTAAAATGACTGAAAAGTGTCCCTCTCTATTTTTCAGTGTCAATTTTTCCAACGTAGTTTTTCCTCTAGTATTAATTATGGTCCTGGCATTGGGGCCTTCTATTGTAAACACTCTTTAAAAAAGGGTCTCGGCAATAGTTGACTCTTCTGTTGTAACTAGGTAGCGAGTTACAATATAAACTTTCAGATGGTAATTAAGTTAAACCTTTTTACTAAGGAAGAGGAGGAAAACGTTAATATGTAGCATTGATGGTGCAATTAATAGTACTGTTTGTGAAATTTTACAAATGTAGGTATAATAGAACAAATATGTATTTGCACATGTGAGCCTTAATTATGAACTAAGAATTTCTTTTAATAATTGCATTTTGACAAATATGAAGGCTACTGAAAGATGAAATCCCAATGTATGCAATTTTGCATTTTTCTAAGGTAAAAGCTCATGATGCTTTCATTTCATCTGCTTTACATCCTGTAAATCGTCAAATGATCTATGTTGAATTTTGTGAAAATTTGTCCGTATTTCAGAATGGTTTGGAAAATACTGTCAGTATGGAAGGCATTTTTCAAGTTGTCAGTGTATACACTTTTGGTAGTTTATTTTTTATTATTTTTGCAGATGTTAGCTAAAATAAAATTCAGTAGGTTAATATTGAGTACTATTTCCCGTGGTTTTTTTCTAATCTCTTTTCTTTTCTTGATCCTATTTGTTTCCTTAATGGCATTAACTGATTTGAATTCTTTGTCTGTGGGGATTTTGCTTATCAGAATCAACCATGTTCTCATACACAAGTCACTACTCAAAACATTTTTAATTGATATAGCTGTGCGTTAAAATAATTTGTTATATTGTCACATTCACTTTCAGTAGTTATGACTAGTTAAGACTTGACTTAATTATTACTAAAAAAAAAATTCCTAACACCAATATTTTGAAATTTACTCTCCTAGTTTTAAGATTTTTTTCCTTTTCTCTACAACTTTCTTCACAATAAGTGGACATATCATATTTTATTTCATTTTTTCCCCCTCAACTGGAGATATGTCCTACGTAGACTTTGAAATAGACTTTGATTGGGTGGAAGCATTCCTTCAGAGCAGAGGGCAAAAATTTGTTCTTTTAAAGTTACTCTTGGGTGGGGGGATGGGTTAGCCTGGTGATGGGTATTAAGGAGGGCACGTTCTGCATGGAGCACTGGGTGTTATACACAAACAATGAATCATGGAACACTACATCAAAAACTAATGATGTACTGTATGGTGACTAACATAACAACAAAAAATAAAAATTAAAAAAATAAAATCCATTAATTCCTGCTTTCTATATAAAAAAAATAAAGTTACTGTTCACTGAAAGTAGGTATGATATTAATGGGTTTTCTTTGTAGGGCAAGTGTTTGAGAGTCTTAGTGTAGTTTAAATTTGGATGTTAATTCCTTGTTGCTTTGTAATTACATAATTATTTCCTTTGTCTAGTATAACTCTTGGTTTTGTTGAGAGTGGCCTGGTAAATAACTCTATCTAGTTATTCCAAAGAAGCAGCTGAATTGGTGTCTCCTAGACTATTTGGCCCGGGACAAATCTGCAGCTCTGGTTTGTTTATACGATGAACACAACTGCTGCGTGGCTGTCTCTAGCTCAGAGTTTTTGAAAACTCTGGAATGATTAGTAGATCACTGAGCAGTAAACAATTTCAGTTGTTGAATGTTAAGAGATGACTAAGTAGGAGACGGGCAGATATACTTAGGGGTGAAATAGTATGTGATGATAATTTATCACTTGGTGATAGAGTTACAGTTTAGCTTTTCCATATTGGAAAGCTGGCAGTGATGCGCAGGCCCACCAGGATGACTCACTACCATTAACCAATGCCAGGTTTTATGTGGAAACTGGTTTTTCTGTGGTCTTTTCTTCCCTTCCCTTGTTATAGGGGGTCTGAATTTTGTTAGGTAAAACAATGTAGAGCTACCAAAAGCCTTAATTATTACCCTTCTAATTTCAGAAAAAGCTAGGTATGCTATATAATTTCCTTGTGTTATGGGGAATTAAGTCTTGCTTGGTAAAAAATGAGCAATGTTGCCAAACTATGTAGTAGTTGATTTGGCTTGAAGCTGTTAGGCCACATTCTAACTTTGATGTTCTCTCTTGTAAAGGATTATGTACCTGAACCAAGCTGACTATTATGGTTTCAAAGATAATTCTGTATACCAGTAAAGTTGGCATTGTTGATTGTAGCAGTAGTTTCCCAAACTCTTTTCCAGAATGCTGATAATAGATTATCTTAGAAGATTTATGGCTTATATTAGCATGTTAAAACATATATTTGCATATTAAAACCATGAGAAATTCTACAGTAGAGACAATGGTTTGGATTTGTTTGACCTAGCTCTTCCTAAATTTTGATCGCAGAATTTTGAAGAAAATTTTAAGATTAACATTTCCAAAATGTTAATTTTTCTGTGAACATAATGAAGTATTCATACTGTAAAGGTCTAGGTACTTTGGTCTTATATCTGGAGAATTAGAGTTGTCCTTGGTAAATCAGCTGGGAAGGAGATTGATTATTGATGGTTTAAAAAAAAACACATTTTAAAGGCATCTGGGCTTGTATTTAGGTTGTGCTGTTTACAGTTTGTGGGCCCTTAGCTTATTTACTTAACATTTGAAGCCTCAGTTTCATCATATTAGTACCTATCTCATAAGGATTATTATGAGAATTATATGTTGTAACATATGTAAAAGATAAAATACCGAGGCCGTTACATGATAAATAATATTATGAATAACTTAAGGTATACAAACTATAAAGTATTATATATATTTCAGTTTTTGTTTGTGACCACTTTTGTGTCTCTTTTTTATATAGCAACATGAATATCAACTAGTTCTTTGTTGCTCATGTCAAGTACTGTGAAAAGTCTTAAGATTTGATTTTACCATGTTTATAGGCTAATAAGTTAGTTTTATTAATTTTTAATTGTTGCTAGTAAAAAACAGGAGATGGCCAGATCAGAAACACTAGCGTTATTACTCATAACACAGCAAGTGGCATGAACATCAGCATGTTTGTGTAGGTTTTCGTTAGTACCCAGTTCCCATGAAGGTGATGAGTCTAGATGGATGCATGTAGTGGGTCACAATGGAGGAACTGAGGACCAAGGCTCCAGTACTTTTTTAGCAAGCAGCAAACATTGTAGCAGGCAACAAACAAGGTAGTTCACCTCTCCCTTGGAGTATAGTTATGTGCTGTGGTAACCTTGACCTTCTTTATTGCCTAGGTGACTTATTACAAGAATCTACTCAGTATCAGGAAGTAGGTAAGTTTTGCAGACTTTCACACTCAGCGGGAATATGCAGGGACAGTCACGCCCACGACTGCCTTACTCAATAGTACATGTTCTGGATGAGATAATAGATGGGGATTTTTAGGTGTAGTCATTTACTTTTGCTTTTCATGTTAAAGAAATACTGTAGCCTTTTATATTATGTTGCTCTCTAGCTTTTTCCTTCTTGGCCTACCTTTATTTCTTTGATCCTCACTTGTTTGTTTCCTTTGAATTTATCAGTATCCTTTTTCTGGTGTATGGTCTTACCACACCACTTTTACATCATCAGAGTTGCTCATTGCTTAATCTGATAGGTATTTTTCTTTGTTCATCTTGCTGGATTTCTGTTATATTGACACTGGGAACTTACTTTCTCCTTGAAACTCTTTATTCCTGATAAGAAGCTTTCTACTGTTCTCTGACTTCTCTTTGTGAACTCATTTTGTACTTACTATTTAAATGTTAATACTTTCTATGACATTGACTGTTGTAAGATCCTACTTACTACTTTCTTCCTTCTTCTGACCATCCTTCAGTGTGTCTTTTGCACTGTGTGGGTCATATTTGTAGAGCATAAATTTGTATATCATCCTTTTTATTGCTGAATAGTATTTCATTGTATAAACTGAATGAATACACTACAGTTTATTCATCCATTGCTCTGTTGATGGACATCTGGGTTGTTTCCAGGTTTTGGCTATTATGGATAAAGCTGGTAGGAATATTTTTTTTTTTTAAATATCTTTTTTTTTTTTTTAAGATTTTATTTATTTTGACAGAAGGAGAGAGTACAAGCAGGGGGAGTGGCAGGCAGAAGGAGATGGAGAAGCAGGCTCCCTCAGCAGGGAGCTTGATGCGGGACTTGATCCCAGGACCCTGGGATCATGACCTAAGCTGAAGGCAGCCATTTAACCAACTGAGCCACCCAGGCGCCCCTGTACAAATGTTTTTATCAACATATATTTTCATTTCTCTTGGGTGGAATTACTAGTAATAGGATAGGTGTATGTTTACTTTTATAAGAAACCACCAGACTTTTTACCAAGTAGTTGTACCATTTTACACTTTTACCAACAATGTGTGAAATTTTGGTTTCTCCACCAACTTGCCAAATCTTGGTGTTGTCAGTCTTTTTTAATTTTAGCCATTCTGGTGGGCTTATTGGAATTTTGAAATCTAAATTTCTGTTTTTAAAATAAAAGTTCCCTGAATGGACCTTTCCATACCTGTACAGTGCAATATCTTAGGAGTTCCTCCTCTTAATTTTTATGCACTAACTGCTGTTGTCTAGCAGGACCTACTTATTATTATTACTTCTTCAGCCGTGATGTATTCTTTCTTACTTCTTTGATTTTACGTATGTTTATTTCTCATCTGCAATTCTGTACTACACCCCTCTGGTTTGTTTGCCTGTTCTTAAATGTAAAAACTCCTACAAAACTATATTTGGAAGAGGGAGAGAGGGCGAGTTACTTGTATCTCATCTGCATCAAGGCAGAGAAAAGTTGAAAATCACAGTATTAGAGAACTTGTTATAATGAATTATGTTTTTGTGTGTCTTTCTACCTTCTAGACCTGGTGTATTTTGGAGGTGCTTCAGCACTCAGGGTTCCTGTGAATGATTTTTATCTCAACTTTAGAATAGGTTTGAAACTTATAAATAAAAACTGTAATTGAGGAAATTCATACTCAAATCTATATTATACCAAGTTTCCACAGATTGAAGACTAGTATTATGTTATTGTGTGTTGCCAGGTTAATTTTTTTTTTTTTTAAGATTTTATTTATTTATTTGACAGAGAGAGATATCGCAAGAAAGGGAACACAAGTAGGGGGAGTGGGAGAGGGAAAAGCAGGCCTCCCGCGGAGCAGGGAGCCTGATGCAGGGCTTGATCCCAGGACCCCGGGATCATGACCTGAGCTGAAGGCAGACGTTTAACGACTGAGCCACCCAGGCGCCCCTGGTTAATTTGTTTTTGAACAGAGCTCATATTAAAGTTTCTCTGGCTATTTCTGTGCTTGTAGTGATATTAACTGTAAGTGTGTCACTGATTTGATTGATTGAGGGCAGCTCATTTTTTTTTTTTTTAATTATACAAATGAACAAGGAACAGTGTTGGCGGGGATGTGGAGAAATAGGAACCCTTGTACACTGTTGGTGGGTGCAGCCACTGTGGAAAACAGTATGGAGGTTCCTCAGAAAGTTAAAAATAGAACTACTCTACAATTCAATAATTACACTACTGGGTATTTACCCCCAAAATACAAGAACACTAATTTAGAGACATACATGCATCCCTATGCTTATTGTAGCATTATTTATAATAGCCAAATTATGGAAGCAGCTCAAGTGTCCAACCATAGATAAATGGATATAGAAGATGTGGGGTGTGTGTGTGTGTGTGTATGTGTGTGTGTGTATACATACACATACATACATACGTATATATAAAATGGAATATTAGTCATAAAAAGAATGAAATATTACTATTTGTAATAACATGGTTGGAATTAGAGAATATAGTGCTAAGCCAAAAAAGTCAGAGAAAGATAAATACTTGACACTCATGTGGAATTTAAGAAACAAAAGAAAAAAGAGCGAGACAAATCAAGAAGCTGATTCTTTTTTTTTTTTAAAGATCTTATTTATTTATTTGAGAGAGAGAGAATGAGATATAGAAAGCACGAGAGGGAAGAGGGTCAGAGGGAGAAGTAGACTCCCTGCTGAGCAGGAAGCCTGATGTGGGACTCGATCCCGGGACTCCAGGATCATGACCTGAGCCGAAGGCAGTCGCTTAACCAACTGAGCCACCCAGGCGCCCCTCAAGAAGCTGATTCTTAACTATAGAGAACAAACTGATAGTTAACCAGAAGGGAAGTGGTTGGGGGGGTGGGTGAAATAGGTGAAGGGGATTAAGAGTGTACTTATCATAATGAGCATGGAGTAATGTATAGAATTGTTGAATCACTATATTGTACACCATCTGAAAGTAATATAACACTGTGTGTTAACTGTGCAGGAGTTAAAAAGCTTAAAAAAATTAAAGTACAGATGATATACTACATGAGCACACCTAATTGATACTGAATCAAATGCTGGCCATCGCTTAGGCATATTTAAGTAGTACATGATCTAGTAATAGTAAAAGATTTGTGCAGTAACAAGTGTGTTGGAATTATGTCATGAAAATACCACATTATAGTTGATATGCTTATTTTATGTTTTGAGTGCCTCTTGTCAGATTTATGCTTAAGGTATGGGAACAGTTCTTGGATATCATTGTTAACTATGAAACAGAGGTCCTGAAACTCATTTATTCAATATATAATAATTCATGAAGTATCTCTGTCTACCAAATTCTGTTTTAGTGCTGGTGAACAAGACAATAGCCAAATGTCGTATGGCTCATACTTTGGTGGAGGAGGGGGTGCAGATAAATAAGTCAGCATAATTTCAGATAGTACTAGGTAGTTTTTAAAAAAATGAAGCAGGTTGTGGAATGAATAATAAATTTTATCAATACTGAAATAGCAATAATAGAACAATAATGACTTTGCATTATGTCAGGAATATGCTGAGAACTCTGCCAAGTGCTTTACACATATGAGCACATTTAATCCTTAGACCACTTCTGTGAAATAGATAATATCCTGATGCTTACTTTGCAGATGAGAAAAAATGAGACATAAAGAGGTTAAATAATAGGCTTAGCTGTGATGGATGTGGTATTCAGATTTTGTTATTGTTTTATATTGCTTTATAACAAACTACTCCATATGCGAGCATTTTATTATGTTTCATGATTCCGTGGGTTGGCTTTGATCAATAAAGAGGTTCTTCTGCTCCATGTGATGATAGCTGGGGCTGCAGCCGTTTTGGGGCTTGATTGGGTTGGAATGTCCAAGATAACTCATTCACTTGGCTAGCAGTTGATGCTGACTGTTGATTGGGAGCTCAACTGGTACTGTTGACTGGATCATTTCAGTTCCCCTCTGTGCTAAATTTTAAAGCAGTCATAGATTCAGCCCTGTTCAAAGGGAGAGGAAATAAACTCCATCTCTCAGTGAAGGAGAGGCATGCATATACATGCAGGTAAGAAATTGGTGGTGACCATCTTTGGAGATGTCACACCAGTTGGTTTGACCCCTCACTTGACTGGAATCAGGATAATCAGAGAACGTCATCCATTCTGAAGGGTGTGACAGTCAGGCTGAGGCTTGATTGAACTGTTCTAGTTGATGAGTATTTCAAGTGTGATAGTGGCTTATGGTGAATATTAGTTTGTTGGTGTAAGAATATGAAGAAAACTTTGTGGCTAGAGCAAGAAGAAGGGCGTTGGCTCAGAGTGAAATGGGACAGACCATAGAAATTTTATGAATTTGATAGAAGAATGGAAGTTTCATTTACAACTTTGGTTTATAATTTTTGTTTTATGAAAGCAGTGAAGTCTAGCTACATAATTTGTGGGTCCCAGTGCCAAATGAAAATATGGGTTCCTGGCCTGGGGCAAGGAAGCCAGTCTCCCCTTCCTGTAGGTCTGCTGTCTCAACCCACAGCAGATGGACAACTCCCAAGGGATTGCATCCTCCGTGCCAGGACTTGCTCCATACCTGAATCAGCCACAGGAGGAAACCTTGCTGGTTTGCCTGTGAATGTGTCACAGTGATGCCAGCCTGGGATGGGCGTGGCTGGTGCCTTGTTATACCCCTAGTTATGGGGCAAGCGTGGGGAGGTCAGTCAGAGCCAGAGGGTTCAACTGACTGAGAATCCTTCCCGGGGAGGCAGACTTCTTATGGCTTCTTTTTCTTTTTTTTTTTTTTAAGATTTTATTTATTCATCTGAGACACAGAGATAGAGACAGAGAGAGAACATAAGCAGGGAGAGAGGCAGAGGGAGAGGGAGAAGGGGAGAAGCAGACTCCCTGCTGAGTCAGGAGCCCGATGTGGGGCTCGATCCCAGGACCCTGGGATCATGACCTGAGCCGAAGGCAGACGCTTAGCCATCTGAGCCACCCAGGCGCCCCTTCTTACGGCTTCTTCTGAGCCCTGGCACATGCACTATTGTCTCATTGGGGTTTACTTATAAAACTCAGATTCAGAGATAAAATTATTAAAAATTTTAAGATGGTGACCATAGAGCATTAAACCCCAAGCATGGGGCCTTCCTGAGGCAGGGTTCTAGTGACTACACTGGTCATGTGCTCATGAAGGTGACCCTGAAAGTGGTCATACTGTGGGGGGGGTGGTGGTGGTGGTGATGATGGTGATGGTAGTGTTGATGATCTAGACCAACTTCTGTAAAGGGCCAGATAGTAAATATTTTAGGCTTCCCAGGCTATGTGATCTGTGTCATAACTTCTCAGATCTACTGTTGTAGTGCAGAAGTATCCATACTTAATATGTAAACGGATTAATGTGGCTCAAAAACAGTGGGCTAGATTTGGCTTGCTGTAATTTGCCCACCTCTGATATAGATGTTATGGTAATATACCTCAAACAGTCCGGAAGCTTGGGCCTGTTGCCAGATGCTTCTGACAAATTTTTTATTTCACCCAGTCTAGAAACCCTTAGGACTGTGGTAAGGTTGTTTTGCATCATTTACTTCTACCTGGTAATCAGTCAAACGCCTAGTCTGTCACTAGAATTGGGGTAGAGATGAATGGGGAGTGGAATAGAGTATAAATTTTTTCTGTGAGAATGGCAAAGACAGACTTCTCATGTCTGGTAGAATCTTCATTCTGTTGGAGTGGTCCCCTCATTGAGGCCCTCTTGGCCATCTTATTTAAAACAACTATATACCCTTTTCAAAATACTTTCAAAGTTTTTTCTGTAGTACTCATCACCAACTGATATTCTAAATATTTTGTGTATTTAATTCCTACCTCCTCCCTTCACCCCAGGTGTAAACTTCATGAGAACAGAGATTTTGTTTGTTTAGTTCATTGCTATATCTTTCAGTACCTGGCATATGGTAGGCATTTAGGGAGTATTTGTTAAAAATGAACGAATGAATGAATGTTGCTAGCTCAAGACCAATTTTGTACGCTCAAAATCTTGCTTATTTTATTGTTTTTATATTTGTTTTTTCATTGCTACTAAGACTTGGGCTCTTGGTGGTGGTGATGGTGATGGTGGTAGTTGTGTGTATCTGTATTACCTTCCAGTTTAATGTATATTGCTGGCTCTTTGTGTGTGTGTGTATGTATATAAATATATGTGTGTGTGTGATTGGCTCACCCTGGAGTTGTTTAGTAAGTAACATGTGAACCATATGCTGTGGCCCTGCTTATTAGTATCTTCATTAATTGTGGAGTTGTGGGTACTCCTTTGATTTTCTCATCTGTTTTATATTGATTACTTAGCGACTATTTTCTTTTTATTCTTTCCTTAATGTCAGACTTACATTCTAAAACATTGTCTCATTGTATGTCTATTAATAATATTTTAGAATTTTATGTCTTTCATGTATGTAGGCTTGACTTAAGTTTAGATAACTATGGAATACATTCTACTGACATTTATTAAATGTAAATTTACTGACAAGATCCTTGTAATTAAGACTAGCCTACCTAGCATGTGAGTATAAATCATCCTATATCTGTGTTTTAACAACCATGTTGTTATGGTTTCTTCCAGTTTGATTACTTAGCTGGAATTAAGGTGTGGATAAAATTCTTGTTAAATATATGCCAAATGCAAGTTGGGAAATGCTGCAATGGTCTAATATTTACTATCAGATTATCTCAAAGGTTTGACTTGCTTTTAAGATTTGTTTGAACATGAGCAATTTAATATTTTCAAAGTTTAGGAATGTGCTGTGGTTTAGTTTGTCTATGATGTTTCTTCAGAATTACCCATTACGTTGTGTGAAGAAATTGTGCTGTTTGGCATAGGCTTTGAGAATCAGGAAATAAACTGGATGGTTTTACCTCTTTACTAATTTTGAGGTGCTTACGATTTCTAGACTTCAGATGTTGGATTGAAGAAGTCCCGCAGTGACAGTTTTTATAGAACATTTGTTCTCACTGAGAGCTTTCATTTATCAACGTGACTTTTTGTGTGATTTCCCCCAAAGAGGAAGGTTTTGAAATAAATCTTGACCCTTTTTAAGTTTTTGTTTGTAACCTTTAGAGAACAGCATGAGCCCTTGCTTACCTCCCCTCTGCTTGGTTTGTTATTGCCCTGCACAGGAGCCAAATTTTGAACTATATTACTTTTGTTCTCCTGCTTTGCCCCTCTCTAACCACCACTCTAAACTATGCTTTCTGGCATTTTGGCATTTGAACAAATTATTCCCCTTTTTCCTTTTCTCCCTCCTTCCTCCAGGATTATTTTCTATTCTTTATTCAGATCTGTTTAGATGTTCTTTCCTTCAGAAAATCTTCCTTCACCCTTTGCTTTCCCCCCTTCATTTCCCCCTTTAACTACCAAGTTCTGTGTGTTCTTTAACACTGCACTGATCCCTATCATTTTTTAAAAAGATATTTATTTATTTGAGAGAGAGAGAGAGAGGGAGAGCACTAGCGGGGGGAAGGGGCGGTAGTGGGAGCAGAGGCAGAGGGAGAAGGAGACTCTCTGCTGAGCACGGAACCTGACATGGGACTCGACCCTGGGACTCTGGGATCATGACCTGAGCCGAAGGCAGATGGTTAATCAACTGAGCCACCCAGGTGCCCTGCACTTATCCCTATCATAGTTCTTATTCCATGGTATGTATTTTGTAAACTCAGTGGGAAGTAGAGCTTAGATTTCTCTTGTTTATATTGGTATATAGCATAGGGGCACCTGGGTGGCTCAGCCGTTAAGCGTCTGCCTTCGGCTCAGGTCATGATCCCAGGGCCCTGGGGTCGAGTCCCGCAACAGGCTCCTTGCTCTGCGGGAAGCCTGCTTCTCCCTTTCCCACTGCCCCTGCTTGTGTTCCCTCTCTCACTGTGTCTCTCTCTGTCAAATAAATAAATAAAATCTTTAAAAAAAAATAGTTCTCGGCCAATCATAGGTGCATAGTACATACTTACTGAAAAAATAGATGAAAGTCTTTCTGAATGTTTCAAGTGTATACATGAGTTTACTGGTGTATTATCTTTTATTTATGAAGTGAACAGTTTTGCAGTTATGTTAAAACAACAACGTATTGCCCAGCCTATACAATGATATTCTTGATGTCCATAGTTAGGGTAGATATTTTCTTTTTAGAATAGTGCTGAGGGGTCATTTAGATGAATTCTGCTGCTTTTACATAATTCCTCATCTGACTGATGGCTTGTATTTGCAAAATAGCTAACTATGGTTAGGTTATTTGGTCTACCTGTGGAAAGAAGGAAAACTGTTTCCAGGCGTGTAAGTTACTTAGTGATCGTTTTCTTCAACCTGCTTATTTTAGAGAAGATTGACTGAGGGAGGGTCTGGTCGAGGTTATGCAGCAAAGCTTGGAGGACAAATTTTATTTTATTACTCGCAAACATATCAGTTAGGTTAAAATGTTACGTATTATATATTATATATAATATGTTAATATTAAAATAAAATGAGAAACATGAGTCTCCTTTTGTCTTCCTAGCCTTTCTCAAAAGAAAACATTAGCTGCTTTAACTCTTGTGTTTTTAACATATATGTATATTCATTTATTTGTTGATTTATTAATCTTAGAGTTGACCCTTGGACAATGTGAGGTTTAGGGGTGCTGCCTGCTTCCCGCACCCCTCGCCAGTCCAAAATCCAAGTATAACTTGACTCCCCCAAGATTTAGCCTACTGTTGACTAGAAGCCTTACTGATAAACATTTGATTAACACATATTTTGCATTTGTATCATATACTGTATTCTTACAATACAATAAGCTAGAGAAAAGAAAACTATACCGAAAATACAGTCATAGTACTGTACAGTATCAGAAACAAATCCATGTGTAAGTGGACCCGCACAGTTCAAACCCATGTTGTTCAAAGGTTAGCTCTACCTTGTTTTCTTACATGTCCCCCTTTCTCCTCCCATATCATGACCTTTGTAGTCTCACCTCTGGGGTTCAGATTTTGGCTTCTCACTTAAATAAAGCACTGTAACCTTGGGCCAATTACTTCAGCTCTCTATGCCATTGCTTCCTCATCGGTAAAGTAAGGATAGTACAGATATAGGACCTACTTCATAGAATTATTGTGAGGATTAAATGAAAGGCACCTAATTTTTGGCTAAAGCGGTAATTAGTGTTTACATTTTATGACATGAAAATACTGTTCACTAAGTCAGGTGGTGTAATTTCTATAACTTAGAATTTTTAATGGAGTTGCCTAATTTTTATTTCTTTATTTTTTCTCTGTATGTTAATTCTTTGCATGTACTGTGATGATTTTTCAAAATTTGCTTTTCACCTGTATTCTTTGTATGGTCAAAAATTATTCGTTCCTTTATTTTGTTCTTTGAAGATGAACGTTCTTAGAGCCCTTCTCCTCCCGTTTCCATCTGTACTGTTTGTTCTCTAGGCCTGCTATAGAGCTGTCCTGCTGAGACTTTTTTCTTCCACACTTTGCTTTGTTGGATCCTCTGTTTCTTGAGTTCTTAGTCTTACTCTGATTTTGGTTTACTCTCTTATTTTAGTGGGACATGTTTTCTAGTAGGTTCCTAGGAAGAGATGCCTAGAGGTAAAATTCACTCAAAAATTTTGTTGCTTTGTTTTCTGTTTACCTAAGATTCTTTCTCTGTCATTTTCATTGATTTCAAGATAATTTTGCTTTACTTCCTGGAACATAGTTATAATTGCTGCTTTAAAATCCCTGCATGGGAACTATAATCTGAGTCATCTTGGAATTGGCATCTCTTGATTGCCTTTTCCCCAGAGAATGATTTATATTTTCTAGTATTTTTTATTTCTAGTAATTTTGGATTTTATCCTGGATCTTCCGAGTTTTGCTGTGCTCCTCTGGAGAATATAGATGTTTTGTTTTAGAGGCAATAAACTCAGCTTTAGATTTTAAGTACTGTTTCACATTCTGTGTGCTGTGCATTTGAATTATATTCAAATATATTAATTCCTTAGGCCTTTACTAGTCTATTTTGGGTCAGTCTTACAAATGCATGTTTCCAGAGTTAGTGATTTCTCCTCACTTTCTGGCTGGTGGGCTTCATTTCATGCTTCCTTTGCTAGAAATAGCAGGATTTCGGGGCGCCTGGGTGGCTTAGTCATTGAGCATCTGCCTTTGGCTCAGGTCATGATCCTAGGGTCCTGGGATCGGTTCTCGCGTCTTGCTCCCTGCTCCGCGGGAGGCCTGCTTCTCCCTCTCCCACTCCCCGCTTGTGTTCCCTCTCTCGCTCTGTCTCTCTCCGTCAAGTAAATAAAAATAAAATCTTAAAAAGAAAAAAAAAAGAAATAGCAAGATTTCTATTGGGTTTTTGTAGCTCAAGCGATGGTGCTTTTCCACAACTGTGGTTCTGCCTCAGAGCCAAGTTGCAAAAAGAAAGGTGGGGGGTGGGGGGAATTTCTGCAGGTTCCTTCCTCAAGTTTTAACTTACCTCCACATCCCTATTTTTTTAAATGTTCAGATTGTTCAGACAGTTGGGTTGTTTGTATGTTGTCCCAAGTTTATAGTTGGGATCAATGGGAGGCTTGTACTGTCGGGACCTATACTGCCATGCTGGAACTAGACCCCACTGTAGATTTTTGAGATTTTTGTGTTTCTACTTCCTACATTAACTTTTTCTTCCTAATATTTTTGTTTTGTTTTTCTTTCATGTTGGAGGTTTTCTCTAAATTTGGGTGCTCTTTCTCTGCCTATTTGTATTTTATAAGCTGTGTTTATGTGTTCTTGACTTATTAATTGGTGGGCTTCAGTGTTGTTATTTTTTGGTGAACCAACCAAGAAATAACAAAGGTCAGTGTCTGCAGTTTAGTTAGGAAGCTGTGGCAGCAGTTGAGCTAAGAGAGAGTGGTGGCTTGGATTAGAGTAGTGGCATTGAAGGGAAGTAGATGGGTGGGTTCAAAGATGTGTGTAGTGTGTATGTGTACTCCAGTCAGCATTAGAAGTACTCATAAAGGTCATTTTGTGGCAGAATAGATTACTACCCGTTATTTTTTATTGGCAGCATCTTGAAATAGAAAGAGCCTGAGTTTGGAGACAGTACAACCTGTATTTGAATCTTGACTTTGCTTCTAACTAGGTGTGTCAATTCAGTTACTTAAAGTTTGTTCCACCATACTCATCATACCCAGCTATACTCAGAGGGTTATGGTAGAGACTAAAGTCGATGATATATGTAAAGTGCCTTTGTTTTGTTTTTTAAAACAACACTTACATGGGGTTTTTACTGTCAGCCATTATTCTAAGTACTTACTGATGTTAATTTTTGTAATCTTTACAAAAACCCTATGAGTAAGTATTTCCTGTTTTAGATGATACAGCTGAAGCCCAGACAGATCACAGAGTTGATAAGTGCTGAAGCTTAGATTTGAATCTAGAAAAATTGATTCCAACCCTCATTACTTAAACCCAGTATGCTTCTGATTCTTAGCCCAATGCAGGTGATTGAAAATGGGCTCAGAATCAGAACTATTTGTGCTAGTATTTTATTTCACTTACCTGTATATATGCCTATGCAGTGCTTCTCATTGACCCATTTAAAAGCAAAATTACTGTATAACGAAATACTTTCAAGTCTTTATCAGTGTTTTAGTTATGCTAACTAAAGATTAGCAAAATGCAGTCTTTCAGAAAGTAAAGCATTTAGATTACCAGGTCCATCCCCCCTCCCCCCCGAAAAGTATTTGGTAATTTTTTTTTATTGTGTGCTGACAATTGGAATTTGAGTATCATAGAGAACCACCTACTCAGTTTCTTTCTGGAAAGTAATTTTGCTCTGGTTTTTTCTCTCTGGAAAGTACTTTTGCTCAAGTTATAACATGTTTTTTGTCTTGTACATCTTTGCTCCTAGTGCAAATCAATATAGTATCGGAATTCATGTGTGTAAATTTTTATTAGAAAATGCCAGTCATGTCAAGTTGTGTGGAAAAACCTCAGTGTAATTGTGTTTCTGTATTGACCAGTTTTTAGAAATGTGACATTATAGTAATCTCTATAATATGAGGATATTATTGTTTATATGGGAATAAGGAAATACATGGGGTGAATCAGTATAGGAGTACATGATCGCTAACTTTTTTGAAAGGAACAGAGAGAGAACATGTGTGTGTTTGGCTTTTGATATTATGAAGTTATTGAGATTATGTATTTAGATTTATTAGCCAACGTTTGAGGGTTTGCTTTGGCATATAACACTGATGGATGAGTCTTTCAACTTTTGCCTTGTGCAATGGCATCTTGGCATTTGCTGTGCTTCCTGGATGAATCATTAACAGCTTGTCTCTGTAATTGATATTATTTTACTTAATTTTGCTTGAGGATTCTGTTTGTAGCTTCTCTGTGTTTATTGAGGGAAAATTGAAGTTTCAGGCCTGGGTCCTTCCTGGTCTTGGCTCTCTGGTTTACCTATGATAGAATATGCAGACTTTTATTTTGCTTTATTCCCTCTCTTGCAGCCCTAGTCATACTGTATCATGGCCTCGCCTCAGAGCTCCTTGTTGTTAGAAGCTAGAAGTTCTGGGGATTGATGGGTTGGGATTTATATCCATTTCTTGCACCCAGTATAGTACCTAGAACATACTAGGCACTTAGTAAATGTTAGTTGAGCAGCTGTTGGGTAACTGACTAATGAAATGAAATGAATGATTCACAGAAAGAAGATGAGGTTCAAAACCCAGTCAGGATTATGCAGCTAGGAGGTGGTAGATATCTTGAATTTTTATCTTCTGGCATCAGATTATCTTCTTTTCTAGTTTTTTCATTTAACAACTACCCAGTCGTCTAAGAGAATGTAAAATCAGAAAGACAGTACACCATGCTAATTTCTTAAATGACAAATGAATGCTTGTAATAGTAACTTTAACACTGTTACAGGGGGTTAGTTGCCTTATCCCCTTGCAAATGAAACTAAATCATACCAATTACACACTCTCCAGCTTCAATCCAGTCTATGTGTTAGATGCAGCCTCCACAGCTTTGATTCAGTTTTAGCTAAGACTCTTTAAAGTTGGCAGAGTAAAATAAGGACCCCTACAAAAGAAACAAAATGAATAGTCAGAGGTAGGAGGAAAACCAGAAGGAAATAGTTCTCTGGAGGCTAAAGAAAAACCAATTAGAAGTACACTCAATTGTGTTGAATGTATTAAAGATTTTCTTATAATGAGGACTGAAAAAAAGACTTTTGGATTTAACAATTAGGAGGTAGGTGTTCTTAGCAAGAGTTCTTTGAGTGAAAGCCAGTTGGTAATAGATTGAGAGGAAATGAGAATTAAAAGTGCACAGAATAAGAATAGATCTCTGTCTCTCTCTTTTTTAGAATGTTTGTCACTGAAGGAAAGAAAGGAGAGATGGAAATAGTTCAAAAAGCACAAGAGGGAAAAAAAACTTTATTTTTAGCGGATGGCAGTTTTTCTCTTTTTAAGTATGGCATGAATAGAATATCCATGTGGGTAGAGAAAAAGAAATTAGTGGAGAAAGGAAGGAGAGACATAATGTAAAGCAAAAATGATTCTTTGGGAGGCAGGATCTTCTCTGTACAGTTATCTGGCATTTAGGAGCAAAGAGTGTATGTTAGGATGGATGCCATAATGCTCTAAATATAGAGATGCAGGGGAGAGAGGTTGAAGGAATTTTTGCTTGAAAACCTGTTTTCCTCTGTGAAGTAGGAAGCTCCAAGGTTGGAAGTAGGGAACAGGAGATTGGCAGAGCTGAAACACCTGCCATGATGAGGACTGGTTATGACGGCCCTGCTGGGATCAGAAACTAAATTGTAGTGGCACAATTGTGTGATTTGTTTTCCTCTCTCTACCAGGAGAAGAGCAGTTAGACTCATTCCAAATTGGATCTCAATAGGGTAGATGTATCAGAGGACATAGAAACTAGGAAATTGAGTGTGAGCGTCATGCAAGTTTTTCACTTTATAATCCTGGCTACGTACAATAGAAAGTGAAACCAGATGGTAGTGAATGGAGGCCCCAAAGAATAGATTTAGTGGAAGTTAAGGGAAAGAGAAAGGTAAAGGCTAGGATGTTGTGACCACGTACTAAGATGTAGAAATCTATCTTTTTTAGTAGAAGAGGAATAGATGAATATCATCAGGTCAGGAAAGTAGTGAACTGAGGCAGTCTCTGGACCACTCAACTCTGAATATTTTTACTTCCTGTTTTATAGCTGAGGTGTTAAGTTGGTTTAGTGATCCTGTAATACAGTAGGATTTAAGGCAGGGGGTGATGATATTGGGGGTAGAGAGCTGGCTTGGTAAGTTTTACTGACTGGGGAATGATTTTTGACCCTTGTAAATAGTAATGATAGGATGTGAGTGGGTCTGACAAGCTGTATAGACTGAATTTTAAGAGAGCCTCTTGATCTAGAATTGACATCATCTAAGAAAACTTTCCTTGTCTTCTTGTTCCCAGATAAGGGGGAGCTGTGGGAGGATTAACACTTTTGTTTGAGAGGTCTTTGAGGGATATAATGCCATTCCAGGGAAAGTTGGATTTTAATTAAATGTAGAGAAATCATTTTGTAAAGTGACTGAAGGTGTAGAGGTTTTTCATGATCTACAGGATTTCTAACAGTGGATTGGAAATTGTTAGAAGCTGGATTGTAGAGTTTAAGTTAATCTGTTGGTTTTTATATAATATGTTCTATTTTCTTATTATATAGCATTTTGTTTTTTTAACTTTTGTTTTAAAATAATTTTAGACTTATAGAAAAGTTTGGAAAAATATTGCAAAGAATTCCTGTATACCATTTACCCAGTTTCCTCAAATGTTGGCGTTTTATTATATTTGCTTTGTGATAATCTCTTTATATGTATGTACACATACAAACATACTGTTTTTTCTGAAACATTTGAAAGTAAATAGCAGACATGCTGTCCCTTTACATCTAAATATCTCTGTATATTTTTTAAAAACAAAATCATTCTCTAATAAACTACAGTGCAAATTATTGAAATCAGTAATAGTGGTATAATAATATAAACTGTAAACAAAGTTCACCAGTTTCCCAAAGATCTTTTAGAGCAAAAGAAAATACATTTTTTACAATATCAGGATTAGTTCTTGATTAAATACTGTGCTTAGTTATTGTGTCTGTTAGTCTATTCTAATCTGGAACAGTTCTCTAATCTTTTTGGTCTTTCATGACAGTGTTTTGGAAAGATTCACATCGGCTATTTTGTGGTATACCCCACAAATGTCCATTTTTTTTCTAATTATACTTTTTCCCCTTTGGCTTTAGAATTCATTGGTTATTATTGCCTGGAAAATAGTTATAACTATGGTAGTTGTCAAATGGTGATTTCCTAATTCTGTCATTTCTTCTACATTTATTTAGAATTCTATAAGGAAACATTTTCCTTTCCTCCAGTTTATTTTTATTTATATCAGTATGAATTAATGGGATTCTTATTTTATTCTACTGGTTATAATCCGATGCTGTTATCATTTATTATAAGGCTCAGCTCATCCCAGATTTGGCCAGTGGGCGCCTCTGGTATCGCCTTTTATGTTCTTTAATATGTCCCCATCATGTTTGTACTTTCCTACCATATAGCATCTAGATAATGTGAAGTATCTGATTTCTAGAGTTAGGTTTGGATTGAGGAAGTACTGTTTACATTTACACATAGGGCTGTAATGGAAGCAAACTGACCAGCACAACATTATTGCCACAGTAGCTTACTACTGCTGTACTGGGTGCTGAATGAGCATTTTCTCATGGAGTTGTTCGTGGAAAGTTTTCAGAGTCCTTTATCAGCTAGGTTGTTGAATAAAACAGTTGGAACATTGGTGGCATGTTGCTGACAATGTTAGTGTGCCATCCTTACAACTGGAGTACTAAGGAGTGGATACTATTACTGTGAAAACAGAATGCCTTTGTAGATTATATAGATGAATATGTAATGCGATTAGCAAAGGCAAAACGACACCATGAAGAAAACTCTGTTATAGATGAAGAAGAGACAAAGAAAAAGCCCTTATGAGTCATTTTGACCTTTAAAATGGGTTTCATTAGAAAATCATTGGGCGCCTGGGTGGCTCAGTCATTGAGCGTCTGCCTTCGGCTCAGGTCATGAGCCCAGGGTCCTGGGATCGAGCCCCGCATCGGGCTCCCTGCTCGGCCGGAAGCCTGCTTCTCCCTCTCCCACTCTCCCTGCTTGTGTTCCTGCTCTCGCTGTCTCTCTGTAAAATAAATAAATAAAATCTTTAAAAAAAAATCATCACATTAAAATGGATACATGTTGATATTTATTTAGTACTGTTAATTGATTGATAGAAAATAGCAAACATCATCATATCAGGGTTTATGTGCCTGACTTTCTTTTCTTGTAAAGATAATGGTTATAAAAGGTTATTGAATGGTTGTAGAGTCTGTGGTGATTGTTTTCTTTCAGTATCTTTGAGAAATTTTGCAGTGTCAAATTTTCTAACTTATAGAAACTTACTCCTTTAGGCATAGATGGAAATCTCTTTAATGTATCACATTGTGTCTTACATTAAGAACAAAAAAGAATGTTTCTTACTTTCATCTTAGTTCTAGAGAACTTAGAAAAAATGGAAAAGTAAAAAACAAAGAAACAAAAAATATGGACAGTTTGCAAGCACTCATGCTGCCGATTTTGTAAGCTGTCATTTTGAAACTTTTTCTTATTTAAGAATAGAATAATTTATGATTTAGCAGACACACAATTTTGTTACTTTTTTTTTAAGATTTTATTTATTCATTTGACAGAGAGAGAGAGACAGCGAGAGAGGGAACACAAGCAGGGGGAGTGAGAGAGGGAGAAGCAGGCTTCCCGCTGAACAGGGAGCCTGATGCGGGGCTCGATCCCAGGATTCTGGGATCGGGACCTGAGCTGAAGGCAGACGCCTAACCAACTGAGCCACCCAGGTGCCCTGTTACTTCTTTAATACAATATCATGATCATTTCCTTATGTCATTAAGTATCCTGTTAGAAACACCATCTTAAATGGCTGCATAGTGTTCCATTGTATTGATACTGTGTGTTTGTACTATTTTGGATGACTAGATTGTTTACAGTTTTCTGTTATCATAAAACTGTGATGACCAGCTTTTTAAAGAATCCTGTTTTAAGTTTCTGGTTTGTTTGGGTGTAGTCTTTTTTTTTTTTTTTTTTTTAAGATTTTATTTATTTGACAGAGAGAGACACAGCGAGAGAGGGAACACAGCAGGGGGAGTGGGAGAGGGAGAAGCAGGCTTCCCGCTGAGCAGGGAGCCCGATGCGGGGCTCGATCCCAGGACCCTGGGATCATGACCTGAGCCGAAGGCATACACTCAACAACTGAGCCACCCAGGCACCCCTGTTTGGTTGTAGTCTTAATGTGTTTTTGTAATGACCTTTTTAATTTTTATAAAAAGTGATGTACTTAAAAATACAAGCAGTATAAATACAAAGAAAGAAGCAATCTGGGCATCCATAACTTACCAACCAGAAATAGGTTAGCACCTAACATAATTTCATTTGTGCTTATAGAAAGGAAGAATGTTATAAAAACAGGATAATGCTCTTTATGCTTTTAAAAAATGAAAACATGAAATATGATTTTGTTTGAATTTAATACCAAGGAAAAACATCTTAAAGAACTGTTAAATTCTAGATAAAGATTTCTTTAACACAGAGCTATTAGGTTATGTAAGATTTCACTAAAATTACAAAAACATACAAAAACCAGTAAGAATTTGGGGTAATTTAAAAAATGGTATGTTTTAATTTTAGATATTAGAAAGTAAATCCCTGCTGTGATAGATGAGGTGAGTGATTACTTTCTCTCATCTCTTCCCCGTTTCCTGATTTTTATGTTGTGAATATTTTTGCTTTTTTGGGGTGTGTGTTTCTTTTCTGTTTGCTAGCAGCTATTTAGTCTTTAGCTCTATATTTAGCATTAGTTCTGTGTTTAATAGGATTCAGTGCTAGCCACCATATCTTTTCTTTTTCTTTGATTCATTTTCTGATTGCTTGGTTTTCATTATGAAGTAATTTTTTTTTTCAAGGAGTCTTGGGTGTTGTAAAATATACAGTTGGAAGACGACTGGCTAGCTCAACTTTTTTTTTTTAAGTGTAAACATTAAAATTATGAAACATTTCAAATATAAAGTACAGAAAATAATGTAAAAGATAGTTTTATATCCACTGTGGAGATAATGGCAAATGGAGATAATAGCATTTTGCCATATGTGTTTCAGGTTTTGAATGTTTTTTCCTTTACTTTTTTTTAAAAGAAAGATAATTTTAAAGCCTTACATTCATGCCTCTCCCTTTGTCCTCATACGCTTTTTTTTTTTTTTTTTTAAAGATTTTTTTTATTTATTTGACAGAGAGACACGCAGTGAGAGAGGGAACACAAGCAGGGGGCATGGAGAGGGAGAAGCAGGCTTCCTGCTGAGCAGAAGCGGGGCTCAATCCCAGGGCCTGGGATCATGACCTGAGCCGAGACAAAGGCAGACGCTTAATGACTGAGCCACCCAGGCGCCCCCTCGTACGCTATCTTGAAGTTGATTTATATAATTTTTGTGAATGTTTTTACTACATAAAGTACTTCAGTTTTAGATTATGTGAAAATGTATTTATTACAGTATTTTGCTGTTTTATACTTTCCCAACTTGCTTTATTCATCTAGCATATTTTAAAGATTGGTCTAGGATGATTCATACAGATCTGATTTATCAATTTAAAATATTGAATTGTATTATAAAGTCATGGAATAATACTCATTTCCTACTGGCAGACAGTTTTCATCTTGCTATTACAAATAGTACTGCTGTGAGCATTCTTGTACATGTATCTTAATGTCCATGTGTGAGAGTTTTCTAGTGTTGATATCTGGAAGTAGAATTACTGCATCCTACACACCTTCAGCCTTAGTAGGAGTTGCCAAATTGCTCTTCAAGGCAGTTGAGTGAATTCATACTCTTATTAGTTTGAGTCCCAACTCCATCCTTTCTAACAGTTTTTGCTCTTGTCCTTATTAGGAATATTTTCTTTTTTTTTATGAATAATTTATATTATGTAATACTGTTTTATTTATTTTGTCCAGTAAAATTTGTTTTCCTAGAGTTTTCATTTCTACTAACCTTTATCAAAAGATCACCCCCTTTATGACCTATTTTTGGTTTTGTACCTATATTCTTTTGTAGTAAATTATTTTTTGATGAATAAAAATCCTGTGTATGACTGTTTGTTACTGCTCTGTGCTCTAAGTCACTGATGCTTCTTCTATCAGTGTATGCAGTCTCAGGTAGTTTATCTCTTAATTCAGTGACCTCAGTGACTTTAGCTTTGCTAACTCATTGATTTTGTTGTGGGAGAGGATAGCTGCTTGTGATTTTTGTGACTTTCTTTGTTGTTGGCTATCTTTTTTTAATTTAAAAAAATTTTTTTAAAAGATTTTTATTTATTTATTTGACAGAGATAGCAGAAGTAGGCAGAGAGGCAGGCAGAGGGAGAGGGAGAATCAGGCTCCCTACTGAGCAGTGAGCCTGACGTGGGACTTGATCCCAGGACCCTGGGATCATGACCTGAGCCAAAGGCAGCTGCTTAACTGACTGAGCCACCCAGGTGCCCCAGTTGTTGGCTATCTTGTCTAGCTATGGTAAGAAGGGCTGTCTCTAGTGTAGTTGTTCTAAACACTTGGGTGTGTGGGGTTGGAATTTATTTTCTTGTTTAGGATGTATAATTTCAGTGATTTTTTTTTTTTTAATGTAGTAATCTTTTGGGCCCAACATTTGCTTATTAAGTTATGGTGAGTGCCCATAAAGTTGAATGACTAAATAAATATTTCAGGTTACCACTATGTATAAAGCACCGAGGAAGTTGTAGAAATAAATGAGGATGATTCTTGATCTTGAGATGTTCAGTGTGCATCTGTTAGTTGACTAGGCTCCCTACCCCATTTTGGTAGAAGAAAAACTGGGAGGCATGGAAGACAGTGTATTTTATGTGAAGTCTACTGGAAGCTCTAAACTCAGGTAACTGTTTAGGAGATACCAGGATGAATAAAGCATACTTTCTAAATTTCAGAAAGTTATAATCTGATTGGGAAGGTAGAAACATTCCCAAATCTAATTAGAGGTTCCCAAGGGTCCCGAAGTCCTCAGGGCATCATGAAGCACAGTACAAACTTGCAAGGGGTAGTTTCCTGGAAGGAAATAGTTGCAATTAGAATTTACTAGCTCTTGTTTTTCATTTTTGTGCCTAAATAGTTTTGCTTTTAAAAGCTCTTGATGTTCAGATTCTGATTGCCAAAAGGGCTTATTTCATGTCTGATGACCTGTATCTTATGTTTTTATTTTAATGTCTGACATCTCGGTTCTTTATTATAAAGCATACTCCTTAGCCAATTTTGCTTTTTAATCTTTACCAGATACCACATTTGCTGACTTACTGTGGTGTGTGCAAATTAGAAAATGTATTAGTGTGTTCTTACTTAATTTAAGGAAACAGGAATAAAACATTTCACTACAAGTTACCATTATATTATCAGTGGCAATATATTATCATTATATTATCAATGCCTATGTTAAATAGAATACTAGTATGTTAGCTTGTAAAAATCAGACCATTGGAATATTTTGAAAACTGAGGATTTGAATAGTTTTATCAATTAAAACATTAAAACTTTTTCTCCTGCTTTTTAAAAATGCATAGGACCACCTTCTCCTTTGGAGTTTCTAAATTATGATCCCTAAGACACTTAAGGAAATCTTTCTTTAAAGATCCTATTATTTTATTATTTATATTTATATTTATATTATTTTATTATTATGCAACCACTTTGGAAAACAGTATGGAGATTCCTCAAGGAATTAAAAGTAGAACCTACCATATGAACCAGCAGTCTGACTTGTGGGCATATATTCAAAAGTACTGAAATTAAGATCTCTAAGAGAGTGCTTGCTTCGGCAGCACATACACTAAAGATTTCTAAGAGATGGGGTGCCTGGGTGGCTCAGTTGTTAAGCCTCTGCCTTCGGCTCAGGTCATGATCCCAGGGTCCTGGGATTGAGCCCCGCATTGGGCTCCCTGCTCGGCGGGGGGCCTGCTTCTCCCTCTCCCACTCCTCCTGCTTGTGTTCCTGCTCTCGCGATCTCTCTTTCTCTGTCAAATAAACAAATAATAAAAAAATCTTTAAAAAAAAAAGATATCTGTACTCCCATGTTCATTTTAAAATTGTTCACAATTATCATTTAGTTTAGATGGCAAACTTTTTTTTTTTTTTTAAAGATTTTATTTGTTTGACAGAGAGAGACAGCGAGAGAGGGAACACAAGCAGAGGGAGTGGGAGAGGGTGAAGCAGGCTTTCCACTAGCAGGGAGCCCCATGCAGGGCTTGATCCTAGGACTCCGGGATCATTGCCGGAGCCGAAGGCAGCTGCTCAACTGACTGACCCACCCAGGCGCCCCAGCACTTAAGGAAATCTTAAATGCTGGAATTGCTCTGCATCTTTGTTTCTAAGAAAGCATAATTGATTGATTGATTGATGTAGTGTTCCATGATTGTTTGCATATAACACCCAGTGCTCCATTCAATACGTGCCCTCTTAAATACCCATCACCAGGCTAACCCATCCCCCCACCCCCATCCCCTCTAGAACCCTCAGCATAATTTAATGGAAGGTGGATTTGTCTCAGGAATTATTATCTGTGTTACTCTAGACGAATAATAAAAAGTGCTATGGGTGTTTCCTGAGCTGTGTTAAAGTAAGGAGAAGAGGGTCTCCTCTTTCTCCCAACTGCATGTTTTTTTCTAGTCATCATTTCTCCCCCCACCATTTACAACAACCTTGAGTATACTTTAAGTGGATCATCTTAGGTTATCTTATTGCTCACCCTTGCCCCAGGCACCCTGCCCAGCAGGAAGTCAATGCTGCTTGGGAACCAGTTGCTTGCCAAAGGAGAGAATCATCCTGACTGATGACTGATGTAGTCTAGTCAGGGGCTGGTCTTTGAGTGGGGTGGGTTCCATCCTACCTAAATTACTGTGAACCTGTAATGAAAGAGGGATGGAAGGGATTTTAGAAAATCACAAGTCTACCACAGATACCCTAAATGCTTAAGACCACAGTATAATCACTAACAGATCTCAAAAAGCTACTTGTATTGATGAAGTCAAGATACTGTAGAGACAGAAACTCAAGTTAGTGGCCAGACATTGAAAAAAGCAACCTTTATAAAGCAAACCTAAAATATTGTTACATGTAACATATTTTGGTATAAAACTGCAAATATGAGGCTGAACATCTTCCTCTGATGAACTGTATAGACATTTATGGCATATATTATGGTCTTTTCATACTAAATTGAAGTGAGCTAGATTGTTAGATAGGAGACTTTGAGAAGGTATGTGAAGGCTGACAAGCAGTGCCCTGAAGACAGACACCCTTAGATGAAAGAAAGTAACAAATTATAGAAATGATTCCTGAGATGAAAGAAAGTAATGAGAAGACACCAATCCAGCACACTCAAGTATTTTTCTCTCCCTCTGTCCCCCCCCTCCTTTTTTTTTGAGGACTATGAGATCAAGCAAGCTGTTAATAGTCTCTGTTAAGATCGTAATGACGTATTGATAAGGAAATAGACTTGTAGGACACATTTGTAATAAGTACATATTAGGTAAGATCTGTGTAAGCTAAATAGAATTTTGGAAAAACATCTTATTTATAACAATTTAAGAATTAGGACACACATTTGTCATTAAAGAGCTATGAATGCAACTAATGAGGGTACCCCATAGGACCCTTCAAATTGGAGCGCCTGGGTGGCTCAGTTGGTTAAGTATCTGCCTTTGGCTCAGGTCATGGTCCCAGAGTCCTGGGATTGAGCCCACGTCAGGCTCTCTGCTCAGCGGGAAGCCTGCTTCTCCCTCTCCCTCTCCCTCTGCCTGTCACTGCCTACTTGTGCTCTCTCTCTGTCAAATAAATAAATAAAATCTTAAAAAAAAAAACCCTTCATATTAAAGAGGGAATCTTAGGGTCTAGTATACTTACATTGCAACTTTAGCATATAAAAGGAATTTAACCAGAGGGTGAGTGCTTTTGAAAATAGAAATTTATAAAATCTTTATCCCATCTGTTTAGCTTCTTTGTTCTTTGCTGGTCTTTGGGTTGTAGATATGCTCCAACTTTTTGTCCTTTGTCTTAGTTAGTAACTAGTACTTAAAGACTTCAAAGTACATAGGTTAGCAAGGTTATTCTCTCTCGAGGCTTCCATTTTACACTATTTCACCGGACATATCTTGCATTTCTTTTTTTTTATTTTATTTTGATAGTGTTCAACAAGACAGATATAACTTCCACTTTTTTAAAACTCTTATGCAGCTGGGAAAACAGATTGTAAATGAATGATTACATAAATAATAGTAGTTGTGATAGGTACTCTGAAGAATAGGGTGCTTTAAGATTGTCATCAGAGTCCTAATCTTTTTCTGATGTAGTGTTCCATGATTCACTGTTTGTGTATAACACCCAGTGCTCCATGTAATACGTGCTCTCCTTAATACCCGTCACCAGGCTAGCCCATCCCTTCACCCCACTCCTCTCTAAAACCCTAAGTTCGCTTCTCAGAGTCCATAGTCTCTCATGGTTCGTCTCCCCCTCCGATTCCCCGCCTGCTTCATTTAGCGCTCACTAGAGTCCTAATCTACTTTTGGGAGACAGGAAAAGCTTTTGTGAGAACTTGGTTTTAATCTGACATCTGAATGATGTGTACAGGTTAACTAGGCATGGAATGTGTGGTATGGAAGGGAAAGAATTGAACGTATATAGGAATTAATATTAACAAGTGGACGTACAGGTCTGAAGCTCAGAGAAGCAGTCTAGTCTGGCAGGATAAGTTTTGTCTTCTGTTCGTTAATCATTCTGTTGTCCCATTAATTATCCCTCTCCTTATTTTTCCTTAAAAAAACAGATACGGATTCTGTATTACATTCTTCAAATGTTTATTTTTTGACTATAATTCCAGGTTGTGTTATTTTTTTTTTTTAAAGATTTTATTTATTTATTCATGAGAGACAGAGAGAGAGAGAGAGAGAGGCAGAGGGAGAAGCAGGCTCCCAAGGAGCAGGGAGCCCGATGTGGGACTCGATCCCAGGACTCTGGGATCATGACCTGAGCCGAAGGCAGATGCTTAACCATCTGAGCCACCCAGGTGCCCTGGGTTGTGTTATTTTTAATAGGAAATTGCATATACATAAACCCCAGGGAACTATTGTAATGATACTGTGTAAAATTTAAGTTGGAGAAAGCTTTTTATCATAGAATACAATGCTTACCCTTATTACCTCATTGCTTCTGAGATACACCAAGCCAGAAACTAGAGATTTCATTTTTTTTGCATTTTGGGTTTATTAAAAATTAGAAATTTCAAATTATGTTTAGTGTGAAAAATTCAAATAGAGAACGATGAAGTCTCTCTCCCCACCTACTGCTCTTTCCTGTTCCTTGCTTATCTTTCCAGAAATTTTGATTGCACATATGTATTACACAAATAACATCTCTCTTAATATTTTAAACATTGTTACACTGTATATACTCTTTTGTGTGTGTGTTTTTTTTTTCAGTTGACCTGTTGTGAGCAGACAATAGCAATTTTAAAATGAAACAACCCTTATTTATTTAAAAGACAGCTTAGTTGTGCCTTGATAAAATATCTGATGACACTTTGTTTTAATCAGTTATTTTGCAGACTCGTTCAGGTGATGGAGCATCTGGAGCTCATGGTACTTTTTGTGGAGCACCATGAAATAATGATATTCTTTCATACTAAGAAGAAAGGTTTTACTTGCAGAAATATGTTTATAATATGAAATATAAAGCCAAACCAGAATTCTGTACTTTAAAGAGAAGAAACTGAAAACTAGGCATGATTGCCAACTCACAGTTTAATATTCATTTGTTGCTTATAGTCTTCCCTAATTGTTTATATTTTTGCTTTATCATAAGCTAGCTTTCATTTGTGGAAAAATGTCCAGAGACAGTGAAGTTTTAGTGGAAATATTCCTAAAACTAAGTTCTGTTAATTTACTTAATAGTATGGTTTATGTACATTAGGAAGACTGCTGTAATTTAGTTTTATTGATAGAAAATCTAGCTTCATTTGCCAAGCAGCAGTGCTTTGTGGGAACTTATCTTCTGAGCATATTGGTTTAGATCACTTGGGCTCTCTGCAGGGATTTCTTCTTAGCTCCTGCTGTTACCTTTCCCTAGCAGCGTAGATAAGAAAGCTCACTTTCTTCTTGGGTAATTAAAAATGGGTAGCTTGACTCTACCAATTGATTTTATTGCAACTCTAATCTGTTTTTTTTCTCTAATTCAGGTGTTAAATAAGGCAACATAGATTGATAGAGACTACCATAGGTTTTCGCTAGAGCCTTATCATCTTAGAGTTTAAAGGAGCCCTTGTCATCTATTAATATCATACAAAGGGCAAAAATCCCATTATATGTAGGTTGACCATTCAATTTTCTTGAGAATGAAAGGGGGGGAGAAAATGCTAAATTGAGTGGTGCCCTGAAATAATAGGTGTAAAGTAGGACTGTCCTGGGAAAAAACAGCTGTAATGGTCATCCTAGTTAGACAGCAGCCTTGCCATCTAAAATCTGCCTGAAGGTATTTGTTGCCCTACAGAAAAGCTAGTGTTCTAATAATTTAAAAGATCTAATGGAAAAAGAAGGATCTAATTAAAATTTTAAAGGTCTTTTATTTAGTTAAAATTTAACTCCTTGCAGCTAGAACTGTTCTTCCCAGTTTTGTCTTCTGGTACTAAATGTAGTCAGAATATGGCAGTATACGAAATACAGTAGCTCTTCACATACTTTTTTTTTTTTTAACAACTTACAGTTTTTTTTTTTTCCAAACACTGCTCGTTAAACAACACTTTATAGTACATCCATACATTCTCATTTGGGTGTGTTTAGAAAACATTTAGTGAGGTCTCTGGCTTCTCAAAAGCAAAGCTTACATTTATTAATCTTTTATCATCTTAAGATAGAATGAAGTTCTACAGCAAAGGAAAGCTGACAAAGGAAACGAAACTGTAGTTTATACATGGGAAGGCTGGACTTCCAGCCAGAGTTAATCATAATGCTTATGCTTTTCTTACCATTAAAAGTAATCGATATACATCAAGTAAAGACGAACTATAGATACATTTAAGACAGCCAGCCCTCTTGGCATCCTTTTATCCTTCAGGCTAAATATAGGCAACTTTTCATCACCCTGGTTACTATAGTAAAGACGTCTTTTCGTTTTCATGTGCTGTTGTTGCCCATGTTTTTTTCCAGGAGGCTCAAAAATAGAACAAGCTAGGAAGATAACTTTTGAGGTGATGTGTGGACAGGACACAGAGCCACGTTCATTATTGTATATATGTAGTTCCCACCCCACTTATCTCTGTCCCCCCCCCCTTTTTTTTTTGCTATTTATGATAATCCTGAAAGAATGTAAAATAGAACCATTGCACAGCATGATTAAGGAAAAATTTCTACAGAGGACATTGTTTAATTTGATGGACATGTAGTTTGATTTGAACTTTTGAATGAATTTAGTTAAAAGGCAACCAAAGTAGGTTGATTTATAGAGGCACCAAAGATATCAAAATTAAAAAGTTGACTTTTGGAAGTTCTCTGTTACAGTGGGTAGAGATTATTGACTGAGTTATTGGGTTTTACTGCTGATACATGGCAAATGTTCACTGTATATTATAATTTTGTAAAAATAAAACTGTGAGGTGTGAGGTAGGGCAGTTGAAATAATTTAGGGTGTGTTTTACAAGTACCAAAGCTTTACTTCTGAGGTCATATGTAAAAGTATCTGCAGTTACTCTTTTTTGTTTGTTTTTAAAGATTTTATTTATTTGTGAGAGAGAGAGAGCAGGAGCAGGGTCAAAGGGAGAGGGAGAAGCAGACTCCCTGCTGAGCAGGGAGCCTGTAGCAGGGCTTGATCCCAGGAACCCAGGATCACGACCTTAGCTGAAGGCAGACGCTTAACTGACTGAGCCACCCAGGTGCCCCTCTGTAATTACTCTTTTTATTGCAGTTATTTGAATACATTTTTTAAAAAGATTTATTTATTTTAGAGAGAAAGCTTGCGAGCAAGGGGAGGGTGCAGAGGAAGAGAGAGAATCCTCAAGCAGACTCTCTGCTGAGCCCAATGTGGGGGGGGGGAGCTCGATCCCAGGACCCCAAGATCATGACCTGAGCTGAAATCAAGAGTCAGCCACTTAACCAACTGAGCCACCCAGGCGCCCCGAATACATTTTGAAGGTTTTAAAAATGAGTTGGTCATTCTGGGGAGCACATTTATGTATTTGATATGGTAGGGAGTATTTCTTGTGAGGAACCAGAGGAGAGCTATTTTGTCATACAGGATCTTTTTCTGTAATACAGTTCATCCACATTTGCAGCATTAAGGGTAGAGATGGAACAGTGGTTTCCTTTTTTTGATACTATCACTGTTAATTGTTTAGTTGATAATGCTAAGTATATATCTATACATTACTTTTATTTGCCTTAACTTGCTCATCTAATATTTTTGCTCTTTGAAGTATGATCAGAGATGACTAAGTTAGGAATTCTTCCGGGTACTTTGTTACATGAAACATGGAAGATGCTTGGTGATGCTGAGGCAGAGTGTAGCTAGTCAGGAGGGTGGTCATGCAGTGCCAACTTAGAAAACTGCTGCAGGTAAATACAAAGCTCATAGGAAATTCACTTTATGATTGTTTGACCTTACAATTCAGTTTCTGTGTGAATTTTATTACCTAAACCTTGGCGCTATGGGAAAAAACCCTGTCTTATTAACTTGAGAAATGATTTTAGGTATGTTTATGCTAGTTCTGATAAAATATAATTTATGAACTCACAGAAGTATTGTGCTAGGGTGGTCACTTACCAAGACACGTGCAAACAGCAGTGAAGTAAATTTTACTTTGCATGTTTTTAGAGGCAAATGAATGACCATTTATTGGACTGATAGCACCAAATTATTTCAGGCCACGAAATAAAGTCTATTAAACTAAAGGGGAAGAAGGAGGAAACTAGTATTTATTAAATGCCTTCTGTGTGCTAGGTGTTAATGCTAGATGCTTTCCAAATATTATTTTACAATTCTGTGAGGATTTTGGCTGCATTTAGAACGTATACTTAGAGACACTGAGGCACAGAGGTTTATCAAAGCTCCTAAAAGGCGGAGCAAGAATTTGCATGCTCTTTTTTTTTTTCCACTACTCACAAAAGTCAGATTTGTGTGTGTACAGATTTGCTGTGTGACAAAATTTATTTGGGGGATTATTTTTAACATTGACTTTCGTAAAGTACAAGAATAATTAAGATGTAAAAATTGAATAATGTTGAAGGCCTGTAGTGTTTCTTCAAACCAAGATTCTAGTGGATTTAAAAATGTCTTAAAAAATTTAATAACTCTTCTCCAAATATATCTAAGTACCTTTTTGATGAGTCACTTTTTAGAGTATTGATGCTTTTGGTTGACCTACAGTTAACTTGCCTACATGTAGTTATTACCACTTCCTAACAAATGAGCATTTAAAAGATTAGTTATAAATGGAGTAAGAAGTCTTTATAGCCCTGCCACTTAGGTTTGATTCTTGGTCTGACCCTTCCTAGCCGTTTTGATGTCTGGCAAGTTACTTTAGGTGTCTACACTTTTGTCCCCCCCCACCCCCCCATTTTATCTGTCAAATGGGGATAACATTCTCTATTTTATAGATTTGTTGTGAGGATTAAATGAATTAAATGACTGCAGATCCGACCTATTATCTTGCACTTCCTGAGCTTTCAATAAATTTGTTGTGTTGAAGAACATCTTCCAGGATTTTATATACACATTGATTCATCTTGCTTTATAAGTAACTCCAAAATTTTGGACTTGAGAAAACCTCCTTAGAGTATTCTACATTTTTGGAATGTTCATTATTATTTCATTTTATTAATTCAGGTTACATTTTCAATTATTCTAGATACTAGTGTAATAGAAATGGTTTTGTGGTTTAATTATTAGATGGCTTTATTTTTCTTTGTAGTACACAGTGATTAATACATGGTAGTCAATATTTACTATAGGATTGAATGAATTTGAATCTATTTATAGTCACGATGTTTTTCTTTATAAATTCTTAATTTGAACTTCATTTTTTATTGTAAAGAAACTACCAAAATCTTAATTTCTTAATGACTGCTTCAGTCTCTTACAAATTTTGTGCATCTTTACTTTGTTTTTAACTAAAAGGTGATCCTTTGCCTGAAATAATCTTTAAAAATTCGCTTAAAATTTTTAAAAATAATAATCAGAATGACATTAATATTTCTTTTTTGTTCTCTTAGCTACACAATGAAGAAGATAATTCAGAGTCATCTGCTGTAGAGCAGCCATCAACTTCAAACCCAACACCGCAGAGCGTTCAGACTGCTCCTTCAGCATCGGTACTTGAAACGGACTCTTCTCCTCCACCTTATAGTAGTATTACTGTGGAAGTACCTACAACTTCAGGTATTATTTTTAGTATGAAATAACTAGTAATATTTTTAGTGACTCATTTTTTTTTTAAACCAGTATGGTTTTATTTAATTATAGAGTCTCTTAAAGGCTTACTGGTTTTATGATTTTTGTTACAAAAAGGTTTTCCAAAGGATAGTGTATAAAATATTTACTCATATATTACTAGTCTTATATTGTTGTTTTCAAAAAAATTAAAAGTGTAAACTTTCTTCTGCTTACTAGAATGTTTCCAATGGAGTGGCATATTCCTTTTGGAAGAAATAAATAAATGTGTATATATGTATACGAATTTATGTGTATATATAGGTATACATTTATAGATATATGCGTATGTGGTATATGTATCTATATACACATATGTATTTGTGTTTGTGTGTATCTACCTACATAGCTATAAAACAAGGTGTTATTAGTGCTGAGTGTGAGTGGGAATGTGGTATGTGTGAACGGAGGTGAAAGGTCTACATAATATAACCATATATACAAGGTAATAATTCCTGGACACGAGGCAGTGTTTCCTGCTTCCTATGATTCATTTTATCCTCTCAGGTCATTCTAAAGAACTACCTTTATCTATTTCTCTGGTCACAATTTATATTTTCCCAGTAATGTTAGGTTAATCATCATATAATTTATTTTTTACTTTTATTCCAGTATAGTTATCATACAGTGTTATATTAGTTTCAGGTGTACAATATAGTGATTTAAAAGTTCTGTATTTTACTCAGTGCTCATAATAAGTGTACTCTTCACCCCCTTCCTATTTCATTCATCCCTCTACTCACATCCCCTCTGCTAACCATCTGTTTGTTCTCTGTGGTTAATAGTCTGTTTTTTTGTCTCTGTGTTTTCTTTCGTTTTGTTTCTTAAATTCCACATATGAGTGAAATTCTCTGATATCTTGTCTTTCTCTGGCCAACTTATTTTGCTTAACATTGTACAGTCTAGCTCCACCCATGTTGTTGCAAAGAACAAGATTTCATTCTTTTTTAAAAAGCTGAGTATTATTCCATTGTGTATGTGTGTGTATTGTATCTTCTTTATCCACTCATCTACCGATGGATACTGGGGCTGCTTCCATAATTTGGCTATTGTAAATAATGTTATAATAAATACAGGGGTGTATATATCCTTTTGAATTAATGTTTTCATATTCTTTGGGTAAATACCCAGCAGTGTGATTACTGGATCGGGTAGTTCTATTTTTTTTTTTTTTAAGATTTTATTTATTTATTTGAGAGAGAGAGAGAGAGAGCGCGCGCACAAACAGAGGAAGCAGCAGAGGTAGAGGGAGAAGCAGATTCCCCACTGAGCCGGGAGCCCGATGTGGGGCTCAATCCCAAGAACCTGGGATGGAGCCTGATGCGGGGCTCGATCCCAAGAACCTGGGATCGTGACCTGAGCCAAAGGCAGACACTTAATGGACTGAGCCACCCAGGCGCCCCAGGGTAGTTCTATTTTTAATTTTATTTAACTCCATATTGTTTTCCAGAGTGGCTGTACTAGTTTGCATTCCCACGGGCAGTGCATGAGGGTTCCTTTTTCTCCGCATCCTCACCAGCACTTGTTTCTTGAAGTTAATCATTATATAATTAAAAAAACATTTAAAATATGTTTTTGTGTACTATTATAAATAATCTCTAAATATTTTATATATTCATTATGAAACATTTTTTAAATGTGTTATAAAAATGTTTTAATATTAAAAAACCCTTCACTAGAGTATTTCATCTTTATTTGCTTTTCTGCAGTTAGTATCATTATTCTCTTAAACCCTTGCCAGCTTTCTCTGGTTACCATTTCTGCCTCTATGGATTTTATCTAGACCATATGGGTTGTGTAAAAAGACCATTTACTATTTTCATTTACAATATTATGCAGTTACTGAAAATCATCTTTATGAAGGTGTTCTCACTAATAAATCAACAAATGCTTACTCTTATTTGCATATAATGTTTATTTGATCAATATGCTTTTTTAGTGCCCAGTTTGATGGACTGTTTGACAGTTTTTATATTGATTTATAGTAGTTTTATTTGTCTTTGGATTAAATAGCTGGATTAGTGCTTGCTAAAATTTATTATGGACTAAATTTTCTTCGTTATTCTGTAAGTTTCCAGAATATAGTTCTGTGAATTTGCTACCCTAGATTTAAAAAAAAAAAATCTATTTGATGATAGTCTTGAAGAAAGAAAATTAGTTGTTTTGCTGAATCTTGTGTTTGAATGATGGAATGCTAAGATTGAAATTGTAATTTTTTTGTTGTGGTCACCATTGCCACTGCTGTGTAAAAGCCAAATGGAGTACAATAGCAACCACTGTTACTAGTTCTTATGGTTTTTGCGGTGGGCTAGGCTCAATTATGCAGTTTTCTCCCAGGATCTCATGTGGTTATCATCTTTTGGTGATTTGGAGCTCCAGTCACCTTGACAGCTTCCTTATTAACATATTTGGCAGCTGATGCAGGTTTCAACTAGGGCCTCAGCTGGGCCTGTTGGCCAGAACGGCTATATGTGGCCTCTTATGGTGGCCTGTGCTTCTTCACTGAATGGAGGCTGGGTTCCAAGAACAAGCATTCTGAAAGCAGATAGAAGCTATATCACCTGTTATGGCACTGCTTCAAAAATCACACAGTGTCACATCTGCCACATTTGGTTTGTTAGAAGTGAGTCACTAAGTTTAGTCTTCATTCAGGACAGTTGAGGAATTAGTCTCCTCCTTTTGATAGGAAGAGTTTCAAAGAATAGAGTTAAGTTTCAGCACCGTTACAACTGTCTACTGCCTTTTCCCCAATCACCAGACCTTTTCCTTTGTCACTCTTCATTTCAGTAAATGGCTCCAGGAGGCCAGAAACCTTGAAGTCATCTTTTTGGGACCTTATCACAAAATTACATGTTTTTTCTCCTGTAATTTTTGATGTAATGAAATATATTATTAATAGATTTTTTTCCTCTTTTTAAATTTTATTATGTTAATCACCATACATTCCATCATTAGTTTTTTTATTATGTTAATCACCATACATTCCATCATTAGTTTTTGATGTAGTGTTCCATGATTCATTGTTTGCGTATAACACCCAGGGCTAAGCCAATCAACTTCTGTATTCCGAGAATAAATTGTCACTGTGTTCTAATTTCTTCTGGATTTAGATTTGTTAATTTTTTTTAGAAGTTTTACAGTTTTATTAGTGGGATCTTTATGTACTATTCTTATGGTTTTAGTATAAATTTTGTGGAAACAACATAGCATGAATTAGGAAGCTTCTCATTTTTCTGTGCCTTAGAATAGTTTTTTTTTTTTTTTAAGATTCTATTTATTCATTTGAGAGAGAGAGACAGAGAGCACAGGCAGGGGGAGAGGCAGAGGGAGGGGGAGAAGCCGACTCCCTGCTGAGCTGGGAGCCTGACATGGGGCTTGATCCCAGGACCTGGAGATCATGACCGAGCTGAAGGCAGATGCTTAACCATCTGAGCCACCCAGGTGCCCCTAGAATAGTTTTGATAATGGTGCATGCCATTTTTAAAGGTTAGATAATTTTCAGTTGTAAGACAAGTGGAGTCTGGTACCTGGGTGTTCAGTTATTCTTATAATCTGTGTGACTCCTGGTCTCAGAATTTTATTTTTACATCTGTATGAAAATGACTGTAATTGAGCACAAGAATTAAGTAGTTCTAGGAGTTTGTATCTCTTTAATGAAAACCATTGATATTATTTTTTTTTCAGCTTCTTAGTGTTGTATTTGAAGCATTGGCAGTACCAGTTTTCTGTGATTATGTTTTTCAGTAGGTCACTTTCTTACTGGTTTTATAGATTTAGCATCAATAATAATAGTTGACATTTGTATAATGCCTTACAGTTTACAGAGTCCTCTTGAATATGCTTAAATTCTGTCACATAATAGCAAGTAATAGACTTGCTGGGTCAGTTTTATGGATGAGAAAGTAGAGCTTCATAAAGTGCTTAAGTGGTTTGCTTGAGGTCACACAGCTTACGGAGCTGGGACTGGGACTCCTCAGACGTTAAATTTTCTGGTTGAGAACTGCTGCCTTAAAGGGTAGACAAAATAAGTAAAATTAACCAGTGAAAATTAAAGCAGTAGCAAAATAGTGCTTCTTCCCAACTTTCATCTGTTATTGGATAGGATATTTTTGTCTGTCGTGGGAGTTAGAACTTTTCGAAAACTCACATATCTGTTGTTAATGTAAAAGATCTCTCTTCTTGGATGATGTATGTCATTGTTCCAGTTTTTAAATTTCTAATTTTAATGTTAGTGCCTTAAAATTCATAACCATTGCTTTCGCTTAATTTTTCTTCTATTCTAGTCTTCAGACCTAAGGAAATATATTTACTTGACTGTGTGTCGTGTTTTTCATCTGAATAATAAGTCATTTCTAAGAATTTATGACTCCTGTGCCTTTTTGGTGGATAATGTTCAGTATTACACTGCTACTAGGATTGGATTAAAAATTACCCAGCTTCAGATACTTAGGTCTTATTGATAGCATTAAAAAAGCTTATTTTAAAGTCAATATCCATTAAAATACAATAGGAAAAGTATTGCTAGAGTGAAATGTATTTTCATGTTGGAAATGCAAGAAATTCTGATGGAGAAAATGTACAAAAACTATAGGTAAAATGAGGAAACCACGGAACTGATGTCAAACATTATAGTATGGACTACTGAGAGAACCTACCTATTTTTCATGGTAATGATTCTAGCATAAGTCTAATCAGTTTATTGACCTGTATGTATCATTTTACTTGTACCACTCAAGTTGGTGATAGGTGATGCACGTTTGTTTTTTTTTTTAATTATTAGTATTCTGCACTTACTATTGTGTTATATTTCTGGAGATCATATTTTCTTTTTAAAGATTTTATTTATTTATTTGAGAGAGAGAATGAGAGAGAGCACGAGAGGGAAGAGGGTCAGAGGGAGAAGCAGACTCCCCGCTGAGCAGGGAGCCCGATGTGGGACTCGATCCCGGGACTCCAGGATCATGACCTGAGCCGAAGGCAGTCGCTTAACCAACTGAGCCACCCAGGCGCCCGATCATATTTCAAAAATAGTTTAAAAGTTGGGGAGGGAGAAAGTCTTCATAAAAAGAAAATCTAAAAAACTAGGTAGATACAGGAAAAAATGGGAAGAGAGGGACAAGAGTTTTAAAAAAGCTAAAAATCATCAGTTTTGTTTTTTTGTTTTTTTAAGCAAAGAGAAATAGTTTGCTGAAGAGATTCGGGCAGTTTCTAAAACTGCTGTGTAGAAAAATGAACCTCACATGTTATCAGAGCAGATATTGGGAATCGGGAAATCCCTGGGTTCTCCTGCTTACTGGTTGTGCAATATTGGGCAAATTACTTCTCTGAACTTCAGAGTTGCTAGGGTAAATGTATATAGAAGTGGCATATTAAATGGTTAGAACTATTTAAGTGTTACTATTCCTGATATATCTACTTTTTGGCTGTGAGATTATGAGCAAGAAAATTAAATTCTTTGAGCATAGGTACAGAAGGTGCTCACCTGTGGTGAGTTTCTCACTCCCCTTACACACAGATTTTTAGAATTTCATTCCTGATATTTTTATTTTGTATATCAGCCTGTAGGTGATATTTATCAGTCTTTTCCCTTTATAATAAATATGGGGCTAAACTAACATATATGGTTGTAGTAGTAATTTATATGTTACATAGCTTATAAAATAGGACTACAAAAAGCAGTAACAGTCTTTAGTGGCCTGTTGTAAATTATTAAATTGTTTTTGGCTGTAAAAATTTTATTAAATAGTTTGTTTTAATGGTTATCCTTTTTTAATTCCTTTCTTCAGATACAGAAGTTTACAGTGAGTTTTATCTTGTGCCACCTCCCTACAGCGTCGCTACCTCCCTTCCTACGTACGATGAAGCTGAGAAGGCCAAGGCTGCCACAATGGCAGCCGCAGCCGCAGAGACAGCTCAGAGGGTAAGGCAGGCTGGTTGCTCTCTTCTGAGAATATCATGTTTAGTAATGTCAAAAATAGGTCTGAGTTTCAGAGTGTTTGTGCACGTAGACTGTTTTTTAGTATCTTCTCTACTACTTTTTAGGTGGGTCGTCATTTTTTGGTGAAATTGGTACTCACCTCTCCATTCCTTTACCTCCTCATTTCTATTTCTACTGATTTTCCTGTGTAGCCCATCGTAATCGTGGTCCTTGTCTTTACCAGTACATTTCCTAAGTCTTGATTTTCTCCTTTCATGTGCTTTCACTCCCATCCCCTGACTTCCTTACTCTAGATACTCCACCCCATAGACCTCTTCTCTCTTGATGTCCTTCTTTCCCTCCTCATATAGTTTAGGTTCTGTGATCCATAATTATAATCATAAATTATCTTTTTCCCTACTCATTTGTATTATTAGCAGAGCCAGTCTAGTGACTCCATGAATGAACTCAGTGTAGGTTAAAAAGCACAGAGAAATAAGTTACCAGTTTTCAAATTATGTTTGTCAATTCACTTTGTGTGTGTATGTCCACTTTTACACATCCCACCCTAGAATTTTTGAATGATACCTGTCCTTTCTGTCTTCTCTTCCTGTCTCAGTAAGAGTAAGAGTCAGTGATATACATGTACATTACTTCTTGTTCTGGTAAAAGGAGTGACTGTCTCAGGAGTGAAGAATCAACGAGAAGCATGTATGCTATTCTACAGTCAGATAAAAGGTGGAAGTTATTTACATTTTATTTATTTATTTTAAAAGATTTTATTTATTTACTTGAGAGTGAGAGCGAGAGACCACAGAGGAAGAGAGGGAGAAGCAGACTCCCCGCTGATCAGAGAGCCCCGACAAGGGGTTGATCCCAGGACCCTGAGATCATGACCTGAGTGGGAGGCAGACGCACTGAGTCACCCAGGCGTCCCGTTATTTACATTTTAGTATGGCTGCAAGCAGGGCTAGAGTTTGTTGGCTTTTTTTCTTGCTTCAGACTTTAGAGATATCATTTCAGCTTCCTAGGTTCATCACATGTTGTTTAAGAAAAGACACCAAAATCACTTTACACAGAAAGCTAGGATTAGGTGAGGGACAAAGGGAGAGAAAAGTGATTCTGTGTACAGCATTCTTCTTCGGCCATTAGGCCAGAGCCCAACAAGTAGATTATCTGATAGGTGAGTGTTTTTTCCTGGATGGGTTTTTTTCATCAGTCCATCCCTTTCCATGCCTGTTCCCGCTCCCATACTCCAACACACACAGAGTTAAATGTCAACATAAATAGCTTTGGGCACATAAGTAAAGACAGTAAGCCTCAAATTTATTATTTATGCCATTTCCTTCGGAGGGTGAAAGTAAGTCTTTGTTAATACAGTGGCATAAAATACAGCTCAGTCAATAAGGATTTTTGATACTTAGAGGAGAGAATCATAGAGAAGGAGCATAGATCTGTAGTGTGGAGTTTATCAAAATCAGTTCTAGGTTGCTTAGCACGTACATGGTTATACATGCATTATATACATGCATGCACTCTCTGTGAACGAGAAGGGCATAACTCCTTTTCTCAGGGAGTATCTCCCTAGAGACCTTGGAAATGACAAAGGTCCTTAACTCTGAAGAGAAAGAAGCAAGCATTGTCTTGCTCTCTGCTTTGGGGAAAGCATAAAAAAAGTTTTCTCTCTTTTGGAGAGAAAACTCTGAAGTGTTTTCTATTCCAACCTTTCATTGTCATCATTTCCAGTGTCTTGTTTTTAGCAAGTAATATGATGCCAGTCTGAATTGGAACATGTTCATAAGGAAAAGTTTTCCGTTTTCAACTGCTTCTGATATCATTGTAACTCCAGCTTCTGAAGATTTTGGAAAATTTCATAAAGCAAAATATAATTGAACAGAAGAGACTTACTTAGGTCCTTGTAAAAGACTCTTAAATTCATCAGTTTCTAACCCAGGGTTCCAGCACCCTCTCTTCTGCAAAAGATGATTGAGTATGGGTTTCTATACCTGATTCAGATAGAAAACTGGTCTGATTAGCATTTGAGTATGTATTCAGTTGTAAATGAATTTCAACTGGGTGAGGTGTGAAAGCTTATTTCTTTTTTTTTCCTTATTATTTATTTATTTATTTTTGATGTAGTGCTCCATGATTCATTGTTTGCGTATAACACCCAGGGCTCCATGCAGAACGTGCCCTCTTTAATACCCATCACCAGGCTAACCCATCCTCCTACCCCCCTCCCCTCTAGAACCCTCAGTTTGTTTCTCAGAGTCCATAGTCTTAAATCCATGCTCATTGGGAGAATATAGGTAGTAGCCAGGAGACTTGGAAACAATACTGTTTTCTATTTCCTATTTCTAATGTGCAGGATTGCATGTAAATTATGGGATGATTAAATGGACTTAAAGAAACTAACTCCTTTTTTGAAAAAGATTTATTTATTAAAGTGTGTGCGTTAGTGTGAGCTTGCGCTGGAGTTGGGGGAGGGGCAGAGGGAGAGAATCTTCAAGCACACTCCCCTCTGAGCGCATAGCCCACCAGCTGGGGCTCAATCCCAGATCCTGAGATCATGACCTGAGCCTAGACCAAGGCATCAGTAGCCCAACCAACTGAGCCACCCAGGTGCCCCTGTACCTTGTTTTAAAGTTTCTCAGTAATTTGTTTTTTGACATAAAAACTATCACTTTATAAATTGTGAGCCACTCCAGGATAAGGACTCTGTTTGCATTTCTAGCACCTTTCTATTACCTGGTGCATATTTGGTGTTTAATAAATTACAGTTTATTAAGTTGATGAAAGCTTTTTAAAAATTAGCAGTGTAAGAAATTAGGAAGAAGAAAATACCACACTTGTTTTCTCACAGCTTTTCATTTTAAAATATTTTGGTGTCTTTTACCACTTTTAGGATTTATAAATTAATGTAGTTGGAATTATTATAGAGCTATTATATTTTATTTTTAAGCATTTTATATAAATGCTTCTTCTTTAATGGTTTAGTGAAATTCCATGGAATCAATATATTATAATTTAGTGGTTCTTCCTCCCTAGTGAACAGTTGGATTATTTTCAGATGTGATTATGTGTCTGTGTTTATCATTGTTGATGTTGTAAAGGACATCTTTGTGCATGTTTCCTGTCTTCTTAAAAATGATGTCATATGATAAAAATCTCAAAAAAGTATGAAATATTTATATTCTTGCCCTCATGTTGACAGTGGTTTAGAGGGGCTCACATTGGGCTTTAGTGTTTATTTCTTGAATTAACTTGAAATTATACAAAATTTTATTAATATATAGTTATTGCCAATCACTGTATTTTCTCTAAGAGGGTTGCTTACGATATGTGATTGCAGAGTTTTAGGGATCTTTTTGCCTAAATAATGAGCAGTATGGTTTTGAAAATCTTTTTCTTTTGGCAGTGTACATAGTGAGACTACCATGAATGTATTAGCATTTTCTTGACCAGTCTCCTGAGCCTCAGTTCCCACTGAGAAACACGAAGAGGGCCAAGTAATGTTTCCACACAGTGTGGAACCCTGAATTTAGTGAACCCAGTATTTTCTTTTTTCTCTAAAGATTTAATTAATTAATTTATTTATTTGAGAGAGAGAGAGAGAGAGCGTGCATGCAAGAATGGTGGAGGGGCAGAGGGAGAGGGAGAAGCAGGCTCCCCAGCAGGCTCCTCACTGAGAAGGAGCCAGGATGCAGGGCTTGATCCAGGACCCTGGTGTCATGTCCTGAGCAAAGCCAGATGCTTAACCGACTGAGCCGCCCAGGCACCCCGAACCCATTATTTTCTCCTGGTCACTAATCTCTGCTCTGGGGAGAGACACTATCTCTTCCAAAGCTGTCTGCAATATAAGGAAGAAGGGCAGCCAGTGCCTCTACCTAGAAGATGTGTAGAAACATGAAGGACTCATGGAGAATTATCTCCTGACTAGAGCCCACTATTGATGGGCATTTAGATTGTGTCTTAATATTTTGCTCATACTATTATTATTCCTGCAGGGCGCCTGGGTGGCTTAGTCAGTTAAGTGTCTGACTCTTGATTTCCCGGCTCAGGTCATGATCTCAGGGTCGTGCTATCAAGTCCTGTGTCGGGCTCTGTGCTAGGCGTGGAGCCTGCTTAAGATTCTTTCCCTCTCCCTCTCTCTAAAAAAGCAAACAAACCCAAAAAACATTGCTGCAGTGAATTATCTTTAATACATCATTTCTTGTAAGTGGGAATATATTGTATATTTGTACAATATATTTCAAGAGCTGGAATTGTTGGCTGTGTACATTTTTTTCTTTTTTTAAAGTTGTTATTTAAATTCCAGTTAACATACACTGTAATATTAGTTTCAGGTTTACTATTTAGTAATTCAACATTTATACAAAACCTGGTGCTCTTCACAGGTGCAGTCCTTAATCCCCATCACCTTTTTAACCCCCTTCCCCTCTGGTAGCCATCAGTTTGTTCTCTGTAATTAAGAGTCTGTTTCTTGGTTTGCCCCCCCCCTCTTTTTTTCCCCCTGTGATCGTTTGTTTTGTTTTTTAAATTCCACATATGAATGAAATCATACGGTATTTGTCTTTTACTTACTTGCTTAGCATAATACTCTCTAGCTTCATCCACGTCATTGCGAATGGCAACATTTTTATGGCTGAGTAATATTTCACTGTATATATACACCATATCTTTATCCATTCATTGATTGATGGACACGGGCTATTTCCATAATTTGGCTATTGTAGATAATGCTGCTATAAACATTGAGGTGCATGTATCCCTTTTGAATTAGTATTGTATTCTTTTCATAAATACCTAGTAGTGCAGTTACTGGGTTGTGGGGTAGTTTTATTTTTAACATTTTGAGGAGCCTTCCTCCATACTGTTTTCCAGAGTGTCTGCACCAAGTTTCCATTCCCACAAACATTGCAAGAGGGTTTCCTTGCTAGCACCTGTTGTATCTTTTTTTTTTTAATAAAGATTTTTATTTTTATTTATTTGAGAGAGAGAGAATGAGAGAGAGCACGAGAGGGAAGAGGGTCAGAGGGAGAAGCAGACTCCCTGCTGAGCAGGGAGCCCGATGTGGGACTCGATCCCGGGACTCCAGGATCATGACCTGAGCCGAAGGCAGTCGCTTAACCAACTGAGCCACCCAGGCGCCCCTAGCACCTGTTGTATCTTGTGTTGTTGATTTTAGCCATTCTGACAGGTGTGAGGTGATATTTTATTGTAGTTTTCATTTGCATTTCCCTGATGATGAGTGATGTTGGGCATCTTTTCATGTGTCAGTTGGCCCTCTGGATGTCTTCTTTGAAGAACTGTCTATTCATGTCCTCTGCCCATTTTTAAGTTGCATTATTGTTTTGGGGTGATGAGTTTTATAAGTTCTTTATATGTTTTGGATACTAACCCTTTATCAGATATGTCATTTGCAAATATCTTTTCCTGTTCCATAGGTTACCTTTTAGTTTTTTGATTGTTTGCTTCACTGTGCAGAAGCTTTTATTTTGATGAAATCCCAGTAATTTATTTTTGCTTTTGTTTCCCTTGCCTCAGGAGACACATAGTAAAAAGTTGCTACGGTTGATGTTAAGGAGGTTATTTCCTGTGTTAGCATTTTAATGGTTTCCTGTCTCACAATTAGGTCTTTAATCCATTTTGAATTTATTTTTGTGTGTGGTGTAAGAAAGTAATCCAATTTCATTCTTTTGCATGTTGCTGTACAGTTTTCCCAATACCATTTGTTAAAGAGACTGTCTTTTTCCCACTGGATACTGTTTCCTACTTTGTCAAAGATTAAGTGACCATACAGTTGTGGGTTGTACATTTTTATTTTTGATAAATATTTCCAAATTGCCAGCCATAGAGATCATACCCACTTAGATTCCACCACTGATTATGAAAATTCCTCTTTACTGTTCAGTGCAAATGTGTCAGTCACATCTTTCTTGATATATTTTCATTAATCTAATGTTTACTTTTTATCTTTTTTTGTGTTTTCTTTTAAAGTTACTCTTTTCAAGGGTGCCCATGAAAAATTAATACTTGCTAATGTTTTTGAATACTTACTCTGTGCCAGACACTGTTCTCATTTTATCATTTGTCTATACAACAAATTGAGAATATCTGATCTTATTTAAATTATCTTTATACTTAAATAATAAAGTTGTAATTAGTTTTTTAGTGAGCTGTTCTAATGTTATGTGTTTTACAGATTCAGGAGGAAGAGTGCCAACAAAGAGATGACTTTAGTGATGCAGACCAGCTCAGAGTGGGTAATGATGGGATTTTCATGCTGGCATTTTTCAGTAAGTGTTTTTTCATTTCCAAATTGTTTTTTTGCATGTATTAGCTGTGTGTGTATTTAAAGTAGCATTGTGAAGAAAGGCAGATATTGTTAATGGGTGACTACTTTGTTTAAAATGTAAATTGTTCCTGATATTGAACTATGTGATCATATGATGCAATAAAAATCCTAGTATTTAGTATACTTATAACAGTGTATTACAGTCATTATGCTAGATGCTGACTATATAGAATTATATAAATATATTTAAACTATGTTTTTGCATGAGAAATGTTGCGTGTCCATGCAGTGATGTAGGAGCATGCAGAATGAAACTGTAAATTCTGCTTTTGGAGCAAAGGACTTCCATTTGAGTGTCTTTAAGCAGGAACAAGGGTTGGAAAAGGAAATATTCTAGGCATCTGGAACAATGTGATTCGAGACACGAAAGAATGCAAATATATCTTGTTTGGGGGGAATGGTAAGGAATTAGAAGACCAAAAACCTAAGTATGATTTTTTTAGCATGTTGCAGAATTCTTAAATACCTGAATTTATAAAGTGGACTTTATACTTTGAGGGAAGACTGTGTTATAGTCTATTATTTCAGTTCCTAACACGGGGATTGGCAGAGAGTATACTCAATACATAATATTATGACACTTCAATTGTTTAATTGCTAAAATTAAGTTTTTGAAATCCAGTATTCATATAAGTATATTTATTAGACTAGATATGGTAAATTTCTGCCCTCAACCTGGTTAAATGATCAAGCTCTCATAGAATGCTGATTTAATTCATTTTAAGTATAAAATTTATTTTGATAAAACTAAGAAATAGTTTTCTTATTTAAAGTATCATGTTCAACTTTAAAAATAGAAAATACAGAAAATACATACCTTGAGCTGAGTTACTTTTGAGTCTGGGAAATCACTAATCCTCCATTTTGAAATGGTTTCTTGCTTCTTTTCCTTCTTTCATTTCATCTGCTGAAGAATAGAAGTAGATAACCACTCAGAAGTGGGTCGGTGAGTGGGAAAGCAGTTACATTTTTCTCTTCAAATTTAGTAAATTATGTTCTGCTTGGCAACCAGCTAATGTATATGCAATATTTAAATCTTGTGTCGTTAGTTAAAATTTGTAGTTAGATATGATGGTAGGTACCATGGAAGGGAAAAGAACACTTGACTACAAATAACTACTGTTTTGTACTATTAGTCTAGTCAATGTTAGTTTTTTCCTTAGTTTTAGTTCAACGGGTAACCCTTTATTATTCATAACAGGCTTCCCACATATTTTGTTTATAAAAAGAGTAGTGTCAATATTAATTCCTTTAATGGTTATGTATTTTAAAAATCTTAATTGGAAAAGGAAATTTAAGTTTATTGTACTATATGTATTATAAATACCTGTCTCTTGGTATAAAAATGTGATTTGATACCATCTATATGACTCAGCTTAGTGATTATTTCTCCATTTCTGTATTTCACTTAATCCTGTCTTCTTTTTAGCCCCCCCTTTTTTAGATTTGGAAACATTTTGATGATAAAACAGTGTTGCACATGTTTGGTAACCTACACACTTAGTTGCCTTTATTTTTGACCTGTGGTGTATTAATACGAAGATATATATTTCATGTATTTAGTGTAAATTACCTGCTTTTACTACATTTTTACTAAATGATATCTTTATAACTTATTTTTTTATGTTCCCTATTCTACAAATATTGCACCAATATTATAAGAGTAAAATTATAAATTATTTTTGGACTTCATTTCCTGATATATTTTTTTCTGGTAGGTTGTAGGCCAGTGTTTTTGAGTGTATTTGCTTTGATAAGCATAGATTTATTTGTAATCACTACCATCTAGTGGCTATTCTTCAAATTGCAACTTGCTATATTTTTCATGCTTCATCTAGTAGTTGTTATTTAGATTCTATTCTTTTTTCTATTTCTGTGGTTCAGAAATAGATTTTCTTTTTAAAATGTTACTAAGTTTTTAAAATTTAATTTCAGTATAGTTAATATATGGTGTTATATTAGTTTGCGGTGTACAATATAGTGTAGTGACTCAGCAGTTCTCTACATTGCTCAGTGCTCATCTTGATAAGTGTACTCTTAATCCCCTTCACCTATTTCACTCCCCCCCGCCCCCCACATCCCCTCTGGTAACCACCAGTTTGTTCTCTATAGTCTGTTTCTTGGTATATCTCTCTCTCCGCACCCCCCCTTTTTTTACTTGTTTGTTTTATTTCTTAAATTCCACGGTGTATTTGTCTTTCTCGGACTTAATTCACCTAGCATTATACTCTCTAGCTCCGTCCATGTTGTTGCAGATAGCAAGATAACATTCTTTTTTATGACCGAATAATATTACTTTGTGTGTGTGTTTGTGTGTGTACATCTTTAGCCATTCATCGATCGAAGGACACTAGGGGCTGTTTCATAATTTGGCTATTGTAAATAATGCTGCAGTAAACATAGGGGTGCATATATCCTTTTGAACTAGTGTTTTCTTATTTTTCGGGTAAATACCCAGTAGTGTGATTACTGGGTCATAGGATAGTTCTATTTTTAACTTTCTGAGGAGCCTCCATACTGTTTTCCACACTGACTGCACCGGTTTGCATTCCCACCGACAGTGCATGAGGGTTCCTTTTTCTCCACATCCTTACCAACACCTCTTGTCAGAAACAGATTTTCTTTAACGTGGTTTATAACTTAAACATTTCAGGTATAATAAGTTGTGTGAATAAAACTACAGTGAATATCAATAAGAATATTTCAAATTAGAACTTTATGATGGTTTAATTCTTCACTTATCTCTTATAGCATCCACATTTCCATCTCTTACCACATGTAATCCTAAACAAGTTTACACATAAATTTGGTAAAATAATTGCATGTTCGTGTTCAGAAAATATCCTTGATAATTTTTGCTTCTCATAATCCCTTGAAGTGTCAGAGCAGAATGCCTCATATGTACTTGTATCTGATCTTATTTTTAAGAGTTTTTAAAAGAGTGGAATGGAAGTCAATTATTTGTTAGTTAAAAGCTAGAAATTAAGATTTAGTCCACTGGATAATTGATAGTCTGCGGAAATGACCTTGGACTATAATGCTTAAATATGTAATAGACTCTGTTTAAGAAATTTTGTACCATGTGTGAATCTTCAGAATTGAAGAATATTCATGCTATAGTAAAAATTAATCACCTGTATTATTCCCATTTTACTTTATTTTTATTTTTTTAAAGATGTATGGATTTATTTGAGAGAGAGCATAAGTGGGGGGGGGCAGAGGCAGAGGGAGAGGGACAGAGAAGAATCTCAAGCAGATTCCCCACTGAGCACAGAGCTCGACGTGGGGCTCGATCCCACAATCCCTAAGATCATGACCTGAGCCAAAATCACAAGTTGGACGTTTAACTGAGCTCACAGGAGCCCCCATTATTCCCCTTTTAGACTTGAGGGAAACACATTTAAAGACATATTAAATTGTAATTTTAAAAGGAATTAGAATACTGTTCTGAAATGTGAATTCTGAATTGTAAGAAATTGCCAAACTGTGTTACCAAAGTGGCTGTACCACTGTGCATTCCCACCAGCGGTGAGTTTCTGTTGCTCTGATCCTCACTAGTATGTGGTACTGACAATTTTTAAAATTATAGCTGTTCTAATAGATGTGTGGTAGTATCTCATTGTGGTTCAATTTGCATTTCCCCAAGGATTGTTGATATTGAGCATCTGTATTCACTAATAAGCAGTTTTGAGCACCTACCATGGACAAGTCATAAAAGTTAAAATTCTTAAAGAGATTGTCTGGGCATCACACATACTGAAAAACAATACATTGATGACTTGTTCTGTCCAGATAGAGCTGGGTTTATAATTATATAGCTTTTAGGTGATGTTGTAGATGGTAAGTGAATCCAGAAAAGGAACACTTAAGAATTGTAACTACAGGGCACCTGGGTGGCTCAGTTTAGCTTCTGCCTTTGGCTCAGCTCATGATCCCAAGGTCCTAGGATTAAGCCCTGCATCAGGCTCCCTGCTCAGCGGGGAGTCTACTTCTTCCTCTCCCTCCTTCCTCCCCCGCCCCCCCACCGCTTGTGCATGCAGTCTCTCTCTCTCTCTCTCAAATAAAAATCTTAAAAAAAAAATTGTAACTATACCTTAAGAAAGTCATGTAGTATTTGTGAAGCATTAAACTTGTTTACAAGAAAAAATTTGTTTTGGTCATCTCATTGCTTATAATTCAGCTGAAATGTCTTAAAACTAATAAATTGTTAGCATCATGTCTTTCTTAATGGCTAATTGATTAAATGAGGAGAATTGTTTGAGGATAAGAGAGAAATTTACCTGTATGCAATTCAGAATTAAGTTTAGTGAAATTGATTCCTTGTCTAGGAACTTGATGTCTTTGAAACCTAGTGAATTTATATGTATTAAGAATTTTTCTGTGATTGAAGAAATAAGTGCTCATTGTTAGGATCATGTGTATATTCATTTATGATTTTCTTTTGTTTATTTTCAAAACAAGTATCAGATTTTTAAAAATTTAAAACTTTTTAAACTTTACATCTTTAAATTTAAAACTTAGGAAAAATTTGCAAAAATAATACAATTGTCATGTAACTTTCATCTGGTTTTCTCAAGTATTAACATTTTATGTAACATTAGTGCAATGATCAATATTAGGAAATTAACATTATGAAATAGTACTAACTAGTTTACAGACCTTATTCAAATTTTACCAGTTGTACCATTGGTGTTCTTTTTTTCTTTTTTTTTTTTAAATTTTATTTATTCGTTTGACAGAGACACAGCAAGAGAGGGAACACAAGCAGGGGGAGTGGGAGAGGGAGAAACAGGCTTCCCGCAGAGCAGGGAGCCTGTTGTGGGGCTGATCCCAGGACCTCGGGATCATGACCTGAGCCGAAGGCAAGACACTTAATGACTGAGCCACCCAGGCACCCCCCATTGGTGTCCTTTTTATAGTCCGGGATTATATATTGTATTTCATTGCCATTTTGCTTTAGTCTGTTCCTAATTGAAGAACAGTTTTTTAGTCTTTTTTTCTTATGACTTTGATTCTTTTGAAGAATATGGACCAGTTGTTATGTAGAATGTCTCTCAATTTGGATTTACCTGATATTTCCTCATGATTAGATTCAGGTTATGCATTTCTTCTTTCCTCTTCCCCTTCCCCTTCTTCTTCTTCTTCTTTTTTTTTTTTTGTAAGAATACCATAGAAATGATGTGCCCTTCTCAGTGTATCATATCAGGAGGTAGTGATCTATAGTTACGTCTTATTGCTGGTGATGCCAACTCTCATCAGGTTAAGATGGTGTCTGCCAGCTTTCTTCACTATAAAGTTTTCCCCTTTGTTATTAATAAGTATCTTGCAGCTTTTGGAAATTTAAAAGTAAAGTCTTATTAGCTAAAGGATAAACTGTGGTGTACAATACTGCTTTCTAGGTTATCTTGCTCCCCTCTTTATGTAGGTTGGTGGTATAATAAAATGGTTACTGGAGAGGTGAAAGACCTGGATGCTCCTGTCTTACTATACCTCTTGCTTTGCGAGTTTATGTGGCATATCACTGTTCTAAGTCTCCATTTGTCCTTCTGTAAATGGAATTAATTCTGACCTTGCCCTTCTTAAAAGACTAATGCGAGGATCAGTTAAATTAAAATATGTGAAATGTCATAAATTATAAAGTGCTGTTAGGTGAAGGTAGTAGTAATGTTCTCCTTCCCCATCCTTACCTGAGCATTCACCTTTTACGTGATTTAAAGTGGTAGCCTTCTTTCAAATGTCATTAACCTGTCTGACTCACTTTCTTATAAAGAAGCACTGGAAGGTGAATGTGTAAAGTGTAACTGGAGCAACAGTAAGCATTCTTTTTACCAACTTTTCTGAGTTAATTGCTCTGTTTCCTGCTGCTTGCTACCCCAAATCTTACTTTTTCTAAGGAATATAGGCTATATAAGACTTTTGCTTCTTTGGATTCCATGTTGGGCCTTACTGTGTGGGGAATAGGTGCCCTACACCTTTTAAGCTTCCTAATTTGTCTTAGGTTTCCAGGGAAACATGGCATGAATGAAGTAGAGCTAAGAGAAAAGTGTTCTTGTCTTTTTTTCTAGAGGCATGTATATGTTTGCCTGCCTCTACTATATGTTGTTCCTAATTTTATGGATTTTATACACTTAAGGTTTAGCATACATTTATTAAATTCTCCTTTGCCGACTCAGGCATGTCATAGAGGATTTAGAATTGAATGCTTCTGCCCTTTCTGTATTTTAAGGACCTTTTCAGCTTTATTTGCTACCTTATGGGCCAAGGGGCCTAAAAAGTGTATCTATGCTTGAGTCGTCACCAACTTCACTGTTTTCCCAGTGTTTAACCCAGTTACAGAAGGATAAAGTTATGTATTCGTCTCTTAGAGCTGCCATGACAAATACCATCAACTGGATGGTTTAAATAGTGGAAATTTATTTTCTCACAGTTCTGGAGACTGTCTAGAAGTCCAAGATCAAAGTGCTGGAAAATTAGGGTTTGGGTGAGGATTCTCTTCCTGGCTTGTGGACAGCTGTCTTGCCATTTCCTCCTATGGTCTCTTTCCTACATGTGGGTGGAGAGAGAGCTCTCTGGTGTCTCTTCTCTTCCTATAAGGATACCAATCCTAGTGGATAAGGGCTCTACCTTTATAACCTTAATTATCTTCTTAAAGGCCCTGTCTCTAAATACAGTCACACTGGTTAGAGCTTCAGTCTGAATTTTGAGGAGACACAGTTCAGTCCATAACACATTATATTACATGAGCACAGCTTCTAGGAATCCATACTGCTGGCAGAGAGCAAAAAGAAAACACAATGACTCAGTAGGTACTTTTTTGTTATTTTGTATCTTATTTCTGATGTGAGTACAATTATATGTATAGTAGATATTGGTAAATCTGTTTTAAGGAAAACAGTGTTTGAATTAATTTTCCCCAAAACTAAACATACACACACTCAAAGGTAAAAATGCACTTTTGGAATATTTTGCTGTTTTGTATTTTCTCCATCAGTGCTTCCTGTGTTTTAACAGCATGATATGCTTACGAAATGATGGAATGTTTATAGCACGCAGGATCCGGGAATAAGGTGCTCAGGGCTGGTGGCCGTCTGTGCTCTGCCCAGATCTCACCTGCCTGCTGAGGAGGAAGAGAGGAGCTCGCTCAGCCTGTCACTAGCATATATATGGGACACTGGTTTGGGAGTCTCTGCTGCGGTTCATTAATGCACATTATGTATTTTAAAGAGATATCAACTTATTTTTTGATCAGCTGTTGCATGTTTTTCTCCACAGATAACACAGATATTAACCAATTAGATGTAGAGCAGCTGTATCTAATAGTGTATTATTCTCTGACCATGGAACTAATTCTCTCTCCGCTGTCCAGTATGATAGCTACAAGCTAAATGTGACCATTGAACGCTTGAAATGTGGCTAGTGTGACTGAGGGACTAAATTTGAAATTTCATTTACTTGAAATTTAAATAGCAACCTTTGTAGAGTTAGGGTGGGTTCCTGGAGCAAGTAGAAAAAGCAGTGTGGCTGGTGGCATTAGATAGCACAGATGTAGAAGATAGCCGAATACTGATCAGTATCTAGGTTTATAAAAAAAAAAAATGTGGAGTGTGAGCAAGTTTTATTTCCAGTAGTGTCTCCTGAATTTTTTCTTTTTTGCAGAAAAGATATAAGCTTCTCTAAAAATATCATTTTGTATGGGTAGTAATAATGGTTAACATTTCTTAGCAGTCACCATGTGCCAGGTTCTATACTGTGCTAAGCTAAGCTCTTTAAATTCATGATCTTGCTTAATCCCCTTATCAAACTTGTGAAATAGGTCCTGCCGATCAGAGAATTGTGGCTCGTGGAAGTCAGCAGTGAGTCTAGTGAGTGATATATGTCACACTGTGGCTCAAACACGTCTCTTATTTCAAAATTCATTCTCCTGACTATTGTACCATATAACATAGCTTGCCATAAATGACCAAGAAAACTGTGCCCAGAAGGCATTAGGAAGGAAGAAATTATAGGAGTAGGGGAATTGCTTTGAAGAAATAGCTATTTCATTTAAACTTATCTTAAAATGTTTCCTCTTTGTCTTCAGAATTCTGAAAAATCAGCATTTCTCTAGGTAATTTACTTTGTTTCCCTGAGGGTAGGTTAGAGATACTGAAGGTAAGAGGATGGGCACTGAACAGGACCAGAGTTCTGCTCAAATTGATCTTCAGTTTTATTATCGTTACTGTTCTTATTTTGATAATGTTAATATCTTGGACACAGGGCACTCTGATTATATCTCAAGGACCTGTGTTAAAATGGTTTCTGCTACAAGTAACAGAAAACCCTTACTCGGCTGTTTTAAATAGAAGATTATCTCACAAACCAGAAAATCCATAGGCAAGCAGATAGACAAGCAGACCTCAGCCACAGCAAGTGTCAGTTCTAAGGCTCTGCTTTTCTTTGATTTTCTTCACTACCTAGCCCTTGTGGAGTTACACTTTAATCCTCAGGCTGATAGTAGAATCCAGGCAGAAGTTCCAGATGTTATATCCAAACTAGTCATCCACTGGATAAGGAGTTTTTTTGTTTTTGTTTTTGTTTTTTAAAAAAACATTGTAGAAATTCTCAAACTAGGCAAGAGTATAAATAACCTCTGTGTATTTATCACTCAGTTTCAACAATGATCAACCTAGAGCCACTGTTATTTAACCTATATTCCATCCTCTATCTCCTTGATGTGTTTTTAAGAACCAAAGAATGCTGTTCAGAAGTCCTATTTAAAAAAAAAAAAATGGCAGGGAGTTTTGGCCTCCTGTGATTTTTCCCAGACCACTCAGGACCCACCTTTTCGGGTTAAGTATGGGGTCCATACTTAGGGATGCTCTGTAGGTGGGTGGGATCCTAAAAAAAGGGAAAAGCAGGTTTTAGTAGGTAGGACGAAGAGGCAATGAACACTACCTTCTCTGGAAGTATTTTATAATTTATTTGGCTCATCTTTAACATTGCTTTTAAAAAAATGCAGTTTGGTTGGCTGATTGCTTAGGTTAGAATTCTTGGGTGGGATCACATGGGAGTTACCTTGTGACTTGGTTTTTTAGGTGGCTTAAAAATGTAGTTTCACCTATTGGTGGTAAGTTTTAAGGAATTGATTCCTATTGATTAAATTGACAAGAAACCAAGCTTACCTGTTTGTTAATGTATAGTTAATAACTAATATATTTGCAAAAGGTATAGTCTATAAACAAGACTTAATTGGTACAGTCAAGAGAAAGGGAATTGTTATTTCCATGGTGCAATGAAGTATTGTTAATATTATGTCTCTGTTAATTTGTTTCCAAAGTGTGGTCTTTAAAAGGACTATTTTTCTTGCTTTTAGTGGCATTTATTTTCAACTGGCTTGGATTTTGTTTATCCTTCTGTATCACCAATACCATAGCTGGAAGGTATGGTGCCATCTGTGGATTTGGACTTTCATTGATCAAATGGATTCTTATTGTTAGGGTGAGTGTTTTAATAGCCTCTATCGCTTTTATTTCATTAAAATATATGAAATTTCTTGTGTGGTTCATAAATGTTCATTTTACATATATGAATCAATTATTTTGAGACTTATTCTTAACCCTTTTAGACTTGTTATTGTAGTGATCTCTGTGGTGTGAACATTTTGTAACTTTATTACATGAGAGCTTGTTACTACATGGAAAGAGCTTTGAAGTCAAAAATTTGAGTTTGAATCTTATTCATATTTATATCAGTGTTTTAACTTTACGTTTTTAAATTGTTGTGAGCATTTCTTCATAATAAGCTGGTAGTCCTGCCTTTCAGGATTTCTCTGAGGACTAGAGGTAATACAATTCAAGCACTTGTCCAGTTGCTGCACAAATGCATGTGCTCAGTAAACCAGGCTGCGACTGTTGTGATACAGCGCAGGCATGCCTACCATCCGTTAAAACAGAACATTTTCTGTTGGTTAGTAGAATTCTCAAGGACTTAATTATCCTCCCACTCTTTCTTTTAGTAACATTAAGAGCTCAAAGGTTAACTGAGGCCTCTGAGGTGGCTACCAGAACTCACCTTTTTTCCCCTTATGTTCCTTCTCCACCTTTCTTATTTCCCTGTTGTTTCTGGAATTTACCCTCTGTCTACTTCTTATCACTTACAAGATGGTGTGTAGGGAGATAATCCTAAGTCCTTTTCTTTTTCCATCTCAGCAGCTTGTCCCAAAATAATTTTCTGTAACCATTCCATCAGCAGTAGTATTGTTAGCATATTCTTCCCCCAGCTCTTTACCTTTGCCTGTTGAAGGCCCCTTTTGTCTCCTTTTTACAAAGCTTTGTCCCTAGTTTCTTTAGGATAAGTCCTAGGAGAATGATCAAGAGTGGTTTTGGGGCACCTGGGTGGCTCAGTAGGTTAAGCATCCATCTTTCGATCTCAGCTCAGGTCTTGATCCTCAGGATCATGAGTTCAAGCCCTGCATAGGGCTCCACATTGGGCCCCACACCACAGAGATCACTACACGACACTATCACTTAAAAAAAAAAAAAAAAGTGTGGTTTTATTGATTGTTTTAGTAAGTTTTCTTAAAAGTAACCCACATATTTAAGTGCTACTATACAATTGATAAAATGCATAATTTCTACAAATCATATTTATTTAAACATTGATTTCTAATTGAATGAGTCAGATCCTCAAATATTCGGTAGAATCACATACTAAAATGTCAGCTTTTCTTAAGTGCTTCAGACACTTCAGTTATGCACCTACATTATCACATTGATTTAAGAAATTAAAACTGTGGACCTAATGTGTTTCTTCATTATTTTTAAACTTACTGCTTCCCAGAGTATCAGTAATCTTATCAGACCTTATCTCTGTTCAGACCAGATACAGATTTTGGTTATTAATCAGTTGATTCTTGGGTAGTACCTAAGACTTGCCGCCTTCTCAGATGATCAAAATCTGAGCCAATGTAAGAACAGCCCCCTGGCAGATTCTTTTTCTAATTTCATTTTTAAAAATGTGAAGTGGGGGCACTTGGGTGACTCAGTCGGTTAAGTGTCTGCCTTCGGCTTAGGTCATGATCCCAGAGTCCTGGGATCGAGTCCCATGTCAGGTTTCCTGCTCACCGGGGAGTCTGCTTCTCTCTCTCTCTCTCTTTCTCTCTCCCCCTCCCTCTACCCTTCCACCCCTGCTTGTTCTCTCTCTCAAATAAATAAAATCTTTAAAAAATAAATAAATAAAAATGTGAAGTGAATTCCCACTATAATCATAAATCTGTTAAGGTGTTAGGGAGCATACAAAGATAAAGCACGATCCCTGGCCTTGCAGAAGTTATTACTAGAAAAACCTCAACAGAGTTGACACTAGATGTGTCCAGTGGTTATTATTATGTTAGTAATAGAATTAATTACTATTATTCAAATGGATTTCTTAGTCACAGAACACAGAAAATGATTTGAGGATTGTTTTCTCAACTCTTCTAAACTTAGTAAGTTTGTGTATTCTAGATTCATTAAAAAAAAAAGTTCGGTCCATTATATGCAACCTGTGCTGTTAGGGTATTAGGGCCTAATTCTCTTATAATACCCCTAGTTGAGAGGGGTTTGTTTATCTAGTAATTAACTCCATCTGATGTGATAAGATGGGGAACTTAAATTCAAATACTGGGGATTGCATCAAGTTTGATCACCAGAACTGTTTCGTTTCCCTTTAAAATACCACTACTGAGGGGCACTGGCCGGCTCAGTCAGAAGAGCATGTGACTCTCAATCTTGGGGTCATGAGTTCAAGCCTCACGTTGGGTGTAGAGATTACTTAAAAAAAAAAAAAACTTTAAAAAAAACCACATAAAATGTGCCTTTAAAAAAAAATAAAATACTGCTACTGGGTTAAGGTTAATATTATGCCTTTAGTGTGTATTGAGAATTGATATGAGAAAAAGATTTTTAAAAATCTTTTGTATCAAATAATAATAGCTGCATTTCATTGAGTACTTACTGTATTGCAAACATAATTCATTACAAACATCAAATTCTTGACTCCTGCTTGTATCAGTGATGCTCATGATAATCCAGACATTTTATTGATGATAAAAGCTAAGAATAAAAAAAGTCAAATAACTTGCTCAATATCCCACAGTTTGTTGGATTACAATCTAGCTTGGTCTCAATTCCATGCCTCTTCTCCTAATTCTGTCCTGCCTCTGTGACACTGTACTTGGACTTTTATTATAATGCTCTAAGCAATAAATGCCCTGTGAAGTGCTGAGAGAAAGGTTTTCTCCTAAAAGCCTGTTGTTTTATTTTATTAGACAATAAGTAATTTATAAATCATACTGTAGCTTTTCTTTTTGTTTCTGAGTTTCCATTTACTTAGATTTAAGTTAAATATCTTTAGCTGATTCTGGTATTATTTCTAAGGCTTTTGATGTTTTTATTTATTTAAAAATGAATATGTTTTTTTTAAAAACTAACAACTCTTTTTGAAAGTAGACAGGATATAAACAGTAAACTACTGGTGTTATATTAATAAAACAAAATTAGATAAATTCTTAGTGTCAGTTAATTTATTTTCCAAAATTTGGTTTTTGCATCCTGTGATTGGCCAGTTGACATGATTGATTTACTCATTAAACCCCCAACTTGGCTCAGCCCTCTGACTATTGGTATTTTAAAACATTTTTACTCACTCAGTTGAACCCAAAAACTCATTAGTTTATCCTTTTTACATAGTGAGTCTTTCTTTGACTTCACGGTGAAAGTGATTATATTTTTTCATTTGGGAGTAAATAAAGACTAGCTTTGGCAAATATTTTTGGTGAAGAATGATGTTCTTACTTTTCTGGTTGCCTCTTGCCAGGTAATATTATTTATTTAAGTATATTCTACAATATATTTAAAAATTAGAAAGTTAAAAATGTGTTGCTTTGGTTCTTTATTTCTTTTCATTCTTAAAGACTCTAAAACGTATATGAAAATCTTTTATTTCTAATTATTAATCACTTGATTAAAAAGTGTAGTGCAGTCCTACTTTACCAGCTATATTTTTCCAGTTGTTTAGTTCTCCCTTGTACATATTTTAAAGATGTAGTGTGTGGGATCTGCATCTATAATGATACTTTAAAAATTTTAAACTTTGAAATTTCTAAAACCCTCAGCCGAAAATTTAGATTATGGTTCACTTATTAATTGTAAATACTTCCTGTAGAAATACTTAAAAGTTTTAAAAAACAAATTTAGATAATCATTAGTACATATGCTTCCTCAATAGTGACATTATTTACAATTTATAAGTACTTTGTTTATTACTAAACCTATAGGATTTTTATTTTGTTTTTTATTTTTTTTTTAAAGATTTTTATTTATTTATTTGACAGAGAGACACAGCGAGAGAGGGAACACAAGCAGGGGCAGTGGGAGAGGAAGAAGCAGGCTTCCCGCTGAGCAGGGAGCCCGATGCGAGGCTTGAACCCAGGACCCTGGGATCATGACCTGAGCTGAAGGCAGATGCTTAATGACTGAGCTACCCAGGCGCCCCTAACCCTTTTAAACTTTTGTGGAAATTACCAATGAATAGTTGGAAATAATTACCAAAATAAAGTTGGAGATACTTTTAATTTCAGATTTGAGGGCAAATCTCCATTTGACAAAATCATTTTTAGTTAGATTTGGTTTGGAGGCCAATGAATGGAAACAGAGTAAATAAAACAAAGTAAATTTTAGTAGTTTTAGACTAGGTTATATTAAACACTTTCAAAATATAACTTTGGAAAATTGTTTAGGTGCTAAAGGATAATAGGGAAGAATTATCTGAAGTAACTGAAAAAAATTAGATTGACTTAAAAAAATTTTTTTTAAATAATAAATCATGACATCCAGAGGTTAAGCAAGGAAAAGATACATGTGTTCAGTATCACCGGACTCTGCCTTCCATCTGCCTATTCATACACTCATTTCACAGGGGATATAAAACTCTCAACCATGGTCACTAATAGGAACTGTTGAAATGCCACTTCAAGGTTCATTTAGCTGTTCTTAGCTTACTATTGGGAACTGAATACTGGAGCATCTAGTTTGAAAATAAAAAGACTCTAATGAGTTGGGGGTCTTTATGTGCCTAGTATTCTTGGCAGTGATTAACAGTAGGGGGTGTACAGAAGGTCAAAAGCTCTTCTTTTTAGAGGTCAGCTGAACATCCCCATCTGATAAGATTAAACTAATGTGGCTTTTGGTGTTAATATCTAAAGCAGCGGGTTGCTGTAGTGTGTTTGGGATGGTAGTTGTGGCTTTGAGAGATTATGAAAAAAGAACTGACATGTGAACTCTTTAATGAGAAAGTTGGATTCAGATATATAGAATTTACCTTTCTTACAATTTTGAAACTGATTTTTGTTTTTAAAATACTTTGTGTAAGTTTGTTAGCTATTGTATACAAGATTTTAAAGAGTTTGTTTCCTCAAATAATTATGTATGTCATTAAGTATTTATTTTTCTCTTTGTGTTGTTTTAAGTGCAAGAGATGATTTGAGGTAAATTGTTCTGAAACTAAGGCTAATCTATGATTTTCAAATTTAGGTGCATAAATAGGGTTAATATATTTATGTTCACTCCATAGTTTTCTGATTATTTTACTGGATATTTCAATGGACAGTACTGGCTTTGGTGGATATTTCTTGTACTTGGTAAGTTTGTTTCTAATGCATTTCAGTTTTTAATTTGCATTTAGTTTAACTTTGATATTTCCCCAAATTGTAAGATGTAAATACATTGTGTTGAAACTTATGTGGAAATAATTTTTCTACTGTAAAATTCTCATATCCAAATACTTAATATCATCTCAGCTATTTGGATAATTATACATTGCACTCGAGATTTCTGATTGAAAATCCAGAGCCTGTCAATTTAAAAAATCAGTGGTTGGATGATAATTGAATATTGCAAAACTTGAAAATCCTAAAATGATTAAAAAAAATTGTCTTTAGCATTTATTTTGGAAAATATACATGCATAATTTCTTTTAACGATCCTAGGATATGTTGAGAGTAGGATAGTTGGATGTTCTATGCATTTTCTTATTTTTGGAACATTGAAACATTCTTTATACTTTTGAAATGTTAATCAACCAGGCATAAGAAGGCTTCATGCCCAACGATCACAGTACTTCTGTTGAGTTTTCTTTTTACAAGGCATGTCTTTTTGTTAATATTGATGAATTTTATGGATTTCCAGTTTTTGTTCCCTGGTGATTGTCACTCTAGATGTATGGTAAATTAATCTCAAAATCACATAATGCCTTTAATCCACATTTCAGATTTATTTACTGACATGAAGAATATCCTCTCTACTTAGGTTTAAAAGCCCACATTTCTGTAGTAACATAATTGTACCAGAAAATAATAGCATTTCAGTAGGTGGCAGTGTTCTCATTGAGTTTTTGTTCAGTCCTGGTATTGGATCTTTAGGATCTTTAGGGAAACAAATTCTTAGTGGTCAGTTAAGGTCACTAAAGATCTTGTATTCTTTCTCCTAACAATTATAGTGAAATTATTCTAGTGTTGTGATTTTGGTTAGGGAGCCAGATCTTACAAGGGTTTAGGCAGTTATTTGTATTGTTGTGTTCTGACTGCCTGAATTCTGTGCTCGTTATTGAATTTCTTAGTTAAAAGTGAAAAAATATATGAAGTCTTTTAGGTATTTAAGCATATTAAAATGAGTGTATTTGCTTCTAAATATATTATTAAGGATTGGATGTTAGGAAGACAATTATAGGGCCCAGTGAAATGCAGAGGACCATCCCCCATTTTCACATCAGAACCACAATCTAGCATTTAGGGAATTGTGAAAACTTAATCCATAATAAAAATGTTGCTCTCACATATACTCAGAAGAATGTTGAGTACATTGTAGAACACTGAGAGACAATAGCTGCTGAATGATTGGTTTCTAGATATGAACTGGTTTATTTTAGAAAATGCCTGAGCAGGACAAAATAGTCTTAGAAACTGTAGTTTTCTTAGACAAAAGTAGGGATTTCATAAATAATTTTGGTTTACATTTTTCAATAATACTTATACATTTGGATCACAATACCATTATCTTTGAACAGCATCTGGAAGGACATGAGGGTGGAATTGAGAGTGGGAGTCACAAATGGAAGGAGTTAGGATATAGGAAGCAGATGGGCTCAGATTTAGCTGAAATTTATACCACTTGCTTTAGTCATTATTTGTATATCTTCCTATCTTTTCTCTTTATTATAACCATGCTTTTTTTTAGTGCCTTGGTTACTGTCTTGGAGTCGGAGTACAAATTTAGTTTGGGACTTTGCATTTTTAAATCGACAGACTCCTCCTCTTGATGAGGAAAGTTACATACGTGTATATCTTCTGTTTTTCTGTTTTTGTTTTGGCCCCCGCCCATTACCTAGTTAAACATTTACTGAAGTTAATAAATGTTTCCCTTAGAATTCTATGTTTGATAAGTATATCAGAAAATTTACTAATAATGCTAATGCTTTTTATATTTAGCTAATATTTTTCATCTGAAACTTTGAAGCATTTCACAGGCATTGTTTTATTAATTACTAAAGGATTCCTGTTATGTAAATGGTTGTTATTTAAAAATCCTGTTAAAGAGAATACTGATAGATATAAGATCTATCCCAAATCATTTAATAAATCACTAGAGTGGTTGCTTCCCAATTCTTTCCTGATTCTTCTTATCTAAATTTGTACTATAAATTAGTCTTTTGTTAACACTTGAAAATAAGACCTAATAATTAAAATTATTTACATAACATATATCTTCAAATACAGATTTCACAGATGACAGGCACTTGATATTGTTAGAGAGGCTTATTGGTTTTATCCCACGATTGTTAGAAAATTACTTGAATATATTCTTTCTTGAATACTTTCTATTAGTAAATATGTCTTAGTTTGCTTAGTAGTTGTATTAATTGGAAAGTTTCCTATAAAAATGGGATTTCTCTGAGTTGAATCAGCTTAAATGCATTAGGTAACTTTGTTATTAAAAGAAATCATGGAATAAATATATTTTTGTGTAATTCTGGATTTTCATGGCTGGGTTTGCTTTACTTTAATTTAGATACATCTGGACTTAACAAATTGAAAGAATTTGGGGAGGCAGTAAACTTCTTTATATTTTTTCATGATGGTTATTATCGTTATAGTGTAAAATATATTACGGAATGAGTAGAATTTTACAGATTAAATTCCTTAAGCCAAGAGGATCTTGTTTATAATTGTCTGTTTTAAATTGATGCCCTCTTCATATAAGAACATAATGGCTCTGTATTACTTTAACCGTTTCAGGCCTGCTTCTTTTCTTCAGAGGATTTGTTAATTATCTAAAAGTCAGAAACATGTCTGAAAGTATGGCAGCTGCTCATAGAACAAGATATTTCTTCTTATTATAGAGGTAAGAAATATTAATAGAGAACTCTGTTTCCTTCATGTATTCTTATTCACCAGATGACTATTATGTGTACTTATGTTATTTACTTAGACTTAGCATATTTAATATATTGTTATACTGTTAACAGTCAACTGATTAAGATTCAGTACATTGTGAACTTTTTAAGATTTTTAAAAATTGAATTTCATAAATTTTAATTTTTTAAATATATTATGAATAAAAAAACTTTAAGTCAGACTTTTTAAACTTCTTTTTAAAAGATTAACCACAGGATGTAAGTAACCATTAGCACACAGTTTAAAGGCTTGAAAAACAAAATACGACAAAGCACTTACACAGAAGGATGGGCATTTTGTATAAAACAATGTGAAATCCACAGACATGTGGTAAACAAAACAAAACAAAACAAAAAACAAATTTGTGGTTGAAAAGAAATTTTCCATGCAGTGATCTTAACAAACTAGATCAAAGAATAAATGTGAAGAAAATGGGAGCTCTCATAGTTTCCTTAATGTCTGTCAGTTTGTATCAACAATGAAGGCTTCAACTTGAATAAATGGGAATAAAGAAATGAGCAGAAGTTGTCTTACTAGTTATCCAGTGAGTTTCTGGAGGTTGCATGCGGCTAGCTAGTAGTTTCTTCACATGAGGAGACCTCATATCTCTATTTTCTATAATAGACTTTTTGTTATTTAAAAACAGTTAACATACAATGTTATATTAGTTTCATATGTACAACATAGTGATTTGACATTTGTATATTTTGTGAAATGCTCACCACAATGTCTAGTTACCATCTGTCACCAAATTAATACAAATACAATATTATTGACTATATTCCTTGTGCTGTAATTTACGCCCCCATGGCTTACTTGTTTTGTAACTAGAAATTTGTACCTCTCAATCCCCTTCACCCATTTTGCTCCCCCGTCCTGAAACTCCTTCCCCTTTGATAGCCACCACTCAGTTTTTAGTATCTATGAGTATAGGTGGTGTTTTATGTTGTTATTGGTTTTTTTTCGTTGCACTTGTGAGGGAAATCATGCAATATTTGTCTTTCTCTGACTTATTTCACTTAGCATAATACCCTCAAGGTCCATCCATGTTGTCACAAATGGCAAGATTTTTTTTTTGTGGCTCAGTAGTATTCCATCGTGTATATATGGAACACACACATACACACCCTGCATCTTTATCCATTCATCTGTTGATGGGCACTTAAGTTGTTTTCCATATGTTGACTATTGTAGATAATGCTGCAGTTAATAGGGGTGCATATATCTTTTTGAATTAGTGTTTTCATTTTCTTCAGATAGAGATAGCTACAAGTGGAATTGCTGGATCATAGGGTAGTTCTATTTTTAATTTTTTGAGGAACCTCCATACTGTTTTCCAGAGTGGTTGGCTCAATTTACTTTCCCAGCAATAGTTCACAAGGTTTCCCTTTTCTTCCTGTCCTCGCTAACACTTGTTTCTTATCTTTTTACTTACAGCCATTCTGGCAGGTGTGAGGTGATAATCTGCTTGTGTTTTTCATATGCATTTCCCTCATGTTTAGGAATGTTGAACATCTTTTCATGTGCTTGATGGCCATCTGTATGTCTTTGGAAAACTGTTCAGATCCTCTGTTCATTTTTTGATTGCATTGTTTGGTTTTTTAGTTATTGAGTTGTATGCGTTCTTTAACTATTTTGGATATTAACTCTTTACTGGATATATGACTTAAAAATATCTCCTCCCTCTATACTGTTTTTGAAGCAAGTGCCATATACTTCATGTCTATAAATGATTTGAACTTTTAAAGTATTTGAACTGCATAGGCAAAGTGTCTGCTAAAACACTTAACTTCTAGATCTCTACAAGTACAAAATGTTTCAAAGTTACTATATTCTTTTTATAAATAAATTGTATGGTTTGGGATTTGATTGCTTAAGCTTTATAACTAGGAGTTTTTCGTAATCTAATATAATTTACTTATTTCTACTGAAGAGTACAGTGAATAGTTGTATTTCTGGAAAATATTAAAGTATCCTTTTAAATGTTCTTTTAGCTCTAGAAGGTGTCACATTTTCTCTTTAACCACTAAAATGTCTTTGAGAGCAGTAACAGAGTGTATTAGTATGTAAGATAAAATGCAAAGTAATTTTACTAATTTGAATGATATTCTGAGTATTCGGTGTAATTATCTTGTTTGCATTTTCAAGAGCCTAAAATTTAATGTGTAAATATTTTCTAGATGGTTTCCTATAGAAGCTTAAACTTCGGAATATATTCTGATAATAGGCTATTTTATATTATCTTTACCAAAAGAACATTATATATTTGATGTAATACTGCTATAAAATGGGTTTTTATTGTATTATCATGTAGACAGCTGCAACTTAATATACTTTAAGACTCTTTCTTTGTCCCTAGACTGCATCGACCAGACATTCTTTTCTTATATCAATGTGAAATTTCCAGATCATCTGTAAACCTACAACTTTAATAGAAGACTACTAAAAGCAGAAGACAAATAAGTGAAGAAAAGATAGATCTTCAAAATTGAATAGCAGGATGGTTTATGCTTAAAAGCCATTTCTGTTCATTCTCTTAAATATTTATATTTCATTTGTTTTGCACATTTGCATACGTGCCCATGTAAAAGATTTGCGTATACTTGAAAGAAACCATAAAGTTGTAGCAGTAAAGTCCAGTCATATTTGGTTAATCAGTGTTTGTTATAATTGAAAGAGGTGAGTGAGAAACAGTCTTCCAGCATGTAAATGCCATTGACTTCCGACCTGACATTTAGCATAATAAAAATGAAATTATTCAAATGCTTTAGTTTCTGGCTCCTAGATTCATCTAGTAACTCTACACATGAGACATCTTTGTTATATATAGTTTTTGAAACCTGCAGTGCTGATTATAGAAGAACTTTGTCAGATATTTGAACATGATACTTACATTATTATTTAGCAAACTCTGTAAATAACCATGCATAAATTACTTTCTGCATTGTTTTCTTAGAAACTGTGTCTGGATATCTTTTCAATTAATTTAAAATTAAGTGAACTTAATATATAGAGAAAATTTGGGTGTTAAAGATAGTTTGTTTTAGGACAGATTTTAAGAAGATATGGGTATTCCACGTGTCCCTTATAAAAACATCTTTTCATTGTTTTTAAGGGACATGCCAGGTTTAGGGATTCTGTCGAGAAGCTTGGTTTTTAGCATTGCCATCTTAGAGAGTCTTGTAGGAAGAGATTGTATTAGACATTATATTTATTTCATTTAAGACACTTTTGAAAATTAATTTTCTGAATAAGATTCTCATTTGCATTTGTCTTTTAAGAAGCCAATAAAAGTATCTTTCACTTATCATTGTAATAATTTTTTCTTTAGATGTTTGTTAAATGAAACAAATCAAAACTTGTACTAATAGCTTCTTGCTTTATGATTGTAGGATTAACCTATAAAAATCATATCTTGAATTCAGATATGCAAAATAATCTGTTTTTAAGTTACAGAAATGTGTCTGTGGAATATGGGGGTGTGGTGTGTGTGTGTGTGTGTGTGTTGCAAGAGTATGTGTGTATGTGACCATTATTAAAACTGGAATCTACATTCATAAGCTACTACATTTTGCAAATCATTTTATGTCTCATCTGTTTTCTTTTCAGTTATATTTTTGTTTTTGAATGCCAAAATTAAAAATGGGAATTATATCATCTTTTAAACTTAAAAGTAATTTAATACAGCTATAGAGTACATATAAAATTGGTTGCTTGTTTATTATTAGACACTGACTACTACTAAAAGATACATCTAAAACTATTCAGGGACATTTTTCCATTTCTGAAAAAATAAATTATACTTTATAACTTCTTTTGTATTTCTCTGTATTTTCTGATTTATTTCATTGTCTTTGATAAATAAAACATGCAGTTTTGTTTTGCTAATTGAGCGTCCTATTTTTTGTTTTCTCTAATTCATTTTTTTTCCCTACATAGAATTTTTATTGTTGATTGAAGTCCCTGTGTTATACCCCTTGAAGTCAAACTAGCATGGGGTAAAGAAAACAAAATATTTAACTTAGTTGCCTGATTTGGAATTTAAAATTAAATTAGAATGTATTTATGAGAAATGGAATCTCATGCTAGATCTCTTCTTTATCGCATATTAAGTTTCTATCGACCTGTACTTTGTTTTTTGTGATAATTTTTAAATTAAGCTATCGTACATGGTAATTGTAGATTACTAGATGAGCTATCACATCACTTTATTAAAATGTAACATTTTAGTTTTTGTGGTATTTATCCTTGGTTTCTGAATATGGATGTGTCACTTTTGATCCAACATCAAAACCTTCATTTTTTGTTTTGGTCCCCCCCACCTTCAAATCTATAAGGTTCAAGTGTACATGTTAACTGATCCCCTATAATTGGTACAATTCAGTGGTAGCCGTAAATCTCATCATCCAATTGGGCATAGAATATTATTTTTAAAACCTTAACATTCTCTTCCAGATCTGTCAAATTCTGCATACTTCCCTTCATTTCCTGTGAGCTTGGATAGAACAGTTGCTGTTGTGTTTTGGGGATGCTTAACTGCCTTTGCACTCTGTCTTAAAGTTTGAAAATCAGAATCTTTGTTAGGGTGTCTAAATAATTTTTGAATGAATGTGAACAGGGGCTTGGAAATTAATGCAAATATTTATTAAATTATTTCTATTTGAATAAGCTAGTTAGGGCTAGGATATTATGTATTCATGAAATCAACTGAATTTAAGGTAAAAATACATTTTTCTGTATAGTGTGTTCAGGATTGAAATTAGGAATTTAAAATTGAAAGACAAATCTTATTATACTCAGTTAAAATAAAAATCTCTCTTTAAGAGAAAAAATACTAATCTCTATCTAGCCTTTTATTTTGAGTCTGTGAGGTATATCTCCCATATCAACCTGTTAAGACAGTAATCACTAATACTTCCAGCAGAACCGTCCACAACAGGAAAAGTGAAATCCAAAAAGTGCAACTAGAGAAAAAAAATCAGGGTTTCTTAATTTAACATTTTTCTTTTCAACTGGTTTGTAGTCCCCCAAAGCACAAAAGTAACGAGAGTGCATCTGATGCTGTATTTAACTGGAGTGACATATGTCCTGAGTTTGCTCAGAAACAGCCCTATTTCTGTTTTCTCAGCGTAAATAGTGCCTCCTCTCTCAAAAGTGTCCTAATTTGGAGAATAAATTACATGATCATCCTATATATAACTGTACTTTTTACTGAGAAGTGACTGCCTAAATCCACTGCCCTTGGAGAGAAGGACCTGGAGTATTAGGTCAGCAGCTAATTTTTGTCGTGGCCTTTCCTAAACCCATTTGTCTGACCTATAGAAGATGCACGGGATCTTTTTTTTTTTTTTAATAGAAGTTGTATTGGAATGATTCCAGCTTATGGTAAATAGTAAACAATGAGCTTTTATATTTTAAAACTGCTGTTAAATGTTAATTTTAATTGTTTATTCTTCAAATAGTCATATGAAATGTTAGCGTATTTTTTAAAATCTCATTCTTGATAAAATTAAACTGTTAGATGATAATGTGCCAATTATTATAGGAATGTCCTTGCCCATATATAAAACATGCTGACATATGTTTTGCTTATTAATAAAGTTCTATAAGATGTGGAAATGTGAACCTGTGCATCCTTTTGAAAATCAGTGTAAGATTCACAACATACCGCCATCTTAGCCTCACAAACTGTTTATATGGTATACCTTATTTGAGATGAGAACAGCTGGCATGGAATTAGGTTGGAGTGTGGAACAGTATTAAACTTGTCACAGGAGATGATTGCAGTTTAATTTTAATACATGCCAAAAAATCAGCTTTCTGGAATTTATGTTCATTGCTACTTTATAGAATATCAGTGGTAACCATAGGTCAGACCTCCCTGTGGGCTTATATTTTCATTCGGGACATAAGACCTAGAATGCAGAAAACTTCCTTCAAATTATTTAGAAGAAAATCAAAAAGCTCATTCCATACTTGATAAAAATTTTTAAAAGTGTTTGTTTTGAACTCAACATGCTTGGTGGTTTTAACTTTTCTTTCTTGGTGTTTTCAGCTTAGCTTTCATTCTTTTTGTTTTAAGAGATTGAGCTTTTAAAAGCTACTTGGTTTTCATGAAAACCATTAAAAAAATCCAGTAGCTATATAGAGTTTACTTTTTAAAAAAATATTTATTTATTTATTTGAGAGAGACTGGAGGGAGGCGCAGAGGGAGAGAGCATCTCAAGCAGACTTCATGCTGAGCGCAGAGCCCAATGCCAGGCTCAGTCTCATGACCCTGAGATCATGACCTGAGCTGAAACCAAGAGTCAGACGCTCAATCAACTGAGCCACCCAGGCTCCCCTAGAGTATTACTTTTTTAGCAGTTGAGATTATGGAAAGCCAAAATCATACACTTTTGGTTTCCAGAAATTGAGAGGTAGCTTCTCTCTCTCTCAAACTTGCAAGAAGCGTCACCTTATTACTTTCCCACTCCTTTCGTGTTTGTTTTACTTAGATCAACAGTTTACCTTCAGTGACACAAAAAGGGATATTGGTGGCTGGCCTTACAGCATAATATCTTCTTTTAGCTTTACCAGAAGCATAGCAAAATCACGTAAAACAAAAGTTTAACCAAAGTTCAGAAATTTGGAGGAGGCTCTGCGCTCAGATTATGAAAAGTAGCAGATAACCTTGTTGGAAAGTATGAGCTCTTTGGAGATTCAAGAACAGTACTTGTACCTAAATCCCTAGTGTGGAAATATATTTATCATTCCTTTAGTTTCTCAGCCATCTGAATTCCTGCATGGTGATTTGGTTTGGCTATGCTATGCAAACTATGGGATTTGGGCTTAAAATTTTAATTTTCATCTTATTCAGAGATAAGACCTAAAGACTTTTTTTTTTCATCAAGTTGGCTCTGTGCCTAACATGAGGCTTGAACTCATGACCCTGAGATCAAGTCACGTGCTCTACCAACTGAGCCAGCCAGGCACCCCAAGACCTAAAAACTTAATTGCTAGTAAGCATTGGTGGTGGAATGAGTATTAGTATCACTTCCTAAATCCAGCTTTTAAAATGACCAGCAGACTGTGGAAAACAGGATCAGTTCATTGAGAGTTAGGAACTTCTAAAAGATAAGTGAGTCTTAACATTTCCTTAATCCAATGGGATCTTCAGGGAGGAATTATTATTACTTATTTTTGTTATTTTTATTTATTTTAGAGGGGGAGAGGGAGGGGAGGGACAGAGGGAGAGAGAGAATCGCAATTAGACTCCAAGCCCAGCATGGAGCCCTTGGGGCTTGATCCCACAATCCTGAGATCATGACCTGAGCCAAAATCAAGAGTCGGACACTTAACTGAGCCACCCAGGCGACCTCCAGGAATGAACTCTTGATTGAGTGAATCTTAGGACCTCTCTTCAGAGCTAGGATTGTTACTCAAAATGGTGCATTATAATCAAGTGGAAGTTTGGGGGAAATTAACATTCTAGCCTCCATTACCAGAGGATCCAATGCAGTACACCTGGCCTGTGACAGCACATTTCCTTCCCCTAGTTTGAAGTTCGGGGATTTTGGTCTAGTGGGAATCCACGGATTCCCTTTTTCATCATTGTGTGCTCTCTCTATAGCTAGGTGCTTGTACATAGGTGATGGGTAGTTACGTTAGGCTCAACGTGTCAAGACTTCTTGCAGGCAAAGGGAAAGGCACATAAAACATCTTAAAGAGTTAATGAGCATTTCTTGAGTTCTTTATGACCTCTCTGAAGGAGAGCCTTTCTGGTTTTCGTGCCTTTATACAGACAACCTGGCTCTGCAGGGCAGTGTGGGAGTGTTGTGACAGAAGTGTTTGTTGGTTTCTCCATAATCCTGTAAAGTGAGCAGAATTGGATTAATTTTCACACAGTTGATTTTTCCTACCTCAAGAAATGTAACTTCTTTCCACTAGCACCTCCCTTTCTCTATCCTTGAGGAGCCTCTGGATTATTAAGAGAAGCAGCTTTATGTAATAAAAGACTGGTTTTGGAGTCAGATTAACTAACCCTGAACTCAAATAACCAACTTTCATGCAAGCACAGGCAATTTGCTTAACCAAAGCCTCAGTTTCCTCACCTGTTTGTTGGGAAACACAGTATGTACCTGAAGATGAGGTGAGAATTATGCAAAAGAAAGAGACATTATGACATCTTTGCTCAGTGTGTTCCCTGACCAGACTGCCTGTGTCAGTAGATGCTTTGAGGATTTGAAATAAGCCCTTGCCTGATGTGGACCTTGCACCCGCCAAAAAGGGTGATTTATATAATAGCATCGTGCTGACCTAGGGTTGGTTCCTTATATCTTGTATCTTSTCTGCAGGAAGTRGAATCAAAGCAAAAGTTTCTTTTTRTCTGTCTATCTATCTATCTGTCTGTCTATCTATCTATCTATCTATCTATCTATCTATCTATCTATCTATTTTTTATGTTAGTCACCATACAGTACATCATTAGTTTTTGATGACAACTGATTTTAAGGGACACAGTCATGCAAAGGGGAAGGGAGTTGCCTGTTTGACAAGCAGTAAAGCACTCCAGCTGGTGGGGAGTGTGGTAGCTCACACAGATCTTTCCAGGCCAAAGTGTGGAGGCCCCAAAACCAGTCCCTCAGATCTTCACTGTTGAATTGGGATGATGTTTCTTTTTACAGGTATCCCCCGCCTTTTGAAGGTTCACAGTATTCCACTTCACGTTCATGAAAAACCTACACTGGTTCTTGTTTTCGCTAACTGAAAGAAATTCAAAGAAGACTTTTGCTTTACTGAAAAAAGGTGAAAAGCAAAAATAGCACTCAGCGTTTGTTTTGCAGTGCGCTGGGACAGGGGCAGTGCGCACCCCACGCTGCTTCCCCTGACCTGCCCTTGAGCATCTCAGCAATCAAGCCAGCAGAGCTCTGAGCTGTGTCTGGGAGCATCTGTCTTCCCGGATTTGTTTTGTGCATTCGTTAGCAAGATGTGTCCTAAGGTGTTAGAGAAGCCAAAGAGAGATTTTTGGGGTCTAGGAGTGCCCAGAAATAAATGGCAATAAATTTAATGATAATTGCTTTCATATAGATCAGGGGTAATTGCTTCACGTTACACCCTTCGGCTTACGAAGGTTTCCTGCAATGCTCTGCTTTCGGAGAGCAGGACAAACCTGTAACTGGCGCTGCATCGCTGTTGCTCAGGGAGCCTGGGCTCTGAAATCCTGGTTGAGAAGTGATCAGAAAATAGTTTGTGGGCAGGTTGTTTCTGATTCTAGGAATTCGAGGACTCACCAGCTTTCTCTTATCATCATGGGTTCTTAATCTTGGATTTATTTTCAAAAATGTCTATTACCTTGCAAGGGAAATACTTAGATGGGAATTAGGTCTCCTAGACTCTACCCTGATCATAATTGGGTCCATTAAAAATTTTTGAGTGCCGAAGGGATGGTGCTGTTGCCCTCACAGGACATCCATCTACCCTATTCATTTTTCCACCTTCAAAAAGAGCTTGAATACCATCTCTTTTGGGAAGGTCCATTCTCTCTCATCCTCTCACTCTGACCTGGCCCTCTTGGTTTCCATCGCCCTGTGTATTCTTTCTGTCAAGGCACAGACGACACTGCATTATCATTACTGACTTGGGTGTTACTGTCCTCAGTTGTAGATGTTAAATCTTACCCAACTTGGCACGCCTCCCCCACACTCAGTACAGCTCAGTAAATTGGAAGGATGGGTGGGATGGCTGCCAGTGCCAGGCTGAGTGCGCCCCAGGGTCCCTAAAATACTTTCAGCCCTTTAACCCAAATGGAGGGGGATTTATACACAGGAAAATGTGCTAATGTGAGGTAGGGACAGAAATCTCAGGTCTGAACTGTTGCTCTCTGGGAGGACCAGGGCACCCTACACTACAGAGGTGATGCCGGAACTAGAACTTCTAGAGAAAAAAGGAGTGTGCAGCTATGTTTTTTTTATTTTTATTTATTTATTTAAAGATTTTATTTATTTATTTGACAGAGACACAGCGAGAGAGGGAACACAAGCAGGGGGAGTGGGAGAGGGAGAAGCAGGCTTCCCGCTGAGCAGGGTGCCCGGTGTGGGGCTCGATCCCAGGATCCCGGGACCATGACCTGAGCCGAAGGCAGGTGCGTAATGACTGAGTCACCCAGGTGCCCCATCTATGTTTAAATGTATCACCAACGGGCGCCTGGGTGGCTCAGTCATTAAGCGTCTGCCTTTGGCTCAGGTCATGATCCCGGGGTCCTGGGATCGAGCCCCGCATCGGGCTCCCTGCTCCGCGGGAAGCCTGCTTCTCCCTCTCCCATTCCCCCTGCTTGTGTTCCTGCTCTCGTTCTCTCTCTCTCTGTCAAATAAATAAATAAAATCTTTTTTAAAAAAATAAATGTATCACCAACATTTTGTATTTTACCATCTCTTGCACAAGGCTCTGCCTTTCTCGATCCTTCTTAGAAGGAAGTAACCGTTTTTCCAGTTCTCATGGCACTTCATCTGAGCCTCTTTATTGTCCAGCCACGTTCCACTGTGTGGCACACTTACAGCATTCATGCCTCATCACTTCTGCTCGAGGCCAGGATCCATGCCTGGTGTTAATTCCACAGCCTTCAGTGCACCTGGCGCTTGAAAAAGCAAGCCTGAGGTTTTCCACATGTCATTGTGAACCACTCACTTTGCCACTGCACATAGTACTGACCTCAGAACTTAACAATGGTGCAGGCACCCTCTTCTCTAAACACACGGTACAAGAAGTATACAGAATAAATTGTGATAGTTCTTTTTCACGTATCTTCCAATTTTTTCTTCCTTTCCAGAAGTAACCACTGTTACCTATTTATTAAATACTCTTACAGGCTTTTTCATCATAATGTTTTACTAGGATGGCCCTGTCTTCTGTGATGTCAGTGGAACTTCTGATTTCATCTAAAGGTGAGCTGGTCCCAGGTACAATGTCTGAGACAATGTGCCTTTTTCTTTATATTCTGGGAGGCAGCTCTGGAGATGACTGCTTCTTCCTGAAATGCTCTTACTTTGTTTTTCCTGAGAAACCAAGGTTTACTTTCTTGGTTCTTTAGTCTCTAGGTGAGGGATGGCTTGTGGCTTCCGGGCCTGTGGGAACTGGGCTATTCCAGGTTCTGATATTTGCAGCTTTTAGATGTCCTGCTTTCTGATCTTCCGATAGGTCTATTTTTGGCAACAAGTTCTCTGGAACCAGGTTATTAGGAGGAAGGGGGTCAGAGTTGACAAGAATATCCAGGCTGGGTAGGTTTAGGGAAGACCAAAATGATTCTGGGTTTAAAATTAATTTCCCTTGTTTCAGGACCAAAACTGTGTTCCAGGATATGGCAGTCACTGTTCTCTGGCTAAACCAACAGCCATTTACCACCCCTCCTTCTCTCTTCCCCAATTCTTCCTTTCTTGAACTGAAGTGTGACATCTGGAGCTGAAGCAACTATCTTGTGCCACTGAGGCAACAGTTGGTAGACTAACTATGAGAGCAGGAAGGAAGGAGGAGCTTGATTTTGCTGACATCACGGAGCACTGCATAAGACTTGGACCTGCCTACCTTCTAACTTTCTGCTCAATGAGAAAAATAATTGCTTAGTTATTGTTAGTTAGGTTTTTGTTACTGATATTTAAGAATAATTCAAACTGGTATAAGTATAACCATCCGTTTCCCCAGAAGAGCTGCTCAGGTCATCAGAAGCCACCAACATGAAAAAGGAGTCACAAGACTTACCTGCGCACAGGAGGCACTGACCATCCAGGCTCCTTGCACTTGGTTTGCTGATTGTCAGTCAAGTCAATGCAGTGGCAATGTGTAAGCAGTGGGTTTCACATCTGCTTTACTCATGCCTGCATTCTCTTTTTTTCTCCAATTGGGAGTCCCATGGAATGACTAACTTCCCAACAGATGCTTCCAGAAATGGCCTCAGTGAAAATGTCAGCAGCCACAATTCAACGACTATCCCCAAGATCATTCGATGCTATCCACACTGCCCATCAACAAAACTTTGCCAGGGGAAGCAGGTGCCATTTGCAAATTACTGCTTGGTAAAACAACAAATGAGAATGACCCAGGTGCAAAAGGGCACTCCCTTTTGCAATGATCCAGCTCCCAAATGTATGATATTGGTTTGTATTTTCAGAAATGAAACTAAGTCTGATTCTTTGGAACCAAGGAGATTTCTAGGTAGAGAGCCTGCTGCTTAATAGGCCCCCAAAACACCATCTCTCACCTGCCCTGAGTTCTGCCCTCTGGTCTAGTACAGGATAGATGACTCTGAGATTCATTGGCTGTTCACACCGGGAAAGTTTGCACAGACACTTCCTAATAATGTGTTTGCAATGGTTATGTACAGCTTTGAGCATTGCTTTGCCCTTCCCCTTACTGTTAGTTGGAAATATGTATTTTTCTCACTCCAGACTATTCCCCAGAAAAAAATTCTTTTCTCAGAGAAGAGTTAAAGAATATGTAATGGAGTCCTATAGAAATAAGACTGAAGGTTCCAGATTCTGAAATTGATTGATCAACTCTGTGTAGCAGAATGCAGAAGAGATGTAGAGAACAAAGTCCGGGACTATTTACACCTACTTGTTAACAGTGATTACCTCTGCCCCTCTATCCTCTCTGTTCCTACCTCCCTTACTTCCTGCCCTTTCTCCCCTTTTCCCCTCCTCTCCCTTTTACCATTTCTTTGCTAACATAAACCTAGTTTGTCATTGTCTGAAGTCAAGAGTAAAAGACAAATATAAAAAATTCTGAAAGAGAAATTACTTGTAATGTGAGCTCCATTCTGTGTGTTAACTTCAGCCATTTGTTTACATTTGGCAAATCTCTGGGTCCTCAAATTCTAGGAAAATGTTTCTAATAATGCTAATATTTTACAATTTGTGAACTAGAGTTTTGTTTTTTGTTTTTTTTTTTTTAAAGATTTAATGTACTGTTGGAAGATGGGGGGACATTCCTCCACCACTTTTGATGTTTCTTCCATGTGGATGAAATGTAATTATTTAACTCCTGACCTCTCTCTTTATTAGCTCTTCCTTTGGGGAGTAATTTATTTGATAGGTAAATTTGAAATGTAAATACCTAGGTATGTTCTGCTCAGCTTCTCTTCTTCCTCTGGGGAGCTAGCAGGTCACAGGAGTTCCAGCTATGCTCTGTTCTTCCAGGGCAAGCTCTGCTCTGCCCCTGCCCAGGGAAGGAAGTCTAACATGACTGGGTAAGGTACATCTGCCTAATTCTGGAGTTCATTTAATTAAACTATGCCCTCCAATCTAGTTTTATCAGCAATAAAGTTAATATTTTAATTCTCCATGTTCCACTCTTTTGTTTTATAGCTTACATATATATAACCCAGGTGGGAAGGAGAAGTGCTTTATTGGGATTTTCAGAAACTCAGAATATACATCACACTATACTAGCTGTTGACTAGATGTCTGATTAGCTGTCTTCAATATACGAGACTTAAGTGCAAGACTATATGAATTATTATACTTAAAGTCATTTATTTGCTGCATATTTTATTTTTCAAATTTTTATTTAAATTCTAGTTAGTTAACATACGGTGTAATATTGGTTTCTGGAGTAGAACTTAGTGATTCATCACTTAGATGACACCGAGTGCTCATCATAACAAGTGCGCTGCTTATGAAGTCTTTTAGTGGAGGATTTTTGGACAGATCCAGCAGACAAAATCAGTAAGGACTTACTGAACTCAACACCATTGATCAACTGGACATAATTGACATCTATAGACTACTTCATCCAACAACAACAGAATACACATTATTCTCAAGCTCACATGGACCATTCACCAAGAGAGACCACATTCTGGGCCACAAGGTATACCCTAACAATTTGAAAGAATAGAAATCACACCACATCTGCTCTCAGATCACAATGGAACTAAATAGATATCAGTAACAGAAAGATAACTGGAAAGTCCTAAAATTTGTGAAGCTTTAAACAACATACTTCTAAACACATGGGTCAAATAAGAAATCCCAAGAGAAAGTTTAAAATATTTAGAACTAAATGAAAATGAAAACAACTTATCAAAAATTGTAGTGAAAGCAGTGCTTAGAGGGAAATTTATGACAATACACATATTAGAAAAGAAGAAAGAGCTGAAATCAATATTTTAAGTTTCCACCTTATGAAACTAAAAAAGAAGAGTGAATTAAACCCAAAGTAAATAGAAGAAATAATAATTAGAGAAGAAATTAATGATATTGGAAAAAGGATATCAATCAAGAGAAACAATGAAACCAAAAGCTAGTTATTTGAAAAGATTAATAAAATTGATAAGCCTATATATAGCCAGGCTAAGAAAAAAAGAGAGAGGACACAAATTACTAATATCAGAAAGGAAGGAGAAGAATCCTTACAAATCCCAAGGACATTAGAAAGATAATAAAGTAATACAATGAATAGCTCTATATCCCCAAATTTGATAACCTACATAAAATAGACCAATTCCTTGAAAAAAACAATTTGCCAAAACTCACACAAGGAGAAATATCTATTAAATAAATCAATAATTAATAACTTCCCAAAACAGAAAGCACCAAGCCAGGTGGGTTCACTGGTGAATTCTACCAAACATTTAAGGAAGAAATTATACCAAGTCTCTACAATTTCTTTCAGAAGATAGAAGCCGAAGGAATACTTCCTAACTCATTTTATGAGGCCAGCATTACCCTAATACCAAAGACATTACAAGAAAAGAAAACCACAGATGAGTATCTTCCATGACCACAGACACAAAAATCCTCAACAAAATATTAGCAAATCAAATCCAACAGTGCCTAAAAAGTAGGATTTATCACCAGGTATCCCAAGTTTGGTTCAACATTAAAAAATCACTAATGTAATCCATTACATCAACAAACTAAAAATGAGGAATCACATAAGCATATCAATAGATGAAGACAAAACATTTGTCAAAATTCATCATCCATTCATAACACTCAGTAAACTAGGAATAGAGGGGAACTTCCTCAACTTGATAAAGACTGTCTCCAAAAACCTAGAGCTAACATCATCCTTAATGGTGAGAAACTCCAAATTTTCCCACCAAGACCAGGTACAAAGGAAGAATTTCCCCTTTCACCACCTCTTTTCAACAAAGTCCGTGCCAATGTAATCATGCAAGAAAAGGAAATAAAAGGTATACAGATTGGGAAGGAAGAAATAAAACTGTCCCTTTTTTCACAGTTGAGATGAATAGACAAATTCCTGGAACTAATAAACAATTATAGCCAGGTTAAAGATGCAAGGTTAATATAAAAAAATCAATTGCTTTCCCTTATATCAGCAATGAACAAGTGGAATTTGAAATTAAAAACACAATACCATTTACATTAGTACCTCCCCAAAATGAAATAGTTAGGTATAAATCGAACAAAGTACATACAAGATCTATGAAGAAAATTGCAAAACTGATGAATAAAGTTAAAGAACTAAATAAATGGAGAGAAAGTCTATATTCATGGATAGGAAGACTCAATATTGTCAAGATGTCAGTTCTTCCCAATTTGATCTATAGATTCAATGCAATCCCAATCAAAATCCCAGCCAGTTATTTTGTAGATGTCAACAATCTGATTCTAAAGTTTATATGGAGAGGCAAAAGACCCGAATAGCCAATACAATATTGAGGAGAAGAACAAAGTTGGAGAACTGACATGACCTGACTTCATGACTTATTACAAAGCAGCAGAAATCAAATCAGTGTGGTCTTGGTGAAAGAAGAGAAATAGATCAATGGAACAGGATCAAGAGCCCAGAAATAGACCTAAATAAACACCGCCAACTTATCTCTGACAAAGGAGCAAAGGTAGTCTTTTCAACAAGTGGTGTTGGAATAACTAACTGGTCATCCACATGCAAAAAAAAAAAAAAAAAAAGAATCCAGCCACAGACCTTACACCCTTCACAAAAACTAACTGAAAAAGGATGATAGACCTAAATGTAAAATGCAAAACTGTAAAAATCTTAGAAGGTAATACGGGAGAAAACCTGGATGACCTCAGGTATTTATTGTAATGACTCTTTTAAGACACAACACCAAATCCATGAAATAAGTAATTGATGAGCTGAACTTCATGAAAACTAAAAACTTCTCTGTGAAAGACCAGAGAATGAGAAGACAAGTCACGGAATGGGATAACATATTTGCAAGAGACATATCTGATAAAGGACTATAATCCAAAATATATAACGAACTCTTAAAATTCAACAATAAGAAAGCAAACAACCTGAATAAAAAATATGGGCTAAATAAATAAAAGGCTGAAGGGAGATTGAATCTCATCAAGGAAGATATACAGATGGCAAATAAACATTGAAAAGGTATTCCACATCCTATGTCATCAGGGAAACTCAAAAAAAACAATGAAATACCACTACAAACCTATTTAGCATAGTCAAAATCTGGAACACTGACAACACCAAATTCTGATAAGGCTGTGGAACAACAGAAATTCTCATTCATTGCTGGTTAGAATGCAGAATGGTACAGTCACCTTGTAAGACAGTTTGGCAGTTTCTTACAAAGCTAAGTATGCTCTTAATCCAGGATCCAGCAATGGCACTCCTTGGTATTTACCTAAAGAAGCTGGAAACTTATGTCCACACAAAAACCTGCACACGGATATTTATAGCAGCTTTATTCATAATTGCTAGAACTTGAAAGTAACCAAGATGTACTTCAGTAGGTGAATGAATAAATAAACTGTGGTATCAGACAATGGAATATTCAGTACAAAAAAAAGAGGATTTTGCTTTTTGCAAGATTGAACAGACATCACCAGGATTGTATATAGAAATCTCAGAAAATATTAGATTTATCCTCTTAAAAATAAGCTATCGTCCCCTCCAATAAGTTAACTATTTTCTTGGTTGTATGATTTCTGCACAGTCATTTGGATTTAGGATTCCTGATAGTCAGTATCTTCCGCGGTGCCCATGTTCAGTTGTTTATTGATGGCAGACATATTCTAACAGTCCTTCTTGTGGGCAGTCACACGGTGTAGCAAAAAGAAGTCTGAGCTGGTATCTATCTCGTTTGAACTTCCATGGCTGTTGGGACTTCTTTTAGAAAATGCTTGGGGTTTTTTTTCCCCATGTGCTTTGGTTATTTCTGGCTTTAACTTGTCTTCTTGGATGGCCTGTTGGCAACTCTTGGCCAGTTGCAACTCCTTTTGTTCTTTGTATTCTCACCAGCTGTGTTCTATTTCTGAAATTTCGGTAATTATGTTGAAGAACAGAAGAGAAAATGAGCAAAGGAGCACGGCAGGAAAGCTAGGAGGGAGAGTGGAGGGAAAGAAGGCAAACATGTAGGTGAGATCGGGGGCCTTCAGGGTCGCATGGCCATAGACAAGAAGGCGAATGCGTAGGAGGGGAGCCTGTGTTGTGCGGATAATTAGGCTGCAGAGTGACTCTCTGGAGCTGTGGTAGGAAACCTGCTCCATATGGAGAGTTACAGCAGTGGGGCCAAAGCTCATCCAAACTCCACACATAGACCCTCGAGCTCCGAAACCTACTCAAGAAAGCTATTAGGGTAGAGGGATATGGGGACGCAGGACACCTAAGTGCAGGAAAAGCAGTTTATATGCAAAAAGGACGTGTAACCAGGCGCTGAATAGCGAGCAGGAGCCAAGTCAGAATCACATTCACACAATCTTCTCACACAATTCACACATATCTTCTCTGGGACCCCTTGGCTTCTTATCTCCTTCTCCCTGTGTGTCTGCTCGATTATTGTTTTTCTTTCTATAGATTGATTTCTTAAGTTTATCCTTCTTGTGCCTAGTGTGTAATAGTCATCTCTACACGCCGGCCTCAGCCCTTGACTTGACCTGACCTTGAACTTCACGGAAGCTAGCTTATGAGGTCTCTCTGTGTCCCAACCTCAAACTCCTAGGAGATAAAACTTCATGTGCCTCTTTCCCAGGTACCCTGGACTGTGTCCTTGTGTGGTACTCACCCCTAGCACCGTCTGGCACTGGGGAAGGGCAGGGTCATACCTGCTTTCATCTGAAGCAGATTCTTGCACAGAAACAGGAAGACAATTATTGGCATCCTTAGTACACTGCACACCCCAAGAAATACGACCAAGTTGGAGGATCCCCCAGCCTAGGATAAACTTTCATGTATTTAGTTAGAACTGATGTGAAAGCTAAATTTTCAGACTTAAACATAAATGGAGTTTGAGTGAAAATTGTAGTCCTGTCATAATGGTACAGCTTTTCCAGATTTTGTTCTCGGGGAAGTAAGACCGGTGAGAGGATTTTATCTGAGGCCCCCTGCTACTGGGAAGATGGAGTAGACACGCTTTGTCTGTTCCTCCCACTGAGTACAACTAAAAACCCCAAACATTATGTAAAACAGGCCTAAGAAAAAAGGTGGAGAGACCTTTCTTCTAGGGACCTCAGGACCTCGTGAGTTCCCTGAGTTTTCTTTTGCCTCATATATGCCAGACATGGAGCCCAGGATGCCAACAACCCGAAAATACCAAAGGGCGCAGACACAAAATGGCCGGAGCAGAACTCTGATCTCTCTACCCACAGGACCAGGAAAGGGGCGACATAACAAGACAGAAAACTTTTGGACAACAGCTATTCTGCTGCAGCCAACACCACAGGAAAAAAAACCGTGTTCTCGTCCAACCTCAACCAACGAAGTGGGGAGTCTAGACTTCAACATTCGGCAGGCTGAAACAAGGCACTCCACCCTCCACTGGGCTGAGAAGGCCAAGGAAGGAGCTTGCACTTGGGGGTCAGAAGAAGCCTAGTGGGAGGCAAGACTTTTGACGTCCAGTGGTAACAAAGCCACCTTGGTGTTACCATGTGCGGAGCTGGAACACCCTTCTTTCCTCAGCAGTAATGGGGAGGAGGCCCCTCCTTGGGTGTCAGTGTGGGCTGAGCAGGGACCTGGACTTTCTATTATGCGTGGAAATAACGAAGCAGCAACTCTCTTCGCTGGCCAGAGAAAGTCAGCTACAACAGAGGTTTCAATAAGATCCAGAGTCTCATAACTTAATACAAAATGTCCAGGTTTCATTCAAAAATCATTCATCATAACAAGGATTTCAATCATACATTTACTAAAATCTAAACCAGGGGAAAAAATGTCAAGAAATTCTCATGTGACTGTTTAAGTATTTAATCTTATGAATAACTTAGATTGGAGAGAAATCCAAGTGATTACAGTCCTCGATTGTTTATTTCAATGTATTTTCAAGAATGCTAATAGATAGAAGCAGATAAAGCCTTATAACCATTACGTCCTACGCTTGGCGCTGGCTGCACATTTGGAAAGATAGAGCCCTTGGGATGAGGGCTTGAAAGGAGAATGGAATTAAAGGGACAAGATTATCTCAAGAACCAGAAAGCAGCGGTCTTGAATTGTAAGACTAAAGCATCAAGATATACAATAGGATCTATATACTGGGAACTTTTTCTGGAAATATCTGGAAAATAAAGCTAGGAAGATTCTTGGAGGTAGGCATATGGTTTTGCTTTTACTGGAGCAGTATTTTATGTTTTCCTAAGTAAGTAGATCGTCATCTACTTAGTTGCCCAAGTCAGTAAAAATTAAAAATGCTTTTAAAAATCTTAAAAATTTCCATCTCTCATGTTTATTGTTGCCGATTATTCCCCAGATTTCTGGATGAATTTGGAACACTTTTCAAAAAATGGTTAAGATGACATTCTTAAGTGAAGAAAAATACTGCTAATTCTTTAAATAATTTATTTTCCACCACTCCCATCCCCTGGGTCTGGCAGCCTTTAGTACTCATACATTTGAAAAGGGGTATGAGGAATGAATGACCTGTTTAATTGTATAACCAACTTTGTCTTCTTTTAATGCCTGAGAAGAAGGGGGAAAGATCAGATGTGCTGACGTAAGGGTAAGTAATAACTGAATGCTTATTGAGCGGCTAGATGAATATCAGAGAAATGGTTTATGTAAACTTTGGGTTCTGCCCAATGCTTATGCCCACCCAGAATGCTCTCTCTATAAAACCTTCAGTCTTGCTCTCCGCAGGTTCAGCCTTCCTGAATTTACCATATAAACTTTTAATGAGCGCCCTATTTGCAAAACTGCCTTCTGGAGTGGCAAACTCAAGTTGATAGGGGACTCCTACGCTTTTTTTCTTGTAACTTCCCTTTTCTTGTATTTACCCCTCTGAGTCTTACCAAGGCAGGAATCCCACACATCACACAGAGTGCACTTATCAGCCAAAGGGGGCAGCGGGGGGGGAGGGAGGGGAACAACCAATATTTACAATAGTAGTCTGTAGCATTTTTGTACTGTGATTTCAGAATGAAATGATGTCACCTCATCATGTTGTACACTTACAGCTAATACGATGTTGTCAATTACATCTCACTAAAGCTGGAAAAGAAAAAAAAAGGATTTAAAAAGGGGTGACGTGTTAGGCACTTTGATAAAAAAATAGTATCTGCTTTAGCCTTTGTGGAAGTTTTTAGACATAAAACAAGTTTTTTTTTTAATTTTTAATTTTTAATTTTTTTTTAAGATTTTATTTATTTAACCAGGAGAGACACAGCAAGAGAGGGAACACAAGCAGGGGGATGGGACAGGGAGAAGCAGGCTTCCCGCCGAGCAGGGAGCTCGATCCCAGGATCCCGGGACCCTGGGATCATGACCTGAGCTGACGGCAGACGCTTAACGAACGACTGAGCCACCCAGGCGCCCCAAACAAGGGGTTTCTTAATAAATGCTAGAACCTACCTCATTGTTGAAGAATAAAGTGACCTATAATGATAACTGGGAACAAAAGGAAGAAAGGATTGGAATCTTTTATATTTTGACTTAAAGTAAGGAACTAGAGGGGCACCTGGGTGGCTCAGTCGGTTAAGTGCCTGCCTTTGGCTCAGGTCACGATCCCAGTGTCCTGGGATCGAGCCCCGCATTGGGCTCCCTGCTCATTGGCGAGTCAGCTTCTCCTTCTTCCTCTCCCCCTCCCCCAACTCATGCTCTCTCTCTCTCTCTTTCAAATAAATAAATAAAATCTTAAAAAAAATAAAATAAGCAACTCGAATGCATTAATGCTATTAGCCATCTTTTAAGACAATTTTACAAATAGAGAAAATGTTTTATTTACTTGTCCAAACAAAGGTTAACCCTCCATATTATTTCCTTCTTATCGTTTATTCTGTCTTTCCTCTGGAATGTACACACAAAATGTGAATTAAATTTAAATCCGAATGAATGAAGACTAAGATATGAAAAAATTTTTATTCAGTTATGTTTAATTAGTAGATCAGCCATTATTACAAGTCCTCAAATGCGCATATTTGTAAGAGCTGTACAATACAAACAGGGTACCTTGAGACTGTTTTTATTGTTGTTATTGTTCATTAGATACTTTTCCAACACTGAAACACCAGCAAACAATGCAAACAATACCAGTTTGATTATGTCCTTGAAAAACCATAATGCTCTGAAGAAACGACATTCTTTTTTCATGTACTCTCTAAACAATAAGGATAAATATTTTTTCAATGAAAAACTCACGTGTCCCTAAAATCAGAATATTTCAGTCGTCTTTTTAAAAAATTTCCAGCAAAAGTTAACATTGTAAATTTTAGGGAAAAAAAATCATTTCTAATCTCATTATCTTCATACAATTTCATTTTGGCTCATTTTTTCCAGGTCTTGACCCCATGCAGTTGTTGCTATTTTCCAGACGAATTGTGTTCTCTTTTCTCGTCACAATGTTTTACCCTAACATCTATTTTTATACAATTGTCATAATTAATGTTTGTGATAGTTTTAATAATCTCATTTATGGGAATTTCTCACACAGAAAGACTTCAGCAAATAAAAAATACTTTATAAAGAGGTTCATCGACACCCTTAGATATAATAAACTAATACATAAAATAATGATCATCTAATAATATTATATTAGTGAATAATATAGTAAAATAATGAATATGATCATTGTCCAGCAATGGCAAATCATGGCCTAAAAACTGTATGGAATATGATGTCAGTGCTTTCAATAGTGGCCAAGAGGATGAGCACTCTGATCATGGCTCTTGGTCGGCTCCAGGGACTCTAATGGCCACGTGACTGTCACAGTAGGTTGAGTCATATTTCTGTGCTGCCTTCTGTGTTGTTTCCAGCAAGAAGTCTTACTTGACAGACAGAACGTAAGAAGACTAACGAGTAAAGGAGGCCCGAGGATGGCTTAACCAGTAGTTGGCATTTAGCACAAAAGTAAAGTACATCCCCAAATTTGGCGGGGCCACAAGCAGAGATGAGTTGACAAGTTATAGATGCTATTCTTTCCCCTCAGGTTTTTATAGAAGGAGGGACTAATTGCTGAGCTGACTTAGGTCACCTGGCTCAGGAAACCCGAATAAAGAAAGGGAACCTGGTAGGCAAAGGAATGGTATGGATGGATGGATCAGACTTCAGTGAAGGGCTGTAGGCAGGCAGCCTGCATGGGGCTGGTCCCACACAAGTCAGAATGCTCAGTTCCAAGAGCAAACTGCAACTGCTCCTTCAGTGGAAAGAACCAAGGTCATGGCCGATGTCCACGGTATCCTTGCCATGCTGACCTATATCCACACAGGCAGGGCAAATTGGACAGGTCAAACTGGGACTTTGGGTTTTCCTTGGGCATGTTTATCCCACTGGAAATATATTTAAGAAACATTTTAATTTAATGTCATTATCTTTAACAAAGGGCCCTCAATATATGTAAGAAGTAAACTAAAAATAAAAATGGATCAGGGTTTTCATGAATAGGTTTGCTGTTTATTGATACATCATTCATAAAAGTTCTACTTCACACATTCATGGTAAGTTAGAGGAAAATGTCTAATTTTTTTTAGAGGTGGGGAGGGCAGAAGGAGAGGAAAGAGAGAATCCCAAGCAGGCTCCATGCCCAGTATGGAGCCCAACGTGGGGCCCGATCTCATGACCCTGAGCTCATGACCTGAGCCAAAACCAAGAGTTAGACGCTTAACCAACTGAGCCACCCAGGTGCCCCAAATGTCTTACATTTTTTAATGTCATACTTATTTTGAAATGAAATGTCAAAAATAATTGCAAAATGTTTTAGTGCAATGAGCTAATAGCCTAAAATATTGATCTATGCTTCTTTTTTGGGTCTCTCCTGTGACCCTTACCAGGCGCTCCTCAGCCAGGCAGCAGGGGCGGTAATACTAACACTTCTCAGTGTATGGTTCTTAGAACAGCAATGCAAGGACCAACAAGTAAGGGGCTTGACTAAAAAAAAGTCAGTGTTCAGTTTCATGTTCCCAAGTACGCATTTGACATTCATGGCAGGAATAGCAGTTGAGAAGAAAAAGCTTTATGAGTTGTAAGAAAATTAGTGTCAAAAAGCAGAACTCTGAAGGACTAAAGTATAATACCATGCCACAAACAGGAGGTAGAGCAAGCCCTTCCGCAGACCCAGGCAGCCCACCTACCAAGACTAGACAAAGATATTGCCGTCTGGGGGCAGAAGAGAGTAGACGAGGAGAGCCACGATTAGGGGATGATATGAGTGAACGGAGGACTCCACGCACATGCTTGAGGATCCAGGAGGGCATTGCAACTCTGCTTTGTTTCTTTGGTGGGAACTAGGAGAGGGGTGAGTTTCCAGATTTCTCCTCCGTTGTGGTGCGGGTCGTGATGTGTAGGCAAAGTGGCAAGGAGAGCATCTACAGCCTCACCCTGTTCCTAAGATGGGCACAGAGACAGGCAGAGTGGGTTATTGACCTATGCAACCCCGCAGTTAAGACAAGAGTCATGCCCAGGAACTGCCAAGGGGTTTAGATTGTGGACCAGATGGGACTATGGCCATGGGGTGTGGACTATAGACGCCCCACACTAGAGACCAGTGAGCATGAGGACCAGCAGGAACTGCCAGCTTGGGCAGATGACAACAGGGCCCCGAGGCCTTCCAGCCCCTGCTGCCTCTGCTTGGACGTTAGAGATCTTTCTGTATCTTTGCCGCAATCTTGGAGAAATAGAAAGGGGATGGGAAAAGCACTCTGAATTGGCCAAGGAAATTCTGCTTGACTAGCATTCATTTATGTCATCTAAGAAATGAGAGCTCGAGAAAGAAAATAAGCTGAGTTATAGAAAAATCAATATTTTTTTGCCTACCTGAACTTGCAGGCTATGAGATTTAATGCATAGTCATTAGTATAAAGACCTAGCCAAAAATTTATATCAGAACCTTACACATCCAAATAAAATGAAGTATCTTAAAATACTCACATATAAAAGGTTAAATATCAACCTTCGGAGGGAGATTTTCATTTTATAAATTCATTCTGTCAAGATTTAATGCCTTTGGAAGGGGATCCCGCTCAGTTTCCACAGTGTTCTTATGACATAAATGTTAGTGCTGTTACAGTAGTTTCCTGTGTGGAGAAAAAAAATATTGTAACATAAAACTAAGTTTAAATGAGGACTTTGATTCAGAGGAGCCAATAGGTTAGAACTGTGCTTTTTCTCCCTTTGCGGAAAAATGTGTATCCCAAATACTGGGTCCCTATTAAGCTGATTCTGTATCTGGTTCTTTGAGAAAAGCTTTCCACTTTGATCATGGGGGTGCTATTCCAGCTATTGTGTTTCTACAGTACTGTGGACATAGCTAATTTGTCCAAAGGTGCACAACTGACTGGGGTAGGCCAATCAGATTTTCTGTTCCAGAAAATTCAGAACTGAAAAACAGGGGCTAGGAGTTTTTGGTAACTGAGACACTGTAAACTCATGTGGTGGGTTCCCAGAGTAGCCCTGAGTGGGCCCTGAAAGCTTGGTTTTCAGCAAATCTTGGATCTCAGTAGCTTGTCTAAAATCCATCAGTTTTGCCTAAGTTAACTAGATCGGTTTCTGGTCTATAAAACCCAAAGAGTCTTAACTCCTGCTTACTTGTAAATTTACTAGAAACTATTTAGGCAACAAGGCCCTACTACAATGTCCTGGGTGAAATCAGAAGGTCTTGCCTGGGATGCTGGCCTCTTTTTCCCTGACTGAATACACATCTTCCTTAAAACATGTAAAAACACACATACACACCTATACAAAATGTTCTTTCTGAAATCAGCCCCCAGAGGTGGTTGAGCCACCCCAGTAAAACTTAGCCCTGGTCCCTGGTGGTTTTTTTTTTAAAGAGAAAAAAATAGTTTTGTGTTTTTATCTAAGTTGTTCTTAGATAACCACAATTACTTACCACTAGCATGTGTGCACCTGTTGGGGACTACAGGGCTTCTCGAAACTTGAAATCAGATTAGACACCACCATCCTTGTTTCCTGTTCCAAACTGATGTTTTCAAGTCATGTTTGCTAATTTTTTTTTTTAATCACAGCAATCACTGACAACTCAGCTTCACAAAATATGGTGTTATGGAAACAAATAGAGTGTGATGTCATGTTGAAGTTGTGAAACTAATTTGAATGAGGCGTTTGTACATTGTCTGATACACGGTGCTGTATTTCTCTCAAAAATTTAAACCAGCCTGTGGCCCCACTACGGCTTGGCTTCAGTAATTCTGTCAATTTTTTTTTGTATGCATTTTGAAGCTAGGTCCCTTTGGACATACAGTATTCTAATTGTTACGGTGCTCAGAGTGTATGGGACACTTTATCATTATGAAAAACCTGTCTCTAAAAATATTTCTTGCCTTAAAGTGTACATTGTTTGATAAGAGGATTTCCCAAACCTGTCTTTGTGTTTCAGAGAAACTGTTCTTGACAGCATTTTAAACCTGTTCTAGAGAATATTTGTATCTGCTGATGTGCTTCCTTATAATATTACAGCTGCTTGAAAGTGAATTAAGTACTCTTTTATGGCTTATTTCTCTCAATTCTGTAAAATGCTATTTAAAAAATTATTACCGAGCATTGAAGAGCACTTACTGCCCAGCACATCATTTTGCACAGGTCTGCTCTTTGGTTCCGTGCTCTCTCCCGCCGAGTGACCCATCGGTGACTGGTGGCCCAATGCCCTGCCCATTGGAAGAAACCTCTCATCCCAACCTGTCCCACTACTTTCGATGTTGCCTCCCTTCCCTTTTCCTTTGGAGACTATAAGTGTGCTATTTAGGTAGAAGGGGAGAAACTGTTAATGTCTTACTTATGAAGTTTTATTTATAAAATTCAAAAGTCTGCAGAGTGAATTGTGAGCTACCTATTTCCTGTCAGACATGGAAAGAGCTTACATATCCCTCTTGTCCTTACAAAAGAAAAAGCTGAACAAACTGAAAATCGGGAACTGTGCTTAGATCTCTCAGATGATGGAAGTCACCAGGTAAGATGTTGTCTCAAGGACTGAAGAGACAGGTGAATACAGAAAATCATAGTTTAATGGGGGTGGAAGGCAAGACCAAGGTAGAAAAGCTTCAACTAATTGATGAGTTGCTGGAGGCTCAGCATAGATGAGCTAGAGAGTTAAAATCTCCAGGGGCCTCCATCTTAGGGGGTCTGCCCTGCTTTTGTTAGTTTTACCTCCCAGTGCCCCTACCAAGTTCTTCGGGTGAAGATCAGAGAAAAATCCCATGTTTCTGGTGTCAGGGCATGGTGGCGTGATTTTGAAATCTGCCCAGAGCATTCTAGAGAAATAATTTACCAGAGCCCACCTGACTTAGGGGCAAGGAAACACCCAACTGTAGCTTCCTCTAGCCTTCTGTGTGGAAAAGGAAAAATCCCCAGCTCCTGCCCCCTCCAGCCTTCCTGTTTCACTAGGCAGGAAAGAAATGGAGAAGCGCTTGTGAAGATTACATCCCAGCGGTACATGCTCACTCACAGATTGAAAGCTAATCACAAGAAGAATAGAACCCTTTCCTTCTCCCCACATGTCACCGCTACATAAACTGCGCTCCTGTAGAATAACCAGGGATTACAACAGAAAGGACCATAAGCCTCAGATCCGAAGTAAGAAGGAGTGTCTAGGGAAACCCAAAGACAACAGGGGAGATAAAAATAATGATGGTAGAAGGAATTTTAGCCTCTGACACCTGCAGCTACAACAGCAAACACAGTCTGACTTCTACGCAAACACGGAACCTCACACTAGAAGCCTATTCACCTCACATGTCCAGACATGAGCAAAAAAAACTCTGAGTTGCCTTGACCCAGGATCTGATCTCACGACCTCAGATTAAAGTAGGAGGCCTTACCCTTCTCATAGAGTCAAAGTAACTCTGTTCTCTAAATAAAAATATTCTGGTATTTGCAAGTGTCCTAACTGGTTACTTGACAACATTCCCTTTTCTTTGTGAATAGGTTTTTTTTTTTTAAATTACATATTGAATACTACGCAGGAATATCTATAACCTGTAATGCATAAAGAACAACAGTAACATGACACATGGACACCGTCTCCCAGCTCCCAGCTTGAGAACAGGATAGTGTGGGCGCTCCTCAATCCTGTCTGTCTGCACCGCAAGGGAACTTCTGAACTTGTATTTATTATCCTCTTGCTTTTCTTTATAGCTTTTCTTCATCTTTATAACAAAGAGCTGTTTTTTAGTTGTGCCTGGTTTTGAATATTATGTAAATGCAACCATCCTATGTGGATTCTCTGCAGATGGCTTTTATCCACGCTGAGATCCATCCATAGAAATGTATGTGGCTATGGTTCATCTCCTGGTTTTTTAAATTTTGGGGGGCATTCGTTTCTCTTTTGGTAAGGTGTGTTGTTGCTTTGTAGGTTTAGTTGTGTCATTAAGGATCTATGTCAGCCTGTTATTATTGTACACCTTCATGTATGTTTTATATATATTTATCTTATATATATTGTCCACTGGTGATTAAGTATTTTTCCCTGCTGTTTATTCCCTTGCATTCACTCCCCTTAACATGTGGGTCTTGGGCCCAACAACCTCTCACGGGCTCACTTTCTTCCTCTGTGATTACAACATTCAGAGGCAGGAAAAGAGAGGTTTCCCCCAGGTGCATTTTAAAACCTCTCCCGAGGCCCCTCAGAAACTTCCCTTACATCTCTTTGCTGTTCTTGAACCAATCACTGGTGAAAGCAATATAATTATCACAGCCGAGGCTAACACGATGGGGGACTGCCCAGCTTCCCCTGAAGCATATTGGCCTCCCCAAGTGCACGCTAAGGCAACGCTCTCTCGGAAAGAAGTGGAACAAGAGGAAAGGGGCACTTGGCACACAACCCTACTGACCTCATAGGATTATGGTGCAGATGAAATGAGGTAAGATAAGCAAAAGATAAACAAATGATGTAAGAGAAAACAAAAAATACAAGGCACTATTAGATTGAGAATCTTAAAGCATAAAATGTTATTTCCTAACAAACTACTAGCTTAGCAGTTTTCAAGAATAACTACGAACAACATTAAAATTAATATTTGTACAGGCATGTTCTGAAAGAACAGTATTTGAAATGCGGCTGATTTCAACAACCATCATCTAGGATACAGTGGAAACTGGAGTCTAGGAGAGAAAAGAAAGACCCTATACTTTCTGGGGCTTTAATGTTGTAATAGAAAGTTGCTGGCATTCTATTAGATTTGCTGAGGTGCTAGACTAAATTTCCTGTTCTTTGTGACTTAGGAAAAAGAAAGCTTAGGAAAGAATTTCGTACGATATTTAAGACGTTTAGGTTTTTATAAAGGAATATCTTTCCTTATAAACATTGTCAAATTATTTTAAAAATCAGCTTTGAGTTTAGATTTTCGCTTTTTTTTTTTGGCAAATATTGTCTTGAACAAGAACTTTGATGACAGGATTCATCCATTCGACGTCTTCCAGGACAGATTACACCGGCCAAATAATTTGAGCAAATTAAAGCATTATATTAGATACAGTAATTCTGTAATTATTAATCAATAATCAAAAGATCATTATATTAAATATAATAAACTTTCTAAATATTTATATTGTTTTCCATCTCTTGATGAAGTTAGAACTTTATTTAGCAGCAAGAATGATTTAAATATTTGATTTGTGTTAACCTGTAAATATATAAGTTATATCTGCTAAGAGTGACTCCATATTGTGGCAAAAGACATTTTTTACACATTTCTTTTACTTTTACTCAGAACTGAGATTTTGGACTTAATAGTGTTATTGCCAATTTTATAAATCCACAAGGCATTTTGAAGCAAGAATGGAAATAATATAAACAAATTTATAATAGGGTTTCATAAAAAGCAGTAGCTGGGAATGAAGGATTGTGGTAAAATTGAGCAAAATTACATATGCTGTATCCATTTAAAATTGGAGATCATAAAGAGAAATAAAATCCCCTTTCTAAGGTCCATAGGTCTTTTTTTTTTTTTTTAATGGAGAGAGGAGGTAGAGAAAAAGAATTCTAGACAGAGAAAAGATCCTGAGCAATGGTGAGAAGGTGAGAGAAGACAAAAGATGTTAAAGCACAAGCAGGTGAGTGTTGCTGAGCACAAAGTCCGAGGTAGTGTGTAATGGAAGAAGAGCCTAGAGACTCCAGCAGGGGCCGACGATGAAGTCCTAGTATGAGACAGGGGAGCCAGAAGAGCTGGAAGAGGTCAGGATAGGGTAGAGAGGAGATTCTGGCTGGATCGAGTTTCCTACTAGGACAGTGGGTGATAGAGTGAAGATTCCAGGTGGTGGACTCTCCGGGGCATGAGAGTTGCAAGAGAGCTTGGTGAGTTTGAGCAGGTGCCTTTAATCTTCTCTACAGAGCACAGTTTTCCCAATTATAGTATACTTCCATATGGTAATCATCTTAAGTGGTATGTGGATGAACATTTTTAATAGTTGTGTTATAGAAAAAATATCTCATATAGCACAGCTGAGACCTTCTGGATGTAATTGCTCATACATACATTAGACATTTTAATGACTTAAAGAAAAACATTCAGTGATAGTCCCAGAGTCAATGATTAGGGCAGAAGTCATGAAGGTGCCATGTGAATGATGGAGGCTGGGGAACCTGGATGTAAGAGGTGAAGGGAGAGGAGAGAGCTCAGGAAGCTTTGGGGGCTTGAGGGGTGTGGTGAAGGTTTAAAGTAAAGCCACTGAAACGGTGGGCCATGGAGTTCTAGGACAATGGAAGAATTCATAGGCGGTGCTATGGGCCCAGCTGTGGCTTAGAGATGTAATGACATGGGCACTCCAGCCAATCTTTGTGGTTGTGAGATTTGTCCCAGCAGTGCAGCCACCTGTAGTGAGGACTGATCCTGGATCCCAGGATGGGGTTTTGCTGGGAGACCTTGAACAGAGGTTGGAGATGCAGAGGAATTGAGGGAAACTCTGAAAATTGATCCAAGTGATCAAACATCTAGCGCAATCCCACTTCTGGATGTATTTGTGACACTGATCCAGGAAACCGGCCTGTGGGACCCACTATCTGTTAACACTGGGCATGGGTATCCTTTTTCTGTCAATCAAACTACATAGGCAGCCTAGCAAATGCCTGACTGGAAGGGTCTGAAAAATACCATCAGAGCCATGGGTGGCTATGCTCGGATCTGGGTTCTTGGGGCTCACCCTGCACATTTGAGCACCCGGGCACCCCTATGTTGGGAACAGAAAAATCACTCAAAACAGAACCAACCCAATTGTATCAGAAATTTGGGATGAAGGCCACTAGAACTGTGTAATCATACTGTCACGTTGAATGACAGTGACTGGGTCAGCACGGACTGCTTGTGGGGACCCAGTGATTGCAGTGCATAAATGTTTGACCCTGCTTCCACCTGGGTGACTGAGCCGCTGCACCCTGGGTTGTCTCTGGACACAGGGGGGAATCCACCCCATGGTGACAAAAATCGCCAACCTCCCTCTTCTCAAAGCCAGATGGGCACGTTCGGTTTGCCACTGGTATGATCATTTGCCCACTGTCTTTGTCCCCTCCGTAGAGGACATTATACCACACCTAGAAGCCCTTATTAAATTCACCCAAAAAGCCCTAAATGATAGTCGGCAAAACCAGTCTTTACCGAACACTGAAATGTCTCTAATGAGAAAAATTGTCCTCCACAATGTCCAAGTCACTATTACATTCTGCCACGCAAGGAGAAACGTATGCCATTATCCAAACAGAATATGGTGGGTTCATACATACTAATGTATCATCTTTATTAAATTACACGAGGACACCCTGAGGGATCCAATCCCCAGCCTAGGGGACTTAATAAATCAAAGTTCAGATCCTGGGGCTCTTCATGGAAAAGATTATTACTTACTTTGGGAATCATGATCTTAGTCTGTGTTTTCTCCTGCACATTCTAAATTGTTACTGGGGTATCTGCCTCCAGTGCAGCCAGAGAGCTACCAAAGGAGCCACCCCTATGCAAAGAAAACCCCTTGCTGCGGGCTCGGGCTTGCTTCCAGGCTTGGAGGGGCATGTAAGACTGAGAGAGCTGGTGGGGAGGGCTGCAATGTGGGAGGACGTGGAGGTCAGGGAGAGGATGCGACCACTGCTTGCCCCCGAGCTGGATTGGGCCATCAGAGGTTGCCCACCCCTCCCCTGTGCTTTGAATGTACCTTTCACCCACAAGTCCCGCGGTGGGGGCAGTTTTCGAGGGCACAGCCTTGAGAGCACAATGTGGTGTTTAGACCTTCTAGATGGCGTACGAGGCTGAACCCCGTTAAGGCCTCTATAAACCTTTCAGATTCTGGTAGGCGGGTGCGGAGCCCAGCTGGTCTTCAGGCTGGTGTAGGCAAGACACCTAAGTAAGCTCCCTTGCTTATTGAAAACTGCCCCCTAGCCGTCTGGAAGGGTCTGCTGCTTTCTTCCATCTCTCCTTCCCCTCCCTGTACCAGGCCATTTTCAGATTTCACTGGAAGCTCCCGAGTCTGAAAACCAACACCTAGAACTGTCCCATTTTGTAGAGGCAGAAAGTAGAATAGCAGTTCCCCAGGGCTGAGGGAGCGGGGGTGGGCAGTTACCGTGTAATGGGTACGCAGTGAATGTACTTAAATGTGATTGTACTTAATTGTGAATGTACTTAAAGCCATTGAGCTGTACACTTAAAAATGGCTAAAATGGTAATTTTTTTTTTTTTTTAGTAGGCTTCACGCCCAGCATGAAGCCCAACGTGGGGCTTGAACTCACCACCCTGAGATCAAGAGCTGAGCTGAGATCGAGTCAGATGCTTAACCAACAGAGCCATCCAGGTGCCCCTAAAATGGTAAATTTTATGTTACGTCTTACCACAATAAAAAAAAACAAAAAAAAACACAACCCCTAGACTTTGTATTAATTCAATGACAAATCACCAACATGGTAACATGATACCTGAAGTCTTGTAGACTGTGCCTTTACCACTGGGCCCTTGATACAGCCCTGCCTGTGCTGAGGGTCTTGAAAGATCTTTCAGTTACTTAACTCTGTCCACGTCTCAATTTCCTCCTCCCTCAGAGGGACTCGGAATTGGGCCTGGGCTGTGTAACAGATACCAGCCTCCATTCTGTAACCCTCCCTTTCTCCTCAGGAGCCTCGGTGCACTCAAAAGGTAACCTTTGCCTTCCTCTGTACCTATATGTCCTGTCCTTCCCCCCACCTCACTAGAAAAGTCTGGAGACCACAAGCCCTTCAATTCAAGTAAATAGGCACCTTTGGGCACGGGGGAGTTGCTTCCTGATTTAGGATACCAATTTCAGCCAGGAAGGACCTACTAGTATAATAAATAAGGTAAATCATATTATTCTGAAGTGAACTTTTTACTTTGTGTTTAATCCCCTTACAGGAAGCTAGTGGAAGAGAGGGGCCATTAACTGTGTATGTTCCTAGGGTCTAACACTGTGCCAGACATATAGGAGTAGGTATTCAGGAAATTTCAAACTGAACCGGGGATATTCCTATCAATTAAACCAATTAAGCTAAATTTAGTAAGTAAGTACTTGTATTAATTATCTATTGCTGTGTAGTAAATTACCTCAAACTTAGTGTTTTAAAACAATACTAATCAAATATGACCATTTACAATTTTGCTGGATCAGAAATTCAGGGCTTAGCCCAGGAAAGAGGGTTTCGTGTTGACTGGGACCACAGGTGGATGACTCGAAGGCTGGGGACCGGAATCGTCTGAAAGCTAATTCACTCACATGTCTAGTGCTTGATGTTGGTGTCACCACGTCTGGCTTCTCCATGTGGCCTGGGCTTCTTCCCAATATGGTGACTGGGCTTCATGGGTAAGCATCCTACGAGAGAGAAAGAGAGGGCTGGTGGGCAGGAGCCATATATTTCCTTATATGACAGCCTCAGAAGTTACATAACATCATTTTTGCAACTTTTGGGACAGTCACAAAGTATGCCTAGATTCAAGAAAAGGAAACAGACCCCAGTGGAGGCGTGTCAGTCTTACTTGGTAAGAAGAACCTGGGGATGGATCACGTCAAATGTGGCCATCTTTGGAAAATCCATTGGCCACAGAGTCTATAATGTGTCAGGCACTGTGTTGATGCCTTTCTCTAGGCTTTTCTTTAAAATATCTATCTAAGTTTTTTCAGATGCTTGAGGTCAATGATAGCAGCATTCTTTTGTTCTTGTTCTTCTACTTCATATTCTCTGAAGTCTAAAAATGCAGAATATAATTGGTCATCTTTCTCATGGTTCAAGGTTGATTTACTTATTAACTTGTTTGCTTGGCAAGTATTTATTGAGCATCAGCTGCTAGGCACTAAAGTTAGGTGCTAAGGAGAGACGTGAACAAAACAGATGTGGTTTTTACCCACACAAAGGTTGTGGTCTGGTTGGTGATGGAAGAAAGCATTGTAGCCGTCATTTCATTTATGTGCAGAATGAAGACCGAGTCAGATAATAGAATCATAGATTGACAAGGATATAAAAGATTTTCCTGAGGGCCACCCTTCTTTCTTGTAGGCCACGTCGACCAGATGGTTGACCATTCTAATTGTAAATCTCTCCGGGTTATAAGAGGACATTTCTGATGGTAAAGCCTAATGGCAATTTAAGCTCGTTTTTCTCTTGTCTGGTTTTCTGTCAAGCCACAGAAGTGCTCAGTTCCCTCCTTACAAAAACTTGTTTAAGTAATTATTATCAAGTCGCTTATTAGCTCTTCCCTTTTCTGGCTAAACTTCCTCAACTTTTAAACTTCTCCTCATAGGGCTATGGTCTGTTCTTTAATCATTTTATTTTGTCTTGTCTCTGTAGGGAATCTCAAACTGTACACAGGATTTTGAATAAAGCCAAGAAGCCACAGGAGTGAAGAGATAACGTGTGGGCTCCAAACGTGTTTCTGTGAGTACACACTGATTACGCTGACTTTTAATGTGACACGACACTGCTTGTCTGTATCTTAGGATTCATTGACTCTTCTGTTCCCCTCCTTTGTAATGTGAGTTCCAGGTCATATTTGTAACTTTGCTCTAGTTTGTGTGTTGTTCTTAAATGACCATGTTTAACACCACCATCAGAATTAACACTTTACCAATTGAAATAGGCTCTGGGATCTCACTTTCTTATTTTGATACCTTAAATATTTTTAGTATCCTTTCTGACCTAGGATTGAATGTTTGAACCTGTATGTGTAGACACACTAGTTCTAAATACCCTTGGACCTGGTTTCATTCATTCTGCAAATATTGAGTACCTACAATATGCCAGGCAGTTTTGCGAGGTGCCTGGGGGATCTAATGCCCGGCAAAGGCTAGCTGGGTGCATTTATTACCATCTTACATTAGTATGGTACATTCACCACCATTGATGTACCAGTACTGGTACATTTTCATTGAAATCCATGATTTATTCAGATTTCCTGAATTTTCACCTAATGTCCTCTCTCTGTTCCAGCATTCCATCTAGAATACCACATTACATTTAGTCATCATGTCTCCTTAGGCTTCTCTAGGCTGTGACCATTTCTCAGATTTTCCTTGTGTTTGATGACCTGGAAAATTTGGAGGAGTACTGTTCAGGTGTTTGTAGGGGTCCCTCAAGTGGAATTTGTCTAGTGTTTTTCTCATGATTAGACTGGGGTTATGGGTTTGGGGGAGGAAGACTATGGAGGTAAAGTGCCATTCTCATCACATCAAGTCTAGGCTATGTGCTATCAACATGACTTATCGCTGTTGGTACTGACCTTGATCGCTTGACTGAGGCTGTGTTTAGGTTCTTCATTGTGAAGAACACCATTCCACACCATACTCTCTGGAAAGAAGTTACTATGCACAGCCCACACTCAAAGAGCAGGGAGTTAGGTTTCCCCTCCTTGAAGGTAGAGCGTCTCAGTATATTATTTGGAATTTTGTTGCATCATAGATTTGTCTTTTATCCCCTAGAAAGCTATTTTAAAAGCTAGCTTTGTTGTTAGTTAGCCATGTGACCTCTGGCAAGTCGCTTTCTCTTGATGAGTTGGCTTCCTTATCTTTAAAATCTGTCTTCTTCACATACATTCTTAAGACACAGTAGACCAAAATGCTTTGTGCTTTATGAACTGTGACTATACGAAGGTCTTGGTAATTGTTTCTCTAACTTCAGATTTCTTGTCCCCCGGGACAGCTTTCCTGAAGGCCGGGGGGTGGCGGGGGTACCCGAGGCCTCAGGGGGCAGTTGCTGGTCGGGACGCAACCACAGGCCCAAGTAGGGAGTTCTGCTTTGCTTTACTTGCATTCTTTCCCCTCCTGCCAGGGAAGCTCCTCATCTGGGGTGATTGCTGTGGTTAAGATTACCCAATATAGCTGTTTTAAGGCTGTTCACCAGGTCAGAGTTATGAGGAAGAGAAGGACTTTTTCTAATCAGATAACTCGAAGAGAGTCCAGAGCATTTTGGTCCAAGGATTTCAGTAGCCTGCTTGGTACTCCTTGCCTACTCTTTTGGGCTTCCTCTCTTTCTTTGCTTCTCCCTCAGACTCTCTTAGGAGTATTTTTGGTTTCAGTTTTGTGCAAGTTCCTAACACAGTTGCAGGTTGTGATTAGGCTGATTGTCTTTAGAAAAGACACTTGAAAGTCAGGTTCAAACACAGCACACGCACGTTCTTTGCAGAGGCTGTTAAGCTTGTTGACTGGAAGCCGGCCTGCCAGAACAAGATCCTTCTGCGAACACCAGGAACAATCTGCTATTGTCTCCTGGGATAAAACGGTGCCAAGAAAGAATGAAAACTCTGAGCCAAGAAGAGGAATACCGCATTAACTGCTTCACCACTAAAAGTCATCATGAGGAGGGAGAGAGAGAGGGGGTAACACCCTCTCCTTTGTGTTTAGCTTGCCAGGACACACAGAGCCCAGATGTGACCAGAGCAAGACCTGTCATGTGTCTTGGTACCGGGGAGAAAATGGTTCGCTCCTTGTGTGTGAACCCACGTCAGGTCTGAGCCCTACCTTCCTCCTGTGCGTGCTCGATGCTGCTGGGGGAGCGAGCCGGGCGCCCCCTCAGTTTCCTTTCCCCTTGATTGTCTGGGTTCCAGAAGCTGTTACCTCAGGTACAGGCCTGTGCCAGGGTTTCGGGGGAAGGCAAGGGGAGTGTGCATAGCTTTAAGGGCACCTTAGGGAAGGGGATAAAATGCAGTGTCCGTGGAGGGAACGCAGGAAGGAGAAATGAGAGGGGAAAAGACCAAAGAAAATACACTGAATTAGGTAATGGGGAGGCTTGTCTTAGTTTTATTAATTCTTTAATTTGTGACTTAATAAGCATGGGGGCAGGAAAAGTTAGGGGCAGGGGGCTACAATTCTCCAAGCCCCCTCTTCGCTGTTCTCCCCTAGACTCTGATGAATAAAAGTAAAGGGATCTTAATTAAATCTACGTGGGACCTCCATTTTCTTCCTTCCTAGAGTCTCTGTCAGGGTCTGATGCCCGCTGCAATGCATAGGAAACTCTCTGGTGATATTCGGAGCCCCCTGTTCCTCAGCTGACCGCTAGGCCGGGCCACCCTAACTCCTGTCCTCACACAGAGTTCAGCTTTACTTGAAAAATTCAAAGACTGTGCAATAATGCAAGACTGTAGGCGTTTTGGGGAGGTACTGGCTTCACGTGAGTAATCACCAAGGGGTAACGGACGAGCCTCTGGGTCAGCAGTCAGACTTCGCGCCTGTTATTCAAGGTCTCTCACACAGACAACGTCTTCAGAGGAGAAGCCCTTTTCTGAGTTACCAAGATTCCCGGCCAAGTCCCATTCTAGTTTCAGGCACGACAAGTTTGTCTGTGACACTCGATGAACTCTCTGTGGCAGAGGGGGGAGGCAAAGTCTGCCTTTGTTTTAAAATTTGGGTCTGATCATTTCTATACCTGAATCACAACTGTGTCTGATTCTGTTAGGAGTTTTAAATCATAGTTCTCCCTGTGGGTGTGTCTGATAATCGTCCGAGGAAGGTTTGTGCAAAATTGTAGAGGGTCTAGATGATACTCTCTTCAGAGAGGATGTTGTTTTGCTTTCGGAAGGCAGTGAGTAGAGGAGCAGATCACCTTCATCCAATCGGAGGGACACTGATTTGAGCCTGAGTCTCCATCTTTAAGGCTCTGACTCTTTAGGGTTTGCCCTTACTGCTCAGGTGTAGAAGTTTCAGATGAAGCCCTGGAGTGTTTGCCCGGGCACTTCCACTTGGGCGACCCTGAACTCTATTTTTCCTCCTTAGCACTGTGAGGCTGTCAATAGCTCTGCTTAGTGTTTCAGCCTCTTAGCAAGAGCTTTCTGGAGGCGTCACTCTCCCTTGGCCTGCACCACAGACAAATGGAGGGCTGTCCAAGAGGAAACGTGGCTCAGACCATTGGGCTTATTTTCCTGTGGATCACTTCCCTCCAGGATCCTGGCTTCTCGTATCTTGGGTTTCTCGATCGTCCCGAACTTCCATTTTTGACTCTCTGGTTCCATAAGCCTGCTCAAAGTTTTGTTCCGTTTCTCTGCAGCTCGGAAGCCACTTTCTGCCCACCGTCTTCATTAACTTTTCTTCTTTCAAGGATCTTGACCCCCTCAAGTAGTTAGTTTCATAGTTCTTCAACACCATTAAATAGGGGTGTGTGTGTGTGTGTGTGTGTGTGTGTGTGTGTGTGTGTGTGGTCCTACTTGTCTGGTTTTTCTAAGTAGAGTTAGTCTGCTGTAAGCCAGATAGCAAAGACCAGCCCTTGTTTTAAATGTCACTGATGGAAAGTGTTCTGAAGTTTCCTTTTCTTCTGCCTTGTTCTGAGTCTTTCGTTTTAACGCAGGGAACCAAAAAGGTACTTGTTTGACTTATAGTTTACTTATGTGCTATGTCTCATATTTGGGATTGTGTATGTGTTTCTCAAGGACAGGAGCTCATATTTCTTGCTTCTCCCATTGTGACTTACAGAGTAAGTACTCTAGAAAAACTGGCCAGTAAGGGGATTTGATAGTTACCATCTTCCTGGCAAGAAATCCCCCCTCCACCCCTCCAGGAATCCAGCTGAGTCATTCAGGGTGTCAGCCAGACAGAGATTTCCTGCCTGCGATAGGACAGACCATCTGCATCCCACTTGAGGCAGAGGAGAAAGGAAGCCAAAAGACAGATCACACCAATTTCTTCAGCTGTATAATGAACAGGATGATTCTAGACAATATCAAAATTTCTTCAGACCCTAATAGTTTGTGACCCTGTTAGCAAACCCACTGTAATTCTTTGGTCCCTTTAGTGAGGAGTTCGTTAAAGACAGTGCCCATCTGCACCTGTGTTTCCTCAGGCCATGCCCATGCTCAGTGATACTGGTAGAAGAGAGACTGTAGTCTGCGTGCTGATTTTTCCATTAACTCTGTTTCCCGCTGTATTCGTTTCCCAGGTTTGCCATAACAAATAGCCATGGACTTGGTGGCTTAAAACAAATAAATTTATTCTGTCATAGTTTCGGAGGCCACAAAGTCTGAAATCAAGGTTTCAGCGGGGTTGGTTCCTTCTGGAAGCTCTGAGGGAAAACCGTCCCACGCCTCTGTCTTGGTTTCTGGGGGCTGCTGGTAATTCTCAGCATTCCCCGGCGTGTTGCTCCACCGCTCCAATCTCTGCCACCATCTTCCCATCACTGTCTTCTCTCTGTGTTGCCCTGTGTCCGCTCCTCTTCTGAGGACACCAAACATAGTATTTAGGGCCCACCTTAAATCCAGGTTGACTTAATCTCAAAATCCTTGGTTACATCTACAAAGACCCTATTTCTACATTCTGAGGTTCTGGGTAGGCTTGAATTTTTGGAGAACACTAGTTAACCCACTGTAACTGCCAAAATCAGTCAAACAAGAAACTTGATGAGGGCTGTAATTATGTATGTCTTGTTCGCTGCAGTATCCTCAATGCCTAATTGAAGGCATTGAATGTTTGTTAAATAAATTAATGAAAAAGGTTGAAATAGGGCCTAGATGGTAGGAACTCAATACATATGGCCAGCTACATTCAAGTTAAGATGTCATTCACGGGCTAATCTTCTAGAGTGCTTGCTTTTTATGAGTTTTCAACATATTTATATAAGTTCTATGCCTCGGTGGGTGGATGGAAATGCAATCCATTAGTGAAAATTGTATTACTACGTAGTCTACTTTAAAAAAATTAATTTTTATATTAATTCTTTACTTTTGCTTTGTCTTGTCTTTCTTTTTCTTCTGTTTTCTTCCTATTTTCTGTTGGAATTGTTCACTATTACGAGCTACAAGCCCTCTGTTTTCTTCTCAATTCTCTTTCTTTTTTATGTCTTTTCTCTTTTTTCAAATCCTCATATTCTGCTTTCAAAAGGTATGGGTCTGGAATGTAAAAAATGCATATTTTTTATATAAATATATATTTCAGTATATTCAACAAAGGTATATTTCAATAAAACTTAGATGAAAGGGATCCCAAGGGTTCAGGTAGCTTAATCTGGAAAAAGAGAATGATGCTTAGTGATTTTTTTTACCCTTTCCCTGAAGGAAGGAGACACAGCTTATTTTGTATTTTAAATCAGCCATAAGAGGAAAGGAATTCCATGTTTTCCAGCATATAGTCTTTTAAGGTATTACGTCTGCATCTCTTCTAACTAATAAACGAAGACATAATGAGGGAGGCGACATTATACATAATAAGCTGCCTGCCATCCAACTAAGAAATCCTTTCTCACGCTATTTCCTGCGGAGTGAGATTGTACGGATGCCTGCAAATATCTAAACTTGCTGCACTGTTTGAACATCCCTATTACCTTGCTGAGCCTCAGATCTAAGTTCTTTGATTTGTTCTCTCAAGCTCCTTAAAGCTTCTTCTATGCCAGTTTGGATAGTATTTAGGAATCTTGATGAATATGCTCATTATCTAATACAAAGTGACATAAAACCCTCCTGCCACGAACTCTGCCACATAACCATACCCTGCTGAACTCCCTCGATTCATTCGGTACTAGATTAATAGCATTTATGTTATTCAAAGATCTCAGTTGACCTTGATCTTCTAGAAACTCCCTCCTTTTTATCTCTGTTCCATACTGGGGAGGTTTTGTCCCACATGAACAATGGTCCTTTTGTACATCAAAGCACATGCCTCCCTTCCCCAACATCCAAGTTTTAATTTTCCTTGCATGCATAATATGTATCTCTCTTCTGTTCAATGTCTGTTACTTCTTACCTATGTTTAATTGATGGATAATAGAATTTTCTATCTATTTTGCAAAAGAAAAGTACTTAAAAATTAACCTTTTAGTATCTGAACAACAACAAAAAGACTGCAGCTTTGTGAATGAAAAAGTTCACAAAAATAATTTTTCTTCTGTTTTTCAAATTTATGAAATACAGATCAAGCAAAGATCCAGTCTCATATCTCCATTTATTCAGCATCTTTCAAATAACAGTATTTATTTGTCTTGGAAAATAAAAGAGTTTTAACCACCCTGACATATCCCTATTTGGGGTGAGTATTTAATATACATCTCCATGTATTTTGTATGTATGTGTATATATTAAATATATGTGTATATATGTAAACACACACACGATCTTTCAATGAGTAATGATACAGACCCTGGGTAAAAGTTTGTCAGCAATAATTGAGAGTTTAATTCACTGAGTCAATTCTGCCATTCCTTTTAGGAAAGTTCTTTGAAAAGCACTTATCAAAAGCAAACAAACACGTGAACATTTCTTGATTGGATTATTTGTTCTTTGGGTGTTGAGTTTGATAAGTTCTTTATAGATTTTGGATACTAACCCTTTATCTGATATGTCATTTGCAAAGAACAAATAATCCAATCAAGAAATGGGCAGAAGACATGAACAGACATTTTTCCAAAGAAGACATCCAAATGGCCAACAGACACATGAAAAAGTGCTCAACATCGCTCGGCATCAAGGAAATCCAAATCAAAACCTCCATGAGATACCACCTCACACCAGTCAGAATGGCTAAAATTAACAAGTCAGGAAACGACAGATGTTGGCGGGGATGCGGAGAAAGGGGAACCCTCCTCCACTGTTGGTGGGAATGCAAGCTGGTGCAACCCCTCTGGAAAACAGTATGGAGGTTCCTCAAACAGTTGAAAATAGAGCTACCATACGATCCAGCAATTGCACTACTGGGTATTTACCACAAAGATACAAATGTAGGGATCCGAAGGGGTACATGCACCCCAATGTTTATAGCAGCAATGTCCACAATAGCCAAACTGTGGAAAGAGCCAAGATGTCCATCGACAGATGAATGGATAAAGAAGATGTGGTATATATACACAATGGAATATTATGCAGCCATCAAAAGGAATGAGATCTTGCCATTTGCAATGACGTGGATGGAACTGGAGGGTGTTATGCTGAGTGAAATAAGTCAATCAGAGAAAGACATGTATCATACGACCTCACTGATATGAGGAATTCTTAATCTCAGGAAACAAACTGAGGGTTGCCTGAGTGGTGGGGGGTGGGAGGGATGGGGTGGCTGGGTGATAGACATTGGGGAGGGTATGTGCTATGGTGAGCGCTGTGAATTGTGCAAGACTGTTGAATCACAGATCTGTACTTCTGAAACAAATAATGCAACATATGTTAAGAAAAAAGAAAAAGAAGAAGATAGCAGGAGGGAAAGAATGAAGGGGAGTAAGTCAGAGGGGGAGACGAACCATGAGAGACAATGGACTCTGAAAAACAAACTGAGGGTTCTAGAGGGGAGGAGGGTAGGGGGATGGGTTAGCCTGGTGATGGGTATTAAAGAGGGCACATTCTGCACGGAGCACTGGGTGTTATGCACAAACAATGAATCATGGAACACTACATCAAAACCTAATGATGTAATATATGGTGATTAACATAACAATAAAAAATAAAAAAACACGTGAACAAAACAGAAAACAATCTAATAACAAAAACCTCATAACTTAGAAATTACTCTGTACCATACATCTTCCCTCCTCTCAATAAAGCATCTTAATTATAAAGTACCCCCTTCAATTAACTTATTTTTTTTGTAATCAATGAATACTTACCTGGTAATTAGTCATCTGTGTAAAATATTTACAACTTTGTTGTCCACCAATTACTCTAGTAGGTGAATAATATCTTTTAAAGCCTTCTTTCATGGAGTCCAATTCAGAGTGTTCAAACAGTCTCTTGTTTTTACTTCAGGATTCAAATTTTGATTTATTTATTTGATGTATTTATTGTTCTGGTATATTGCTTCCCTGTGAGGAGATATTCCACAACTATTTGTGATAGGAAAATGTGTAATGAAAATTATCTACCATCCTTAAAATGTTTTTCCACATTCTCAAACTTCAGTTTGAACAAATAGCACCTGGAGAGCTTTTTTTTTTTTAAACATGCAGACTCCTGGGCTCCATTTTGAGAAATGCTGACTTAGTAGATGTGGGGGTTTGGGGGAGGGTCAGGGGCCAAGCCCACATTTTAAAAAATCAGCTCTGTTGATCCTAAAGTGCTTGGCTACAGATTGTACTTTGAGAAACATTTTTCTAAACTATTAGGGAGCAAAGAGCTTAGTTCCATTGCTAGGGAGCTAGAGTCTGAAGGCTTGAAGGGTGCAGTGGAATTGTATTCTGGAATGCTAATTGTGTACCTGACATACAACACAGATGCACAAAATATATAAACTCTGGTGGAAGAAATACTTGGTAGGTCTGGCTCTTAATACCTTGCCAAAAGTAGGAAGGGGAAGCCCTTACAGAAATTGGTGTATCGGGTAATGTGGAATGAGGAGGGTTGTTGGAGGTGCAAGTGGTAGGACATTTTCTTCTTGACCTCTGTTGGGCTTATTTGAAATGAACTGGGGCCCCTGATTACTCATGCAAAAGGCCAGGACAGGCTAAAACTGCTCCATGGGAATAAAATTACTCACCAGCCCATCTATACTTGTTTTTGTTTTTTAAGTCTCCCCATAATCGTACCATAGGGATACTTTGGAAATGAAGTGATTCAATCGTTAGACAGTTTTTAACTCCTTCAGGATAAAATGCTCATTTCCCCAAATGAATAAGTGTAGGCTATTCATAGTCCAGATTAACATAATTAGTGTAGGGCCTACCTTAAAATTAGGTCATACAGTTAATTGTTTTTATCTACATTTGGCTTTGGTTAATTACACGAGCTAATACACGTGAAAGTGCCTGGCACGGAATCTGGCATGTGTTAAGTACTTAGATCCAATTGCTTAGTTAGCATCTTCTCTTGGATAGCTTGCAGCCACCTCAAACTCAATATTAGCTGATTAAACCATCTACTGTGTCTCCTCTCTGAATGTTCCCTACACCAACCAGTCACTTAAGCCAGAAAACGTTGCTTTATCCTTGATTTCCTTCTCCCCTCCAAGTCTTATTGATTTGACTTCCTACATATTCCCTAATTCATTCATTGCTCAGTGAACCAGTCATGGCCTTTAAGAAGCTTCTGGGCAGGTTGTGTAGGATGGCCCTCAGGTCCAAAGACCTTAATACATACAAGAAACACAGAAGTTCAGTGTGCAAGGGGAAGGAGGCCACAACACAAAGTGCCCTTTTAGCCACGTTAAAAGTTTTTGAAATTTCATTCTAAGAACAATGGGAAAAGTTTGAAGAGTTTCAAGCATGGGGGTGATGTGATCAGATTTGAGTTGTTTTTTTTTTAATATTTTATTTATTTATTTCAGAGAGAGAATGAGAGATAGAAAGCACGAGAGGGAAGAGGGTCAGAGGGAGAAGCAGACTCCCTGCTGAGCAGGAAGCCCGATGTGGGACTCAATCCCCGGACTCCAGGACCATGACCTGAGCCAAAGGCGCTTAACCAACTGAGCCACCCAGGTGCCCTGTTGTTGTTTTTTTTTAATATTGTATTTATTTAAGAGAGAGAGCATGAGCACGGGGGGGGGGGAGGGGCAGAAGCAGGCTCCCCACTGAGCAGGGAGCCTGATGCAGGGCTTGATCCCAGGACCCTGGGAACATGACCTGAGCTGAAGGCAGATGCTCAGCTGACTGAGCCACCCAGGCACCTCCAGATTTGAGTTTTACAAAGATTGCTCCCTTCCATCTCTCAGACTCTGTGACCACGGAAGACTGGAGTCTCTCCTCAGGAGTATTACATCCAGTCCCTTTAACCCCTTCCTTGTCCCCTCAAATGCATGCTCTGCATTGCAACAAAGCAAACCCCACACACAAACCCCTAGGGATCTGATTATATCATTTTCCTGTTTCAAGTCTTTTAATGGTTTCCCAATGCCCTTAGGATAAAATCCAAATTCCTTGACAGGGCTTCCATGGCTTATGAGCAATATTTACCTTCCCAGGCTCTTCTCTCAACCACTTTCCCTCATACATTCCAGCTACACTGAACATCTTTCAGTTATTCTAACGAACCATGCTCCCTCTCACCCAGACCTTCCAGTTCTCCATGCCTGGGCACCAGTCCTGCCCAGCTCTGTTTGGACTGGTGAATTCTTTAAGCTTTATTCTTACAGCCTTTGACTCTGGGGAATACCCTGCTAACGATCGCCATCTTTCCCAGTAACATTTATCACATGTTTTCCTGCTAGACGGGGGCTCCACCAGCATCTGTCCTCGTCATTACTTCGACCACAGATCCTCCCACAGCCCCTGCCCCTGGGAGGCTCTCAATGACACCCTCCTGCAGAATGAATGAAGGAGCAGTACCTATCAGCTTCTTTCCCTTTGTCATTTATATCGTGTCTTCCTTCTAAAGAGTTCATTGGAAAAAGGACTATCCCGATAGTAGCATACCTGTTTTGAGTTTGGATGACACATTTTAGTCCTATTACAGTGCTGGGAATAAAAATAACCATGTTAAATTTTAAACAGGAATGTGAAATCTGATCTTAGGGAAACAAGGAAAGGCCTAAGGGGAATTTTTTCCTATTCTAGATGGGGGATGCTAAATAATTGTTAAATATAATCAGTATATTCAGTTGCTTAGGGTTTTCACTTATTTCTCTCACAATCATAATTAATATTTGAAAAATGCTTTATATTTTATGAAGTGCTTTTCATACACATGATCTCATTATGCTAACAATGCTATATTATCATTACCTGCCTTATAAAGGAGAAAATCAAGGTCTACCTACGGTGCAAAGTGACTCCCCAGTGGTAAGTGGTAGGGCAGGACTTGAACCCATGTCCTGACCTCAAATCCAGTGTTCTTCTGCTATATCACATTCCTTCCCTAAATATCTGAAAGCAAAACCAAAATAGTTGGTTACTCCTGGGCATAGTTTGGTATGCATGATTATTTAATCCAGTAAAAGTTGAAAATAATTGGGAGGAAAAGAAAAACAATAGAGAACATGACTGTTTTGGCTGGGGATGGAACCCATTTCTGAAATATTCGCTTGTAGAAGGAGAAACAGCAGTGGGGCTGAAGTGCCACACCTGACCACCATTCTCCATTAAGGAAGTTTCCCACCCAAGCAGGATGATCCTGATGGAGGGAGGCCTCCAACTGCTGTCAGACTTGTCAATTTTTTTTAAAGACTTTTATTTATTTATTTGAGAGAGAGAGAAAGAGAGAGAGAGAGAATGAGAGGGGGGAGGGTCAGAGGGAGAAGCAGACCCCCCGCCGAGCAGGGAGCCTGATGTGGGACTCGATCCCAGGACTTCAGGATCATGACCTGAGCAGAAGGCAGTCGCGCAACCAACTGAGCCACCCAGGTGCCCCAGACTTGTCAAAATTTTTTAAATTTAATTTTATTATGTTATGTTAATCACCATACATTACATCATTAGGTTTTGATGTAGTGTTCCATGATTCATTGTTTGCGTATTACACCCAGTGCTCCATTCAATACGTGCCCTCCTTAATACCCATCACCAGGCTAACCCATCCCCCCATCCCCATCCCCTCTAGAACCCTCAGTTTGTTTTCAGAGTCCATCGTCTCTCATGGTTCGTCTCCCCCTCTGACTTCCCCCCCGCTTCATTTTTCCCTTCCTACTATCTTCTCTCTCTCTCTCTCTCTCTCTTTTTTAACATATAATGTGTTATATTTTTCAGAGGTACAGGTCTGTGATTCATCATTCTTACACAATCCACAGTGCTTACCATAGTATATACCTCCCCAGTGTCTATCACCCAGCCACCCCATCCCTCCCACCACCCCAAACCCTTAGTTTGTTTCCTGAGATTAAGAATTTCTCATATCAGTGAGGTCATATGATACTTGTCTTTCTCTGATTGACTTATTTCACTTAGCATAATACCCTCCAGTTCCATCCACATTGTTGCAAATAGCAAGATTTCGTTTTTGTTTTTGTTTTTGATGGCTGCATAATATTCCATTGTGTGTGTGTGTATATATATATATATATATATATATATATATATACCACAT
>NW_027397069.1:23070404-23469176 GCF_003265705.2 Callorhinus ursinus | reverse complement strand
TTATCCATTCAACTGTTGACAGACATCTAGTCACTTTCCATAGTTTGGCTATTGTGGACATTGCTGCTATTAACATTGGGGTTCACGTACCCCTTCAGATCACTACATTTGTATCTTTGGGGTAAATACCCAGTAGTGCAATTGCTGGGTCATAGGGTAGCTCTATTTTCAACTTTTTGAGGAACCTCCGTACTGTTTTCCAGAGTGGCTGCACCAGCTTGCATTCCTACCAACAGCGTAGGATGGTTCCCCTTTCTCCGCATCCTCGCCAACATCTGTTGTTTCCTGACTTGTTAATTTTAGCCATTCTGACTGGTGTGAGGTGGTATCTCATTGAGGTTTTGATTTGGATTTCCCTGATGCCAAGCGATTTTGAGCACTTTTTCATGTGTCTGTTGGCCATTTGGATGTCTTCTTTGGAAAAATGTCTGTTCATGTCTTCTGCCCATTTCTTGATTGGATTATTTTTCTTTGGGTGTTGAGTTTGATAAGTTCTTTATAGATTTTGGATGCTAGCCCTTTATCTGATATGTCATTTGCAAATATCTTCTCCCATTCTGCCGGTTGTCTTTTGGTTTTGTTGACTGTTTTCTTTGCTGTGCAAATCTTTTTATTTTGATGAAGTCCCAATAGTTCATTTTTGCCCTTGCTTTCCTTGCCTTTGGTGATGTTTCTAGGAAGAAGTTGCTGTGGCTGAGGTCAAAGAGGTTGCTGCCTGTGTTCTCCTCTAGGATTTTGAAGGACTCCTGTCTCACATTTAGGTCTTTCATCCATTTTGAGTTTATTTTTGTGTGGTGTAAGGAAATGGTCCAGTTTCATTCTTCTGTATGTGGCTGCCCAATTTTCCCATCACCATTTTTTGAAGAGACTGTCTTTTTTCCGTTGGACATTCTTTCCTGCTTTGTCAAAGATTAGTTGACCATAGAGTTGAGGGTCCATTTCTGGGCCCTCTATTCTGTTCCATTGATCTATGTGTCTGTTTTTGTGCCAGTACCGTACTGTCTTGATGATGAGAGCTTTGTAACGGAGCTTGAAGTCTGGAATTGCGATGCCACCAGCTTTGCTTTTCTTTTTCAACATTCCTCTGGCTATTCAGGGTCTTTTCTGGTTCCATACAGATTTTAAGATTATTTGTTCCATTTCTTTGAAAAAAGTTGATGGTATTTTGATAGGAATTGCATTAAAATGTAGATTGCTCTAGGTAGCATTGACATCTTCACAATATTTGTTCTTCAGACTTGTCAATTTTTAAGAGCCACTCAATCACCAGAGAAGACTGAGCGTCAGCTAGGTACTTAGAAAGTCTAAAGGGAAGATAGAAGGTAGAAGTAAAAAAAAAAAAAGAAGAAGAAGAAGAAGAAGAAAAGAAAAGAGATCATTCTTGCCCTGATGAAACTTCTCATCTATGGGGGAAACGCATAAACCTTCAAAACCTCTACCAGCATGATGAGAATAGTGATGACTGAATTAATAGCAGATGATTCAGTGAAGTGCCTAGGTCAGTGGTTCTCAACCTTGAGCTCTTCAAAAGTCCTTCTAAAGTTCTGCTGCCCAGACTGCAGCCCAAACTGATGAAACCAGAATCTCCAAAGATGGAACACAGGCAGCAGTACTTTCCAAAACCTGCCAGGTGATTCTAATATTCTTGCAAAGCAGAAGTGTGAGAAACACTGCCCAGAATACTCTTCTTTTACTGATTTTAATAGAAGTTAGCCCAGTCTTAGTTTTATGACCACTGATGTGGTGTTTTTGATTGTTTTGAGAAATGCTGAAGAATTCCTGAAATATTGAACCAGAAGTTCATTTAAATCTCCTTTAATTCAAGGAGCAGTAAGCAACACCTGCTGAAGCAGTCATGCAAGCTCACCACAGGTCACGGGAGTTTATCTGGTTTATCTCCTTTAAACTAATTGAATTCTCACAATCCTGAGGTTTCACTGTTAGCCTGTTTGAAAATGAATCAACTGAGGTTCAGATATTATCTGCCTGAAGTCATATAGCTGGTAAGGAATTGTAGAGACAGAATTTGAACTTGCTTGCCTAATTTTGTAGTCATCAGCCTCTAAACCATTCTATATATTCACTGGGGAGTGAAGAGATGCTATTAAAACAACAGCAAACCTCACTTCCAGAAAGTCTGGGCCTTGCTGTGGTTTACAGTTAGAGTACAGTAGACTCAGGTTATATTTCTATTACTGTCTTCAAAGTCTGAAAATTTAATTTTTAGGCCTCAGGTTTTAAAATTTAAAAATGGGGGAGAATGTTATTTACAAAGTTTATGGTTTGTTTTTTTTCCCCCATACATACACGTCCTTGTTGCAAATCCAAAGAGTTCAAAGGGGTATTTTGAAAAAAGTAAATCTCCTTTCAGCCCCATCCCCCAGCCACTGGATATTCCTCCAGAGACAGTGGTCTGGAGATTTTATTGTATTCCAAGGAGAATGAAATGACCGTGATTGATTTAGGCTCTTCAAGATTAATTTCCTGGGGTTGGGGAGAGGGTTAGAACAGTATGACCTAATAGCAAAATAGAAGTTGGGGAATGATCAGTGGATAGATAAGTAAGAGTGTTTGCCATGGTTTAGATGACTGACCACTTAAGCAATGCCACTTGATGGCAATTTCCAAACTTCTGCTACTATAAACAATGCTCCAGTGAAGAGCTTTACATAAATGTCATTTTGCACAAGCCCAAGTATTTACATTGGATAGATTCCTAGAGGTAGAATTTCTGGGTCATAAGTATGTGCACTTAAATTTGGTAGATACTGCCAATTGCTCTCCATGAAGGTTGGATTCATTTACACACCCATGAGCAGTGATAGAATTCCCAGTCCATTATGTATTTGCCATCATGGTACTTCACCAAACTTTTTGAACTTTGCCAGTCTGATGGGTGAAAAATGAAATTTCAGTATAGTTTTAATTAGCTTTTTAAAATTATTCTTCATTTGAAGATCTTTTTATATTTTTAAGAGACATTTGTATTTACTCTCGACTTGTCTGTTTCTAAATTTTGCTTACTTTTTATTGGTCTTTTCTTATTGATATCTGGAAGTTCCTAGTGTTAGCGAAATTACACATTTTTAAATATGAATTGCAAGTATTATTCCCAGTATTTAAATGTTGATTTGATCCCAAATGAGTTCCTTACCGTTCTAGATATGGTGTCTCAAAGCCTTTTCCACAAACCATTTTATATCACATCACATAATAAATATGTTTATCCAGCGTTTTTATTGCTCTACCTGTTATGAGTATGCAATCGACCCCAAGAAGACCACTTTTCTTATTTAGTATCCTATTTACCTATGTCTCACATCGCCCCCCCGCCCCAGCAACCACCAATCTGTTCTCTATATCTATGGGCTTGTTTGTTTTGTTTTTTTGTTTTGTTTGATTTGTTTGTTTTAGATTCCACTTATAAGAGAGATCACATGGTATTTGTTTTTCTCTGGCTGACTTTTTTCCCTTAGCATGATACTCTGGAGGTCCATCTGTGTTGTCCCAAATGGCAAGATTTAATTCTCTTTTATAGCTGAGGAATATTCCATTGTATATATTATATACATATTATGATTTCTTTATTCATTCATTCATTGGTGGACACTTAGGTTGCTTCCATATCTTGGCTATTATAAATAATGCTGCAATAAATGTGGATGTATATATCTTTTCTAATTAGTATTTTTGGTTTATTGGCATAAATACCCAGAAGCAGAATTGCTGGATCATATGGTAGATCTATTTTTAGTTTTTTAAGGAGCCTGTACAGAGTTTTCCAGAGTGGCTACTCCAGTTTACATTCCCACTGAAAGTGCACAAGGGGTCCCTTTTCTTCACATCCTTGCCGGCACTTGTTATTTCTTAGCTTTTTGATGATAGTTGTTCTGACAGGTGTGAGGTGGGTGATATCTCATTGTGGTTTTGATTTGCATTTCCTTGGTGATGAGTGAGGTTGAGCATCTTTTCATGCATCTCTTGGCCATCTGTATTCTTTTTGGAAAAATATCTATTCAGATCTTCTGCCCATTTTTAAATCAGATTGTTTTTTCTATTACATTATATAAATTCTCCGTATAGTTTGGCTATTAACCTCTTATCTGATATATGATTTACAAATATCTTCTCCCATTTACTGGGCTGCCTTTTCATTTTGTTGATGCTTTCCTTTGTTGTGCAGAAGCTCTTTAGTTTGATGTGGTCCCACTTGTTTATTTTTGCTTTTGTTTCTTTGCTTTTGGTGTCAGAGTCAGGAGGTCATCACCAAAATCTATGTCTAAGAGCTTACTGCCTATGTTTTCTTCTAAGAATTTGGTGGTTTCAGGTCTTATGTTCAAGTCTTTAATCCATTTTGAGTTAATTTTTGTATATGGTGTAAGGTAGTGGTACAGTTTCATTTTTCTGCATGTTGCAGTTCAGTTTCCCCAACACCATTTATTGAAGAGACTATTCCTTATTGTAAGCATGTATTGCAAACGTGATTCCCAGTTTGTGTTTGGCGTCTTGACTTGATTTATTATTCACACACACATTTATAATATTGTTACATCATCAAATTTAATTCTGGACTGCTTATCAATATTAGATTTTCCTGGTCAAAGATTATTTACATTTTTTCAATATTGTTTTCTTAATGTTCTTAACATTTTCTTTTCATGTTTAAATCTGACTGGGATTTCTTTTAATGGAAGTTTTGAAGTAAGGAATCCAAAATTTTTTCCCTAGATTGCAACCTGTTGGGACCAATAACTTCTATCGGACACTTTTCTCTCCATTGATTTGAAGTATCACTTTTAACAAATATTAAACCTTTTTACCTTTATTTCTGCAATTTTGATTCCATTCTGTTGGTCTATTTGTATGTTCATATGAGAGAACCATATTGTTTATAATAACTATAGCTTTATAATTGACCTGATATCAAGTAGGGCTAGGCTTCATTGACCATTGTTGTTTCAGAAATTTTGTAGTTATTTTTGCTGTCTTAGTTTTAAATTTTTATTTGCTTTTCTGTTTAGTTTATTTAGTTAAAATGTTCCATGTGTATGATTATTATAAGAAGCTACATTTATAAACTAACTTAGAAAAATCCCAATTGATATTTTGCCTTTCTATCAAAGGGTATGGTATATTCTTCTGCTCTCTTTTGGTCTGGTTTTTGTTTTTAAACTCAAGTTGTTTGATTCTCTTTTTCAGGACAAATTTGTCTTTAGACAATAGAAAAGAGTATACTTTGAATTTTTTCTTTTTTTGGTTTTTGGTTTTTAGATTTGGTCAATAGTTCCCTGAAGTCACTCATCAATTTTGTGACTGCCAACATACAGGGGGGAAAAAGCAGAGCAGGTAAATGAATCCTAGTGATGCCAAGTCTGTTTTTTGTCCTAAGAGACTGGGCCGAGAAACGTAAACTGAAATCGTCCTTGCCATTTCCCAACACTGTTTGGAAAATCCTGCTAACGAATCCTGGGGCGGTATTTCCAAGGATGAATATGGTCTGTTGTGGCCTTGGGACTCCAGTAGCAAGGCCACACCACCCACTTCAGGTAACACTGTGGCAATCAGCATCTTAATATTTCCTAACTGGTCTCACTCTCATGCCAACGTTCAAAAAGGACAACCTAAACAAATATTTATTTACTGGTTTAAATCTTGTCTTCAATTCTGCAAACGAAACCTGAAGCTCCCCGAGTAATGAAAACATCTTTATCACATGTTGGGCATGTGCCGTAATCCCTTGTGTCATTGTTTTGGGAAGTACAGAGATTATGGCCAAATAGTCCTTTCAATTTGTAAGGAACCACTGGGCAAATCTTAAGAAACAGTTCTGACTTTTCTGCGTGCTCTGACTTGCCATGAAGTGAAGGACTTCTCACAGTTAACCAAACTTTCTGGATTCCTCACTGCTTTAAGTTTTAAAACTGCCTGTTTCTCAGAGATGTACTCCTCTTACTTGCAACCGTCCCCATTGGCAACACGTATGCCAACCCCTGTGTTCTAGGGATCAAGCATTTTTTCTTTCTTCTCTTACATTTATGTTTAATTGATTGTACATTGGGGATGAATGGACAATTTGAGTTTAGTGGTCCATTAGCTTTATTAATGTGTGCAGATATTTAATTTGGGGAAAACATCCTGAAATGTATTTGCTACATTTTTATTTCTTGCTGTGTGTCTGCACGGAATCCAATCAGTTCCCATGGTAGCAGCAGAGGTCAACATGAATTTCACGACCAGATGAAAGGGGGACTCTGGCTGCTCTTAATTTATTTGATGCTTCATGATTATGGGAACTCACTCCACTATCTGTCCATTAATTTGGCCAGCTCTAAGTGTTTTTCTTGTTGTTTGTTTTGATTTGACTGGTTTTGTTTCTAGTCCTCTGGAAAGAATCAGAGAGAAGGAGTGACTGTTGTGGTGACTTGGTCCCAAGCCCAAAATCAAACAGGGTTGTGGGACAAAGAGGGACTAGAGGCTGGTGCTATGTTTAGCTGGTGTGTTCAGGGAAAGGCAGAATATCTGAGCAGAGACACGGACACTTGAGGGAGCTAGTCACATGTAGATCTAGGAAGAAGGTTCCCAGGGGTAGTATATTCAAAGGAAAGGATGAAGGCCAGTGTATCTGGAGCCAGAGGAACAAAGGTGAGAGGCCCGGGAGGTGAGGTTAGAGCAGGTGTGGTGTGCAGTGTCTGACCTGGCTCCCAAGGACACTCACTTCCTAGTGTTCACACCCTTGTGCAATGCCCTCCCCTTGTGTGTGGGCCGGACTTAGTGACTCACTTCTAACAAATAGCATATGGCGGAAGTGATGGAATATCCCTTCGGAGACAAGGTTGTAAAAACCTGTGACCTCCTTCTCTCTCCCCTTTTCTCTGCCTGTTTTTCTGACTCACTCCCTCTGTTGAAACAAATCACAAAGTTTTGAGCTGCTCCAAAGAGAGACCCATGTGATAAGGAACTAGGGGTGGGCATTTGGCCTATAATCAGTAAAGAACTGAGTTCCTCAGACCAACAGGCCATGATAAACTGAACACTGTTAACAAGCACGTGAATGAGCTTGGAAGAGGATCCTCTCCAATTGAGTGTTGAGATGACTTGCAGCCCTTTCCATCACTTTGAATGCTGCTTGGAAGAGCCCTGAAGCAGAGGACCCAGATGAGCTATACTTGGGTTCTTTACCTACGGAAACTGCCAGGTAGTAAATATTGTTTCAAGCCACTGAGTTTTGGGTAATGTGTAACTCAGCAATAGATAAATAATACAGGTGGGTAGGGCCAGATCACATAGAGATTTGTAGGCCATGGGAAGGAGTTTGGATTCTCTTTCACTGCAGTGCAGGGAAGGCCATAATCACTTCTAAAAAGATTACTCTGACTGCTGTGTGGGGAATGGAAAGCACAGGGACAAGAGCACAAGCAGGAAAACCAAGTAGGACGCTCTCAGGGAAATATAAATGGTAACGGTCAGAGTTAAGATATATTTGTGCATGATGCGGATATGTCTTGCTGGGGGTTGTGTATAGGAGATAAGAGAAACAGGAATTACAGATGACTCGTACATTTTGGCTTGATCGGCTGGGTAGATGAAGGTACTAGTTGCTGAGATGAGGAAGATTAGGGGAAGAGTGGATTTGGGGTGGAATTAGAAATATTTATGTTGACGATAGTAAGTCTATGTGGAGATGTAAATGGGGAAATGTCAGGGGTTTCGATGGGTCCATGTATGTCTGGAGGATAGGTGGGGAAGGTCTCTGGGGGAATCTATTTACATGAGGGCTCTGAATCCTCTTGAGAAAGAAATACCCTAAGAGAAGTCAAGATGCTCTCATTTGGTTGACAGAAAACAGGCCAGAGTTAGAGAGGGCTGGTGATCCTGTATATAGCATCTTCTCCTCTGACTTAGTCCACATTTTCTAGGGTAAAGGGAATACAGTAACAGCCTCCATAAACATGAAAATAAACACTTTCCCTAAATCTCCATTGATTCATTCATCACCTCTGGTGCCAACAGTTCTGGAAAATGAGATAGCAGACTCAGCACAGAGATCGACACTGATAATATGAGAAAGCCTTGACTTGGAGGTTGATGAGTCTTAGTAATATGTCAGCATCCTTGTCAACCACTGGTGATGGCCACTTCTGTGAACTATAGTGAGGCTGCTGCCATTTTTGGCTTCGGCAGTGATCGGAATTATCACTACAGAATAGAAGAGAAAGAGAATGGTAAATATCAAACTATAGCCAAGAAAGCCCATCTTGGGGACTTTTTTCTTGTTGAGAAATTTGAAATGGGTTGCAATCTCTCAACTGGGATGGATTTGGAGAATACTGTTATCATGACCGTATTTTTATCTCCATGATATGTTCTTTGGAAAATAGGAGTTACAAGAGTGATTTAAAAAGGACTTCTGTATTTGTTGGAAAACTCTTGTCAAGAACATTAGCTAGTGAGCCACACAGCGTACATATATAAAATCCTAGATAATATTAATTATATTTACTATTTAGTCAAGAAATTGATGTGCTTCCACTTTTATGTTCAAAGGACTGACATAGGTGATTGTGTTTCCTGTGTTAGTCCTGTCTCTCAGGACGATCACAGATAAATTTTAGTCTCACATATGTTTTTGGAATATTTGCTTTCTTCTCAGGTCTAGTTTGTATTTTTTAAATTCATTTCTTAATCTTATTAAGATGTTATGAAGTCTTTTTCTGTGAGTTCTTTCAACTTTTTTTTTTTCTTTTGAGAAAGATGAGGGACTTAAGGAAAACATTTTAAGGTAACACAATGTTGTATTATAAGTGTCCTAAGTGTTTTCTATACTGCGCAATATGGCTCAAGGATTTTTCCATATGGCACCAACCCTTTAATTTTAAATACTTCTCATTTCTAAATAGGAAAAGTAAATCCAACTGGTTAGATTAAGCTCTTCTTTGTCTTTTGCCATTTTTTTCAAACATGAATGTTTGGGACACTGGGCTTTTTGAGAGCTGAATGTTCTTAGACAAATTATGTAGCCTAAGCAAGGTTAGAGATTTTTTGGAATGAATGAGAAAGTTGTTGACTGAGTAGAAAGAGTTGAAAGGAAGTTCTGAACTAGAAATATTATCACATGAATTCCAAATATTGCTTTAATATACCTAGAGTAAAAAATATTAATGTGATATTGAGATCTTTTCTTCCCCCAAACCATTCTTTTCTTTTAAAAGAAAAGTACATGGCATAGTATATGCCATTGTTTTTCCCAAATACAGTATTTATTACTTCTCATATGATTTAGAAATTAATAACCAATAAACTTGATGGCATAGAAACAGATTAATATTTCTTGAAATTTCAGATACGATATGGTAAAATTACTCAATATGTAGTAGGAGGGATATACAGTGTCTTATGTCACTATTTAAAAACATTTACACACTCTTACCTACTATTCTTGTGTTGAAAATTCATTAATATTATATATAATTCATTTAGGACAACTGATAGGACTAAAAGAACCTGGAAAGTGCTACTCTTGTTAAAATTAAATGATACTCAGGGATCTCTTCCTGTTTGGTACCTTAGACCCAACCTTGTAGCTTAACCAGGGTGAGTTAGTTACTGCCCCAAAATGTTCCAGTGGGTTTATGTACTGCCTGAAAATCAAGAGTTGGTCATATATTCAAATGGCCTCCGGAATCATGCCAACCTAAAAGATTTTTTTATCTCTTTCACACATGGGGTAATCTATTCCTTGTTGATTTTGTACTTGTTGCATTTGTTGGTTTTGCTTTAGACTCAGAGAGCCATTTATTTTCCTTATTTAGAAAATCTCAGAGGACAATCTCACTACAGTTCCTACGTAATTGTTTCAATAATTTCCACAGTATGAATAATTAGCTGAGAATACCCTTTTTTTTTTCTTTTTCTAAGTCAATTTTCAGACTGAACTAATAACTTTTCTTTTTCCAGGTTACTAAATCCCAGACAGACAAGACTGCATTATATTAACCTGTTTACTTAATACCAGAAAGTTCCTGATCTATGTTTCTAGTTTGTATTTGTAATGAATAGCTAAATATAGGATTATTGGATAAATGAATTAATGAGTAAAAGAAACAATCTCCCTTCCAACTGATCCTTTCAGATCTGGTTCTTCCTCTCCATCCATTACAAATTAGAAGTTCACTGACTTATTCAGGAATATTTCCCCCACAGTCTGAAGCATAGTTGACCAATGGCATATGCTAACTTAAATGTGACTTTCATGTTTTATAACCAAATCACAACCCTACGGACTTAGAGTAGAAGATCTGTTGGGAGCATTCTGTCTCTGGCCAGCTACCTATACATGCAAAAAATGTGCAAAGTGATCTGGGATATGTTTTGTACTGAATCTTGCCTTGCATAAATTTAGTCTAAACTTGATAGGTTTCTTTGTAATGTTGCTATGTAAAATAGTAACATAGTATAAGCCACATAAGGTCACAAATGTCCTCAATTACACAGGCATTAAACATTTTCCCCCCCCTGGGGCTTGAACTCATGACTCTGAGATTGAGACTTGAGCCAGACCAGGAGTTGGATGCTTAACCTGGGCGCCCCATAGACAGACATTAAACATTTAAAGATAACTTTTAAGGACTAGTATCATTTTGTGGTGTCTTTAATCTTGATGTTATAAAAACTGCACTGTACATATACAATATATGTATATCCACAAAAATGTTATATCAGTTTCACTTGAGATGGAATTCTCTTGAAAACCAATAACTGGTATTCTTTTGGAATACTATTTTTGTTATGATTAGAAAGTTATATGTTCTGCTCAGATTCATAACCAAATTTAAGAAGGCTTGAATGTTTCCTGAAAGTAAACCTGAGTCACAAACCTATATCATGATCTACTCTGTTTTAGAATATGTTCTATCTTAGAGCAAAGCCCAATAATCTATCAAGAGTTTTCAACTTGATTTCTAGAATGCATTTCTGGAATGACTTCTAGAATGCTCTTTGTTTTTCAAATGAGAGGTTTTATAAATGATCAGGTCAACTGACCATTTCAACAGATGGAAAGAAATCATGGTTGCTAAATGAGCGGGTGTTTTTGTTTTGTTTTAAGTAATTTCTACACCCAGCGTGGGGCTTGAACTTACAACCCCAAGATCAAGAGTCACATGCTCCACTGACCGAGGCAGCCAGGTGCCCCTGCCAACTGAGAAGTTTTTAAAGATGAAATGAGCTTCTTATTTACTGAGTCACCGGTGTGATGGACTCCAGGGATCAGTTTCAGTATTTTTGAAGGCTTTAGTGACTTGGGAGATGGCTGTGTTCACCAAAGCAAAATTTGAAAAATTTGCGGTAAAATATACATTTCAGAGTTCATTGGCCATCTGAATGAAATCTGTTAATATGTTAACATCAAAAGCTCTAATTTCGGGCACCTGGGTGGCTCAGATGGTTAAGCATCTGCCTTCGGCTCAGGTCATGATCCCAGGGTCCTGGGATGGAGTCCAGCATTGGGCTCTTTGCTCAGCAGGGAGTCTGCTTCTCCCTCTCCCTCTGCCTCTCCCCCTGCTTGTTCTCTCTCTGCCTCTCTTGCGAATTTTAGACTTAGTAGGCTTAGGAGCCTACTAAGTTCTAAAATTCAATGATTTTAAATATCATATGGCTGTCATTGCAATCTTAAAGTTTATAAGATACAGTAGATGCTTGATATTTGGAAGGGTTATGTTCTATGATCTTCATGAATTCCCTGATTCTAGGATTTGGAAATATGTCATGTTTCCTAAGTATGTCTTCATGACACAAGTTAACCATCTCTTCAATATTAGCTGAAGTTTTACATCTCACTTAATGGACATTAAAAAAATTTGAGTGTGCATGATGAGAGAGAGAAAAAGAAAGATTCATTCTTATGGGAGTGTTGGGGGTATTTTCCAGATCTGAAATCTGGCCTTGCATCATTATGATCTTGGAAATTGAAAAAAGGATAGCTGCTCAGGCTTTATCTCTGATCCACGGATTCAGAATCTGCCTGACGAGTAGCTAAGTACCCAGATAGCTATAGTTTTAAAAAGCTATGATTCTTTTTTTTTTTTTAAAGATTTTATTTATTTGACAGAGAGAGACACAGCGAGAGAGGGAACATAAGCAGGGGGAGTGGGAGAGGGAGAAGCAGGCTTGCCGTGGAGCAGGGAGCCCCATGCGGGGCTCGATCCCAGGACCCTGAGATCATGACCTGAGCTGAAGGCAGACACTTAACGACTGAGCCACCCAGGTGCCCCAAAAGCTATGATTCTGATACATAGCTAGATTTAGGAAATACACATAGGTCTAGCTAAATGATTCACTTGAAACTCCCAGCTGCATCATTTTGTCCCTTTGGAAGAATACATGTCGCAGTTTTGAGTTATTCTAAAAGAGTTTATACCTCAAGTATTTAATCCTTGAATGGCAAAGTTCTATATTCAGGATTTACCTTGGGGAGGTGGTAATAATCCGGTATTCTGTTTGGGCTACCTCACATCTTTAGGGATGTTAAGTTTTGGGCTTCTTGCTTTACAAGAGGAACACTGACCACATGAAATTGAAATCTATCACATTGATTCCATGCTAATTTATTTTAGGGAAAACTTGTAGTGAGTTTGGGTGACAGGGTTAGAGAGATCCTTGAAAAGCAGCATGATTCTTATATTATCACTCTAGATTTATCAAGAATTAAATGACTCTCAATTTTTATGGGTAAATATATACAGTATACATTTTTATTCCTGATCTAATTTTATATTTTTTTATGTACGGTCAGCTGACTTTTACATTACTGATCCAATATCTATGCCTTTTTTTTTTTTTTTTTTTGGTATTATCTGCTTTCACATTACAGTAGAAATTACCCCAATAACTAAGGATATAAATACAGTAAAAAAGGGTTGGGGGCCCCTAGGTGGCTTAGTCACTTAAGTATCCTACTCTTGATTTAGGCTTAGGTCATGATCTCGGGGTGGTGAGATCCAGCTTCATCAGGCTTCATGCTCGGGGAGTCTGCCGAAGATTCTCTCTACCTCTACATCTGCCCCCCTGCCCTGCTCAAATAAATAAATAAATAAATCTTTAAAAAAAAAAAAGAGGGTTGATTTATCACTCTAAAAAACAAATACTTAATAAGATTTGAAAAGTTTGTTTACTTTTTTTGAGGTAAGCGCTAATTTCAAATAGCATTGTGAAATGGAATTATATTATGAAAAAAGGCATTTGTTTGTGCCAGCCTAGCATCTAAAAGAATGCCCAGCACATAGGAGAGGCTTAGTAATAACTGATGGGGTAATTTAATATGTTTGAATTGAGTTTTGATAATGAACACTAATTTGAAAGTTTTTTAAATTTCATTTGTGTTCACTCAAATTTTTTTGATGATTTACCTGAATGCTAGGGGTATATCTGGCTTCGCGGATTTCAGAGACTAAAATAATGTTGTTAGGTCTACTGTCCCCACTCTGCTTCTCTCTCCTGGTTGGCCACATTTTTCCTATTTCAGATGCATTTCCTCCACGTAGTGAGAAGAGGAAGTCATGGCCACAGGCTACTTTAAGTTAGTGACCCCAGAGGGAAGAGGGGGTTCCTTCCTTCACAGCATCCATATATAATGTCCCCAGAGACGCACTCTTATTGATCTGGCTTGAGTCACATGCCTGTCCTTGGACCAAGCACCATGTCCAAGTAGATGCACTGCTGCTAGCCAAAGCTCTGTGATTAAGGGAAGGTGTGACATCTGTGAGTAATCAATTGTGATTACCAGGTGGGACCACACAGAGTGGGGAGCAGTGGGAGAGCAGTAGTTCCCCAAAAGAAGTAGTGGTGTTGCTATAAGAATGTTGGAAATGAGACTAGACAGACAAAATCAATAGGTATCTGCCCCCCAGCTTCCCATCTGCCAGGGTCTGAGCTAGTCGGTGGTCTCTCGCTCTGACTGCACTTAGTGAAGAAGAGAAGATTCTATAAGCTGACAAATAGCAATCCAAAGGGGAGCGTTCTAGCAGGGGAGGTCCAGAGTGCCATGGCCCAGAGAACACCACTCCACATGGGGGAAACTAGAATGTCTTCTCAGCATAAAGAGTTGGCAGTGAGCGTGTGGGGGGCACACAATAAATATTCGTGGGGTGAATAAATAAAAGAATGTTGAACTAGGATTTGAGGCCAAGTAATCAGCTTGTCCAAAGGCAGAAGGTCTGTTGTATTTGGGGAATGGCGAGAAAGTCATTGTATCTGGCCTTTTAAATGAGAGGCATTTGGAAGAGAAGGTGGTGAGAAGAGCTGAGTCTTGAGAACGTATAAGGCCATTCATTTATTCAACAGATATTTTTTGAGTACCAATACATACCAGGAACACATCATAAAAAAATTAATAAATATATCATAGATTGAAAACAATTGAATTATATTTGGAATGTGATGAGGAATGATGTGATCGGATTTGAGGTTTAGAAAGATGATTTAGGCAGCCATGTATAAATGTCTCTTACCAAGGAAAGGTAAACTATTTGTTCATTTTTTCACTTACTCTTATCATTTATTTACTCAACTCTAGCATTCCCATTTCTCAAGTCTTTTGATTTCTTCATTAGTAACCATGATAGCTCTGGCATTTCTATTCATTTAGTAAGAGCCATGTATTAGTGCTGTCTCCCTGGAACCTTGCTGGTGTGTTGAATTCTGTATCACAGAAGAGTGCTGCCGTAGCAGAGATGCTTTCTAATCCAGGGTATGTTCTGCTCCCATTGAGCAGAGCAGTCGGAAAATGACTACTCAGAATTCAGTCCCATACTCTTCCAGTTCCTCCTGGTACATCTTGGGATCCTGCAGCAATATTAAGGCATAATCTCTTTGCTTTGTTCACAGACCCAATACTTGGGATTATATTTTGACTTAGCTTTATGGGTCTGGTGGCCAGGAGATGGGCACAGATCAAGAGTGGTGTGTGATTGTTAGGCAAAAGTCCTTTAATTTTTAAGAAAGGGAGGTCTGCCACTAGCCTTTAACAGGGAGGAGGGGCTAATTCTGCAGGTCCTCTGTGAGGAGTCAAGATTTTTTAATGTATCAACTCAACTATCCCCATCCCATATCTTAGGTTCCCATTACTTCCAAATCAGGGCCCTGACCTTGGAGTGGTGAACGGGTCAAGGTGGAAAATACCACCTTTCCTGGTGGTCTGCTACTCTTAAATTAAGTCCTGGGTCTAATCCTAAAATTTTCATACCTTCTGGTTGTAAAAGATAAGAGTCTTTTTTTTTTTTTTTTTTTTAAGAGGGAGAGAGAGAGAGAGCATGCCCTCACAAGCTTATGGAGGGGGAGGGAAGAGGGGCAGAGGGAGAGGGGTAGAGAGAATCTCAAGCAGGCTCCACCCCCAGCCTGAAGGCAGGATTTGATCTCAGGACCACAAGATCATGACCTGAGCCGTAATCAAGAGTCAGACCCTTAACTAACTGAGCCACCCTGGTGCCCAGAGTCTTTTTATATACTGCTTAAGGAAGCTCTTGGCTTGAATGCTTATATTTTAATTGGTGGTTAATCACTCTCAGCTGTTTATTGTCTTGCGGCAAAGCATCATTTGATCCCAGGAACATGCACCCAGCTGTCTGATACATTGTATCCGCTCACATCTAGGGGGAGTGAAGGAAGCCGGATTGGGCCCTGGAAACTACAATGCACTTACAACAAAGGCCTCAGCCAGTTTCAAGGCCTTTAAAAGCGTCTTTAATTGATCGGTCATCGGATGAGTGAATGGGGTGGTGATCTTTGGGTAAGGGGGTGATCTTCAGGGCAAGGCAATGACTGCAGATCGACACACGTGAGAACTGTTGGCCATCAACACACCCAGTAAATGGGAAGCGAGGGCTGCGGTTACAGGTTGGGATCTGGGCCAGTGCCCGGCACGTTTGCGAGGACCGAGGGAGTGGAGCGGTGAGTAGGTCCTCCTTTACTAGTTTGGTCTTTATCCTGGGGAAGGCTGTGAAGGAACTGCAAGTAGGAATTGCAAGTAGGCTGATAATCCCAACAATAAGAATTTTAAAGGTGGTGAAGAATGTGTCAGAAACGGTGTGGGGAAAAACTGCTGTTAGTCTTGAACAAAAACTGAGAGTGTTCAATGTTGGGTATGTTCTGTAAAATGGTCTTTTTTTTTTTTTTAAAGCTAGCTACAGCAAACACCTTTATTTAAAAATTTCCTGTAGGAAAAAAAGCCCCCTCCACCTTTTAAAGGAGTCTGATAATCTGTACACTCTAAATTTCTTTCCCTTTCGTCTGATAATCTGTACACTAAATTTTCCATGACTGAAAGGGTAGCTTTTGTAACGTGGTTTTTGAATACATGAGGCTTCATAGATAAACAAAGCCTTCTCAGTAATGGAAGAGACAACACACAGACACTAAGGAGTGTGGTGATTGTTCTTATAGAACTCGAGCTGATTCAGTATATCTCTAAAGACCCAATCCTTCGTGATTTTGAAGACTTTTGAGGGAGAAAGCATGAAGTCTGGATTACCAGTAACATTTCTTCCTTATGCAATGTTTGCTTTTACTAAGGCATTTCGTTACCTTTTTTTTTTTTTTAAAACAAACCAACTTTAACAAAGAACAGAAAGTCTTTATAGAATTTCACAGGTGATAAAAATAATCTGTATATTTATTTTTATATACGTTTTCTTATTGCTCACTTTTAAAGATGAAGCCACTGAGGATTTTAGAAATTAAGTGAATTGCCAGACGCCATGCTTCTGCCTTCTAGAGCTTGTACACTTTCGAAATACTACAAGACCTTGGATTTATTTACAACCTCTTGTAGCCTGATAACTGTGTAGAACATCTATAAATCAGAAGCAGAAGTGGGAGAAGGGCAGAGGACAGCGTGTATACCTTTCTGAAATGAATCCAATTATGTGGCCCGGAAGGAAGGAAGTCTCCTTTTGCCTTGGGCAGGGAAACACTTTGGACCCACCCTGGATGTAGGAACAGGGGAAAAGACCAAAGGGACGTGAGGAATTCAAGAGATTTACCTCAGGGTAGGGAAGTGAATCTGATGAAATGGCACCTGAAAACCACATTTGTTCTGGGAGCCTGAGACCAGGAAAGATGTGGACATTTTCTTGGAAAATGTTCAGACGAGAAATCAGGAAGATGACCTAGGGGGGTGGAGGGACAGGTAAAGGAATTAAATAGGTTCACCTGGGCTTAGAGACAGCAAAGCGAGGCCTTGTTAACCACCTGCAATTATTTGGATGTGTAAATATCAAGGAAGGTAAAGGGTGACTTAGGGGTGGAACAAAGAAGTGTAATTACCTGAAAATGAAGGCAATGAAAATAAACCTATGAAATAATTCGTGTTTACAAGAATGTTCACGGCAGGTCTATTACAAAACTTCTTGGTGTTAAAGGACCAAGTTACCTTAGATAAAAACTGCCGAACGTATTTTATGATAGGCCTTAAAAAATCTTGTTTTAATGCTGTAAATTGTTATCAAACCTGAATTCAAGTATTACAGGCCCCTCCCGTGCCATGCCCCCCAACCCCCAACAAACAAAATGCCACAGGATTGCACTAAGCAGATCACACCGTCCTTCATTTGGGTGCCAGGGACACCCCTAATTCCATTTATTCCTGACCCAAAGAGTGACCCAAAGTGACGAAGGCTCTGGGATGTTCTCTCTGTAGGAGAGAGGTTCAGTGACCTAAAGGGAGTGGCTGGCTCCCAGGGGACACCTGGGGAGGTGGTGCTGGGGCTGTGTTTTTTGTCAATGTGCCTTGAAGAAAGAACTATGCCCTTGTCAAACTCCTCCTGCCTCCTCGATGGTAATAACATTTAACCTTGACTTTCAGGTTCTGTCCTTGGCCCTTCATCTATTTTAAAGTGCAGTTTTTACCTCTTTGTGCATTATATGCTGCTTTTCGAAGATGGTTAGAAACTTCTCATAACTTGTGAATATTTGCTTTCCTTAAAGAACTTTGAGATGGTATATGGAATTCCTAGTATATACTTACTTTCGCCCCTACCCATGTAAGGGTTAATTTGAACTGGGGAGGAACTTCAGAGTCCAACAGTGATTCTCAAACTTTCTGTGGTGAAGGATGAGTTTCTTTTTCTTTTTCAAGGTCTTGTGGAGTGATACTTTCTGGAATACAGTAAAATTACCCATGAGGAAAAGAAATAAAAACTCTGAACTACAAAATACCCTAATTATTTTTAGATTTTGGTTGACAAGATTTACTTCGTAAATTGTTCTACTCTGTAAATTGTTAGAGGTCTCCAAATACACCCAGTTCTGTGCGCCACAGAAAAGTCTAGGGTTCTGCTCTTGACTCTGCTGTTTCCTGATCATGTTGCCTCTGGCAGCACGTTGACTCACCCAGAGCATGAGTTTTCTTGTTCCTGAAATGGATAGAGTAATTCCTGTTCTTTCTCTCTGGGCATGGTGAAAATCGTGGCAGGAAGGAAGGAAGGAAGCTTGGTTTGTAACTAGTGAGGTGCTAATTACATATTGTAGACCATATGGGTTGAAATGGTTCCTGTGTGACGTTCTTGAGAAAGTTTTCATTTGTTCTAGCAAAGAAGAGAGTTTTGCATTGAAGGATTGTCTTAAATTCCAAACTACTTTAATTTTGAATGTTTTTCTTCTAGGAACACTTTGTACATTTCCCTGGTCAGCAAAATCTAAGAGCCAGCGAACCTCTGGTATGGGTTTCAGGAAGTTATGTGTATCAAGAGAACTTGGGGCTTCTTCAAGCTGTGCACACTGGCCCCTTGCCCCAGATTCCAACCTATCTGCCTTCTCCTGGGGTGCAATATAATTTTTCAAAGTTTATACATTAGGTCTCCTGAGATTTTTGCAAATGTCTTATAGGTGCACATTAAGACAGGAAGAAAGATGTGGGTGGGGTTGTATAGGTTAATAAAAAACAAAACAAAACAAAAAAACCTCCCAGGACATTCTGGTATTTCATCCATTCAACCCTAGTTTGAGAACAATCACTCTCTATATCGTCTTAGTTTGTGAGGTTTACAAGTAGATTTCAGGGACTAGGAGGTTGAGAATTTAGGAAATAGAGGCGCTAATAGTATGTGAAGTACCTGCAGATTAACTGGGAACAACTCAAATAATACAGAGGCCAGATGCTTGGCCTGGAATATGGTGGATCTAAGATAATAACCATTTGCCATCGTTAAGATTCGGGCGAGGGGAGAGGTATATTAGCTTTCAGTGGGTGGGAACCTGCTAAACTAAACGTATGAAAGGATAGAATCTGATTTTTGCTTGGCTGTTGCTTGGATTTTCTGTGCTTCAAAGACCTAGTGAATCTGTAGCGTATCTTCTGTTTCCTGGATCCTAAAGATTTTATTTTATTTTGAGCGAGTGAGTGAGCGATAGAGCACAAGCAGAGGGAGGAGCACGGGGGGGCGTGGGGGGGGAGAGAAGCAGACTCCCCACTGAGCAGGGAGCCTGATGAGGGGACTCAATCCCAGGACCCTGGGATCATGGCCTGAGCCAAAGGCAGACGCTTAACCATGTGAGCCACCCAGGCGCCCCTGTTTCCTGGATCCTAGACATGTGTCTTGAAATGGGACTCCAGAGTGGATTGTGTGCCATTTCATTACTTTTTAAAAATGTATTCATATGTATGCAATTACTCACTTATTCAACAAATTCCTATTAGTCACTAAATGTAGATGATAACACAGATGATTAACCCATCCTTTCCTACAACACTATGTGATTCTACAGAACAAGTGGTATACATGCCAAAGGCTCTTCAACTACATTCTAGAATAGTTAATAACTTCGAATTATAAAGCTGCCCAGAAACTGGTACATATAGTTTAATCTCACACTTGTTCTTTAGCACATAATTGCTTGATTCTCCTGATTCTATTGGTTCAAACTTGGAAGTATTTGGAAAAAAGCTATTGCTAAGAATATAGCTACTTGAAATGTAACCATCTATATGTATCAAATGTAACAGTAATACTGGAGGAAAAATTTCTAAAACTTCAGGATCATGTTAAGGGAGGAGTGTGGGTTTGAGATTCAGATGGAACTGAGTGTTTGTCTCTGCATCACTCCTTACTAGCTATGTGACCCTGGGCCAGTTACACAACTTCTCTAAATAGGAGTTTCTCTTCTTTCCTTTAGTGACCTTTTAGGATTTCAGGTTTGTACACACATTTGTTTGTTGATCAGACGCTTATATTGAAATGAGAATTGTGAAATCCAGTCAGATAAAGACCAATACCATATGGTTTCACTTACATGTGGAATCTGAAAAAAACCCAAACAGACCCATAAATACAGAGAACAAACTGGTGGTTGCCAGAGAAGAGGGTGGTAAGGGGGATGGGCAAAATGGATGGCGGGTGGGTAGGAGGTATAGGCTTCCAGCCCGGGATGCGTAAGTCCTCGGATGAAAGGTAAGGGCATAGGGAGTAGTCAGTGGTATTGTAATAGCATTGTGCGTCACAGATGGTAGTTATACTTGTGATGCACAGAGTGTAATGTACATAGTTGTCCAATCACTAGGTTGTACACCTGAAGTTAATGTAACATTGTGTGTCAGTTATACTTCAATTAAAAAAAGTCCACACACTCCTGAAAAAAAGATAACAATGTCCGATTTCTTCTTCTGAATATATAAAGACTACATTTCAGAAAGTGGCTTCTTGACTCCAAATTTAATCATTTGATTGAAATTTTAATAGTAGTTCCTAACCTTTTTATCTTAATCGTAGGCCCCACAAAAATATGCTGAGATTGATTAAATTGGAGTCATTTTAAAGCTAAGTTGAATGTTCTAGTCTGGGCCTACTCTCCTGAGTCCTGTGGAAGCTTGAGCCCTGAGTTTCTGGCAGGTCTTTTCATAGATCCTCCTAGAGAACAGTAACCGTGTTACTCCAACAGTTTTAGTGACTTAGTGTACTAGGAGTACTTGTTTTATGGCAAGCTGCCTTCTAAAAATGCATACCCATGTTCACATACGGTTATACTTCTGCGAATGACCCGAATTTTTCAATTCTATTTCTCTTCTTGTATATCTTTATATTCAAAAAGATCATTTGTATCTACCTATTCTCAGTTAACCTTAGCTTATGATAACTGTCATGGTGACTGTCTTTTCGAGAAACATGTAGTTAGCAATCTCTTCTTAGAATCGAAGATGCACACACCCTGACAAGACCTAACCAAAAGGTATTAAATGTATGTTGACTTAACAGAATGGTTTGGAATGATACAATGGAAGAGCTCATTAAAAGAACAAAACACAAAAATAAGCATTTTTGAGCATGGCCTATAATGTCTGGGGACTCTGCCTTTCTTTGCTATTTTCGAGGACCTACCACTTTTGGGGGTGGTTAGTCTTCCTGTTCAGCAGGAATGTGAGGGACTTGATGTTTTTGTTTTGTTTTCATGAATGTGAGTTTGAGGCACAGTGAAATGTAGGGTTTTAAAACAGACTAGTTCATAGCACTATTCACAACAACCAAAAGGTGGAAGCAACTTAAGTGTCCCTCTATAGATGAATGGATAAACAATATAGTATACATACACATATAGAATATTCAGCCTTAGGAAGGAAATCGACACATGCATAACATGGATGAACACGGGCGACATCATGCTAAGTGAAAGAAGGCATTCACAAAAAGACCTGTATGATTCTACTTATACAAAGTGCCTAGACGGGTCCAATTAATAGAGCTAGAAGGGTGACTGCGAGGGGCTGGGGAGGAAGGAGGAATGAGGAGTTGTTTAACGGGGATAGCAACAGAATTTCAGTTTTGCAGGATGAAAAGAGTTCTGGATTGGTTATACGTCAGTGTGAATGCACTAAATACTAAAACACACATTTAAAAATAGTTAAAATGGCAAATCTTAAGCATATTTTACCACCATTTTATTTATTTTAAAAGATTTTATTTATTTGACAGACATAGCGAGAGGGAACACAAGCAGGGGGAGTGGGAGAGGGAGAAGCAGGCTTCCTGCTGAGCAGGGAGCCGATGTGGGACTCAATCCCAGGACCCTGGGATCATGACCTGCGCCGAAGGCAGACGCCTAACGACTGAGCCACCCAGGTGCCCCGCCCCCCCTTTTTAAGATTTTATTTAACCACCGTTTTAGACTGCAGTCAAAAGCCCTAGGAAATAAAAGAATTTTACTACAGTCTTTGTTCTCTAACTTGGGACCTTACGTGGTCTGCTGTACCATTTTGAATTGTAATAACCTTGATATTAGGACATCGGGAATGTAATTTGTACAACTGGAAACGTTATCTCTCCAGATGATCCCCCTTGCCCATCATTAAGATCGTGTAAACCGTTCTGAAAGGTTAAGAAGGCTGCTGGAACAGAGACCTTTGCTGAAACCTAAAACACGTAGATGAGTTTTCTCTGAGCTTGGCCAGGGCGGAGTACAGACCTCCTTAACGTTTTCATTGTCTTTCCAGTGTTTCCTTCAGTTTTCATTGCTGGTAGTCAGTGCCCCAGGGCACTTCCGGGTTTATCTCTGCTTGACAAGGTTAAGCCAGTTGATGATCTGCAGTTCTGTTCAGCTTTATTTTTCATAGATTTCTCCTGATAACCATAGTGTGAACTCTAGAGTATGTGTTAGGAGCTGAAAAGGAGCTCAAAGGTTTTTTATTAGTGTTTGTATTTTCATATTCAGTAATTTTCTAAGGGCAAAAATGTGTCCATGTCCTCTATGGAAAAAATATAGTTATGATAAAAGCTTTTTTTCTGGTCCTACATTAAGCAAAATTCAAAGTCTACACTTACTGATGACCTCTAGCTGCTTATGCTGTCCCAAAGCAACCTATTTAGTGTTTCCCTTTGTTATAGTCTAAAAAGTGAACAAAGTGTTCTGTGTGCTCTGACATTCTAAGCTAATATAGGGAATTGTGGTGATTAATTTGATCATTAAGCTTCAGTAAATATTTTAGGAGTACTTGCATTCTTTAACAGGTGTTAAAAAGATAATGCTTGCTTTTACTCTTGTGTTGGATAGATACAAATTGACTAGTAGATATTTTGAGCAGATCACAACAAAAATAAATATAAATTCTCTGTACTAATCCTAGTTCTTTCCCTATTGCACTGACTGCTGATTAACTGTTCTTTCTTTCCAGAACACTGTTAACTCCTCTGTCCACCTCAGCCGATCCATTATTTTCTCAGTGTTTGGAGATAGCTAATATGCCTATTTTTAATAACTAGAACAGATGATGAGAGTAATTCCCATAAATCAAAGCCCAAAGCTTTCTAATGGTTTGTAGGACTCCTCTCATATCCTGAGTTAAGAGATTTGGAAGTAAAGCAACTTTCCAGAGCTTCTATTTGGAAATAGGTCTTTATCTTGATGACTATCACCTGCATCTCACGAGCAGTCAGTTCTGGCCATGAAACAAGACGGAAACTCCTGCAGGGCTCTAGGGATGGAAGCGGGGGGCGGGGCGGCGAGAGGAGGGGGGAGAGAGAATAGAGAGATTCATGACATGGAGGGGGTGGAGGGGAGAAAGTGAAAATTGAAGATGGGACTGTGTGAGGTAAAATTCTTCCTCATAATCACAGATCAAGGAACACACTTAGGTCCAGTCCCAGCAAGGAGCTCTTGTCTGCCACGGAGAGGTAATGATGCATCTTGATATTTCCTTTTCAGTGATGGAAATCCTTTGTATGAAAATATACAAAACCCAAATTCATAACCTGATTCTCAAATAAAGGGCCACCAGAAACTTGAGCCCCTAGGAACACCCACTGAATTCCGAGGAACCAGCCGGAATTAAGAGGTAGGGTCTTGCTCCCAAAGTTAACTGAAGGAGGCCTAGGGTCTGGATCCCTGGAGAAGAGTGTTTTCAGAGGCCATCGGTGAATGTGTCAGGTGCCCAACACTCACTGATTTGCGACCAACGTGGCAGGTAGAAAAGTATTACAGGCAGCTGGAATGGGTTAGGATAGGTGGGCACATTTATGAAATAATGCGAGATAAAAACGGAGGGAAGGTATGGGCATGAGGGTGCACACACGCGCACACGCCTGCCTTCTTCGTTCCTTGTCCCTTGTAGTGAGGTCGACTGCCACCTGCAGGTCAAACCTTACCAGAATTCCAGGGTCATTTTCAACCATCCGTAAGAGAGATCCCTTTTAGGATGCTATTAATTGACTCTGCAGTAAGTCCTTAGTACCAGTTAGGTGGAAGTGACCTTTTAGTTATGATAGCTGAGCTTCACTAACTCAGTAACTTTCTAGGAGTAACTGTCTTCTTGGACCCTCACCTTTGTTCAATAATTTTTTTGTTGAGCACCCACTGACAGGCATAGGGAATGCAGAAGTGAACAGAATGGATAAAAAATATTTCCTGCCCTGTGATCTGTGACCCAAGACAGAGGTCCCACTCTCTGCTGCTGGTTTCCTTATGCTGAGACACATTTATCTGCTTTGGCGGCAAGCCTCCTCACCTCTAGGTCCCTTATGGATGACATTCCATCCAGATATTTCATTCCTTTTGATTTCCTCTGTTCATCTAACTGCACTACTGCCCCCCACCTAGCTCTGGCTCCCTGATGGTCCTCCCCGCATTGGCTTTGCCCGACTTGCTCCCCACTCAGCGAGCACACCTGCTTCTGCATCATTCAGTCTAGTTAGCGTGATCTGGGACATAATGCCGACAGGTTGATCATTTCCTAAGTACAGTGTCACAAAGTGTGAGGACTGGAGACCTATCTAAATTCAAATCTAGCTCTACCATTTTTAGCAAGTAACCCAAAACAGGTTACTTACACTTTTTGAGTCCCTTTCATTATAAGGTTAAGTTGCTCAAAATACTTCTCAGGGTTTTTGAGAGGTCAAATGGGATGTTGTATATCAAGCAAGTGGCACGCAGTAGGTACTCTATGATGGTTCTCTACTCTTTTTGACAGCTTCATTGTTTGAATAGGGACAATAACCATGGAGAGAACTGGACAGGGAGAGAATTCCTGTCCTGCAGATACAGACACTAAGCCTCAGGGGAGTTGAGTTACATCAAGTAACTGTTGGTCAGAGGGGGAGCCGGTATAAAAAGCCAAGACCTAACTTCTGCTTGGTGGTGTTTGTTTGTTTTTGTTTTTCTGTTTCCCCCATTAAATGGTGCCCCTTTTACCTAAAAATAATAAAATGAAAAAAATGAAACAATATAAAATTACAAAAATTTTATCACTACTTATATTAAAAAGTTGGTCAAGAGGCACGTGGGTGGCTCAGTCAGTTAAGCGTCTGACTCTTGATTTCTGCTCAGGTCATGATCTCAGGGTCCTGAGATTTGTTACACTGGGTGTGGAGCCTGCTTAAGATTGTAGCTCTCCCTCTCCCTCTGCCCCTCCCCTCCTCACACACATGCTCTCTCTTTAAAAAAAAAAAAAAAAAAAAAAAAATTGGTCAGTCGCTAAATAGCTTGTAACTTTTTTTTTTTTCTTTGCTCAATTCTGGCTGTTGATCTTCTGTTAGTGTGTCCATGCTGAATATAACTACTATGTGGAAAGGAATAACAACCATCTGACAATAGCCAAAGTGTATTTAGTTTTCACTGTGTAGCAGGTCCTGAAGTATTTTAATTGTTTACTCCTCTATATCCCTTGTCTACATTTTATAATGCTAGAACTGAAACAGAACTCTCATGAGCCCACATTAGCACAGCTAGCTAGTGGCACATTATGCATTTCACTGAAATCCGCCGACATCAGAGTCTAAAACTGCTTATTTCTTAATTAACTCTTTATACAAGTGATTAGTATACTTGTAATTTATTGCTATCTGTCTTAGCATTTTATATTGTTAAATATCTGCTTAGACTGGCTTGGACTGAAGGGGGCAGAGCCAGCACAAAGTGAAGAGAGGACTTTGAATTTCCAACTTAGTGCCAACAGGAATGAGCTTAGAAATCTCTGCTGCGACCTCGGGCTATTTTTATGGAAAAGGATGACTCAGAGGGCAGAACCAACAGCACAGAGCCAGGAGTTATAGAAAATTATTCACAGGGAGTGAGATTGGACTATAATCAAGAAAGTGGTTTAGCCTGTGCTAGGACCAGAGTGGCAGATGGAGCAAAAGGAAGGAAAGAAGGAAGATATTGACAAGGAAGCAAGAAAAATATCACTTATTTCAGATGATGTGATAAGTTATTTTAGGTTTTACATATAAATCAAATTCTTAGATTTCAAAGATTAATATAAACTTGTCAAGGCCTTCAGGTAAAACATTTAACTTTCAAAGGCAAAACTATTAGATTGACATCAGGCTTTTGAAAACTCTTCTACAAAGCAAAGGTAACAAGAGGGCACAATTAAAAAAAAAAGTGAGAAAGTGAAAGATAAAAAGATGGGGGCATGTCCAAAGGATGTAGGAACTAAAGGGAAAGAAGTTCCAGTGTCCAAAACTGGACCAATTTTAATCTTCACATTAAAATGAACAACTTTTGATACTACAAAGTAAACAAGGTGAACAGCTAATAGTATTGAATTACAGCTTGTAGATTAGAGATTGAGTCCATACTGCTATAAATAAGTGGGGATAAGGAATAGCCCTTTCTTATGGAAGAATTCAAATGAATAAATGTAGAAGGAATGACAGAAATAGAAGCACCACATTCTATAAGCAAAGACCTTGGTAGTTATTGTGAGCCAATACTAAAATCGGTGGGCAAAAGTTTGAAGAGATGTAGGATATTAACCTAGACTGAAGTATCTCCCAAGATACCAGAGGGAAAAGTATTACCATGGACACACCTGGAAAACACTTTTACCAAAGTGATCATGGTTAAGCTGTTGACCTTATAAATTCCTTGACATGAAAACCATCAAAAGGCTACAAAATCACAGCTAGGATATTCTGAACAAAAATTTATAATCTCATTATCATGAGAACACCAGAAAGACCACAACTGAGATAACTGACCAGTACTCATCAAAACTATCAAGGTGTACAGGAAGACTGAGGAACCATCACAGATTAGGGAAGACTAAGAACGCACAACTAAATGAGATGTGTGATTGTGGATTGGATACTTGAACATAAAAAGGATCTTGGTGGGGGGGGTGTGTGTGTGGGGAAAGCTGATGAAATTTTAACAAGGTTTGTAGTTAATAGTATTGTTTCAATGTTTTCTAGTTTTGATAACTCCATGTAAATACCATGAGGGGAAGCTGGGTATATTCATTCCAGAGGATTAAAGCTTTCAATGTGAAAGCCAAAACTATAAAACTTCTAGAAGACAATATTGAAGTGGTATGGCCTTTGAGTGAGAAAGGATTTCCCAAGACACCAAAAATATAAACCATAAATAGAATAATTGATGAATTATCACATTAAAATGAACAACTTTTGATACTACAAAGTAAACAAAAAGATGAACAAAAACCTAGAAGTTATAAACCTAAAACTGAGAAAGAATTGGTATTATAAATATATAAAACATAGAGCTCCTACTAATCAAGAAGTGAAACATGAATTTACTAAATAGTAAAGTAGGTAAAAGACAGAAATATGTTTTTATTGAAAAGGGTCCATGACTGGCTCATAAACATATGAAGATGTTTAGTTTCATTAGTAATCAGTAAAATGAAATAAAACTCAAATACCACTTAATACTTCTCAAACTTGCAAAAAAAAAGATACTAAAGTGTGGGAGAGGATATGGATCAATGGAATCCTTGTTCACTGCTGATGGGAGTATTGGTAGAGCCTCTTTGCAACAAGTTTAGCTCTATCCAGTAAAAGTAGAATTTGTATTTAAGAATCCTTGATATAAATCCTGGAAGAATTTCTGCACAGGAACATCTTGAGATAGAATGTTCACAGTAGCATGATTCTGAGGAGTCAAGAATCAAAAACTCCAAATGGTCATCAACTATAGAAAATATATAAAGTTGGTGTATTTATAATACATGGCAGTATATATAAAGGAATAAAAGCTACAATGTCAATCTAGATGAATCTTAAATATATGAAAGAGGCAATGCATACTTTGATTTTATTCAAACAAGGTTCAAAAGGCTAGCAAAACTAAACTGTTTAGTGATTCACACATAAAAAAGCAAAACTACAAAAAAGAAATGATAAATTCAGCATGGTGATTGCCCTTGGAGGGAAGACAGAGGTGATTAAGGAGAGACACACCTAGGAGTCCCTAATATATTGGTAATGTCTATGTCTCTATATACATTCTATATAAAACATATATATCAAAGAATGTGATATACACATCAAATAGTATTATAAAAGAATGTGATATCATACACATCAAATAGTATTATAAATGAAAACCTTTTTCAAGAAAAAAATATTGCCTGGAAAATACCTATTTATCAAAAGCCTCTGCTCTTCTAGAACATTCTTTGCGGCTTGAAGATTAAACACATAGAATGATCTCTCCCTGGTATGTTACTTCAAATGACCCCAGATTTCTTTTTTTAAAAGATATTTCACTGTTTAAGAATGGGGTCATGAGTTTCAAGGCTGTTTTTCTGATCAAGAAATAAAAGTGAAGATAATAAGTTGGCTTCAGTTCCATCCCACATTTAAGTCACTAAAGAACATTAGTCCACACTCGGCCATCTGCCATGCAATGTGCAGCCAGGGCAGGAAAATCAACCCGTGTGAATTCAGAGACTTATCTCTCTGACATTCTGGCCCAGAAAAGAGAAACAGAAATCTAGTACTATCCACTGAGCTGACATTTTCCCACAGTCTGTCTCAAATTTCATAGTCTTTGTTAAGTAAGTTGATAATATCAGTCCTATTCCCAGTGGGCAAACGTTAATGTCATTTAACTAGAATATGAAGAGGGGATTTGATGAACCAAAAACCTCAGTGAAGGTATTGAGACATCAAAGATGGAGAATGTAGGAGGAAAGAAAAAATTCTTTGCCTCACCATCTTTTGCAAATTATTTAACCCTGTGCTTGACGGAGGAGAGGCAAAGAGGGTCCACCTTTATTTTTTATTTTTTTGCTTTATGTAAGCTGATGCAATCGTCTTTGGAATACTTGTTTTACGTATTTCCCCTCGTCCCTTCCTCTGCCTTTTCTTTATTGCTTCCAATTTTTAAAATGCCCTTAATATTCTTAGTTATAGATCAGTTGAGTAGGGACAAAGTCAAGGTTAAAGATTAAGTGGGGGTGATTATAGATTTGTTTTTCTCCTTTTGCTTCAAATACTGATCAGTGCAGGCTGGGTGTGAGGATAATCAGTTTTCACTGACACTTGCATTAAGACTTGGTCTGAGCGAAATATGTAACCTCAATTGTGCTCCACTGATGGGAGACTTTTCTATCGATGATCTTTTGCAAATATTAAGTCAATGTTAAATGAGTGACAGAATTTGGCGAAACAACAAAATGGGATTATAATTTGGTCAGTTTTGATATGTGAGGTCCTGGTCCCACAAACACACACGTGGCTTTTTTTCTATTCATATCTGTGTACGTTTCTATGCAACACTAAGCGAAGGGGGTATGTAATAAGTATTTAGGATTGTTTATGCACTAAATTAAATGGTTGGGCTCATGACTTTGGCCATGTAAGGGGATTAAGGACATTCATATTCTAAATTCTAAAACAACACATTCTGATTTGGAAATGACATTTTTTTTTTTTATTTGGTGTTTCAGTTGTAGGTGGTAAAATAAATCTGTATGGTTACTAAAAGGAATAGCAAATGAAGTGTATCAAATACATTCTGAAAGCCCTCTACTCGTGCTAAATAAAATCACAGTAATTCTACTTGTAGAAAAAGATTAAAATTTCCTAGGGATTTTTGGCCTATAAAACAAGTTTCCATATAAAACCTCTTTGGTTCTCCAAAACAATATGCTAATCTGTAAAAGTGTAATTTGAGAGATTGAAAAAGAGTGATTATCAGGGTGGGAAGACCTAGCTGCAAAATTTTCTATTGGCTTGAAAATTTTACCCATTGGAATAGATTTCTAGTTGACTACTGATAAAATACAAATTATCTTGGGGGAGTAAGACCTTACATACAGACACCTATATTAACATTGCAGCATGGAGTTGTTTTTTAACCGAAGGAGCAAAAGTGAGAAAAACCTGATTAAGTGAGCATTCTACCACCGGATAAGAGAGCATTAGTATACGTTGCAGTAAAGTGATCCAGCTAGGTCCTTTGCTTTTAGATCCTTTGTTCCTCTTTTTGCAGGGTTTCCCATTTTTAACACAGGATCAAAATTTTAAATTAAAGGGATTAAAGCTCTTATTGGGGGAATTTCATGCCTCACCCAGTGGGTGAGAGTGAGTGGTATCTGGGAGGACCTGGAGGCGGTTTCATGCCCCCAGTCCCACACGGAGGAAGCAGCTGCTCACTCCCTTTGTGAGGGGTGATTATAAGCTTGAGACTCATTATCTTTTTCGACTTGTAAACAGGCTCTGAAGAGGCAATTTTCAAATACAATTGTATTTTAAAATATTTCTCCAAAAAACTCCAAGTAAGTAGTTTGAAATATGCCTATTTTTGTAAATGCTCTGGTATATCTGATAAGAGTCCCATTAGAATATTTTCCTCCTAAGGAAGAATGCCACATGGAAATAAACAGTAGGAAGAGTTTTGAGGAGGAAGACAAAACTGCTCTCACATTTAATAACTGGGTGACTTTGATTAATCTCAGTGCTTCTCTAAGCCTCAAGTTTCCATATCCGTAAAATGGGAATAATATCCTCTCTTGTGTGGAGTTGTTCTAACATTTATTAGAAAACACTTCACAAGGTAACATCTGTTTGTAACAGATGGAATTCTAATTCTTAGGAAAAATGACAGTGCCTTGCTCAGAATAGGCAAACAGTGAATATAGCATTGGTATATGTGAGGTCAACACAGAACAATTATTGTGTATCTTCAAATAATTTCTTTGTGATCCATTACTTTTCATTGATGTCATCTCCGACTAAAATGTTAAGGAGGAGTAGACCCTTTCTCAAAGAAATCCTCAGTCCTGTCTGCATTATCTGTACATTTGATGCCTTTTGGCACTTTTCATAAATGTCGTATTGATGCCACTTTTATTTCCTAAATTTGGGGTTTTTTTTGATGTTTTATTTTTTTTAAATTTTCTTTTATTATGTTACATTAGCCACCATACGGTACTTCATTAGTTTTTGATGTGTTCCATGAATTTGGATTTTTGTAACTTTTCCTACAATGAAGCATATATATAATTCTTTGCTACTTATAATTAGGAACCATGGGTATGTCCAACAACACTGCATGTGAGGCTATCGTAGATATTCCAACTTTAAACCTAGTCCAATTCGCTAGTTTTTTTTAGTGATAAAGGAACTCTTGCTTAATTACATTCATAAATCTGTCCTAGGTGATAATGAAAGTAAACTTGATAGAAGAGATGGTGTTTCATAGGGGTTTTGTTCTATCAAAAGTCCTGGCTGCTTTGCTGAATTACATAATCTGCATACCCACCAGTTCAGCTCAGATCCATATTTAGTTGCATTCCTTTTCTAGGCTTCCTCAGAACTTCTGAAATAAATTCTTACTCTGTACTTCTCTGGCTAAGTCCCACAGCAAGTGCCTTCTCCCCTCACCACAGTACCATACATTGTCCTTCTGCAGTAACTGGGCTGCTAGAAACGCTTTTTCTTTGTGTTAAATGGTGCTGCTGCTAAGCATGGTCCTCCTCTGACTGAGCTCCTACTGGTCTCCACTGGAGCAAGGTGTCCAGAAACCACAGCGACTGAAATATGCACATGGACAATGGCTAAGACCATACATAAAATAGAATTCTGATCCATAGTCTGTGACACCAGCCGGTAAACCCAACTCCTTTCCACTAACCAGCCAAGAAGCCAGCCTACTATCTATAGGTCAGACATTCAGGAAGTCAGACCACTATCTCTAGTAACCAGCGCCCCCCCCCCCCCAAAATAACCCCTGTAACAACCAGCCCCATGTGGCTGGGACTTGATTAGTAACTGACAGCTTTCCTGATTTGTTTCTGCTTCAATTTAGGACCAGCCAGAGAGTGCTAAATATGAAGCCCTAGCCAACCAGATATGACGTTCTGCTTCTAGTTATCTTACCCCCAGTACCCCGTGCCAGCAGCCCCCAGTCAGGACATACTTGGAGGCTTCTTTTTTTTTCCAGCCCTCAGCCTGCCTTTGAATCTTTGCTAAAGTGTAAATGACAGTGGCTGACTCACTTGCTATAGAAAGCAAGCTCTGAAAAAATAGCCTTTGCCTGCTCTCATCTGGTTGGCCTTTATTTCTACCCCATAGTTCCTGGCACAGGTCACTATGGTTTGTTGAGGTTGGTCCTTACATCAGTGCTATGCCTGAACAAAGATGCCAGTTCTCTGTGCCAAGTTTTGCCTCCTCAGCCCAGAGTTATGGTTGACAGGTTGGCTGCCCCTTACCAGCTCTGGTCACCCACCCAGAAATCAGGCTGAATTAGTCCTCTGAACACAGTGGTTCTTTCTTCCATTGTCATGCTTAATGGCCGATTGGGCAGAGTTTACCTGTTAGACACCCCATGGCTATTCTAGTTAGCTTTCTTTGGGGGTCTTCCTCTCCTGAAATAAGGCAGTCAAGATCTTTTTCTCTTCTTGCTAGGACAGTGAAAAATCAAAGTATGAGTGAAAAAGCTGGCTTATCTTACTACAATTAACTGAATTTCGTCTCCCTAGACTTCAAACAGCCTCTTTGAAAGTCGGCTGAACATTTTAGTCAGATAGATGCTTAGTATCTGAATGGCTTGAATTAACCTTTCCTTGAATTGAAAATTCTATGCTGAAATCTTTAGGATTGAGCAATTTATACTGCCTTTAATACGTGACCTGCTATGCGGTGGGCAGTACATTTATACCTCTCAATGATTACTCTTCCAGCCGCTTCTACCTCCTTAGTCCCAGTTTATCTTCTTTTGGCTCTTTTTAGGTTTTAGAGCCTGGAAAATGCTCATTCTTATTTAAAACAATCAATTTTCCAGTCAAGTTTGTGGTTTATTTATTTCTTAAGATACAATATCTTCCTGTTTCAAGACCTCTTTGTGGTGTAATCTCTGTGCACATGTTAGATAAAACATGTTAAAATGTACCCTTTGTGGTACAATCAGTGCAAATGACCCAGGTGACTTGACGTCTGAGGAGCAGATGCCTTCTATCCTGGGCTAAGTTCATATATTTACAAATGATGACAACGTTGTCACAGTTTACTTCTCTGGAGCTCTCCTTTGACAGGGACGTCAAGACACATCCTGATCTCAGTAATATTAAAATATGGAAAAAAAATGCACCTTAGAATTGAGAAACACAGTCACTACAAAATGAGCCGGGTCCCATCCCTCTCTACTTCAAAAGCTTAGCCAGGTTGTACCATGAGGGCAGGCGAGCACCCTAAAAAAGACACCACATTTAGAGGCTCGTGGCAAGAGCCAAAGGGGCCTAAAAAGAAATGGAATTCCTCCCTTTCTCTTCTCAAAGCAAATTTTATCATTCTACCTCCAAAATACATCTCTGTTCTGTGCATTGGGCTCCATCGATCTGCTGCGACCACCACATTTCAAGACCCAGTCATCTGTCCCTGGGCTGCCTCCTCTGTCCTCAGCACGGGGAAAATATCTCAACACATGTAATCACATCCCTTTCCTGGTCACAACCCTTCAGTGGATCCCAGGTGCAAATTGAGTGAAATCCCAATTCCTCCTGGATCGGGCTTGCCGCCTTTTCCAAACTCTTCTATGCCCCTCCCCCACCCCCCTCCAGTCACCCCTCACTTTCTTCCCATTCCTTGTACCTGTCACGCTCTTCCGTGGCACGGGGACACCCACTCGCCTTGACACCACCACCACCTTCTCACTACTGACTCTCCATCTTTCGGGTCTTGACTTGAATGACCACTCCTCAGAAAGGCTTTCCTGCCAGCCCTGTTTCAGTAAGCTTCCTCTGCCCGTTTCTTCCCCTCGGCCATCTGCAGTTCTTCTACTACACCATTTGTTCGTTTTGCAGCACTCATCATGTGAAATCGCACATTGATTTGTTGGCAAATAGACTAACTTCTATGAGGGGAAGCAGCCTGCTTGGTCACTTAAGTGCTCAGCACCTAGTAGTGATACTAAATTAATGATCTGCGGGAGAAGTCCTTCAAAGAACAGGACTCGAGACACAGGGCTCGAGAACCGTGCCAGCAGCTGGGACCCCATGCCTCAGGCCTAGAGGGAGAAGCGTATCTAGTAGAGCAGTATTTCCTAGTGGAAAGAATACTGGATGGGAATGAGAGGCCTTATTTCTGGCCTTGGTTCTGCCACATAATAGCTGCATTGCCTGGAGTGAGTATTTAACGTGACTGTAATTCTGTTAGTTTATTTTTATAAAGGGAATAATCCTGCCTACTCATTAATTATTGCAAAGAGTATGTGATGTTCATGAAATTGCCATGCAAAGTGAAGCCCTTACTGAGATAGGGAGGCAAGGAACAAGTTGTAGGAACTGTTTAAGTCGGGGACTCTGTCATAGTAGCTGGCCAAGCACGGGTGCCAGGTACAGGACCAGAGCCTGACTGGCATAGGTGTGACCAGTTTTCAGAAGGACTGAGTTCAGGATCCAGAGTTTTCCACTGCCGGGGTTAGAACTTGTCCCCTAGTTTTGTTGGGGATGAAGGTGCCTGGGCAGGTCCCAGGGCATTGGCGACAGGTTTGAGAAGGCCTCCGAGGAGGGATTCCACAGCCTTGCTCCTGGTTTTTCCTTTTCCCTCCATACCTTCAGGTTCCCATCTTGTCCTGGCTCTTTCAGCCTACCAATTTCTTCTTTAAAAAAAAAAAAGGGGGGGGAGCAGAAAGGCAGAAAGGCATCCACAACATAAATAACAACACTCAGAAGAATGTTTGCCTTAGAACAGGCAGTCACCATCTCAACATCAATAAATGAAACTTTGTACAACCTCAGGCATTACCTGACGAATTGGGGAGGACTTTGGGAATAGTTTGCTTTGTACAACTCCTCTGTATATGTTTATGCTTGTGGCAGAGGTGGCCTACTATCCCTTAGAATTCATGACCTTCCTTCCGAGGTATAGACTCTGTGGGAAGGGGCTGCCTGGCCAGGACCGCGTGTGTGAGTCCCCTTGCTTCTAGGTTGGGCCCCAGGTGTGAAGTGTCCTTTCTAGGCCAAGGCATCTGATCAGTGCTATGCCTTCTTCATGCTCCCATCACTGAATGCAGATGACACAGTTCTGAGGAATGGGAGAGCCAGAGCATGAACAGAGCCTGTGTCTTTGACTCCCCCTGTGGTGGGAAACGCTCTGCTTTCCCACCTTACATGGCTAGATGGGAAGGAAATTTCTGTTGGGTCAAACCACTGAATGTTTGAATTGATTCATTACAACCGCTAGTGTTGTAACACACGTGGGAAGTGTTTTCTGGGATTAAAATTGAAGACTGGGAGCAATTCTGTTTAATATTCAAATTGGAAGATCTCTAATTGTATCCTAACTAAACATACGAGGACATAAATGATCTAGTGCCCAAACAGAAGTTAGCACTAGTTATAGAATACCAGCCACATGGTTAACAACCACCAAAGAACAAAATACTGAGCGGCATTAGCAGAGTACAATTTCCTAATCTGTAGATCAGCTTGGAGACTTTGATTTTTCTGCATCTTCTAAGATGACCAAACTGCCAAAGTTGAATCATGAAAACCCGTAAAGCAAGTTAAAGGCTGTAATCTCTGCATCCATCAGACGATGATGATTTATTTTTATTTTTGACATTGCATCTTCCTATCTTTTTTTTTTTAATCTTTGTCTGCCTTATTGTTTCTCACATTACTTTGAGAGCAAGCCAGAAGGTGGTAAAAGCTTGTGTTTCTCCAGCTCATGGAAACAGCTGACATCCTGTCTCTCTATTAATGAGTAATAGACAGGTGGATACTTACCAGTGGCTCCAGCTGAATTATGACAAGACCCATCATGAGAGGCTTGTCTACTATGTGAGTAAGGGTGGCTCAACAGAACAGCTCCTGGGTTTCTCAGCAAGTGGGGACAAGTCTGTACATTGCTGGCGCTCTCTAAATAGTCCCAACAGTTGTTTTTGTAAAGGCCCTTACAATTGTTCTCTCTGCCTATGTTTGTTCTGTAGAAAATCTGTTGGGTCTTTTGTAGGTGAAGCTAAAGCACGCAGAGTTTCAAAAACTTGCCGTGTTTTGACAACGTACCAGAATTCAGTGTTCTTGAGAACTGGACATAGGACTGAGGCCTCTGGCAAGATATGGCCCTTGTCAATGGGAAGCTACGTTAATGATTTCGGGGCAAAAGAGTCGTCTTGGCTGCCCACAGAAATAATGCAGCTTTTTGGTGTTACCTTGGTGAAGTCTGTATGTGGGAACCTTCGTTCGGGAAGCTTCCAGAGTTTACAGGTATTATTCACTCTTTCATCAAGCCATTCATGGAGCAGGTGTGAAGTATTTGCATCCTTTCATAAAGGTGGTGGAGACAAAGTCATCGCTGAAGATGTTATTCACCTCCAGTTTTTTTTTTTTTTTTTTTTTTTTTTTTTACTTTCCTGGAGCTACGTCTCCTCTACCCAGGTGAACCGTATAAACTAGAGCCAGGCATTACACTTTTAAGTTAGTCCCTTAGCCACTTCTAGCGTTATCAAGCCTGAAGTGAGCCTCATAAAAATTTGCAAATAAATAAATGACTGAATATGGGAAAGAGGTGAGGTTTGAAACGACTGGGTGAATCTGAGCATGCTCTCCTATTGTCAAGACTTTTCTCTTGTTAGTATTAAGAAAGCGGAGTGTGCAACTCCCACATATTCTTATTGCAGGCAATTTCTTGAGTAGGGTCAACCTTTAAAATGCAGCTATTTTGGGGTGCCTGGGTGGTTCAGTCGGTTAAGCATCTGCCTTTGGCTCAGGTCATGATCCCAGGGTCCTAGGATCAAGTCCCGCATTGGGTTCCCTGCTCAGCGGGGCGTCTGCTTCTCCCTCTCCCTCTCCCTCTCCCCCTCCCCCAGCTTGCACATGTGCGCGCGCGCTCTCTCTCAAATAATAAAATCCTTACAAAAAATGCAGATGTTTTGTACCGCCATCAGTCTAGCATATCTGATAAATGATAGCAAAACTCCCTTGCGTTGTCAGAAGTGAGCTCCAGTAAAGCCCCACAACTATGCCAATGGCAAAAAAGGTGAATGCAGTTGTTTGGGGCTCAAATAATACAGCAAGAAGAATGTAATACCTGAGACCGATATAAACACAAATGAGTTGCCCAGGGAAACTGAGGGACAAGAACAGAACCTAGGCTATATCTGTGTCTTCTAACTTGATGGCCTAATTTCCAGAACACCAAGATTGGCCCCCGGGGCTGCATGCTGGAGAAGACTGGGAGCTGACTATAATTAAATGGTGTGACTTAGATTTTTCAGTTTGAGCCCTGTACAGAACATTTCAGAAGAAAGGCACCTGATAGAATTGAAAACCATGGGCTTTAACTTCGTTCAGACTTGTGTTTATGTACCTGGCTTCGTCACTCACCAGTTCTGTGTTTGGATTTGGATTTAACCTCCCGTTGCTACAGTTTTCCTATTTATGAAATGGATTACTTCTACCGTTATTGTGAGGTACTCTTCTAATTATTTTATTGTGTTTGATTAGGTAGTTTGATTAGTTTGAGAGTAAAGTATCTTAGAAAATGAGTGTGAGAATAGTTTTTGTTTTAGGATCCTTTCTAAAGATATTTTAACTTATCAGGTACCATTGTTTTGACATTGATTCAACTTTAACAAAAAAATTCCATATTATCCATTATGTAGTAAAATATGTGAAATATGAGCTGGGGATGCTGTGGTGAATCTTGAATTATAGATACTCAACAGCTTATTAGCACAGGCTTGTTCTATGGCCTAGTGGATGAAGTTAGCAAAGTATTATGAAACAGTAATCTTAAAGATAGAGAATAAATCTACTTAAAAATATTAGACAGTTGAATTAGAAATAGATGCATATCCTCTATAAACATACATACATACAAATGTATTTCAATAAAGAGCAGGGCTGTCTGTAGTAGCTGTAAATATCACATGAAAGGACTTTATTTAGTAAACAATGTTTTGCATTGATTTGGTATATCAAACCAAACTTCAGAAATAAGTTTCTCAGTAGTCGGTAATTTTGCTGATTGTTTAAATAGAACAGTTGGGAGGGGGGTGGAACGTAGTCCAGGACAGTATTTTTCATCCTTATTTTCTTATTGAAAATTGTTTCTTTTTAAAAAAACTTTTTCAATGGAAAATTTTAAACCTATTTAGTAGACAGGACAGTGTAGTGAACCTCTCTACCCATAGTCCAAATTCAGTAATTACTAATTTTGAACTAAATCTTGTTTTATCTATTCTCTAATAACTTCCCCCTCCCTGTATTTTCAAAAATACCTTTTTTTAGAACAGTGATAAAACTTGCCTGTGATAGTTTTTTGGACTTAATTGTTTCTGCTGGCCTTAACAGTTTTGAGTACTTAGGATGGTCTGTAGAATGGCTCTTATTTGGAATTTATCTCATGTTTTTCTCATGACACACTTAGGGTATGGGTTGCTAGAAGGAGGACCACAGAGGTCAAGTGCCATTTCATCACATTATACCGAGGATACATACTATCAACATGCTTTCTGATTGATATTGCCCTTGATCACTTGGCAGAGGTAATGTTTGTCAGGTCTCTCCACTATAAAGTTACTTGACTCTTTGCCCCCACCTCCATACTGGGGATGACACTAGGCACAGCCCATGCCTAAGGAGAAGGGAATTACACTCCTCCTCCTTGAGGAAGTATCTACATAAATTATTTGGAATTTTTCTGCCTGGGACAGGTCTCTTTCCCAATTAATAATTGATTCAATTATTACAATCATGTTATTTTGAAGCAAATTCCAGACATTTTATCTCTTGTAAATATTTCAATATTTACAAAAACGTTAAACCCCTTCATTTTACTTTAAAAATATTTTGTCTATTCAACAGGTACCCAATATTTTTAATTTGGAACATGAATTTCCTAAAATTTATATTCCAAAATTAAACACTTGAATACATGTTAACTCAATAAATACTTATTGAGCATCTGGCATGTGCCAAGTATTATGGCAAGTGCTAGGAATATAATGAAAAATAAGAAGAGAAGATGAATAGGAAGTCACATTTAAACCAATCTCACCTCTCACTTCCTTTGAGTCCACATAAATAAAAAAAGAGCTTACATTGTGCTGGATACAAATAAAAACTATGTTCTCATTTTAAAGATTATACTGAATTATAGCATAATTAAATGACTTCCCCAAGGTCACTGGACTAGCGCGATGTTCTAATGTGACTTGATCTCAGACATGGTGGCATCAAAGCCTAACCAGGGATCTGCAAACTGTTTCTGTAAACGGGCAGATGTTTAATATCTTAGGCTTTATACCACTTATGATCTCTGTTGCTTCTTTCTTAAAGGGTTGTAAAGAAGAAAATGTAAAATCCAATCTTAGCTGGGGGGGGGGGGGCATAAAAACAGGCTACAAGCTGGATTTGGCCCACTGGTCGTATTTCTCCAGTCCCTGATAACCACTGTGCTCTACTGTCCCCTATCATCATAATGGTCATGCTCAGAATGCCCTAAGAAACTCTGCCATCCTATAGGGCTTCATTCTTCCTTTGACACCTTGGGTCTATTTCCTTTTGTTTTCATCATCCATAAAATTATGCTACACTAGGCTTGATTTCCCAGGTAATCTGTCCACCAGATATGTCCTCCTCGGGTCTGGGCAAAGGAATATAAAGAACTCAGACACCAAGTCTCAAGGAAATCTGAATTTGGGGGTAGTTGATTTGAGTGATTTCCCGGAGTACAAGAGTGTAAGTGGCTTAACTAAGCAATGGAAGTGGTATAAATAGTTGTTCTTCACAAACAAAGTGGTCAACTTTGCCCTTTGTGGTCACAACTTCCCCTAGGGTCTTCCTCATTGTTTCTGTAAGAAACCCACTCACTCATTAGGGATGTATAATAGTCTGAGGGAGATGCATTCTGACTGAGGAAGACACCCACACAACTCAATCCCTTATTTAAAAGACCTTCTCCCATGAATTGTGAATGAGGACTAGACCCAGTCGGTTTAGGTCATGGTCCTGGCTCTCTCACTGAGAAGCAGTCAGCTCCTGGTTCTTCATGGTCTATACTTCTGAAAAATCATAATGTAGGCTGAGATGTCATGGGTAAAAACTAAGACTGAATGTAAGCTTACGGGAATTTATTATCTCTAGCTACATTTATTGTACACTCAATGTGACATGGGCCTTGCTGAGCAATGGATGTAGATTATCTCACTTGATCCTCATAAATTAATAAGGCTAGCATCATGTACCCATTTCACAGACTGAAGTATAGATAGGTTAAACAACTTAAAACTGTAGAACTGGACTCAAAATCAGATATGTCTGATCGTGAAGTTTCAATGGGTAATTGAGTACCTATTAGCTAAGCACACAAGTTTTACTGGAGGAGTACCTACTATCCAATACCTTCTAAGTACCAGGTGGAGTTCTGGGTGCAGGGGGGAAAAAAAAAGAAAACAAAGTTCCAGCCCTTAGAAGGTGTGTGTCCCTTCTCCCTTGCAGGTCAGTACCCCCAACTTCCATGTATCTTTCCACCTACACATGTACCTTTGCCTGTGATGACGTTCATAATCTAGGTCTTTCACACCCATGTAAGAGTTGCTATATATTTCCTTTACATTTTCCACCAGTAGGAGAAAGAATGTAGTGGGTCATGACAAACATGGATAGCTTGATGTGTCCACATGTCACCTGAAGAGGCCCTTGATTCACAACAACCTACTGGACCCTCAATTTTTCTAGCTATAGCGAGGATAAATTATATTTTACAACTATTATCTAGGGAAATATAGGCACTTTCTACTTAGAAACATCCCCAGGGATGAATATTCATTAAGTATTTTTGTGGTCTGGATATTATAAGCTTTCTTACCTTTTTTAATTAACCAATTCATTTCCCTACTTCTCAACTCCATTGATCCTGGAACATACTTTCCCAATTTGAAGAGGCAGGACTGTAATTTTTAGAGTCACAAAAATATAAGCATGCCACAATTGTTTAACAATGTGAGCTACTCATCTCCCAACTTTGAACAGATCCAACCGCATGATTTATTGTGAATTTCCCTAGCTCCAGATCTCAGTAGTTGGTCCTGGAGTTCTATAACCTTCAGAAACCTGGGGATCAGAAGCTCTCATTAGACAGTTATGGCTAAGAATATGATTTTTCACAATCAAATAGCTTATATTTGTAATTCCAAGACTTTCAAGCAGTTGAGTTGGACAATTTGTTTAATCTCTAATCTGTTTCACCATTTATAAACTGGGATAAGACTACCTCATAGAGCTGTGACAAAGAAAAGTTGCTTCATACCTGCCATAAATAATTTTTAAATATTGGTCATTATTTAAAATAATATCAGGTTTTTAAAATGTATAATCTATACTATGATTTTGGTATGTATAAATTTGATCTTCTTGGTCTAATTTTTTTCCTTTTATAATCCTTCATTTTCAACTTAGTCACACTTTATTCGCCTCTTACAATGTTTTTTTTTTTTAATGTTTTATTTATTCATAAGAGTCAGAGAGAGAGAGAGAGGCAGAGGGAGAGGGAGAAGCAGGCTCCCCGCCTAGCAGGGATCCCGATGTGGGGCTCATCCCAGGGCCCTGGGATCATGACCTGAGCCGAAGGCAGACGCTTAACCATCTGAGCCACCCAGGCACCCCCTCTTACAATGTTCTTAACACGTTTAGTGTCCTGGGGGGAAAAAAAGGAATAAGCTAGTTTCTGCCCTGAAGAATTGCTAATTTGCTAGAAGATTGGGTATATATGTACCAGACACTTCAGCAAAAACAAAATGGTATGTGGTCATTAATGTCACAGACCTGTGCTTCTCAAGCCATACATGCGGATCTCTTGGGGATCTTGTTAAAATGCAGCTCCTGATTCAAGTCTGGAGTGGGGCCTGGGGTTCTGCTTTTCTGACAAGCTCCCAGGTGATGTCCATGCCGCTGGTCCTGGGAACATATTTTGAGTAGCATGATCAGTGCTGCAGGATTTCAAAGAGCGCAGAGACTAATGTTGACTTTGCCTTGTCCATAATATTAACGAAAGCAAACCACACGAGCTTTTTCCACACCATTTTGTAGGTAGAAGTTTAATATTTTTTTTCACGATCAGGAGAACAATTCTTCTCTATCAGGAAGACTGGGGCAAGGCTTACTATTCCATTCATGGCAATCTTGCAAACCCTAAAGGACGGAGTCGTCATATTTTCTGTTTTCTTGCCCCTGGGTTCTAATTTTTCTTTAAATTTCTATTAAAAAGTCTTTACAAGCTTTTGGCTTGTAAAGTCACCTCAAATCTTGATCTAAGAGAGGTGAACTAGAAGCCAACACATTTCGTTCCATTGTTTTAGATACCGCTGGTTGAAAAAAATTCAAAGGTTTTTAAGTTGGAAGTTAAATCCAAGTGAAATAGAGCATGTAGTAAATAATTCTAATGATGCAGCATCTTTAGTCAGTTAAATCAGAAGCTCTGGGTTGTTTTGTTTGTTTTTTGATGTTTTTGGTGAGGAAAAGAACATGTTTTAGAACCATCTATTAAACATGATCTCCCTATATTTTCATTTAGGTCTCATGAAGATCAGCTAAACTATGATAATGCTCTTTAGAAATGACAAGTAGTAAGGACTAGAATCCTGGATGCAAGATTCTGCTAAGCTATTTCTTCAGACTCGAGTGTTGGAATGTCAGTGAGTGTTGGCAGGACATTGCTGGGGGTTCAAAGGAGAGTGGTTTGGTGGATCTCTGATTTATTTCACAAGTATCTCTGTCCTAATCACTTTTATCTAAAGAGTTGCTATTATTTCTGCTTTTGTCCTGCTTCACTTTTATCTCCTGTATCGGGGATTGAAACCCTGGTTCCTCTAATTGTGTCTGACATGAAGCTGTCAATCTTATCTCTGAGGCCTTTATTGACATGTTCCAGATGTGTGGCAGGCTCTGGGATCGTAGACGCGACTGGCCTCTGATTCTTAAATGGTCAGTGCATTCTCTCTCCCCAGCCTCTAGGCCTGTCCACCAAAGTCACGCATGTAATGTTACTTCAAAGCACCTTTCTTTTTTTTTTTTAATTTTTTTATTGTTATGTTAATCACCATACATTACATCATTAGTTTTTGATGCAGTGTTCCATGATTCATTGTTTGTTCATAACACCCAGTGCTCTGTGCAGAACGTGCCCTCCTCAATACCCATCACCAGGCTAACCCATCCCCCCACCCCCCTCCCCTCTAGAACCCTCAGTTTGTTTTTCAGAGTCCATCATCTCTCATGGTTCGTCTCCCCCTCTGACTTACTCCCCTTCATTCCTCCTCTCCTGTTACCTTCTTCTCTTTCTTTTTTCTTAAAATATGTTGCGTTATTTGTTTCAGAAGTACAGATCTCTGATTCAACATTCTTGCACAATTCACAGCGCTCACCGTAGCACATACCCTCCCCAATGTCTATCACCCAGCCACCCCATCCCTCCCACCCTCCAGTTCCATCCACGTCGTTGCAAATGGCAAGATCTCATTCCTTTTGATGGCTGCATAATATTCCATTGTGTATATATACCACATCTTCTTTATCCATTCATCTGTCGATGGACATCTTGGCTCTTTCCACAGTTTGGCTATTGTGGACATTGCTGCTACAAACATTGGGGTGCACGTACCCCTTCGGATCCCTACATTTGTATCTTTGTGGTAAATACCCAGTAGTGCAATTGCTGGATCGAATGGTAGCTCTAATTTCAACTGTTTGAGGAACCTCCATACTGTTTTCCAGAGTGGTTGCACCAGCTTGCATTCCCACCAACAGTGTAGGAGGGTTCCCCTTTCTCCACATCCCCGCCAACATCTGTCGTTCCCTGACTTGCTAATTCAAAGCACCTTTCTTATCCAGCCTTTTATTTTCCTCCTTTAGAAAATGACCAGCATAGTGTGTCATTTTCTCTTATTGGCGGTGTGCAAGTCTTCAGTTCCCAAGGGAGCACACAGATTAAAGCTCTCCCAAGAGTTTTACATCTTCAACTCGTCCAAGCTCCTATAAATTGGATTTATGAATAAGGTTGCGAATATCCTTTCCACATTCACATAGGCCTCAGATCAACTGTAAGTATATTGAAGGGGAGTGTTCTAAAGCCTTGATCATCTGCCCCGTCCATTTATTGTTTGTAAATGACCTTTTAAAATTGTAAATCACAGAAAGCTCACGTTGGAACTATTCACATTTCTTTACAAGTGTTTCTCCTCCAATCTGGACTATAGGTCGATGTAGAGACAAAAATCACTTGCCTTTGGGACATTACACTTCAACTGAACTGTATTCATTTTAAACTCAGGTCAATGTAGCTTATCTAAAGTCTAGCTGAACCCATTATTCTTCTGTTGTTTATATCTTAGGACTCAGTATGACAGTGCTACCTTCCTACACCCAGTTCTTTTTTATCTTTATATCACCGGCTTATTCTTCTCTGATGGTCACAATTAAGGGCACAGGTTGTTGCTCTAGTATCTTTCCTCTACTTCTGAGTGGTTAAAAAGTCAGCAGGGTATGAAAAGATGTTATTGGATATTCTTTTTTAAAAATTGTATCTTTTTGTTTCAAATTTTTATTTAAATTCTAGTTAATATATAATGTAATTTTGTTTTCAGGAGTAGAATTTAGTGATTCATCACTTACATATAACACCCAGTGCTCAACACAACAAGTGCCCTCCTTAATACCCATCACCCATTTATCCCATCCCTTGGCCACCTCCCCTCCAGCAATCCTCAGTTTCTTCACTATAGGTAAGAGTCCCTTATGGCTTGCTTCCCTACCCACCCCCTTCTCTTATGTTCATCTGTTTCCTAAATTCCACATATGAGTGAAATTATATGGTATTTATCTTTTTCTGAATGACTTGTTTCGCTTACTATAATATACTCTAGCTCCATCCATGTTATTGCAAATGGCAAAATTTCATTCTTTTTGATGGCTGAATAATATTCCATTGTATATGCATAATCCACTTTATCCATCAGTTGTTGGACATTTGGGCTCTTTCCATACTTTGGCTACTGTTGATAATGCTGCTGTAAACACTGGGGCACATGTACCCCTTTGGATCAGTATTTTGGATATTCTTTAGCCAGATAACTTTTTACCTTGTGTTCCTACCAATTTTACATATTGTTCCATCTGATTGCTTATTTGTCTTTTACTTGATTATGTCTCCTAGAAAGTTTTGACTCCCCATCTCCATTAACAGAGCAGCCCCTCTTTCCTCTCAGTGGGAGCCTGGTTCATTGCCCTGGAATGACTGAAAATCAGTTTTTACAAAAACCTGTTTACTTTTTAGTTCAAGTTCTAAAATAAAGTTGCTGTAGATATTTTCCTAAGTTTTAAAAACATTTTTATTTTTTAAAAAGGAATTAAATGCACCAGGTGAAGCAAGTAATAGTTAATATGGGTGGTTGGCGCTCCTTCCACTTGAACATGCATATGAATATGGAAATAGAATGGGGCCCAAGATCCTGTATTTCCAAGAAACGCCAAGGTGGTGCTGCTGCTGGTATTCTGGGGGCCACACTTTGAGTGTGAGGCCCTAGGGGCTTGGACTTTCTCTGTTCTCAAATCACAACTAATGATTAGTTTTGCCTAGTAATTGTATCTTAGCTACCAAGATCTGTTATAAAAATTTTAGACAGTACAGAAATAAAAAATGTAGGAAGCAAAAGTTCTCAATAATCTTTTCTTCTAGAGACAGCTGCTGTCAACAATCTAATGCATATTCTTCCAAATTATTTTTTCTATGTATGACTATCTTTCAGGAAATGAACTCATTGAAAACCTTCTGTTCTTGCTTTTTTCACTCTCCAATATGTTTTGAGCTTTCTTCCTCCATGTAAGAACCTGTAGTCTCTCATTCTATTTTAAGGATGGTTCATATATGCATTAGATTTTTATGTTAAGTTTTTATGTTAGGAAATTTACATAAACAAAATTTTAAAAATAAAAATAGCAGCATTTTTGGCAGGATTCAATGTTATATAAATGAATAGTTTAAAATAGAAGTCAACTTGCCTCTAGATCAGGCAGTGATGGCACTTTTAAAGGAATGAGCAAGCAGAGTCCAACGAGACCCTCTGGTGGGGTTAGAAAGGAGACCATTCCCTCTCTGAAATGACAGAGTCTCCTGGGGCTTTTAGGGAGGTCTGGGTCTGGGCTACATAAGGACGATGTAGATAGAAGGATGTAAAGATACCCTGGGGTTTGCCCAAGACCCACCACTCAGGGTCCTGAGAGGAGTGAAAACAGCTGGCGATGCCCACAGTCCCTCATCCCCTTGCCAAGGCTGGAGTCCCCAGCAGGCTTTTGCTTCAGGCATACAGGTGAGTTGCCCCACAGAGCTGGAGAGCAGTGGTTGGTTCTGCAGCACGTGGCCTGAGCAGTTCCCCAAGCCCAAGGCAGTGTGACTTTAGAGGCAGTGGCTGTTTCAGAAGGCTGAGAGTAGCACTATAGACCCAGCTTAGAGGCCCACTCTCCCCTGAGGGTGAGGGGTGTGGCCTGTCCCCCCTGCCAGAGACTGGAATTCTCTATTCAGGAAGAGGGGCTGGGTGTTTGTGCAGAGAAGCTGTTTTATACAAACAGTAGACAGAATAAACTAAAAGTTCCTCTTACTGTACATCTGGAACTAGTATTATACTGTATGTTAACTAGAATTTAAGTAAAAAATTAAAGGGGGTGTCTGGCTGGCTCAATCAGTGCGGCATATGACTCTTGATCTCAAGGTCCTGAATTCAAGCCCCACAATGGGCATGGAGCTTACTTAAAAACAAAACAAAACCCCAAAACCTAAACACAGAGAATACAGTATATAACATAAATAACATACCAAAAAAAAAAAAAAAAAACAAAAATTGCTCTCCAAATGGCTGCCTAGGCTATAGGGACACCTGTATTGGCTTGAGCCGTATATCTTTGATTCCATACATCTTTGATTCCATATCAGGAATTCATTAAGGCAAATATCTCTGTCCCTCTTCTTTAAATTCCGGTCGGAATAGGAATGACTGGCCTGAGCTCTTTGCAATTAATCTGACGGAGAATTTTTCCACAATAAGAAGACACTCCTCACCTCCCACCCCTGGCCCCCAAATAAGGCTAGAAAGCGGATAGATTCAGTTACTCTTCAACAGGCAATTTCAGACGTTTTAGATCCACTTCTACCATGTGATTAATTGCTTCAGTGTTTGGCAAGTATCAGACGGGAGAGTTTTGTGGGGCGGAAGTCGGGTGCAGGCTGCAGCTGGCCCGCTGTTTGTTACTGCTCAGGCCCAGCTTCTGCTCTCCCTCAACAAAGCACAGCTGCTGCATGTCTGTCACAATCAATGGGATGACATTTCCCAACTGGTAATTACCGAAAGGATTCCTGTTGATGCCTTTTGGAGCTGCCAATCTTGAAGGTAGCTCTTGGCTCCTGCTGAGTACAGTATGTCTGCAGTTGGGTTTTTTATCTCCATTTTTGTACTTGAACTGAAAGAAAGGTTTGTGTGGAGACTTGCAGCTTACTCCCTAGTACACCTCTTCCTTCCTCTCACCTGTCTACACGGTAAGAATATCACAGAAGGCTCTCAAATCCTCTGCATACGCAGGATAAGACTGGTCTGAGAGTAAACCAGGAAGAACGTACCTAAGAAACATTAACAAAAGCATTAGTGTGAGTTTTTTACTTCTCCCCCCACCCCCCAAAACAACAGAAAAATATAAAGTCAGTTATTTTCTGGGGAGTTACATGCGAGCCTTCCTCATGGTTTGGTGTTCACTAAAGAGAAGAATTTAGAATTCACCGGATACAGGAATCTAGGAAAAACACTCCCAGGTTGACCTCTCTTCACATTACACATGGTCTTTCAGGCACCAGGATGCCATTTATTAGGCCATTTTTAAAGGAAAATAAAGAAGGCTGTGGCCAGGTGGCTCTATAGGAGGGATCAATCTGTAACCACATATCATAGAGGAATACTTTTACTCCTTCCTTCCCTCGATGATTCATGGCAGGGACGTTATTTGCCAGGCATTGTTCTGGGTGCTGAGAACTGGAGCAGTCCCAGACGGAGGCGGGGGGGGGGGGGGGGGGGGATGGCAAAGACGCTATTCAGATAGCACACGGAATTGAAGTTGAGAGAGCCCCTTCTCCCTGTACTCTTCTTACCAATCCTGGGCTCTTAAAGGCTGAGATCCTCAAACACACTAGTTTCCTCCCTTAACATATTTTGATGAGATGTTTGTGGCCTCTGAGCCTTGGAGTTAAAGAACGAAAGCACGTTGAATGTAGATGGATTAGAGATTTTATTTATTTGACAGGGGGAGACACAGCGAGAGAGGGAACACAAGCAGGGGGAGTGGGAGAGGGAGAAGCAGGCTTCTCGCCGAGCAGGGAGCCCGATGTGGGGCTTGATCCCAGGACCCTGGGATTATGATCTGAGCCAAAGGCAGACGCTTAACGACCGAACCACCCAGGAGCCCCTGAACGTAGATGGATTAGAGAACTCAGGCACAGGAGTGGGCTAAGATGGACAGGCAAGGAGAAATTCAGGGCAAAGTAGAAATTTAAAGTGGTAAAAAAAAAAAATACATGGAAAGAAGGAAGAAAAGCAAAGCTTATTTAGTACAGATTTGTTGTTCAAAGACTGAGTTTGACAAGAATTCCAAGACCAAAAGCTGATCAGGGGCTAGCAGTAGGGAGAGTAGGTGCCACTGTTAATGGGTTAGGGCTTCTCTTCGAGCTGATAAAAATGTTCTAACATTAGATAGTGATGACTGCACAACTCTGAACATACTAAAACCCACTGAATTGTATACTTGAAAGGAGTGAGGTTTATAGTCTATGAATTATATCTCAAAGCTGTTGCTTAAAAAAAGAAAAAACACTGGTTCAAGCTTGACTAAGGTCAAATGCCATCTTTCTGTGAGGTAGGAACCTAGAGTGTTCCTGCAACAGACAATCTTATTTCTGTATCTCTGATAAATTTAGTTTCTCTATGGGAGAAACTTACCCGAGTAAGTTTCACCCAAGTGTATATTTTAAGAGGTAAATTTTTGTAGCTTAGGCAATGGGGGGGAAATATCAATTATGAGAACTGTTCATATGGTAGAATTGGTATTTATAAATATATCTAAAATGAATAAGAGATGGGTATTAAAGAGGGCACATACTGAATGGAGCACTGGGTGTTATACGCAAACAATGAATCATGGAACACTACATCAAAAACTAACGATGTAATGTATGGTGATTAACATAACATAATAAAATAGAATTAAAAGAAAAAGAAGGAAAAAAAATAAAATGAATAAGAGAAATAAGCCCCAAACTGATAATCGAGAAAGCTGTTTATCTTTGCTATTCAAGATGGGAGCCTCTAGTCACACAAGGCTATTTGAGTTTGAGTTAATAATCAAATAAACTTCAGTTTTTCAGTCAGCCACATTTCAAGTGCTCGATAGACTCATGTAATTAGTGGCTACTATATTGGACAGGGTAGAAATAGAATGTTCCACTGGAGAGTTCCGCCCTAGGTATAAGGTGGTGTGGTGCTGTACCTCACATCACGCCACAGTTTGCCTTCATAGGAAAGCATAGAACAAAGTCTCTTTTTCAAGAATCTGCATTGAAAGTCCACTGACACCCGGGACTGTCCCAGTGAGAATGTGAGCCCTCATTGCATCAGTCAGGGCTTCAATCAGCAGTAAGTAGAGAATTCCTAGGAATCATTAGGTTAGCACTCATGAAGCTGAGGTTTTATTTTGGAATCTGCATTAAGTTTCTTTGTAGTGTTTCAGATATTTATTTCACTTTTTCTGCCTCTTCTTTTTACGTACATAGTTTAAAAATCTGATAAATATTTGACAAACACTCATGGTTGCCTCCCAAATATTTACCCCTCAGGATTTACTATTGGGTAAATAATGTCTTTGTTTTCTTTGTCCCAATTTCCTGGCCTATCGAGTGGAATTTGTACTTTCTCCATCATGGCATTATAAAATTAAGATTTGGGGATTATCTTTATAAGGTGCCACAAAGAGAACTGTGTAAGGTAAATAATTATTATAAGATGTCTTTTAAAAATAACTTTTAATATCCATTATCTTTATTGACAGTAATGTCAGGTAATACCCGAAAAATACATAAAGAAGAAATCAAAAAGCCACCTGTAAGACTCCTCTCAGAAGTAAATGTTATAAACATTTGGTCATAGTTTTTCATCTTTGCTTCATACTATTCACAGAATTGGAAGTACATTGCCTATGCCCTTAACTTCTAGTCCTAAGCTTAACCAACTGCACCGTGTTGCATTGTGGTTCACAATGTTGACCCTGGTGCCCTTGGGCCTGTCTACAATGGCCAGCCCTGCAACTTACTAGCTATGGACCCTTGGTCAAATCACTTAACCGCTCTTGGTTCAGTGCCTTGATTTCTATGATGGGGATAATCGTGCCTAACTCTCAAGGTAGTTGTGAGATTCACTTGAGTTAACGTGAGTAAAGCACACGTAATGATGCCTGGCAGACGGCATTTGCTGTTGTTATAAATGTGACCGGTTTCAGCCACTGCTTGTCCTTCCTGAAAATTTCCTCTGCACTCAAGTTTTCCTGAAGTCTCCAGGGGGAACCATCCAGTCTGCTGAGGAGAATCGACCATAGTCTTGCTTTCTCACTCTGCCTGTCTTCAGCTGATGTCCTCTGCTCTTAACATGGCTCTAGGTATCTGATGACCAGGATCCGTCATAAGAATCCCAGTGGCCATGCTAAACATGCTCTTTTCCAATTCTTTCAAAGCCAGTACTCCTAGAGGGTGCCAGATGTTGCAGTTTTCACGCAAAAACAGAAAAGCCCCGTCTGATTCTGTGTTGTAGAACCTAACTGTACTCCTAAGGGGTTGCCTTTTGTTTTGTTTCTGATTCTACAGAGTAGATGATTATAAATCCAAAATTTCTCTCTTGCTAATACTGGCATTCTTTCAAGATTCATAATATTTGTAGAAGTTGTAAGTCCCTCTCCTATGAAAGGGTGTGGAGGGGATGGAAAGAAATGGGAGGAGGAGGGAGAAAGTAAAACCTTGCCTTATCTGTCACAACTCCTCAACCACATAGACGTTTAAGCTCCTTGAAGATAGGTACTTTCTTTGTCCACTGTCTCCTATAGTACCAGTAAAATCTTGGGCCGGTAAAAACCCATTAGAGATATTAAAAAGTATTATTTCCAACGTTACAAGAAGAAAAGAAAGTGATACTTACTGTGTATCTATGTGCCCCACACTCTAAATATCTCTTGTAATCTTTATAATGACCTCTCAAGGGGCACTTACTGTTCTCCTCTTCTTACAGATGAGGTAACTAGTCTAAGAAAAGTTAAGCAGTTGCCCCAGGTTCCACCATGAGTAGGTGACAAAAATCTGGGTTCTTCTTCACGTCTGTATTTGACCCCAAATTGATCTCAAGGGGTGGGGAAATAATTTGACCATGGGCAAAATTCAGTTTTACTTCATTGGATATATTTTGAGTTTAGAATAAATTTAGGTTCATCTTTATCAGTCAAAACATCTGTTACTCAGTAAAAAGTTTAGGAAAAAAAATTTTGATATCCCCTTGATATCAAATAATTCTTAAACTACATTTAGGAAAAGTATATATTATACCTTGAAATATGGATTTAAAAATTCAACTAAACAATTCAGGTCATAGTCAACCTATGATTACATTTTATTTTAGAAGTTTTAAAGGGAATCCCAAGTGTGTATTTCCATACTTTTTGCTTCTCATCTAACAGTGGAGTAGAGTTAGTTGTTGGGTTTCTCTAAGACTATTTTTCAAGCATTCTTTTGAGTTTCTCTCTCTTAGGCTCTTTATTAAAGCTAGTTTAACTTTAACCAAGTCCTTATTTTCTCTCCAGCTGCCACTGCGGATTACTTAGGAAAAATGTGTTTGAACAAGGAGCCATACTATCTTTCTACTCGAGCATTTGAGCTCCCTCCGTTGCTTAGGACCATTCACATCTTTCCAGGCTTCAGACTCAATGGAATCTTCATGAAAAACCGAAACACAGTGAAATAAATCATAAGAAGGTCTGTTTACTTTAGGTCAGATATTGAACTTCTGATATGTGGTCATTAAGGTGAGTGGAGGTAAACATCCTCTTTAACTATCCAGGATAAAGAACGTTCACAATAATTTCTTTTGTTCCTTATCTGTTTTCAATGAAGTGTCACCAAATGGCAGTCCCTGGAATGCAGCCATTTCCCCTGCTAGGTATTTATCGGCAGATCTGTGTCAGTTGATTTTTAGATCTAGCTTTCCTAGATTTTTTTTCCTAGATTTTCACAGTGATGAAATAACAAGTGGTAACTTATTTAATCAATAGATTCTGCTTTCTTAATATACATTAAGTGTAATAGAAGCTAGCCTTGTGAACGTATTTGGAACTGACTCAGGTATATTCCCCTTCCATTCTTCTCTCACTAGTGACCCGTTAGTCATCAGAGTTCCACTTTCCTGGGGAAATCATGATACTGAGCTAAGAGATGGTCTCATAGACTTGGTTTATCACATGATTTATTTGGTACATTTTATTAGACTTTTTCCAAAAGCACATTGCTTCTGTCAGATCTAAGTATCTTACAATATTGGTAAGGTACCTTTAATACTTAAAGAGAAACAAACATTTTGACAAATATTGACCTTACCGTAACAGGCTGACTGGTTTGCAAAACCATTGGCAACTGCTATAGATAAAGGGAACAGTACAAAGAATTGGAAGCACTGCATACAGCAAGTCTTCTATCTAGACTTGACATAATATAATGACCGGGGAGAAATTTTACATAAGCATTACTAAAGCATGCTTGGAAGTTTCTTTGATGTGGCATTAATTAGACAAACTTCTAGTGATGATGTGACTTTTTACTGCTGAAGGCATGCGGTATGCTGCACACAAACATAAACAACTGGCTTACAAAAATAAATATGTGGCTCTTGAGTACACAATCTGATAACTCCTTAAATGAGAACAGGATTTCTCTAGGTAAAATGTGTTGTTAATGAATGTAATTGTTCCAATAAATTCATTTTACTCCATAATTGCTTTTATTTATAATACTTCCATAATAGCTTTTTACAGTTTTATTAGATACATTAGTTCTCTAGATCTCCACTAGAGATCTCCGCCAAGACCTACCGTGTGAAAGGCAGGATGCTAGGAAATGTGGCTAGAATAGTGTGTTGGATACAGTTGTATCTTTGAAGCCTTTTATCTAGTTTGGGAGATAGACAACAATACATTATGATAAACACCAAAATTGAGTTATATTCAAAGTGATATGGGAATATTAAGGAGGAAAACTCTTAACTCCTACGGGCAAACTTATCTGGGTTGATTTTTCAAAGGATACTTGCTACCCTTCACCCCCACCTGTAATCCCCATATCTACCCTCTCCCACATGAGGTTTAAGTCAAAATCTTCAAAGACAGCCTTCCGCATCACCAATATATCCCAACATCCTTCCCCACTGCACTCCTCAGAATCTTGAAGGTAGTGGTAGAGAGCAGATTTCAGGTGTACTTAAAATTTAAAATGATACCCAATCTTCTTTCTTTATAGACAGTAGCACTGTTTGGTTTGGTTTTTAAATAGTACAGTTTTGATATCTTGCCATGGGCATCTAGTGGGGTGTCCTGTCGAGGAGCAGGGAGGTGAGAAGAGGAGAGTTCCAAGGATTCCTGCAGAAATATTTCCAGACATTTTTCCTTTTTAATGATTTTTAAAAATAGATACGTTTGTCATTGTATTGGAGGAATTCAGGGCAAAAGTCTGGGGAAACTTTGGTAAGAACCTCCTCAATTATTTTTGCCAAGACTTTCTGTTTGGCTCTCCAGGCCTCTGTATTGTTTTCACTAATGGTCTGTGGTTAATTCCCAAAAAAGCCAAATATAAATGTACTGAAAGCCAGCAAAACAAGCCTAAGTCCTAAAATTCAACCTAATGGCATAATGATGATGGTTCTACTTAAGCAAATACTAAGGACAAAAAAATTATTTATGTTAAGCCAAACCACTCCAACTATCTAAGGGATAGTAGCACAATGGAATGATCCTCATGGAATATCTGTTGAGGGTATCAACCCCATATAGTCATACATTCCCTCCTGACCACAGGAAGTCACTATAATGATTTCTAGAGTAGTTAATGGAAGATAGTTATTTGACTAATCTTTAGAAATATAAAGGTAATTCAATGGGTTAATGTAATAGGACTCCTTGAAAAGAACCAATCTGATTGTCTGTAATTTGATACAGAGGGTTTTATAGTGTAAATTTCAAATATCATGACATAATGCATGTCAAATATCAATGCCACATTTTATAATCCTGAGGTGCTCATTTGCTCCCAGAGACATCCTTTCCTTAAACATAGCTTTATCAAGGTATATTTTACAAACAAAATTTTCACCCGTTATAAATATACAATTGAATAACTTTTAGTAAATTTGTAGGATTGTGCAACCATCACCACAATCCAGTTTTAGAACATCTCTATCATGTCCAAAAGTTCCCTTGTGTGTGTTTGTAGGAAGAACCCACTCTACTCCCAATTCTAGGCAACTACTATTCTGCTTTCCGTCTCTATGTATTTGCCTTTCCTTTTCTGGACCTGTCATATAAATGGAATCATACAATGTGTAGTCTTCTGTGCCCACCTTCTTTAACATAGTAGAATGTTTTGTGGGGTCATTCATGTTATAGATCACATGTATTGGTAGTTCATTTTTGCTTTGCAGTGTTCCATTTATTGGAGTTGTAGAGGTATGGAATCTCATGTAAGGGATGTATATACACTTTTTTATTGAAATATAATGGACACATAACATTTTGTTACCATTTCCAATTCTCAGTGTCTCTCTCTTCATTCATAGAAACACTACAGTGGCTTCTTAATGGCAAGAGAACAAAACAAAACAAAAAACCCTGAGGCTCTCATTTACTGACTGAAAGATTATAATAGCTGAATGGAAACTGGTTATTTGTGTCCTTTTTCCCCCCTCTCCTTGACTTTGAATCCTTGAATCATAGAGACAGTGAATCTCTTTAAGTTCCATGCTTAAAATTTGTGTGAATATTTTTTTCTGGAGGGAGTCTATAGCTATAATCAGATTCTCAAATGGTCTGTTACCTAAAACCATTTATGAACAAATCTTAGTGTTCTCTTTGGTTCCATATAAATATTACCCCCATATAAATATTCTTTGGAAAACATTTGCCTTCATGGCTTTGACTTCAACTACCAGCAGATAGAAAGAGTCTGAATAAAAATGTATTTTTCTCTGGGAACCTGGGTGGCTCAGTTGGTTAAGCATCTGCCTTTGGCTCAGGTCATGATCCCAGTGTCCCGGGATAGAGCCCTGCATCGGGCTCTGCTTAGCGGGCAGTCAGCTTCTCCCTCTCCCTCCGCTGTTCCCCCTGCTTGTGCTCTCTTGCTCTCTCTGTCACATAAATAAAATCTTTTAAGAAACATATTTTTCTCATCTAAATTATGACAGTTCTAAGTGTATTTTGAATTAGAAGGTGCCATCCTTTTCTAAGCATAAACTGGGGTATTTGGAGGTTTGTGTTACCTATCTTGTGTTCCTTATCACTCTATCTTCAACCTTAAATTTTCCCCACCTCAAAGGGGTAGGCAAGCTGGAAATTTGTCTTGTCGTTTTCTCTCTGGGATTCTATGACCTGTCATCATTAACGTCTCTTCCACTGAGGCTGGAAACCACAGCACCTTCCCCCACACTTGCCCTATGCATGTACAATAAATGATACCTTTTAAAAAGTTTTTCTTTTAAAAAAAAATTTAATTCCAGTATAGTTAAGAGTGTTATATTAGTTTCAGGTGTACAATATAGTGATGCAAATATTCTATACATTACTCAGTACTCAGTGCTCATCCTGATAAATATATTCTTCATCCCCTTCTCCTGTTTCACCTCCCCCTCCCACCATCCACCTCTCTAGTAACCACTGGTTTGTTCTCTAGAGTTGAGTCTGTTTTTTGGGCTGTCTCTTTTTTGTGTTGTTTTGTTTCTTAAATTCCACAGATGAGTGAAATCATACGGTTTTTGTCTTTTCGTGACTTATTTCACTTAACATTATACTCTCTAGTTCCATACATATTGTTGCAAGTGGCAAGATTTCATTCTTTTTCATGGCTGAGTAATATTCAGTGTCTGATGGCCATCCATATGTCTTCTTTGGAGAAATGTCTATTTATGACTTTTGCCCATTTTTAATTGGGTTGTTTTGTGGTGTCTTGTCTAAGTTCTTTATATATTTTGGATACTAACCCTTTATTCAATAGGTCATTTGCAAATTATCTTCTGTTTAGTAGGTTCTTTTAGTTCTGTTGACTATTTCTTTAGTTGTGCAGAAACTTTTTACATTTGCTTTTGTTTCCTTGCCTCAGGAGACCGAGAAAAATGTTGCTATGGCTGATGTCCAGAAATTACTGCCTGTGCTCTCTTCTAGGATTTTTATAGTTTCAGGCCTCACATTTAGGTGTGTAATCCATTTTGAGTTTATTTTTGTATACTATATGACAAAGTATTCCAGTTTTATTCTTTTGCATGTAGCTGTCCAGTTTTCCCGACAGCAGTTGTTGAAAAGACTTTTCCCATTGCGTATTCTTGCCTCCTTTGTCAAAGATTGACCGTATCATTGTGGGGTTGTTTCTGAGCTCTCTATTCTGTTCTGTTGGTCTCTGTGTCTGTTTTTGTGCCAGTACCATACTGCTTTGATTACCTCAGCTTTGTAGTATATCTTGAAATCTGGACTTGTGATATCACATCTCCAGTTCTTCTTTTTCAAGATTGCTTGGCTGTCCGGGGTCTCCTGTGGTTCCATACAAATTTTAGGATGATTTGTTCTATGGCAAATGCTGTTGATATTTTGATAGAGATTACATTAAATCTGTAGATTGCTTTGGGTAGTATGGACATCTTAACAGTCTTTGTTCTAATCCATGAGCATGCAATGCCTTTCCATTTGTGTCTCACCGATGTTTTATAGGTTTCAGAGTACAGAGCTCTCACTTCCTTAAGTTTATTCCTAGGTATTTTATGATTTTTGGTGCAGTTGTACATGGGATTGTTTTCTTAATTTCTTTCTGCTGCTTTATTAGTGTATAGTAATGCAACAGATTCCTGTATATTGATTTTTGTATCCTGTGACTTTATTCAATTCCTTTATCAGTTCTAGTAGCTTTTGGTGGGGTCTTTAGGGGTTTTTTTTTTTTTAATATATAGTATCATGTCATCTGCAAATAGTGAAAGTTTTATTCTTCCTTAGCAATTTGGATGCTTTATATTTCTTTTTCTGTTCTGATTGCTCTGGCTAGGACTTCCAGTACTATGTTGAATAAAAGTGAGGAGAGTAGACATCCTTGTCTTATTCATGACAATAGTGGGGGAAAGAACTCAGTGTTTCCCCATTGAGTTTGATGTTTTCTATGGGTTTTTCCCTATATGGCCATTATTTTGTTGAGGGATGCTCCCTCAAAACCTACTTTGTTAAGGTTTTTTTTATCATGAATGGATGTTGTACTTTGTCAAATGCTTTTCTTTTTTTTTTTTTTTTTTTGTTCATTTTTTTTTTTTTTTGGTTTTTTTTTTTTTTTTTTTTTTTGCTTACGGATTAAATTTCATTGCCGATAATTGGTCTGTTCCAATTTCCTATTTCTTCCTGATTAAGTTTTGGGAGGTTATAGATTCCTAGGAATTCATAATTTTTTTTCTATGTTGCCCAATTTAAATGACAGCAATTTTAATGCATAGTTGCGTATTTGAGTGAAGAGATGAATCCCCACTTTCAGATAACACATTCGTTGGTATTTTTTTGACTCTACCTACAGCTCTATAATTTTTCTCAATCCACTAAACTCTTACCTATGGATATTTTTCTTTAAGGATCCTAGGAAAATGGTCTTGGGGTGTGGCTTAGACAAAGATGCTTTGTTTAGGGATCTTTAATGGTGAACTTGGAAAAGAATTCCTTCCCATCTGTAAGATCAGGTACCTTCCTCAGATTGCAAGAGAAAGCAGCCTTCCATCCCCTGAGTTTTCTGAGAAGTAGGAACACAATGACTACTGATTCAGTCAACCCAAAAGCATTTCTAGAGCCCCTAATTTTGACAGTTCTGTTCAGGGAATGTATGAAAAACATTAAGGAGAGAAGAAACGAAGTCAACACTCTTCTACCTTCTGTATGCTATTACCAACGTCCATATTAATCTTCAAGTGTTGACCTGTTTCCCAAACTCCAGACCTGACTGTACAGCTACCTAGTGGCTGGCTCTATCTGCATGTTCTTTAGAAGCTTTATGTACTACCTGTCCCCAGATGAACATCTGGTCTCTCAAAACTCCTCCTTCTGCATGTGCCATCTTAATGAGTGGAACTGACACCCTAATAGTCTCCCAGTTCCTTCCTCTCACTCTCTAACTACATTTAATGGTCAGTAAGGTCAGTTAATTATACCTCAGAAATATCTGTCCTATGTGGTTCCTCCTCTAGAGCCCCCCGCCACTCCCTCATTTTGTGTTCTCCTCCTCTCTTGCTTAGATTCTTGTGGGAGTATTCCAATGATCTTGCTGTTGCCATACTCGCTGCCTAATCTGTCCATCCCCACTCTGCTGCCAGTGTGAGCCCCTGATTCAAAACCTTTGCTGCTTCCTATTGCCCGGGATAAAGCCCAAATCCTGATACACCTAGGAATCTTCCCAGTGTTGCCACACGTTCTCTTTTTGGCTCATCTGTGCTATTCCTCACCATGCGCTGAGTTTCAGGTAAGCCAGAGGTCTCTCCTCTGCCCCAAATGCCATTCATTTCCATTTATCCATGCTTTTGGAAAGGCTAAGAAAGTAACAGTGGGTTATCCTGTTACTTCTTCTCTTCTCCAGGTTTAGAATTCTCCCCATCCTCAGCCCTTCATCCTGACCTTTTGGTTTGCCAGACTACTACTTATCCCCCAAGTCCCTGTCCAGCTGTTCTCCCTTTTGTACGCCCCCTGCTCCCATTCCTAGGAAAAGTTAGAATTGCTTCTATATATGTCTCTCCAGTTCCCTTTCCCCTGTGGATATCGTGTATATTTTAATCTCAATCACTGTGTGGGCTCCTGGAGGCCATGGCATTTTATGTACCCAATGCCTAACATAGTGCCTGGCAAACAGTAGGTTTTCAAAAAAATGAATAATGAAGTTTGCCAAGACTGTGGGGATCATGTAGCTTGCCTTGCTCGTTTTTTTACTAATGAGGAAATTGAGACCCAGAGGAATTTGGAGAATTGCATAATTTAAGGCAAATTCTGGAATAGAACCAAGGTGTTATGCCTGAGTCGAATGCTCCTTCCACTAAACAGCATGGCAAAATTTCTTTGACAGATTTCTAAGGAAAGAATCTTTAGTTCTAGTGACAAAATGTCTCAGTAAGACAAGGAGATTTATTGGTGGGAAAATAAAGAGAATTTTATTTTATTTCACAGAGGTTATCATATTCTATTAGCTTTTGTATCCAAGGCAGAAAAGTATGAAGATGGTTGAGAATGATCCTAATGAAGAAATGACAGCACTTTGCCTAAACTCTTCAGTTAGTACTGGTAAGCTCAGAAAGATTCCTTCTCTTACGCTCTAAAATCAGTGAGATGTGGAAACTTCACAGACCCCCAGGGATCAGCGCTTGGCTGAGGGACTGGCAGTGAGAGGAACAGGAAAGCAGTGTTTCTTTTGAAAGGGAGCCAAACACATGTTTCGTTATTCTGGGTTCTCTGTTTGAGGCAAGTGACTTGATTGAAAATACTCAGTTGTGGAAAGAAGCTGTAGTTTTTGTTTATATTTTCATGAAAACGTTGAATACATAGAACTAAAAGTCTGGAAAGAAGAACCAAAATTGATATTTTATTTTCAAAAGAAGATGCCCAGAGTTGGGGTACACATTGTAGAGTGAAAGATACAGAATTTAGGGTGTTTCTTTTATTCAGAGTAAAAACAACTACAAATGAGACTAATTTGGTGGGGGAAATAACCACTCTAATATATTTCTTTGAACAGAATGTATCTACCTCACTTTACTAAATTGAGAAAGATACAGATTATATGGCAGAAATATAGATCATATTTGAGAGGTCGATATTTCAGGAATTAAAAATTAAAACACACACATTTGGGAGAATGATGAATTTCAGCACCATTAGCACAGTTGCTGATAGAGAAGAGCAGGGGAATGGTGAATTTATATGGGCAACCCCCTGCCGCTCTGGGGGGAAGAGGAAGAGAGCCATGGGGATCCATGCTGGGGCTGGAGGTGGTGGGAGGGACCAAGCTGACACCACAGAAGAGGGTAGAAGCAGGTCTGAGTTGCTTTGAGCTGAAAGAAGAGATGCTAATCTGCTCCCAACAAGAAGGAAGACAGGATTGGAAACAGTGGAGAGAGAGCTTATGAGAGCTATTCTTGGAAATAATTTCCAAGGTTATGGAAGAATAGATAAGAATAGAAACTTGCTGTATTTTCTATATGTTTATCAGAGTTTTGAGATAGAAGAATTAGGGTTAATTTTTTTTGGTCTCATTTATAGCTAAAACTCATCTTTTCTAAGAGTGTCACTCACCTAAATTCTAGGGCAACTTCTGTCTCCATCACTTCTCAGACCAATGCTCTGAGCAGTGGAGTTGGTTCTACCGACACCTGTGTCCAGTAAGCTCACTGGGTTTGGGGACCATCTCTTTCTCTTTGGTCATTCCATTGCTTCTCCTGTCTTCGTTTAGCTAACTTGTTGCCCATCAGTCTCATACTTGCCCCTTTTCATGGTCTGGAACTTTCATCCTCTTTTTTCCCCCTGCTCTCCACCCTCAATCTAAATTTATTCACTTTATTTCCATCTCTTTAGGACCTTCTTTTCTACTTTTTAAGAGACCAGCCTGGGTCTGACAAAGTACTCCATCAGCTTGTGATGGTACCCATCCCAGAAAATACATTGTTGTTTGAAACATGGCCCGTTGGAAATAGGAATGATTCTAGGATTGTAGGCTCAGGTATCATGAAGTTATGGAGGTGTGTACTATGGGACCAGAATCTGGGGAAATGGTAGAGGGGAAAGAAGCCTTACTGAACCATTTTTAAAATGCAAAATTCTGATTAAGAATTATAATATGTGTGAAGGGTTTCTGGGTACCTTGTATGGAAAGTCCTAGTCAAATGCCAAATATTAGCATTCCTGTCATTATAGAGTCCCAGAGCAGGGAGGCACTGAGGAATTTGCAACCGAATATCCTCACCCAGGCCCTTTAGCACCTTCTAAAGATTTCATAAATCAGGGAATATGCAACGGTTTGCTGAAGGGATAAGTGTTTGAGAGGTGATGAAGTTTACTCAGAGAACTTAGAGTGCAGTTTTATTTGAACTAAAGCTGTGAATGGACCTACAGTGCTGAGGATCCTTCTGGGCCCGTTTAAATAGTAGCTCCAATTCCCTTCTTGAGCAGCTTGGCATGTCGGCCAGTGAGTGCTACAAATGCTGATCTGTACTGCATGGGGCCCTGTCCCGGGTCAGGGCATGGTGCGAACGCCTTGCAACCTAATCCTTCAAGCAGCAGCTTGAGGCACAAGCCTGCCGTCAAGTTTTTCTTGACAGCTTCTGGTCCTTCCCTCCTTTGAACTGCTGTGCACTTTTTAGCATCGCACTATTCACTGAAGCTTTCATGTCTGTATAGCAGGACGGGGAATTTTGTTCACCAGAAGTTCTGGGCACCACTACTGCTTGGGAGAATGACCTTTCCAGCAGCAGCCCAGTGAGGTCGGTCCCTCTTGGAGGGTGGGTGAAGACAGGGTGTAATCTGGCTCCAGGAGAACAGAGCAGGAAGACCAGGAATGCAGCATGAGCCTGGGGTGAAGGGAAATCCCTGGATGGGAAAGAGTGGGAGAGGGTGTAAGTGGCTTCTCTAGCCATAGGCTTTTCATAAAGAGAAAGAAAATGGGTATCTAAAATTATTCGGGAAAGTGTTGTGTTTTGGTGAGGTACCACGTAAAAAAATCCAGAGTCAATATCTAGCTTAGTCTTAGAGTTGCTCTAGTCCTCCTGTTCATGTGTTGTTCACGTATATATTCATTCCATGTTTATTAACTTTTATGAGCCAGGCATTGTTCTAGGTCTGGAGATTTGGTGAATAAGACTGGCACTCTGGTGAGGAGACAGACAATAAATAACAGATAAATAGAAACAGCCGAGATAACATCAAATATTATTAGATCTAGGAGGAAAATAGAACAGGGGAATTTGGAAAGTGATTTTTGTCCAGCTTTTATGTAGGTTTCATGTGTGTGGCTTATTCTCCCAAAGTTGATGTGAGCTGCCCAGAACTATGCCTTCACATCTTGATAGTCTCCATTACTCTCACGAACTACCTTATGCCTTTGTAGATGGTCAATATTTCAAATATGTTAATTCAAGAATAGAGTTCTATAATGAGGCAACTGTTTTTATTGCAGTATTGACTAGATTCCCTATGCTGTACTTTTCATCTCCATGACATTTATTTTACAACTGGAGGTTTGTACCTCTTAATCTCCTTTATCCATTGCATTTATCCTTCACTTACCTCCCTCCTGGCTGTTTTTTTGGTTTATTTCTTTGTTCATTTGTTTTGTTCAGATTCCACATATAAGTGAGATCATAGGGCATTTGTCTTTCTCTGACTTCTTTCATTTAGCGTAACACCCTTTAGGTCCATTCATGTTGTTGTAAATGGCAAGATCTCATTTTTTTTTCTAGGACTGAGTAATATTCCCTTGGTGTTTATACATACATATGTGCACGTCTGTGTATATACACACCACACACATACACACATCACATCCACTTCATTCATCTACTGATGGACGCTTGGGTTGCTTTCATATCTTGGCTATGGTAAATGCTACAATAAACATAGAGATGCATGTATTTTTGAATTGATGTTTTTGTTTTCTTTGTGGCTGCCAATTCATATTCCCACCAACAGTGCACGAGTGTTCCCTTTTTTCTACATCCTCACCAACACTTGTCGTTTGTCTTTTTGATTCTAGCCATTCTGACAGATGTAATCTCATTTTGGTTTTGATTTGTGTTTCCCTGATTAGTGATGTTGAGCATCTTTTCATGTGTCTATTGGCTATCCGTAGGTCTTTGGAAAAATGTCTTAAGGTCTCTGACAATTTTTGAGTCAGTTATTTGTTTTTTGATAGCTACATGCAAAAGAATGAAACTGGACCACTTTCTTACACCGAACATAAAAATAAACTTAAAATGGTTTGAAGACCTAAATGTAAGACCTGAAACCTTAAAAATCCTAGAAGAAAATATAGGTAATAATTTATTTGACATCAGCCTGAGCAACTGATGTCAGTTTTTTTCTAGGTATGTCTCCTTGAGTAAGGGAATTAAGAGTGAAAATAAACTATTGAGACTGCACCGACATAAAAAGCTTTTGCACAGTCAAGGAAGCCATCAACAATATGAAAAGGCAACCTACTAAGTGGGAGAAGATATTTGCAAATGATACATTTGATAAGGAGTTAATATCCAAAATATATTAAACCCTACAAATAATCTGAGACGTTTGGTTTTGTTGGGTTTCTTAAACTTTCTTTGAAGCCTGTAGGTACCTCCCCTTAGAGTAGAAACTTTACATATGCACAAAAAAATTAATAAGATTACAGTGGAAACTAAATGAATGCAGTCTCTGGTTCTGATTCCAGGCTGATAATCACTGAGAGACCATGTACGTGTCCTTCATAACAAGTATTGTGAAAGGAACACTAAGCTTTAGACATTATAGCTCTTCCTGTTTCTGCAGCACTGACAGAATGACTAAAGTAAACCACCTCTGACATTTAGGGAAAGGGACTGACTGTTACTCTTTTGGATTTACTTATCAGGTGAAGTTGGACGCAATGTAGCCAGTAAGATAGTGGTTCAGAAAGTAAATGCCAATTTACTGGTTTGGTACTCTCCAGGTCAGGGTTATGGGGTGCCAGGTTAGAGCATGAGATACACACCTGGGAGGGTAATCACTTTATTGGAAAATTACTATGACACAGGTTGAGAAGGAAGTAAGCCATGAGGCAGGATGGAGCTTGCCTGGAGCTAGTCTACAGAAAGCCCACTCAGAGGGGCCAATGCTGCATAAGGTGAGCAGGAGGTACAGATGAGGGCCGAGAGCAGAGGAGCGAGGATCACTGCCAGGTTCCATGGGCGGTGGTGAAGGATGCAAGGCTTTGGGCTCTAGGATTTTCTGGAAGCCCAATTCTAGGGGGATTTCCCTGTGAGATTTCAGATTATTCAGAAACAAGTCTAGTTTTTCCATAAAGGTAAGCTATTGAATAGGGTTTCCTCTTTGGATTTAACTTAGGTGACTCAACAATGTATAGGATAGCAACAAAGCCACATGCCTTGAGGCTTCTAATTCTCTGAAAGCAGTAAGAGCTGGTGGCAGATTACTTGGCACCATCTCTGCTTTTTCCACCCTTTCCTAGTCCCATATGGCCTGTCTTCAACTAGGATGTGCCCCACAATGACCTCACACTCAACATCTCCAAGGCCGATCTTATCTTCTACCTTTCCTTTGTTGGTTTATGATAACATTCTTTTCTCAGCTACATTAATTAGAAAACAATGGAGCTTTTAAACTTTTTTCATGCTTGGCCATATGCAGTACACAGTGCAAACCCAATGGCTTACACATTTAAAACCTCTCATATCTTCCTTATATAAGAGCAGCAGCTTTTAAGCTCTGCGTAAAGGATATTAGCTCATTTTTTGATTTCTACCTAAGCCTGATAATATAGAACTGTGGTTCTATTTTTTTTTTTTTTGCACTTTTATGTTTTTCATTATAATTCTTTTATTTCCCATTCCTGAGCCCCACACTTGCCACTTTGGGAAACAAATACACACTATCCCAATGATGCTTAAGATTCCTTTTCCCTCTCTGTTACAAGTCATAGTCATATTCCTTGTATGCTTGATAATTTTTGATTAAGTGCCAAATATTGTGAATTTTACAATGTCAGATGCTAGATTTTTTTTTTTTTTTTTGTACTTTAACTATTTCTGGGTGTTGCTCTGGGGTGCAATTAAGTTGGTTGGCATCAGTTTGATCTTTTTGAGGCTTGCTTTTAAGCATTCTTAGGCAGGTCCAGAGTAGCCTGTAGTCTGTGTCTAATTTGGCACCACTACTAAGGCAATAACCTTCTGTATTCTCCTCAAGGCTCCTTGTATCACGAGGTCTTTCTACTCTGGCTGGTGGGAGTACCAACTCCTCCTAGCTCTGTGTGAGTTTTGGGAATTATTCCTCCTCCTCCTCCTCTTTTTTTTTTTTAAAGATTTTATTTATTTATTTGACAGAGACACAGTGAGAGAGGGAACACAAGCAGTGGGAGCGGGAGAGGGAGAAGCAGGCTTCCCGCAGAGCAGGGAGCCGGATGCGGGGCTTGATCCCAGGACCCTGGGATCATGACCTGAGCTGAAGGCAGACGCTTAACGACGGAGCCACCCAGGTGCCCTTATTCCTCCTCCTTGAGATGGTTCATTCTCTGGCTTAAGTAGTTTCCTAGATGTTGTTCAGTACTCAAAAAAGCCAGGGAGCCCTCTGTAGACTTCTGAGTTTAATTTCCATGTACTCGGCCCTGCTAATTCTAGTTGCTGTGATTTTTAGCTCTGTGTCCTCTACTCAGGGAGACTGTCAGTCTCCATTTGGGTCCCCTCTCTCAGCCACACTGGAAAACTCTCTACAGACAGGTGTGAAATGGGTCACTTGTGGACCTTACCCTGTTTACCTTCTCTCAAAGATCACTGTCCTATAGTCTGAAGTCTGAAAAGTGTTTCATACATTTTGTCTGCCTTTTTTTTTTCTTCTTTTTGCAAGTAGAGCAGGTGGGAAAATCTAGATCCTGTTACTGTCATGACTAGATGACCAGAGGTGGAAGTCAGTATCTCTATGATCAGGCCACATTTTACCTAGCCACCTTTATCTCCTACTATTTTTTCAGTTTGAATTATCTTTTAGTTGATTATTCACACCTAGCATGATCAACCTTCCATATCTTTGGATGGTTAAAAAAGAGTATCAGTCCTTTTTGCCTTGTAGATATTATAGTCTAGCATATAAACAAGGGCTGTACAAATTCTAGACATAGTAGTATTCATGCTTGAAAAATGCATGTTTGTCCTTTAAAATATAGAATGAAACCAATTTTTATCTCTTCACTTTATAAGATGAATGATAGATGTTGAGTGAAGAAAACCTGCTATACACAGTTCTTTTTTTTATATTTTATTTCACACACACAGAGAGAGACAGCTAGAGAGGGAACACAAGAGTGGGAGAAGCAGGCTCCTTGCTGAGCAGGGAACACGATGCGGGACTCGATCCCAGGACCCTGGGATCATGACCTGAGCTGAAGGCAGGCACTTAACGACTGAGCCACCCAGGCGCCCCCACAGTTCTCTTTAGTATCTACCTACCATCTCCCTGTATTCCACCTATTCCCTCATTTAGCAGTAGATGCTTGCTAAACAGGGACAGAGAATGCTCACAGACCCTCTTGTGGACTTCTGAGTGTTCAATATGTGGGTATCTTCTAGTTCTGATGGTGATTGAAGTTTCTTAAAACTGGGATGTTGAATTTGCCATAACTCATCTTGAGTTGTATTATAAGACTTAAGATCCATTCGCAGTTGTACAGTTAACTGGGGGCTTAAGGTGATAATGATCCAATCTCTGAGGTTTACATTTCCAGACTTAAGGAGAATTTTCTTAAAGTACAGATAAATCAAGCAGATTTTGTTCTTGCATGTTCAGACACACGCTGAAAAAAGAATCTAAGAACAATGAAAAATAACTTTTTGTAAAGTTCTGAATCTTAAATTCTTTGCATGAATCATAATTGAGATGGCTTAAAATAGTTCTTTTTAGCTGACCAGAATTTTTTTCTTAATTTTATGGTATATAAATCCTTGTGTTATAAAATATCTGGAGTTATAACTTAACAGGCAACCATAAAATGTTTGTTCTTCAAATAAGGTCTTACTCAAAACAGAAGAAGAAGGAACTTAATCAAATTCTGTAGAGCAATTTGATTAAATGACCTGAAAACTGTCCCACTACCAATGTTTGTCATTTTTGAATGTTGACAATGAAGTTTCAAGACTGTCCTAATTTTGAGTGCAATTGGAATGTTGTTTTCCTGCTTCCAAATGAAATGTAGAGTGACTTTTTGGTCACTCTCAGGAATACAAACTCTTGTAGACAATTTTAATTACCAAGAATCCAAGTTGAAAAATATGTCTAGTTAAATGCACTGGGATTAGAGGGCATGGTTACCTCATTCTCTATTTCCATGCCTAGTGCCTTTACTCCTTTCCCCTGGTCACTGGGCTGACCTCTCTAGAGCTAATTGGTGAAGGGGGGTGGGGTGAAGAGGAGGTAGAAGGGATTCTTCTGGAATGCCTTTGACATGACAAAGGTTTACTTTGACCATGGCAGATCTCATGATGCTTGGGTTCTTTGAAGACCTCTCTCCATTCCACATTGTCACACTATATCTTATTCATGAGTTTCGTTGATGTGGATGAATGCATCTTCTGTCATGATCACCTAGGATTCAGTTGTCATTCCCTGAGGATGCTAGCAGTTCCTCCAGTAGCTTTCTGTTGCTGTTTTGTTTTTGTTTTTCCCCTCCAGGAAGCTCTCTCATATAGGATCTAAGATGACTTTGCCACTTGCTTGACCCACATTTAGTGTATGAAAAATGCACATCTGAGACTCTCTGTCTATAGGAACTATACTATTTTTCAAACCATGGCTTGTACTCTGCTGCTCTAGTCAAACTCTCGTCCTTTAGATCACCCAGTTGTGTCAGACACACCCTGTCTGCTCTGTCCCTCAAACTTCAGGGGACACACTTCAAGCTCTCTGGATGATCTTCTTAAAGTCCTTATAGTTAGGCCTGAGTTTAGAAGACCATACCATCTTCCCATTCCATTCTCAAAGAGGGGGTGGATGAAGACTCAACACAATTACAATTGTCTCTAAAGAAATTCTTCCCCTAACTTCCAATTCCTTTCAGTTCTTCAATTTTAACATTTTTATACCTTATAGTGGGTTTGAGGGGTCAATGTCACAACCAGTTTTTTTTTTTTTTTTTTGTCACTTCCTTCACTAACTCTGCATAAGTGATACGGGATTATATTTTTGAATGTCAGAGTAGTTGGCATTTACTTATATTAGGACTTAAGCTGAAATAGAGACCGAAATAATTTCTTGTTAAAACTTCTCTATATTTACATGTTAAGATGCATTAGCTTGTCCAGACCAAAAAAAGAAAAATATCCCCCAAAGGAACCCTTAAGAAATGACATTAAATGCTCAGTTTTATATTTTTAATGTGTATAAAAACAAATTTTGTGTGTTTTCAGTTTTATATTTTTAATGTGTATAAAAGCAAATTTTGTGTGTTTTTAAAAGTTTATTTTCTGATTAATTTAGGTATTTTTATGCTTCATTCCGAGAATGGAATCTTAATTTATAGCATTGTGCTTTTAGGAAATAAGGTCAAGAGACTAATTAAATTGTCATGTTTTTTCCAGAAAATTCCACCGTTGGTATAGTACTCAAAGGTAGAAACAATGGACAGGGATACACCTACCTCAACATATGGAGTTCCTTCTAAAGGAGCCAAGCATGAGACTAGGGTCTCCTTGGGAGCATAAGGTTATTCCTCTTGAGTGCTATTTCCCATAAATGTGAAAGCAAAGACTTCTTCATGCCTTCTTAAGTTCCCATAGTTGGCCCTTTTTAGAACATAAAAAGGTGTTCCATCTTGCATGAAAAACCATTATTCTCTGTGGCCCAAGTCATGTCTGAATTCAGCACAGTGAGTCAGCAGGTGACCACCAGGGGGCAGCTCTGTACAGCTTTTGGGCTTAATTTTGTAGGCACTGGGGAATTATGGAAGGTTTCAGAACAGGGGAGTGACCTAGCGAAAGTGTGTGTTGGGAAGATTAATTTGGTAGCCAGGGTGGAGGGGAAAGAATTGTCCCAGAAAGTCTGACCTGGGACTACTACTGTAATTTGAAGTAAAGAAGGTCAGCAGTGGCATCAAGGTAGAGACTAGGAATGGAAAAAAAGTTCCAGAATGTTCATTTTTTTTTTTTTTTAAGGTTTTATTTACTTGAGAGAGAGAGAGCATGTATGGGGAGTGGGGCAGATGGGGAGGGAGAGGAAAAGAGAGAATCTCAAGCAGACTCCGGGCTGAGTTCCCGCAGAGTTTGGAGCCAGAGGCTGGCTTGATAGCAGCCAAAACCAACAGTCAGACGCTTGAACTGCTTAACCTACTGGGCCGCCCAGGCACCCTCAGAATGTTCACTCTTAATTGAAGTCGGGACCACATGACTAAGTGGATATGGAAGAAGAAAATTTTCTGCTTAGAGAATGTTAATTCTGAAAATGGAAATAAATCCCCTTAGCCATGTTTCTCCCCCACCCTGATGTATAATCCATTTCATTTTAATGAATTTTTTTTTTAATTGATGAAAATTTTAAGAAGCTTTTTAGAATATTAGACATTTCAGTCCCTCACAGTTTTGGAGATTTTTTGGGGGAAAATTGTCAGTTGGCCTCTTTTCTTGGAAGAGAAAAGGAATTAGAGTAAGGCAAACATGGTGTCTACCCTTTTTTTTGTTATACAGCCTTTTTTTTCTTTTTTTTTTTTTTTCTCCATTAAAATGGTAGATGTTTGGAGAAACAAGGCCTGACTCTACCTCTTTGAATGGAGGGTAAATCAATGGAAAGTTGTGTTGTGGGAGGATATTACCTCAGAAGAGCTTTGTGTTAGTACACATGTCCACATAACTTCCTGAAGCATACAGCCTCACCTTATTAATAAAATGGGTATTAAGTGAAAAGAGGTCCCCCCCCCAGTATAAAAACCTGCCAAATGTATCTGAGAGGGAGATCCCAATGTAGTGCATACGTTATGTGCATTATACACTCTATTCTTACAATAAAGCAAACTAGAGAAAATGTTATCAAAATCATAAGAGAATACAGTATTGCATTTACCCAAAAAAAAAAAAAAAAATCCACATACAAGTGGACCAATGCAGTTCAAACGTGTGTTGTTCTAGGGTCAACTGTACTCCCACTGTTTTGGTTGGAGTGAAAGTAGAAAAGAAAAAATACTGCAATAAACACAATGACATTTTGGGGTTTTGCCACTGGAGAATCTGCATCAGTAGTTTTGATAATAGATTTCTAGGACTGTGTCATGCCAGACCTTCAAAATTATGTTGTTAATTGCAGCAAACAGGCACTCAGGGTAAAGATCCTCAAAAGTGTGGTCCTGGTTTCTGTTCCTGCTCCCTGGAGTTCTGGACCATCTGGTCCAGGTCTTCACTACACTAGGCTACTGCACATTTTGTATATGTTAAGGTCGCTCATATGGTGGCACTTACCCTCCTTGGATTGTTTAGATTGTCCTTTGGTACCTTAAAGGTGTCCATCACTCACCTCCTCCCAGCACAGAGATGCCTTTTCTTTCTTGTAACTTCAAAACGTATTCAGAGACTGATTATATTTTTCACCTACTGCTGCTACTACCATGGACAAGCCACCAGAGTATCTTACCTGGATTTCTAGAATTGCCTTTTAATGAGTAGCCATGCATCTGCCATAGCTCCCTGTTCAGTCTGTTTTTCAACATTACAGCTGATAATCCTGATTGTCCATTCATGTCACTGCTTGGCTGAAAATTCTGCACTGGCTCCTGGTATCACTTTTAATCAAAGACTGAGTCCTTATAAAGACCTAGAGTTCTCTGCTACCTCATCTCCTGTGTCTCACACTTCATTCAATGCACTCTACTCATACTTACCTAGAATATTCCAGACATGGCAAAATGCCTTTGTTCCTTCAAGCCCGCTGGAGATTTAGGAGAAAATGAGGCCAACCTTGGCTTCCCTGTTTTAATTGCAAACTCCTCTTCCCATCACCCCTGATTACCTTATCTTGTTTCACAAACCCCCCATAGTTCTCCATGTAATTCTAATGTATTATGTAATTTATTATGTGTTCCTTTCTTAGATCTCTTCCCCTCTCTCCATCTGCTGGAATATGTGCTCCTCGAAGGCAGGAATCTTTATCAGTTTTATTCACAAATGTATTGCTTCTGTCTAAAATGGGAGCCAGAGGAGGGCCGAGAAAAGAACAGTGGATAATAATTAAGGAGAGAACATACAGTCCCTTCATTAATTTGTGAAACTTGAGTAGGGTCTAAGAATCAGATGTAGATACGTAGCTCTTATTTTTAGGATATTGAGATTACGTAGAATGTCCTTGTTTGTAGGAAGCAAACACTAATGTATTCAAGGATCGCGAGGCCTCCATTAACAAGTGACTTTTAAATTGTACAATTTTTACACCATTTCAGTAAGTTGACACTCTTTCAAAATAAAATGTGCATTAACAAGTGTGTTTTCCTGAGGTGATGTGGAGGTAAAGACAGGTGGTTTGCGGGATGGGAAGGGAGATGCCACGCAGAATTGCTTGGGTTCCAGCAGTATGTCCTTATTTGTGCTTTAGCACCTGGTTCTCTGTGTGGGGAGGTCTCCTTGAGCTGCTTAGACTCGGGGCTTTCTTTTTTCTTTTTTTTTAAAAAATATTTTATTTATTTGAGAGAGCGAGAGAATGAGAGATAGAAAGCACGAGAGGGAAGAGGGTCAGAGGGAGAAGCAGACTCCCTGCTGAGCAGGGAGCCCGATGTGGGACTCAATCCCCGGACTCCAGGACCATGACCTGAGCCAAAGGCGCTTAACCAACTGAGCCACCCAGGTGCCCTGACTTGGGGCTTTCATTTCCACCACACAACCTTCACCTTCCTGTAGTGCATAGGACTCCAGGAGGCTGGGCCAGCGTCGGCTCAAGCACAACCTCCCCCCTGTGCCTGGAATCGGTGCTTTTGTGCTTCTCACCACCCTGGTGTCGAAGTCTGAGCCACTCCGATTATTTTAGGTCCCTGGTTACTCTCTACCTTCCACCAAGATTCTCCATCTATCACATATACTGGAAAACACCAGGCATAGCCCTTCCTTCTCGTCCTTGCACACTGGACTGCTTTCCTCCCCTGCCAGATATCCACAGGGCTCACCTCTGAGCATCCATATGTCTTTTGCCATCTTCTCATATTTCAAATTGCTCTCTTCCTGGTTCTCCCATCTCCCTTTATTTTATTTACAGGATGATCATCACTAACACATGGTCTCATTCACCTGTTTATTTTCTTGCTCCTGAAGAGCATGTAAGGTCTAGGAAAGCAGGGGTTTTTTTTGTTTTTTTGTGTTGTTGTTGTTTTGTGTGTTATTTTGTTCCTGATGTAAGCTCAGGTTGTGGAATAGTACTTAGCATACCCCAGGCCCTCGGTAAATATGCTGCAGGTGAATTAAACAAAAACATTCACCACTGTGGATAGGATTCAATGAATTGAAGCAGCGTGTGTGGGGAATGGTTTGGGACTGACCTCAGACTGTGGCATTCTGAGGCATTCTCTGTTCCAACTTAGCGAGAAACCCTGTTATATTTAATAAATGGGGAGCATCTGTTTTCTAAAACAGTGATGTTGTTTTCAGTGCCAGCAAGGATTGGGAGATTGTCTGGAGTAGGTGATCCCCACGGAAAATTTTCATTTTTCTTCAAGTATGCAATAGCTCCTATAAACAGGTTGTAACAGGGATATTATTTGTGTTTCTGGAAGGGGAAGGAGAAAACTTTTCTTCTTGATAGGATTCAAAGTCAGTTATTTCTCAAAACTTAGTGACTTGAAACACAACATCTGTTTTGTCCGTGAATCTGCAATTTGGGCAGAGTCCAGTGGAGACTGTTTGTGTCTCTCCCACTTGGTATCAGCTGGGGCAGCTTCATAGTCTACTGAAATTGTATCTGCTTTATGCCTTATCAAAGAGGATAGGAACAAAGTGGCATTTACCAGCTAATGAGTAACATCAACATATGCTGTGGTTAAGAAACAGAGCACTCTGGAATTACAAGTTCAGTGTTGGCAGCATGTTTTGAAAGAATAAACCAATAAGCACTCATGTTTGTGGTAAAATGTTCTATAAACGGGGAACTAATATGAAAGGAGAAACATTATATATAAAAGGAGTTCTCCAATTAGGGTAGTTCTAGAAGTTTGTTATCATACTGTAGCCTAAAAGTTTAAACCCATGCGAAAGATTCTTCAAATAGAAAGATTTCAGCTTGGGAGGAAACGTGGGAAAATAAGGAAAATGTTCTGATTATCTATTGATGTGTAGTAAACTCTCAAAACTTAGGGGCTTAAATGAACCGCCCCCCCCCACCCCAATAATGTAGATTAGGAATTTGGGAATGGCCCCAGTGATGTAAACAAGGGCAGCTCCAGCTGCAGCCTCCACTTCTAAGATGGCCTCTCTATATGCACTTTTTTGGCACTTCAATCCTCCTTGACCTTTCTCTCCACATGGTGTCTCCTGCAGTAGGGCCTCTGCTGATGACTTATGCTTCTCACAACTTGGTGGTTTGAGATGCTCAGATATTTTACTGGGTGACTTAGAGCTCTCAGAGAACGTGTTCCAGTGGACCCTGACAGAAGCTGCAAGGCTCCTCATAATCTAGCCTCAGAAGTCCCAGTATGTCACCTACACTGTATTCTATGAGTCAGGCAAGTCACTAACACCAGTCAAGATTCAGTGGGGAAAGTAGCAAAGAATTTGTAGACACCTTTAGCCTTACAGTCTGCCTTTTGGCCACAAGTTACTTACATTTCCCTGCAATGCACAAAGTATTCACATATTCCAAAGCCCCCCAATCTCCTCTTTTTTTTTTTTTTTCCCAGCATTTGCTTGAGGTCTGGGATCTGATCAGTTAAATCAGGTCCAGATGTAAGTTTCTCAGATGAAGTTTCTTCGCAATTCTGAAGACATGTGAGCCAGAGACAAATTTTCTCCTCACCCCAACACACAACATAAAATGGTAGAACTGGGAGGGAGAACCCCAATGGACACTGGCTCAAAGAGGGGGAAAGCAGAAATCATATAGACACTCATTGGTTTGTAGCAATGATGAAATCCATTTGGACATGTGTTGCCACTTCTTGATTAGGGCCCAGTCCTGACCCTTGAGAATGATTCTTCCTGGCTATTTGCTCTGCCCTCTGGACTCTTGGTTCTGCCACTGAGTCATGCTTCCTTTTCCATGAGAAATGGTCCTTGTTTCCAACTGACTAGTTTACTTAGCCTGCTCTCTCCCCAAAGAAATTAAAAGGTTCAAAGGCCTCTTTTCATTTTGTATTTTCAGTTCAAACTAATATGATTCCTTTAAAAACTTTATGGGTTTGTGTATATCAAATTATAATCCACTCCACCAGTTCAAAGCCAGACCACACTTCTTTCCAAAATAGGTGTTTTGTTTGGTTTTAAACCTCGGACCAGGAGTCCGGATGCTTGGAGAAAATATCCTTAAGATTTTTAGAGGCACTTTTGTCTCGGAGAGAGGATCTGAGAAGCAGGACCTTAAGATTTTTTAGAAGCCCTAGTATACACATCCTTCAGTAATTCTTAGCCATATTCTGATATGGTTACCCCTAAGGTGATGCTTTACTGGTAGCATCTGAGCTTTAGTATTTACCTGGAGGCCATTCCTTATTTTGAGAGCATTTTGTTAATTAGAAAAACTAGGATGAAAAACACTTATTTTTAAATCCAGAGAGTCCCGGTTCCTTTGTTTCTTCTCAATTCTGTTTGAAAGCTGAACAGGTTTTTTTTTTTCTTTTTAATTCTCTTGAATATTATCCTCTACAGCTATAAAGAGCTTATTGTCACTTTCAGCATTTTATCTGGAAATCTCTTTAGATAAGTCATTCAGTTCATTAGGTTTTTTGTTTGTTGCAAATTATGGGGGTGCTTCATGTTACCAAATCTTCTACCACAACACAATAGAGGGGACTTTTTTCTCCAGCCTCTGGTCATGATTTCCTCACAGGCCTTCAAGCCCAGTGAACCCTTTGCAATTTTTTGCTCACTGCTGGGTCCACAAGCCAGTGTTACATGTTTTAGGTTTTTGTTTATAATGACATCCCAATTAAGGTACCAAATTCTGTTCTATTTTATTTATTGCTACAAAACTATATCAACATGTGATTACTTCTTCGAACAACCATTTCATTTTCCTAGGATTTTCTGATCTAGGAATCCGAACAGGGCTCAGGGGCCAGCTTGTTTCTGATCCATTTGGGGCATCAGCTGAGGCATTTAGAGCCAGAGAATCCACTTAATAAGGTGGCTTCTTCACTCACATATTTGATTGCTCCTTGGTCTCTTGCTCTTCCCATGTGGTGTCTCCAGGACCTCTTTGTGTGGCTTGATCTTCTATCATGACGGTCTCAAAATAGTCTGACTTCTTACATGGTAGCTTAGTGTTCCCACATAGTGTTCTAAGAGGTCTGGGAAGAAGTTGCAAGGCTTCTGATCACCTAGTCTCCAAAGTGCCAAGACAGCCCATCTGCAGCATTCTACTGATCAATCAACATACTAAGCCCAGCTCAGATTCAAAAAGAGGGGAATTAGACTGGAGCTCTCAATGGGAAGAATAGCAGAGAATATGCTGCCCTATTAAAGATCTCGAGAATTCAGGAATTGAGAGGTTTTGGTGGTAGATTAGATTTTAGAATTTTATTCATGCTAAAGGTATTCAGGCGTTATTTACCTTTTATCACCTGTCCTTGAATACATTATTATGTTGTGTTGAAAAACCTACTTTCAGGAATTCAAGGGGTCAATGAGGGACTAGAGACTGTGGTAGAGTTCTTAAAGCTATCAAAATGTATGTATGTATTCATTAGTTTGGCTCTGATACTAAAAGGAAGGGAAATTGGGTCACTGAAATATCCAAATCAATTACCACATTTGTTGAATATTCCTAGGCACTGAGACACTGCATATTTGCTTAGCTGACTGATGAATCTTATGGAGTGTCTGGCTTTTCTTGAATTTCAGAGAAATATCTTAACCTACAAAAACTGTGTATGTGAGGAAATGAAGCCAAAAAGAGGAGAAACTACCACAGTCTTCTATGGCTCTGGCTTAATAGAGAAAGATGCATGGAGAGCTCACACTTTGGTGTTTGTTCCCACAGTCTTGCTAGTGTCATTTCTGCAACTCCCTGCTGATATGCGAGGAAATAGGATCTAAGACGCCTGATAATGAAGATCCTTTGGGAAAGCAAGAAAACTATTCAAAATCCCCATTCTACATATTCCTGACATTGTTTTGATCTTAAAAATTTTCCTAAAATAAAAAGGATATAAGATAAAGTTACTTTCCCAGAACTTCAAGACACATTTGAATTATATACTTAAAAGGGACTTCAAGACACATATCTAATTATAATGGGAATTTTGAGATACATTTCTAACTGTCATCAATAATTAGAACTACATAAAAATTTTTTTTCTAGTAGGCTTGTGAGATGTCAGATCTTTCTGAAAAAAACTGGTATACTTGTGTATGTGTATTAAAACTTCTAAACATGCTAAAGGAGCATAAAAGCAACTTGTTCACCAGGCCAATTTTTTTCCCCAAACTTTCTTAACATCCTCGCATAGCCAGTTGGATCTTAATCTTACCACAGTCTAGCTTTTGCCATTTCCCCAGAAGCCTGATAACTATTGGCATTAAGATTTGGTTCTCAGGCTCAGAGTAGACAGACACAGCGCTGCCCAGCACACACACAGAACTGATGGAGTAATGAGACAATGACTTGATAACATGCATATGCTCCTCGCTCTCTGGATACGAGCTTGGGCAAGTATCAGTTATGACAGATTTGGCCCCTTATCCAAGTTAGGCTAAATCAAGCCAAATATCGCTGGCAATTTTATCCTATGAGTAAGATATTTCTCATGAAGTGGCTAGCTTCTGACTTGGAAATAATGATTTTAAAAACCAATGTATTTCTGTTTACATATTCAGTGGTAACTATCAGCAAAATGGCAAAACCTTTGAAGATGCTCTTGTTAATTTGGAAGCTGGACAGTAATCAGACAAAAATCATAAAAATATGGTTTAGGGGTGCCTGGGTAGCTCAGTCGGTTAAGCGGCTGCCTTCGGTTCAGGTCATGATCCCAGGGTCCTGGGATCCAGCCCCACTTTGGGCTCCCTGCTCAGCAGGGAGCCTGCTTCTCCCTCTCCTCCCTGCTCATGTTCTTTCTTGCTATCTCTGTCTCAAATAAAAAAAATATTAAAATGTACATATATGTAGTTTACAGAGGGCAATCAAAAAGTTTATTTTACTAGGGAGAAGAGATGATAGTTGATAAAATTCTGATTAGAAAACTATTGCTACTAATGTGTGAGAAGGTAAGGTGGTCACAGACCTTACCAAGCTCTAAAGTTCTGTGTGGAATCTAGTGTTGTCCATGATAAACTGTTCTATGTGCTCCCATCTCCCACCACTTCTGATATGGGATAAATATGTCTGTGTGATAACTAGAATTTGGAGTTGTAGAATCCTTATTGATCAGATGAGTCCATGTTCTAGAGAGTTTAAGATGTCTTGCTCATTGCTCTTGGAAATAGTTATCGAGTTACGTCTTTTGACCCAGCTTAGTGTGTTTTTGAATACTCCATGTTGCCAAGCTGAATCCTACTGTTTTTGTTCTTCCTCAGCTACACTTTGGGTGTCAGTGATGTTATGGGTTTGATCAAGAAACACTTGCCTTATGCTAGGAATCAGGGCTACATGAATAAAAATTTCTGCCCTCAGTGATCTTACTCTCTAGAGATGAACAGTAAACAAAATGTTAAAATACAATGAAATTAGTAACAAAATAGGGCTATAGATAGATGCTATGGGAGTATGGCAAAGAAAAGGTAAAACTCCACTTTGAGGATCAAGGACAATTTTACAGAGGTGGCAATATCTGAATTGGTATTTAAAGATGACTTGGAATCTCCAGGCAAAATAGGAGGGCATACGCTAAATGAAGTAAGTATGGACGCTGGAATGGAAGTTTAAAGAAGCCTGTGTTAGTCTTGTTTTCAGCCCCAGGTAAAGCTTCCACTGGGGTGTGGGGAATAGGAGAAACTGGTGGCTTGATTGTCCTAGGAAGTAGCAGAGAGAGTAGAGGCTAGTTGGGGGAGGGAATTATCCTGAAAGAGGTCAGTGGGAATGTAAAATTGAAGGATGAGGTCAAGTGGAGTCAGACTAGTATGAGGGCAAAATAGGATTAGTCCCTATTCTGAATATAAGTGTCAAGTTAGACATGCACAGAAAATGGACCAGAGAAGAGGGCCAAGGATTCAGCAATGAACAGGGAGAAGTTGGGGTGCTGGACGAAGAGTGAGGAGTAAGAGCTGAGGAATACGGGTACCAGCGGGTAAAGCTTGAGTGTTTCAGAGTAACACGGTGAGAGCAGGCATCTGTCTTCTGTTCACACCCTAAGCAGGCAGCCAGGCTCTTGGTAGTTACCTAGGGGAGCTACCTAATTGGAAGACCTAGAGGATACTTTCCTGTATGGAAGAAATTTGAGAGCATGTGGTGGAGTGGCGTGGGGAGATGTGGCCAGAGAGGTAGATGGTGATAAAATTGTGAAGTCCTTCTAGTCCATGATAGGGAATTTGGAATTTCTCTGAAGGTATTTAGAAGATGCTGAAGGATTTTGAGTAGGGAGATTTTCATTTAAGAAAATTTTCTGGAAGCAGTGTCCAGGGTAAATTAGGGTATAGACAGCAAACTGGAATGTAAGGGGATTGAGTAGAAGACTGTATCAATAATTTTGATGCAAGATTATGAGGACCTGAAGGCAGTGGCAGTAGGGACAGTGAGAAAGAGGAGTATTTGAAAGATATTTAGGTACCACAGTAGACCTATTGCTTAAGTGATCTTATGTAAGAAGGGAGAGAAAAATGGAAGGTTGACACTAATTTTCAGTATTCAGCCTGAAAGCCATTTTAGCCAAAGTCGATTAGCCGCTATAACAACTTCAAAATCTCAGTGGGGGTAGCCTAATAAGCATTTATTTTTTGCAACGCATTTTGGTAATGGTGCTCCATACGGTCATTCAGGGAACCAAACTACTTCCATTTCATGGCTATACACTCCCACAGGGCCTCAGAATCCTCCTCTGATCCTCAATCCAGCTTGTTGATACAGAACGAGTGTGGAGGATTGTGTGGAGATTTTTAGTGTCTAGTCATGGAAATTAGATGTACAATTTCTGTCCTATTCCTGTTAAGTTCGAACGGATTCCTGTGTCCACACTTAAGTGCAAAAAGGATCCTGGGAAACAATCTCTGGGCATCCAGAAGAAAATGAACTTTACTGAAGATACCAGCACAGTCTGCCTTTCTAACCACCAAGTACATTTTTCACTATTCCTTTCTTGCACAGAAGACATGCTTTTTGCAAGCAAGACAACCTAAAGTCCAATCTAGTAATTCATCCTGCTCAAAGTGCAGAATCTCTCAGATGATTCTCAGTGAGAGATGAAATGCCTCATTGTTTGGTGATTTATGGGCTAAAGTAGTAAATTTTCGACCTCCCCCCTCCCATACACTGGTGTAACAGAGACTGAATAGACACCATAAACACTTGCATTAAGAAATAGACAGAATGGTTAATACAGTCACTGGTGTATAGCAGCTCAAATTCACTGGATAGATATTATGAAATGTTCCCTATTCTGGAGATACAGGAAGTTCCTCAATTAGTCCAGTTCTGCTCTCTTGGAGAAACTCCCTGGTTCATGGCCCCTGGTTCTATCCTCTGGGAGGTGGTTGCCTGTCCATATCTTCCTTGACCACATCTGAAGTAGAAGTTGGGACGTATGCCTTGAAGGAGGCACAGCTTTCACAGATCATTCTTGCTTGAGGGATGTCTTAGACCAGGTCTGTAATTTCTTTGTCAGTATAACTCCCTCAAAAAAGTAATAGGCTACTGCTCTTACTGTTTCCAATCAGTTTCATGTGCCAATAAACATACTCTTTCTTAGTTCTTTTCCACACTGGTTCTCATCTTTGCTTTTATTTTTCCTTTTAAAATGATTTTCTGGGTGCCTGGGTGGCTCACTGGGTTAAGTGACTGTCTTCGGCTCAGATCATGATCCTGGAAGTGATGATCCTAGGGTCCTGGGATCGAGTCCACATTGGGTTCCTTCCTCAGCAGGGAGCCTGCCTCTCCCTCTCCCTCTGCCTGCTGCTCCCCCTGCTTGAGCTCTCTCTCTCTGTCAAACAAATAAATAATCTTTAAAAAAGCTTTTCTCCCATATTCCTCCCTGAACATAACAGAGGCAACCTGAGGCTATCTGAGACATTAAGCATGGTTTGGAGGTTTGGTCCCTTAATCAATCTTTGTTACAAGGTTAAGTTACTTTGTTTAACTGGGAAGTCTTACCGGACTTCTTTTTTTTTTTTTTTCCTTGAAGCTTTTCTCAAACTTTTATTAAAGGTTTAGTAGCAGTAGACTTTTCTAAACTTCTATGCTCTCTTCTCTTTCTGTTTGAAACAAGCCAATTCTTTTTAAAGTGCATCACTTTCTTGTAATACCTTGCCTAAGGAAGCCAGCAGCAGGTAACTCACAACATTCTGATTCTTTCTAGCTACTTTTAGATCTTGAGATTTTGTTGTCATGTGGAAAACAGGCAACAGTTTTATTATTTTGACATTGTGTAATCTAATATGTTACTATCTTTTTTTTTTTTTGGAACCTATGTCAGCTGTTTCGTTACTGCTTGGTTTCCAACTGGTAAGCCAATGCCAGGCCTTTTTGGTATTTATCAGAATTCCTCACTTCAAGATAACAATTTAATTGGGCAGGCAAGCCTGAGTAATTAAGATCTCAGAAATCTCAGTGCCTCAAAACAAAAGTTTAGTTCTTGCTTATGTGTCAGTTTAGTAAGAGCTTGCCATAAGGAAAGACTATTTTAAGCAGTCATTCAGGGATCCATACTTCTTCCTTTTAGTGCCTCTGCCACCCTAGAGTTTGAGTCTTCCACTGGGTCCTGGGCATCTGGCTGTCAGACTAAGGAAGAGAGAATATGAAAGATTAAAATTTGGAAATGGCATACATCATTTTAGTTCACATTCTGTTGGTAGAGTCAGTCACATGTCCGTATCTAACTGCAAGGAGAAAAAGAAAAGTTTGCTTCTAAACCTCCAGCCTTTTTTAGACTACTTCTCTGCCCCCAATACTTCCTTTCTCCATTTTATTCTTTCTTTTCATTTTTCTTCCACATTTTTACTCTTCCTCTTTTATCTCACCTTCCCCTTTACCTTTACTCCTTTATATTTGGCTAATACTCCTTATTTGAAGTATCTAAAGGTCTGTATTTTAAGTTAGAATTTTAAACAAAAGTTTTAAGTTACACCAATAAAACTAAATGCATTATTTTTAGAATGAGTATTTAATAGTAATCTAGAAAAGCCACAGGCATTGATTATTACCACATGTATTTATATTTGAATTGGCAAAACATTTTCTCAAAGAAGCTGGGTAGCAACGCAGGATTTCATTTTTCTAAACATATCATACTGATATTTTTCCAAGTTGGTGTCCAATATGGTTAATCTCTAGAAGTTTTCCAGTTTGCTCTAACTGTAACAGATGTTTGTGTATTTTCCTTCTCTCTCATTGCAAAAGACACACAAAAAGCTTTGCATTTGATTTTGTCTACTTCGTAAGCAGTTACAGAAGTTATTCCAGCTAAACTTAGTTGGTTTTTAGAAGTGACTTACGTTAAACTAAATGTAGTTATAGGTAGTGCACTATTGGGTCTATGAAAGGAACAAAAAAGAACAATTGGAATGGGGGAAAAATGATATTTAAAGGGTCATTGGTAATGCCAAGGATTTGTATCTAAATGAGCTATGGTATGGATATTTAATCATCATGTGGAGCCTATAATAACAGTGAGGAAAGAACAATTTGGCCAGCAAAGGGAAAGAAATTCCATCAGTCAGAAATTTCACTCATGAAGTTGATAGGAGTAATCTGTGTGTATGTTCCACCATCTGAAGAACCTGAGATGGAAGCCCTAGAAATAGTCTGGTTTGGGGGCATTTAGGAGGATTGAGTCTCTTCACATGAAAATCTTTTTAGGGTACTTTTTGTTCCCCCTCACTTTGTTAGGGCCTTTATGGTATCACTTGGAAGAATTGAAGCTGGATTCCTTTCCTAGTGTTCTAAGTTTAACCTAAAGGACAGAAGGATTTTCCTTTATTGCTTTTCTGAAGCATCAGTAAAAAGAGATGAATCAAGTTAAAACTTGTGTCATTTAATGGAATGTTAAGAAAGTTACTCAGTACTTTATATATGACTCCTTTTAGCAGTATGGATGGATTACATATTCTAAAAATCCTCACACTGAGAAGTATATAGGTTCTAGATAAGCAACACCAACAGCAAAAATACTTTTACATCTATTGCCTACGTCATAAGGGAAATCCCCAAGCCACACAGAAAAGGAAAGCAAATATAGTAAGCATAAATTACCTGAAACAAGAGTGATAGGTAGAAGAAGCTTCAGCTGTCTTGGAAGAAAATGTCAAAATCAGGGGCTTAGAGTTTGGATATTAATGGATGTGAGAGATAATGGGAGAAACCATGTGGATCTGGAAAGAGATCAGCTGAATTTAAGACCTTAACATAATCCTGGGCCTCTTGAAGGGACTACATCCTCAGTGAATATATAGCCATTTAAAAAAAAATCTGCTTGCTCAAAGCAAAAATTAAATTTGTCTCTACTTTGGCTGTCAAGAGAATTATGGGAACTTGTTACATTTATTCTCTGGAGTCCAAATTTATATTTCCAGTGTAATTCACAAACCCCAAGCTCTAATACACTAAGTAAAGATCATTCCAGATAGAAAGGGTAATCTGGTATCCAACGGAAGCAAACACAAGCCTCTTTACAGGAAAGCTTTGTAGACCCAGACTTCTATAAATTTCTACAAATTAAAACTTAAAAAACTCAATTACCAAAACAGGAGGAAACAAGTAACAAGAGTTAGGAAAAATAATATATTTATGCCGTCAAGAACTTTAGATGCTGAAATGATCTGAAAGACCTTATAAAACAATTATGTATAACATTAAATAAAAGTTGAAATTGAAAAAAAATAAGCAAGAAATTAAAAAACTGATACTATTAATATAGAAATAAGATCATTGAAATTATGATACATTTCTACTTCTGGAAATGACTGATGAGATAATTTTACCAACTCTCACTAAGTGCAAAGGAGCAAAATAATACTTCAGTGTTCTTATGACTTAATGGAAGTAATGGAAGCCAGAGAACAGTAGAATGACATATAGCGTGCTGAAAGAAAATATAATGCCATCTAGAAGTCTATATTTAGTGGAAAAATTCTGTAAAAACAAAGGTGGACTAAAATTTTCCAGACAAAATCTGAGGGAATTCTTCACAATAACATGAACACTGAAGGAAATAATAAAGGGTGTTCTTCAGGCAGGAAAAAAATAGGGGTGTATAAAAGTAAACAGCTTAAACATTTGATAAATTAAACAAATTACTGTAAAAGAACAAATACTATATTAGGGGTTTAGAACATATCTAGAATTATAAAATGAAAAAGCACAGAAGTCACAAGAACGTGAATACAATGAAAGAATCTTAAGGTTATGTCATAAAAATACTAATTTATAGACATTAATAAGGGAAGTTTGAATCTTGTAATCTCTAGGGCAACTGGAAACAAAGATTCATAAAAGTGTGTAAAGTATAAAGGTGATAGAAGAAAAAAATGGGATAAAAAAATGAATTTACCACCCGGCAGGCACTGGGGGTTGGGAGGGAGGGAAGGGGGAAGGGAATCTCAATATACCTCTTGTCCACCAGGGGGCACCTGACAGTCTGATTTATAGAATTCCTTTTTGCTCCATCAGGCAGTACCACCAGAGCCTAGTGCACACTCTATTAGCACCAGACAAACCAAGAAAACCAAAATAACACTGAATGGCCCTTAAAATTAAACTGGTGTTGGAATTACAGTACACAAAAGTTGGCCAAGACCCATATGCTAGACCTAAATGGGGTGAGTACCTTCTAAAGTAAATGCTGTAAGCTGTACTCAGAGTCTCCTAATGCATTAGACAAAATGTCCATTATACAATAAAAAAAATTACCTGTCGTTGCAAGAACAAAAAACCCACCCAACATCCACAACTTGAAAAAAAAAAATCAATTGATACCAACACTGAGATGAATTAGAGACCTGCCGCCAGACAATGACAAAGACCCAGTATTTGTATCCTTGCAATCTCTGAAAAGGAGACAGTGGGACTGAAAGAGCATTTGAAGAAATAATAGCTACAGTTTTCAAAATTTGGTGAAAGACACAAATTTGTAGATCCAAGAAGCTGAGCAAATCCCAAACAGTATAATCCCAAAGAAATTTATGCCAAGATATTTCATACTTCAACTTTTGAAAACTAAAAATATTTTTTTAAGACAGCCAGAAGGAAACAATGCATTACCTATAAGATAATACCAATTTGAACGATGGCCAATTTCTCATTTGCAACCATGAAGGGTCATGACCTCTTTTTTTCTTTTATATTTTATATTTAAATTGTCACAAATAAGTTTAACTGGAGGTTTGAAATCCATTATTCCCTGTCTTTCAAGACCAGGGTCCAAACCAGTTTATTGGATACCTGCTAAGTTCCACGTCTTCAGACACAAGCCAGGAGGGAAAGGAGGCTCCAACAGAAGTGACTTGCCCAAGGTCACCCAACTGGGAGTTAGGGACTGTCCCAGTCAGGGCTGACCCTGGATCCTCTGGATTCTAGAGGTGGCTCTGCACCTGAGTGCTGCCCTGGGAGGAATTGAGGTATGGAGTCAGGGGTCCAGTCTCCCTCCCAGTTCCACACAGCATCAGTAGTGACCCAGTCGAGGTCCCCTCTCCTGGAGCCCATTTCTCTATCTGTACAATGAGGATGGGATTGGCCAGGTCTTGAAAGTGTTGCAGTTGAGTTGCTCCAGTCCCGATCCCCATATCTGGCACATACCTGCCTGAGGGGGCTGTCTCACCACCTGCTGGACTTCAGAAATGTCTCTGGGTTTGGCTCCCAGACCCACAACATTTTTCAAGTGCTGAAAGAAAAGAACTGTCAATTAAGAATTCTGTATCTAGTAAAACTATCCTTGAGGAATGAAAAAGAAATATATTTTCAGAAGGAAAGCTAAAGGAATCTGTTGCTACAGACCTACTCTTAAAGATTAGCTAAAGGAAGTTCTTCAAACAGAAAGGAAAGGCTAAAAGAAGAAACCTTGGAACACCATGAAGGAAGAAAGAATAAAAAAACAGAAATGTATAATATAGACTGTCCTTTCTCTCATGGATTTTATAAATTCCACTTGATCATTAAACCAAACATTCTAATTTCATCTGATACCAAAGATAATGATATTTAAAAGCAACTAAACAGAGCCCTAAATGGAAGTCAAGTTTCCACACTTCACACACAGTAGTAAAATGTTGGTATCAGCAGACTGTCACATATGAATATTATAGTATCCAGAGCAACCACTTCAAAAGCAAAATAGACTTAAAAGCACCAAAAATAAAGATGAAAGCCTAAAATATGTTCAAGTGATCCACAGGAAGTCAAAGGGGGTGGAAGGGCCAAGAATCAGAAAATAGTAGGTTAGCACCTATGTCTTTTTGTTTTCTATCAATAATTACCCTAACCTATCACTAATTGCCCTTAAAGCTAAGTAGTCTAAATACATAAATGATGATAAATCTGTCCTTTGATTTAACAGTATCCAGATGAAAGACCTAACTGGCGAAGATCAAATGGTAAAGTTAATAGAAGGTAATGTAGGAGAACATGCTTATAACTTAGGAGTGCAGGACTATTTAAATAAGATCTTAAAAGTACAAGCCATACAATTAAAAAGCCAATGGATATGAACACAGATATTAAGGGTTTCTATCCAATGAAGAATGAAGTTAACCGATCCATTGCAAAAGGATATATACAATGTCTAAAAATGACAGGATACCCTGCTTGAAAATGTATAGAAATGCCTGCTTATGAACAGGAAAAGATAGGAAATGAATAAAAAATCAAAGAAAAGATATGTATATGAGGGATGCTCAAAATCATCAGTATTTACAGAAAAGTTAAATAAGATCGCGTCTTTTCCAACTTAAGTAAAAATATTTATGAATTATAAATTTATTGAAAGACAAACTGCTTAAATATAGGTTATTTACCAAAAAAAAAAAAAAAAAAATTGGCAGGGATGCCTGGGTGGCTCAGTCGTTAGGTGTCTCCCTTCAGCTCAGGTCATGATCCCAGGGTCCTGGGATCAAGCCCTGCTTTGGGCTTCCTGCTCAGCGAGAAGCTTGCTTCTCCCTCTCCCACTCCCCCTGCTTGTGTTCCTGCTCTCTCTCTCTCTCTCTCTCTCAAATAAATAAAAACTTAAAAAAAAAAATTGGCAGGGTGAATAAAGAAAACATGACCCAACTAAACAGAAGTGGCTATGTTAATATAAAGTAGACTTTAGAGCAAAGAAAATTACTAGGGAAAAAGACATAATGACAAAAGAATCTATCAGGAAGACATAATGGTTCTGTACCAAACAACAGAACCTTAAAATACATGAATCAGAAACTAACAGACCCGAAATGAGAAATAAATCTACAATTATGGTGGTTCACCTTGATTGGTTTCCAACTATATCAACAAGCTAAAGAATAAAAATTATTTTTCAGTTGATGCAGAAAATGAATTTGACAAAATCACATAATTATGGCAATATTTTCTACAGGAACAGAGGGAATTATCCAAAGTTGATAAAAAGCCTTTACAAAAAACCTACAGCTAACCTCATTCTTACCGATGAAAGGTTTAGTTTCTCCCTGCCTCCCCAGGAGTGGAAATAAGACAAGGATGTCTGCTCTTGCCATTCTTATTAAACTAGAACAAGTCAAGAGAAAGAAATAAAAAGCATACAGATTAGAAAAAAAAAAAATCAAACTATCTTTCTTTACAGATGCCATGATTGTCTTTGTAGGAAATACCAAGGAATTTAAATCCCCAGGAACTAGTGAGTTCAGTAAGGTCTTAGGATTGATTTCTATGCAAATTTCATATTCTTTTTTTTTTTTTTTAATATCCTGTTTCTATATACTATCACTGAACATGCAGGGACTGAAATAGAAAAATATAGTATTTACAATCACTACAAATGAAATACTTAGGTATACACTTAACAAAGCAAGTATAGTATTTATTGAAAAATCACAAAATTCTGAAGAACTCAAAGATCTAAATAAATGGGGAATCCTATCATGTTTATTGAGTAGAAGACTTAACATAGTAAAGATACCAGTTCTTCCCATATTGATCTATAGGTTTAGTGTAGTTCCTATTGAAACTCCATCAAGTGTTTTGTATAGATACAAACTTATTCCAAAGTTCATATGGAAAGGAACAGACCCTAGAATAGGTAAAGCAATTTTGTTTGTTTTTCAAGTAAGAATAAAGTGTGTGTGTGGGGGGGGAGGGGTTACCCAACATTAAGGCTTATTACATGGTTACCATGGCCAAAGACTGTGATGTTGGTGGAAGGATCTGATCCACAGATCATTGGAACAGAGTAGAAAACCCAGAAATAAAGCCATGCAAAGGTGCAAAATGAAGCAATAGAGGAAGGATAGCCCTTTTATTTAAAAATGACAGAAGTTTAGAAATGGAGAGCAGATTAATAGTTGCTAGGAATTAAGGATAGCGGTGGGAGGAACATGGATGATCTTTGTGGTGTTGGAACTATTCATTATCTTGAGTATGGTGAATATATGAACTGACATGGGTGATAAAATGGTACAAAACTTAATATACACATAAATGAGCACAAATGTGGAAATTTGAATAAAATTGGATTGTATCAATGTCAATATGCTGGTCATGATATTTATGCTATAGTTTTTCAGTATGTTGTCTTTAGAGAAAACTGGACAAAGTATAGGACCTTCTACATTTTTACATTTCTCAAAACTGCATGTGAATGTATGATTATCTCAATAAATATCTGAATCTGAAAAAATCAAAAAGGGGAAGACTGAGAAAAGGAATCTAGAAGATACAGGTCAAATAAAAAGTCTAACAATGTAGATGCAACCTCAAAGATGTTAGTGATTATGTTAAATGTAAATAGACAAAATACTTCAATAAGAAGACAAAGATTGTCATACTATATTTTAAAAATCTATGGCTAAATGGAGAGACACTTTAGAAAATGAAAAATTGAAAGTACAAAAAATTATATATCATTAGAAGAAAACATATTCAAAAAAACCTAATATACATACACTATTATCCAATACAGATGTTAGGTGAGAAGTGTTGTCAGAGCCAAAGAGGGGAATTTTATAAAATTTATTGGGAGTTACAAAAATCTCAAATTAGTATTAGATTCTTTCAGATTTACTCAAAAAAGCCAGAAATAATGAAGATTATCTTGAACAAAGTGAGATGATTTCCTTTGTCAAGACTATAATGAAGACAGTGTATCATTGGCCCAAGTATACAGACAGATGAATGGAATAGAGTTGAGAATCAGGCCCAAACATATAGATAACTTGATTTATAAGGATGGCATCCCTGTAGGGATATTCCTTCTAGGGAAGGATGGACCTTTTAATAAATGGTACTGGGCTTACTGATGTCCATGTAAAAACATACTTGGCACTCACAGGGCATAAAAATCAGTCCTGAATGGATTACAAACCTAAATATATATATAAGGCATATAATTTCTATTAGCTAATTTGGAAAATCTCTTCAAGTCATTTTAAGTCGTGTTGCTGCAGCTTAATACCCTAAATAACAAATAGAAAAAGTTGCCAAGTTTAGTATATGTGAAATCACCATAGAAAAATGAATTCCATTTCTGTGCACTAGCAACATATAGAAGGGTTTAACTTAAAATCATCTACACAAATTGATTTGTAGAATCAAAATTCAGTAGCCAATAGGATTTTTCATAGACCTTGACAAATTAATCTAAAACATGAAGAAAAAGCCAAGGATAGCCAACACTGAACAATGGGAGATGATTTACTTTAAAGCTGTCAAAGTTATTATGAAGCTATAACAATTTATAAATGTAATATTAGTACAGATATTAGAAAGTGACCCATCTATATCTAGAAATTTGTTATGTAATGAGTGAAACACTAGAACAATGGAGAAAGATGAACTCTTGAATAAACTGTACTGGGAGTTTTGGTTACCCATATGGAAAAAAAATGAAACTATTTCACACTACTAAAAACTTTATTCCAGATGTTTTAAATACATTAATGTAAAAAATAAAACTAAAAAATTTTAGAAGGAAATACAGAATAGTTTTATGACCTCACGATAGGGAAATATTTCTTAAACAAGACACAGAAAGGAAAAACCATAAAGGAAAAGATCCGTAATTCACCTCTGCTTAAATTAAAAACATCTGTTCATCAAAGGGTATCATTAAAAAAGGACAAATACCACGATCCGGGGAACGTATTTGTAAGCATAAAGCCAACAAAGGATTTGGGTCCAGAAAAGATAATCACCTATAAGTCAATACAAGAAACAACTCAACAGAAAATGTGGGCAAGACACAGATAAACTTTTCTTACAAGAAGAAACATAAGTGACCAACAAATACATGAATATATGCCTCATTGGTAATATGAAATGCAAAATTACAACCACAATGAAGTAGCATCTTCCATCCTCTAGACTGGCAAACATTAAGACATTGGACATTATCATGTTTGTTAATCTCTTATATGCAACAGATGGATGTGTAAATTGGTGCAATCACTTTGGAAAACAATTTGGTATTGTCTTGTGAAGTTGCATGTCTATTGACTCATGGCCTGGGAATTGAGCTTCTAGACGAACCATGAGAGACGATGGACTCTGAGAAACAAACTGAGGGTTCTAGAGGGGAGGGAGTTGGGGGGATGGGTTAGCCTGGTGATGGGTATTAAAGAGGGCACGTTCTGCGTGGAGCACTGGGTGTTATGCACAAACAATGAATCATGGAACACTACATCAAAAACTAATGATGTAATGTATGGTGATTAACATAACAATAAAAATTATTTAAAAAAACACTCTCAAAACTCTTGCAGATTTTCACTGTTATAGGGGCATTAATTGTAGCATTCACAAACTGGAAGCAACACAAGTAATTCCTCTGAGGAGAAGGGATAAGGTGCAGTAACACAGAATAACTTATGGCAGTAAATATTAGTGAGCTGTAGCCACCCATGTCAACATGAGTTCAATTCAAGAACATAATATTGGGCAAAAGAGAGCAAATTATAGAAGATAATACCAATTAAGTGCAGAAACATCTCCAATATATTGCTTAAGATGCACACTATGTTGTAGGACTATCAGGTACATCAAAGGGATGGTAAACACACAATTCAGTGTTTACTTTGGAATAATGAGGGAAATATCATGGGAAGGAGAGCCCAGGGGCTTCACCAGCAAAATATTGTTTGATTTCTTAAGCTGAGTAGTAGGTAATGGGTGTTCATTTTTTATTGTTCATAATGCATGCATACATTTTATATAGTATGTATTATACATAAAAAATGAATAAAAGAAGTGATTGGTTATCTGAGATGTGTAGTGAGGTATCACTTGCCTTCATATCACTTCATCTTCTGTTTGCTCTACAACTTGTCTATTATAACGTACTGTGAAGAAAAACTCAACGTGTGGTAATGCCTCTTATGTTGACTTAATGATATTATGTTATATTGCAAGAGCATATAAAGGTAATGCCTCTTATGTTGACTTAATGATATTTATGTTATGTTGCAAGAGCATATAAAGGCACCATCTCAGATTCTGTAGACCATAAATATAGCATTTGATGATATAAGAGTTGAAGATGGTGAGTGGGCTGGGACCACGATTCATCACACTTCCCTGCTTGCCTGGTAGATAATGTTAAATATTCAAAGCCATTAATCTCAGATCCCTCATAGAGATTGGACACAGACTCTGGGTTTTTCTTTAGGTAGCCATTGCCAATGGACGCAAGTTAGCTCTCAAGTTGAAACTCACTTACCTTCACATTACTAGACCACTGAGTCTGGTACATCATTGTACTGGACCATGTTCATATGAAGGAAGGAGTAGTTTTGCTTTAGGTATTTCAAGTTCAGGACCAGAAAAAAAGAAGTTACAGGAAGGAAAAATCTGAAAGGAAAAAACTTTTTATGTCAAAAAATATAAACCATGAAATTGAATAAAAAGGTATATTTGTGGTTTTGAGAAATACATAAATGGATGCATCACCCATAACACATCAGGTTACAACTTTTCCATCACCCCAGAGCACTCCATTGTGCCACTTCAGTCAGTTTATGCACTTTTCTGACTTTTTTTTTTTTTTTTCATAGAATAGCTTTATCTGTGGGAGAACTTCATGTCTATAGAATCATATAGGACATATTCCTTTGTGACTGGCTTCTTTCACTTAGGATATTGGATGTGAGATCCATCCATGCTGTTGCTTATCACAACTCCTTTTTCTTGCAGAGTAATATTCATAAAAATACCATGTATAGTTTATTATTTTGTTGATAGACACGTGAGTCAATTCCATTTTGAGCTTTTATAAATAAAACTATTATGTTCACTCATACAAAGAAAACCAGTACTGAATGTTCATGCTTTCACTCTAAGGTAATTATCTAGAATGGGGATGGCTGGGTCAAAGGCAAATGTGTGCTTAACATTATGGGAAACTGACACTTTTCCAAACTGGTTCTATTTTATGGCCCCTCCACCTGCCCCCCCCCAACACAGACACACATACACATACACACACATACACAGTATGAAAATTCTCATGTTTCACATTCTCATTAACATTTGATACTGTCATGTTTTCTAATTTAACCATTTTAGTTGGTGTGTAATGATAGCTCCTCATTCAATTTAATATTTAGGAGCTCATTTAATATGCATTTCTCTGATGAGAAATTATGTTGAATACTTTTTCATGTGCCTGTTGGTCAATATATCTTCCTTTGTGAAGAGTCTAAGTCCTTTGACAATTTTTATTGACGAGTCTTTTGTCTAGATATGTTCTGTGAATATTTTCTCTCAGTTGGTTGTTGGCTATTTTCTTGATGGTGACTTTTGATAAGTAGTTTTTAACTTTGAGGTTTAATGTATTCATATTTTCTTTTATGGTTATTTTACTCTAGGAAAAGTGGCCTATGACAATGTTATGAAAAATCAAATATTTTCTTCTAGAAGATTTACAGTTTTTTGTCTTTATGTCTATTGTCCATCTAAATTAATTTTTGTGTTGTGAAGTGATGGTCAAGATTTATTTTTTCCCATATGGGTAGTCCATTGAGATTCTTTTCCCCCATGAATTACCTTGACCTCTTATTGAAAATCACTTGACTATGTAACTGAGTCTATTTCAAAACCCTCCATTCTGCTTCAGTGAGATCTCTTATATCTTATCCCCAAAACCAACATTTTTATTATTGTAGCTGTTCTTGAGGTTGGGTAGCATAAGTCCTTCAGCTTTGTTCTATACTTGAAAATTATTTTCGATATTTTAAGGTCATTGCATTCCCACTTAAATTTTGAATTACCTTGTAAATTTCTATTTAAAAAGGTTATCAGAATTTTTATTTGAATAGGCATGAATGTATAGATCAATTTAGGAAGACTGACACCATGCCAGTATTGAATTTTGCAATCCATGAACATGGTTTATCTCTGCATTTATATACATTTTTTCTGATTTCTCTGAGAAATGTTTGTTTTTAGTGTATGAAGTTTATATCTTCCAATTGTTTTTAGAATAGAAAAATGCAACTGTTTTTTTTTTTTTTAAGTCCTTGTATCCTGTGACCTTGCTAAATTTAATTATGGGGTATGGTATATGTTATGTAGACTTCTTAGGATTTTCTACGTACATACTTATTGTCAGTAAATACAAGGTTTTTGTTCTTGTTTTTGTTTTGACTTATTACATTTCGACCTTTCATGTCAAAAAGAAGTGGTGAGGACAGATAATGCTTCCATTCTTTTTTCCATACCTTAGGGAGAAGGCATTTAATATTTCATTGCTAACTGTGAGGTTAACTGTAGGTTTTCTGTAAAGGCCCTTTATCATATTGAGAAAGTTTCCATCTAAGGTTTCTGAGAGTTTTTGTTAAGAATGGATTTTGAATTCTGTCAAATGTTTTCTCTGTATATTGCAGATCATATGGTTCTTCATGTCTAGTCTGTTGATATAATAAAATACAGTGACTGTATATTGAATGTTGAACCAACCTTGTATTACTGTAATGAATCCTATTTGCTCATGATGTATTATCCATTTTATATATTCATGGATTTCATTTACTAATATTTTGTGAAGGATATTTGTATCTATATATTAGGGATGAAGGATATTGGTCTACAGTTATCTTGTAATGTCTTGAAGTTTTCATATAAGGCTTCATTCAGGATGGCCTAAACAAGTTGTGAAGTGTTTTCTTTTCTGAAGGAGTTTGTATAGGATTAGTATTACTGTGTCCTCTGATGTTTGATAGAATTCACCAGTAAATACATGGAGATCTTTCTATTCCCTTTCTGTTGTTTGATTATTTCAGAGATTTTTCTCCTTCCCTTTCCACCCTCTCTGACAACACCAGACTTTGAGCTCCTCAAACTAATAAAATTATGCCGTTCTACTTGAGTTCTAGCCTCTCTGTGCCAAATGCGCAGGAGACAACTTAAGTGAAAAGCCATATAAAGGTAAATTTTACCTTCTGTACTCCTCTTTGAGTTTCCAATCTTCTCCCATTACTTTTGTCTGTTTTTGGTCACCCTCCAGTGCCTCCAAATAGTGTTTTTTATATTTATATATTTTTGAGAGTTTACAATTATCTGGGAAAAGTTTAGTCCATTATAAACTACTCCCTTTTCGAAAGTCAAATCAATGTGTATCATAAAAATCTTTCTAACTCCTAAAGCTGACCTATCATTAAGAGTAGCTTGTTTCATGAACTAGTGAGTAACTGAATCTGGAATATTCAAAGTTATCACGTGGTTATTTAGCACATAGAGTATACAGCACATAGTGCTAATAGAAATGAGTTTCGGATTAGATAGAAACTGGACTAGATATACTATGTATTTATCACCTTGAATTGTGTCTGAAGGTCTGAATATTTCATTCTTACAATCACCAAGGTATTTTAAGTCCTTGTCAGAGCATTTATCCTTGACTTCACTGCCACTGAAGGTTATGAAAAATTTTACTGAGAAGTTATATTTATGTCTTTTTTAAAATGGTGTTCAGTCCACACATACCTCCCTGGGTCATCTGAAAGTAAACCAGGGACAGTATAGTGTTTGAGTACAACTGATGGGATTACATTGCCTAGGTTTGGATATGAACTCTGCTGCTTTCTGCATAGATAGTCTGGGGCAAAATACTTAAACTTTCTGTACTTCGGTTCCCAAATTTATAAAATAAGGATGAGAATAATAATCCTCAGAGTTATTATATTCAATGTGTAGTGCGTGATAAGTGCTGGGAAAGTTTCTGGCACATAGAAATTATTTAAAATGTTACATGTTACACCCAGAGACCTCAGTTCCCGAACCCAATAATGGTCTTGTTTCATAGACCTGCTTTCCATTATGCTATCGCTTTGCAGTAAGGCTCACTGAAGAAAGTCTTATAAACTTCTTACGAGCAGGTAGTGACATTATCTCCATTTTATAGATGAAGAAACAGATGCTTAGAGAGGTTTGTACTTTGTCCAGGGCTGTTTTATCAGTAAAAAGCCCTCATACCCAGACCTGCATACCCAGACCTGTTAACCACTCAGCTGTGTTTTATTTGGCCTGATCAACCTCAAGCATGAACGAGCATAGACTGGCTTGTTATGCAACTACAAGTAATCGTTATACTCCATTTTTGTGGTTCACATTTATGTCCTTATGACTTTGGGGGATGTGCTTAGCTCTTCTGCTCAGGATTAAAACACATTTAATGGGGTTTCAGTAAGCTAATGTTAGCATAAACTCACTTTGACAGGTAGAAAATAAAATCATTACTATTTTATCACTGTCATTATTGCCCCTGATAATTAGAAGCTGTAGTGATTGTAACACTGGTAGAAGCCTATGACTGGAAAGCCCCATGAAAGGACACATAGTTTTCCTCTTCCGTTCAGGTGGGATTTATCTCACTCCTCCCAGTCTGATAAGAATGTCTCCTGTCTTAAGCATCCACAATATCAGAATGACCCACTGCCCTGGTTTGCCCAGGAGTCATGAGTTTCTCCAGATGGGAGTTTCATTGCTAGACCTGGGGAAAGTCCTAGGCAAATTGGAACAAGTTGGTGACCCGATAGATGAACCCTAACCTATCCTGATTAGCTTTTGCTCTATCTGCTGGGTGGAGAAAGACAGCTAGTTACCATTTTTAAAAATAACAACCCTTGGGGTGGCCTGGGTGGCTTAGTCAAGTGTCGAACTCTCGATTTTGGCTCAGGTCATGATCTCAGGGTCGTGGGATAAGAGACCAGCATTGGGCCCCCTGTGCTGGGTGTGGAGCCTGCTTAAGATTCTCTCTCCCTCTCCCTCTGCCCCTCCCCTGCTCTCTCTTTCTGTTTCTAAAAAAAATAAATAAATAAATAAAAATAATGAAATAACAACCCTTCACTTATCTGGAGACTGTTACCATATCCAATTTTCTCACTCTTTTCCCCTTTGGCCAACCAACAGATTTTTAGTGAGGACTCACTTCACCTGACGTATTGTACTCACCTCTCTGAGTGATGTAAATAAAACAGGGTGCAAAATCTCTGCCATGGGGGAAATAAATAAGGTTGTTCCAGTTTCTTTTACCTCTGCCCATAGGCCTTGTCTTCCACCTCTTTAATTATCTGTATTGGTTTGCTTTGAACATTGTGCAAATTGACCATGCCTCTTGTAATTGGTGGAAACCAGAAATGTGCACAATACTCAAGTTTTAGGTGACTGTTCTGGATGCATAGAATAAGATCCTGTGGGAGCTGTGAGGACCCTACTACATTCATATTCATGTGTCATCTCTGCTTTGAAACCATTTTAAATCATCACCATGCCATAGCAGATTCTGGCTTGTCTGGAAGCTCTTTATGCCACTGCCAGTGGAGTTGATCAGTGCCTAAAATGGAGTTTTTCATCACAAGGAGCAGGATTGCCCATCAGCTCCTCTGCTTTGTATTAATCTCAGTGGTTTGAAATACAAAAATTATACTTGACCTGGTGTTTATAAATAGATTTCACAATAAAAACAAACTACACATCTTCCATGATTCTAACCAACAACTCTCTCCAATATGCCATCTGTCTTTTATTAAATTGCATTTGGACTACTTTCTCTAGAAAGAAAAAATTCAACCCTTGCCAATTACCCTCCTACACATATTAGTGGAGGAATTCAAGCTCATGTTATAGTGACCTTATTTCTTGATTTGAATCTTTTCACCATTTAAACAGAAAATATTTCCTTAAAACAGGTGTTTAGAAATATCTGGGGAACTAATAGCTTACAAAGAAAGGAGTTCACTTTGTGCTTCTTTCTTAGGCCCTGGCAATACTTAACCATTTAGCATTTTGTTTTTGAAAGACAGTATCATTTATGGTCTAGACACCACAGACAGCTGTTCAAATTCAATTCAAATGGGCCCTGTTTCTGCCATTTTTTTTTTTTTTTTTTTTTAGCACATCTAGCTAAATCTGAGTAATCTTGGCTTGAGTCCTTAAACAGGGATTAGAAACTTGTTGGTTTTCCTTTCTTTTAAGGTACATACTAGTACGTACTAGTGAGAAATTTTCTACAAAAGTTTGATTATGTGCTTTAAGCCAATAATTTTCTATTGTTTGTTGCTAATATGGCAGCCAGTCAGCATGCCAATATTTAGGGAAAGTTAATAAGTGAGTTAAATGGAAGTATACCTTGAAATATTAATCACTTTTAAAAATAAAGATTTGGATTTCTCTTCTCCCTGTTGACCACATTGTGTTTGGCCACATCAGAAACTCTAGCTGCTTTCATGTTTGAGGAAACTGGGTCATTTGAACTATAAACATATATAAACACTTTTTTCCTGTTCTCATTCATACATATTTCTGTAAATTTCATTAAGCTTGTCAGTACTATTAAAGTCTAAAAGTTCTTCCGAACTGTGGGGTCACTAGTTAATTCATTAAAGGAATAGTAAAAATTTGGATGTGTTTCTTTAGCATATAACCATGAACGTTTGAGTGACATTACATTTGAGAACTATTTTCAGATGAATTTACATTTGCTTCCAAAGCATTTAGGGACTGTAAGATTATACATGTGTTTGATATATTTGGATCAAGGCTTGTAACTGCCACCTATCCCTAGTCTAAGACATGAGAGAGGCAGTCCATTGCTTTGCAATGCTAGCACATGTTTTGTTTTGAAATAGCTGTTTGTACCTGGAATGAGGCAAGCATAGCCATTTTGTATCTTCTATGCACTGAGGGGGACATTCCCAAATTCTGAGGTCATTAGGTTTTTCCCTTATGGTTTTTGCTCCTCATTGTGGGGAGACAAGTAATTCTAACTATTAGGATTAGCTTCACACATTTGCACTAATATTTCCCTTTTTATTTTGAAATGTCAAAATTTGCAGTGAAACTTACCCTTTTCTTTGTATAGTCTGAGTTTTGACAAATGCATCCAGTAATGCAACCACTACCATAATAAAAATATAGAACAGTTCTATTATCATTTATTTTAAAAGTGTAAACTGAAAGTTTAGTGCCTCATACGTTCAGTTCAGGTGTATTTGGGCTGACTGGGTGAAGTACATAAACAAAGACAAAGAAACCCAAAGGATTAATCTATCTATCTTCTTACTGTACTAATCATGTGGTTATAATGATATGTAATCATGGTTACAAAGCTCTATGTGCCACACACTATGTTAAACACTTGATAAGCATACTGCATTCAACGCAACTGATAATCCAAGAGCTATCACATATTTTCCTGTATGTGATACATAATACAGGGAGATTGAGTAACATTCCCTCCATAATATGGCCAGAAGGTGGTGGAGGTGGTGTTGCCACCCATCTGATTCCTAAGCATATGTTCTCAAGCCAGGATGTTATCTTCATGATTTCAACAGTATCAGTGGCATTTAAAGGACCTGATCTTTCCTTGCTGTTCCTGATCTATCCTCCTGAAACAACTGATAAAATACTGAATTATACTGAAATTAATACTCACTAATTCATTGATTCAGCCTATGTTTATTGGATGCTTACAATATGGTAAGCACTGAAGATATAGCAGTGAGTAAAAGATAAAAATCTCTGCCCACTTGGAACTTTATTCCAGGCAAGCAAAATGAGTACGGTATCTGGTATGTATGTGGGATATATACTGCTGTGGAGAAGAGTGGAGAAGGGGCAGAAGGAATTTTGAGGGGATGGGTCCATTTTTATCATGTTTGTCAGCAAAAAGCCTATATCAGACTAAATATTTAGAGGAAGATGGGGGTAGTAAACCATTTGGACATCTGGGGCAAGAAAATTTCAGATAGTGGGATTGGCAAGTGTAAAGGCCCAGAGTCATGTTTGTGTTTGGCTTGCCTGAAGAACGGAATGAGGGGTATTTAGGGGAAAAGTGTCTTTTTTTTTTTTTTTTTTAAATCACAATTGCTCTAGCTGTTCTTCTGAAAATTGATTAAAATGGGATAGTATGGGAGCAGGCCGATCAGTTAGAAGGCTTTTGCAACTAGTGAGACAGTGGTAGCTCAGATGAGGTGTTGACAGAGGAGGTGGTGAGAAGTGTCAGGATTTGGGATATATTTTGAAAGTAGAATCCTTCTGCAGATGGATTGGATGTGCAATAAATTGAGAAATTAATGATGAATCCAAGGGTTTTGGTCTAAGTCAAATTCAATAGATAATGGGTTTGAATTCTAGGAAAAATGCACAGTTCATGTTTTAGAAGCACTTACATGGAATGAAAAATTTGAAATGCTATTTTATTGGCATGGTTTTAAAATATTTAAAATTTTAAACAATCTTCATAACATAAATCTATAATAAACATGTCATTTGACATCACCTTTCTGGGTGTTACGGACAAGCATATTATAGAAAACTTCTTCCCACTTAAGTAGTTTAGATTGCAAGCTGGAAACAAACCTTTTGGTCCTTGAAAATTTTACCTCTAGACTCTAACACAATACATGTTTTTCTTGGTCAAGGCTGACTACTTATTCAGTGGTTTAATTTCTCAAATATATGGAGTTTTTGTATCTGAAACCATGAAAAGTTTATACTTTTGACTTTATAAGCACTCGGAAATGATAATACGTATGAATGACACTCTGGTTTGAAATCAAATAATGGAAATTGAGTCATCATTTAATGTTTAAAGTAATGAGGTATTTTATTTTATTTTTTTTTAAGATTTTATTTATTCACTAGAGAGAGAGAGAGAGCATGAGCAGGGGGAGAGGCAGAGGGAGAGGGAGAAGCAGGCTCCCCGCCGAGCCAGGAGCCCAATGTGGGGCTCGATCCCAGGACCCTGGGATCATGACCCGAGCCGAAGGCAGATGCTTAACCATCTGAGCCACCCAGGCGCCCCTAAAGTAATGAGGTATTTTATATCTGGACTCTCTGTCAACACATCAGTGTCCTTATCCTGCTTTAGAATTACCTCAAGAGCATGGTCCCAACCTCTCTTACTTCGGTGACTCCTTTACCAAGTTGCCCTACGATTCGCTAAAATCTTCCTAATACCTCACTCTTCATTCCCTCCCCTTCTTTTAAGACCCAAGATTCAAGTCCAAACTCATTTGTTTGGTATTCATGATCATGCATTTTTTTTCCTTCAATTTTTTTAAAAATTCTAGTTGGTGCATTATTTTGATTCCTCTATTTTCTCTATCCCACGTACTTTCTCTACTTTCCAGTACTTTACATCTGCTCCAGTCAAGACAAGCTCACTCTAGTCTGCCTAATACACACATACGCCATGCCTCTTGTGTTTCTCAATGTTCTTTCTCATGGCTTGTGTACTCTAAGCTATTCAACTAATGTGTACTTGTTTATTCAGTCAACAGATACTTATTAAACACTCACCAGGTGCATGGAGCAATATGAGCTTCTACATGACATGTGTGTCTCTTGGCAGGTTTTGTTGCTGGAACCATTCTCGCCGAGTCCTCTGCCCCATAGTGATTCCCTATCGGAATGCCACCTCCCCTTCAGGCTGAATGATTCTGTGGTTAGGGAACTGCATCTGTGGTACCTACAAAATTTATTATGATCTTTTACAGCCACCTACACTTGGGAATGTAAAGCCAGGTCTTTGTTAGCTAGGTCTAATAACAATAAAAATTTAGTAGATAGCATTTATCAAACACTGTGCACCAAGCCCTATTCTAATCACTTTATATAAACCTGGCGGATGCTCATATTAGTCCCAATACAGTGATGAAGCATTGAAAAAGCTATTATAAAATTACAACCTCTGAACTCTGTTAGCATAGCCCATTGGGGCAATCTACTTGCTTAACCCAGTGTATAGCTGGATGCCATGGGTACTGATTGGTTTATAAGCATTATGGCTATAGTGATCTTAGCTCCCTTCTGTGTGTCATCCGGAAGTTTCACCAGCAGGCCTTCAATGTCTCAGCTACATCAGATAAAACTCTTGAAAGACCAGCAATGGAGTAAAGCCTAGTAGTAAACCTCCAGAGACTTCTCTTCAGTTGCAATCAGTGTGTCGATTAAGCCTTTGTGGAATTAATCTTTTAGTAAAGATTTTCTTAGTGCTCTGTATTAGGGTTCTCTAGAGAAATATAGATCTACACACACACGTACACTTGTGTACATACACATGTACACTTGTGTACATGCACGTGCACACATACACCCGTGTATACACACATACATATACACACCTGTGTGCATGCACACCCACCCACACGCATACATACATATATATATGGAGACTTACTATAGGAGTTGGCTTATGTGACTATGGAGGCTGAGTAGGCCCTCAGTTGCTGTCTGCAAGCTGGGGAACGGGGGAAGACCGTGGTATAATTCAGTCCAAATCTGAAGGCCTGGAACTAGACACCTGTCCAAGGGCCTGAGAAGATGATGGCTGTCCCAGTTTAGGCAGAGAGCAAATTCTCTCTTCCTCTGCCTTCTTGTTCTATTCAGGCTCTCAGGGGAGTGGATCGTGTGCACCTGCATTGGTGAAGGTGCTCTTCTTCACTCAGGCTGGTGATTGAAATGCTAATCTCTTCCAGAAACACCCTCACAGACACACCCAGAAGTGGTTTCCTACCTATCTGGGTATCCCCTCCCCCAGTCAAGCTGACACATAAAATTAATCACAAGTCCAACCGTCCTCATGTTGGCACCTGTACCTACCTCCTTAAACCACACTTAATCTCCAAGAAAAGACAATAAGGGGGTCATAGTCCCACCTAACATAACTATCCTGTGCACAACCTAAAACACACTAATTCCTTCCTCAGAAGAGGAAGGACAGTCCCTGAATGATGTTTACTCCTTTCCTGAACTTTAGCAGGGTCCATTTTTCTGTAATTTCTGAAGACCCTCTTTTCTAACTTCTGCATCGTTCACCAGACTCTGGCCTTTCTGTACCTCTCCAATTCCCCGTGACTGCTAGTGATCCTAATCACAAGTCTACAATCACAGTTGCACATTCTTGTCCCAGAGAATCATATTTCTTCTGGACATCTGTACATAGATTGGGGTTGGGCAGGATTCAGGAGGCTGGGAGAGATACCAATAATATTAGGAAATGACACTGCACAGCATACCAGTCAGGTTCTTAGTTGTAAGCAAGGAGATATTGGTGAGCTCACAAAGTTACGGGAAGGGCTCCGAAGCCCTTCGTGAGTAGGTGGCTGTTCATATTCCCTCTGATCACCAGAAGTGACACTTTGCAGTGCAGCTGCTTCTGCATCAGGAATTTGAGCTTTCTTACAGTCTTTGCTACTATAGGCATTGTCAGGGAGAGAGAATGTGAACTTCCCAGACCTTTGCTCTCCTGTGTCCCAGTTCGGAATCTAAGTCTGCTGCTTTGATTGGCAGAGTCAAGGTTACATGCTTCACCCTGGGGGCAAGGGAGGAGGAGCCTGGGGAAATAAGTATCCAACACATTCAGCTCCTTGTGCTCTTGGATCTCAGCCAAGGCTGAAGAAGCAGGGCATTCATTCCCCAAACATATAAAAGCGTTCAGATTCATCTATTTTATGTGACAGATGTCCACTACAGACAGTAAAAAGACAGAAAAAAGAAATCCCCACTACAACATCTCCTTTGTTTGGGATCATCTATGTAAGTGAAAGCAGCCAGCCCATAAACCTTGATATCCTCTGCAGTTATCACTGAGCTAGAACACCACCAGCCATATTCAAATGTAGAATGTGAGAAGTGGAAAGTCTGTTACCTGTCTGAAGTCACACACTCACAGGATAGCAGAACCAAGTCTCTGAACTCAAATCTCTGTTTAAAAAAATCTGTGGTCTCTCCATTGTATTCTTTTGAGAGTGTTCTTTTGTATATAGACAGGTATGATATAGACATGGCCACTAATAATCTAGTAGTTTTGAACATCTACAAAGGGCTAGTAATTTCATTGAAATCATTTAATTTTGCCAACAACCTTTACAGATATCATTAGGCTCATCTATAGGATTTTGAGAAAACTGATTCAGTGGTAAATCACTTATGGGCACACAGTAAGTGAAAGATGCAGAATTTTATGCTTCTGTGCTTTTTAAAATTAAAATAATACTTTTACAACTTTTTCTATCTGATCAATTATAGTTATATCTTGAAGTGTTATTTTGTCTTAAAAGGAATATGTCATAATTCTCAAATTTGAAATTTTTTTCCAAACATTTTACCATGTGGCTGGATATGAAATATGAAAAATATCTAGAAGCATACCTAAAAGCCAATCAGTTGGAACTGGTTTGCCTACAGTGCACTTTCCAGGATTGTTTACACTGAAGATATAAACTTTATGAACATTAATCACGCCCCCAACATTTCTGAGCAGGAAAAGGGAATTAACTTTGAGCATAGTGAGAGGAATAGAATAAAGATAATCTCTACTTTTGTCTAAAGGTATGTTTGTTTATTATTGGATACATATATTTAATTGCAAAGAGAATAAATGCATGGAATAAAAAAGCACAAATATAGAGAGAGTAAAAATTCCTGCTCTCTCTAGAGATGACATAAAATCATTCCGGGGATTATTTGATTTATTTAATAATAGGTTTATAAAGGCTCTATTTCTTGATATGTCAGCTTTAGGCATTAAATTCCTTTATAAAATAGGAAGAGTTTAGCTAGTTTCTCCTACCTTTCCCTCTTCATGATGTTTTTGTTATATTTGCTGTACTGAATATTCTATTAAATTTCCTTTATAACTTAACATAATAATCTCTGAAACTTCTACTTCTCAATCTTTTAACTTCAATTTGCTTGTTCTCTTATATTTTATCCTGCCTTTCCAGATCTTTATGTCTCTTAGCTGTATCTTTTTACATTGCTAATGTTTACAAACCTGCATTTTGCTCTGATTTTTTTAACTCATTCATTCATTTATTTAAAATTCTCATTTGTTTAAGTAATCCCTACTCCTAAGGTGGGGCTCGAACTCATGCCCAAGATCAAAAGTCGCAGGCTCCTCCAACTGAGCCAGCCAGGCACCGTGCTCTGTATTATTTAGTGTTCTGTGCCTTGACAGGTTTATTTTTAAAATTGAAAAACAATAAATATTTGCTATTATTAATAGACTATAAAGAAAGGGATGGATTGTTATAGAACTTGTACTGCTCAAAGGAGAACCAAATTCGGTGTTGAATGGATTCTTTCCTACTTCACTAAATGCTCAAAATCATTTCACAGTTAAGTTTGCCTTGGATATAGATCATGATTTTCTTGTTTTAGCTGGGCTTTCCCCCCCGCCCCATCTTATGGAGCCTCTAATTATTTTTCCTGTATTAAGAAACAACGAGTTTCACCACATTACCACTTACACCTATCAGTGATTTCAACAAATTGACTTTCCTTCTGAAAACCTGCCTCTTGGCTTTAACTGACTTGCTGTGAGGGAGAAAGCAACAAGATACAGCTTCTCCCCACCCTAAATATCAAACAGAGAGGAATTTTACCCCTGGGGATGACCTCTCCGCTAGCACACCCCTGGGGATGATACAATGTCTGTAGTCAACTCATCTCTGGTTGAGAGCCAGTGCAAACAGTCTCGCTCCCAGGTTTCTGCAGGCGTGGAGGAGAGGTGGGTGCAGAGGTGATCTGGCCCAGCTGTTTCCAGACTGCCCTGTTAGAGGAGTGTTGATTCTGCCTCCCATTCCTGCTTTCTAAATCAGCCACATCTGCACTAACAGTCAAGAGGAAAGCTTTCCACATCTGCTTGGTCTTCTGGCCCTCAGCTTCTTCCACTCTGCCTAACTGGAATTAAGATTCCCATATGTTATCTCTCTTCTGGTAATTTGTGATTTCTCTGGTATGCCGATGGGATTCCCCACCCTCTCAGCACTGTGAGGAATATATTCTCTTTTATACATCTTTACGGACATTTCACGGGGATTTTTGAGAAAATAGTCAACTTATCTACCAGGTTTGTTATCTTGAACCAAAAGCTCCCCTACTTCTGCTTGTTTTTGTTTTCATTTTTTAATTAGGTCACACTACTCTAGACTTCAAGAAAAAGTTATAGTAATTATGCTTTGAATATGGACTCAGGAATGGGTATGATGTATTTTGTAAAGGGTTGCATTTATTATTTAGCCAAAATATAAACCTAAAGGGATAATTTCAATAACTTGAATGTTTGCTCAACTCAACTACCTCATTCTTCTAAGCTTCCAACTATATGTAGCATCCTTGACTTTTATTATGATTTATTTTGTCTTAGAATTTGGAAGGTATTTTGTCTTTCTGGATTTTAATTGTATCTGTGTAATCATCCGTCTGTCTTTCTTGGGTGGTTTTTAAGTCTCTTTCCCTCTGGTCTTTGGTGATTTCACTGCAGTATGCCTGGGGTGGATTTATTTATATGTATCCTGCTTGGGATTAAACATCTTGGAATCTTATGATTCATGTCTTTTCATAAATCCTGGAAAATTCTATATCTTATTATTGCCTCTCTGACATTATCTCTATTCTCTTGTTTTTAAAATAACATAGGACATATTTTGGAGTTTCTCATTCTGTCTCTAGGTCTCCTATTTTTTATCTATTTTTTGTGCCGAGTAAGAGTAATATCTTCAGCTGTATCTGTCACTGCCCATGTTCTCTTGAGCTGGGTCACATCTAAGGTAAACCCATTCATCTTGTTTTACATTTCAATAGGGTTTCCTTTTTTTATTTTTTTTTAATTTGTGCAACTTCCATTTGGCTCTTTTTCAAAGTTGCTCTATCTTAATATGTCATTTTTGAGTCTTTCTATTATGTTTTTAATCAACTTCAACATACTCATTTCCTAGTTTCTATCACAGTTCTATCTGGATTTTATGAGAGTGGTGATCCTAGGAATGCTGCTGGGTCTCCGGTCTCTTGTTCACCTGGATTGTTCTGCGTTCTGTAATTCTGGATTGTGACTTCATCATAAGCACAGCTTCATCTGTGAGAAGTCCTGTATGAAGGCCTGTCCATCTAGAGGAGTTTTGAGTTTGCTTTTGCCGGGGATCCCAAGTTTATTACTGACTTTCTGTTAATTTTTAATGTTACTTTTTCATTCTAAGATTCCCAGACCCCATGAAGACTGTAATTTCAAATTCCCAACCCATGGGTGTTATTGCCCCATAATGAGGAATTCTCAAGGGAGATTATTTTTCTCCTCCAGAGTCTAGATGGAGATAGCCATAGTTTCCTGTGGTCGTCTTGTGTCATTGGGTAGATTATTATTTTCTAACTGCTAGTGGGATTATAGTCTTTTGGGTGTCCTGATGTTATACGAGGTTCTTACAATTTCTTGCTCCTTGCAAGCCCAGGCCATATTTTCTGTCCGCAACGTAGGCATTAGAATTCAGACTCTTAAAAATGGGGACGAGCACACACAACCCTGTAGGGGTAGTTTCAGTTTGAAAAGTTACCACTTTGGTTTTCGATTCTTTCTCCAGGCATTTTCGGTATGCAAAGCTCTACCTATTTCCTCACAAATTTGCCTTGTGTTTTAAAGGATGCAGGTAGTTTTTAGCCAGAACTTCTAGGTGTTTTGCAGTTGGAGGTTGGTCATTTCTATCTTTTTTGCAGATTGTCTTTTCTGGCATTTTTCAGGAAAAGGAAGTTATTTTAAAGTTATTTACTTTAAAAAATTATATAAAGGGGCGCCTGAGTGGCTCAGTTGTTAAGCGTCTGCTTTGGCTCAGGTCATGATCCCAGGGTCCTGGGATCGAGCCCCGAATCAGGCTCCCTGCTCCGCGGGAAGCCTGCTTCTCCCTCTCCCACTCCCTCTGCTTGTGTTCCCTCTTTCGCTGTGTCTCTCTCTCTCTCTGTCAAATAAATAAATAAAATCTTTAAAAAAAATTATATAAAAACCATAGTTTCAAAGAATAGTTTTCCTTCTAAAATTGTTTTAATCTTGTAATTTTCGTATCCTCTTTTCTTTGAATGAAAATTGTGTTCTGAAGAAGAAATCAACAAAATATCAAATTTGGAATCATGACAATTTCAGCAGTTTTAATGGTGATGCATTCTTGGCAACATATCCATAGTTATTTCAATTGTGAATTACTTTAATAAATACCTTCCCATATGGAAGAAGACAACCTCATTTTTTAAAAACAAGGCGTATTTTTTTAATTACAATAATGTGTTTAACAGCTTTCTTGAGCTATAACCAACATGTCATAAGCTGCACATACCTAAAGTATATATAATTTAATATGTTTTTGACATATACGTGCACTGCGAAACCATCATAATCAAGATAGTGTACATATTCATCACGCCCAAAGTTTTCTTGTCCCCCTTTGTAATCTCTCCCTCCAGCCCCTACCAATGACCCACCTCTGTGTCCAGACAACTACTGATCGGCTTATTGGTACCATAGATTAGTATGGATTTTCTAAAGTTAAATAAGTGAATGTAATAAATAGTCTTTTATGTCTGCCTGTCTTTCCCTCAGCATAGTTATTTTGAGATTTATCTGTGTTGTTCTGTGTGTTAGTAGTTTATTCTTTTTACTGACAAGTAGTATAATATTATACTAATATATCACAATTTGTTATCCATTCACCTGTTGATGAGCATTTAAGGTGTTTCCAGTTGGGGGCTCCAAAATTAAGGCTGCTATAAGCATTGATGTATAAGTCTTTGTAAGAATATACAGAGATAGCAAGCATGTCCATTGGTTATAAAATATGAGAAAAAGGAGTCAAGAATGGCTTCAAGATTTTGGTCTGAACAACAGCAATAATGTACTTGCCGTGGATTGAGAAGCAGAACGCTGTAGGAAGGACAGGCTTGACTATGGGTGGGTGAGGTTTTTGTTGTTGTTGTAGAATTCAGTAGTTTGGTTTTTGACATACTGAGTTCAAGATGTCAATTAGAAATCTAGATAGAGATAAGGCATAAGTTCTTGGATGACTAAATCTGATTAGTGTTAGAGTGGTATATTTTTCTTTACTTTTAATCTCCATGTGTCTTTATAGTTGAGGATTTCTTGTAGACAACATATAGTTGTATCTTGTTTTGTTTTTTTATGATCCACTTTGACAATCTGTTTTGTAATTGGTGCATTTAGAGCATTGATGTTCAAAGTGGGTATTAATATAGTTGGGTTAATATCTACCATATTCACTACTGTTTTCTATTTGTTGCCCTTGTTCTTTTTTTCTGTTTTTGTCTTGCATTCTTTTTCTGCTTTCTGTGTTTTATTGTTTTAAAGATTTTATTTATTTAGGGGCACCTGGGTGGCTCAGTCGTTAAGCGTCTGCCTTCGGCTCAGGTCATGATCCCAGGGTCCTGGGATCCAGCCCCGCATCGGGCTCCCTGCTCTGCAGGAAGCCTGCTTCTCCCTCTCCCACTCCCCCTGCTTGTGTTCCTTCTCTCGCTTTGTCTCTGTCAAATAAATAAATAAAATGTTTAAAAAAAAGATTTTATTTATTTATTTGACAGAGATTGAGCACAAGCAGGGGGAGCGGGAGAGGAAGAAGCACGCTTCCCACTCAGCAGGGAGCCTGATGTGGGGCTTGATCCCAGAATCCTGGGATCATGATCTGAGCTGAAGGCACATGCCCAGTGGACTGAACCACCAAGGTGCCCCACTTTTTGTGGTTTTAATTGTGCATTTTATGATTCCATTTTCTCTGCCTTCTTCGCATATCCATTATACTTCTTTTTTTAAGTGGTCACCCTTAGAGTTTGCAATACATATTAAAGCTAACCTAAGTTTACTTTTAAATAACTTTGAGTAGTGTGAATACTTTTTAATTACAAAATAATCCTAATTCCTCCCTCTTAGTCCTTGTACCATTGCTGTTATTTCACTTATATCTAAGCACACATAAGTAGGTACACACACGAGATATATACATAAGCATATATAATCAAATACGTGTTGGTACTGTAGCAGACTGTTATCTGTTAGATCAATTAATAACAATAAGTTTTTATTTTCTCTCATTTATTCCTTCATTGATGCTTTTCATTACTTTATGTAGATCTGAGTTTCTGACCTAGATTATTTTTTTTCTCTCTAAAGAACTTTAACATTTCTTGCAAGGTAGGTCTATTGGTAACAAATTACCTCAATTTTTGTCTGAAAAGTCTTTATTTCTCCTTCACACGTGAAGAAAAATTTCACAGGGTACAGAATTTTAGGTTGGTGGCTTTTTTTTTTTTTTCCTCTCAATTCTTTAACATTTTCATCCCATTCTCTTGCTTAAATGGTTTATGAGGAGAATTTGGGTATAATCCTTTGTTCCTCTACACATGTTTTTTAAACTCTGGCTTCTTTCAGGATTTCTTCTTTTTTAACTTTGATTTTTCTGTAGTTTGAAAATGAGATAGCCAGGTGTGGAGTACTTTTTGTTATTTTTGTTTGTTTTGGGCTTTTTGCAAATATTGTCTGGAGCTTCCTGGATTTATGATTTGCTGTCCATTAACTTGAGGGAATTCTCAGTCATTATTGTTTTAAATATTGCTTCTCTTCCTTTCTTTCTTCCCCTTCTGGTATTCCCTTTACATAACAGCTTTTGTAGTTGTCCGTTAGGGTTTGCAATTCTTTTTTTTTTTTTTCCAGTCTTTACTATCATTTCAGTTTTTGAGAATTCTACTGATAAATCCTCAAGCTCAGATTCCTTTCTCAGTGTGTTCAGTCTACTATTAAGCCCACCAAAGGCACTCTTCATTTCTTTGACAGTGTTTATCTCTAACATTTCTTTTGGGTTCTTAGGATTTCCTCCTCTTTGCTTACATTGCCCATCTGTCCTTTCGTGCTGTTTACTTTATCGATACATTAGAGCCTTTAGCATATTAATCACAGTTATTTTAAATTCCTGGTCTGATAATTCCAATATCCCTGCCATGTCTGGTTCTGATGCTTGCTCTGTCTCTTCAGATTGTGTTGTTTTCTGGTGTGGTTTTTTTTTTTTTTTTTTTTTTTTGTCTTTTGGTATGCTTTATAATTTCTTCTTGATAGCTAGGCATGATGTAGTGGGTAAAAGGATCTGCTGTAAATAGGCTTTAGAAATGTGGTGGTGAGGTGTAGGGGTCAGGGAAGCATTTCTAGAATCCCCTGATTAGTTCTCAGTGTTTTGTAAGTCTGTGTCTCTGCACGGTGAGCTTCACAAGTGTTTCTCACTTTTTTATCTCCTCTCTTGGACAGGGAAGAATGGCTGCAGTGGGTTAAAGTTTGGTATTTCCCTTTCCCCAGCTCACTTAGATTCTTGATAATACCCCAGCTGATTAGGCTCTGATTAAATAGTTTCCCCTGAGGGCAGGCCTTGTTAAGAAGAACAAAGTATTCTAGCATAGTTCAAAATGGTTTCTCCCCCTCCCACTGCTAGAAGCGGGAGGGGATTTTTCTCTGATATTTACTGTAGCAGCCTGGTTGAGCTCCTGCGAGAAAATCTCACAATGCTGTAGCCCACCTCTCCCCGCCCCGCCCCCCTCTCCTCATGATTGGGTCGTCTTCCAATTTTTAACACTCACTGTTGTCCACATTGAGGCTCAGGCAGTTCATCAAGTACAGTTCAGGTGTCCATACCCTGATCCAGGTCCTGCAGAGGAACCCTGCTCTAGTAAGAAGTAACTTCTGGTATTCACCTGTCTCTCCAATCTTGGTAGTGCTCTGCCTTATATCCTCTCCTCTCTTACAGATTTAAGAGAGTGGATTTTTCAGTCTGTCCAGCAACTTTTTATTTGTTAGGATGCAGTGATGATTTCCAAGCTCCTTACATGCAGAACCAGAAAATGGAAGTCAGAGGACGGAGTCTGAAGTTCAGGGGTGAGGTCTGAGCTTGAAATAGGAAGTGGAGAGTTGTCAGAATGTTGTTTAAAGTGGTGATAGGTGGAATAATGACACCCCCAAGATGTCCATATCCTAACCCCCGAAACATATGAATATGTTAGCTTGCATGGACAAAGGGACTTTGCAGGTGTTACTAAGTTAGGGATCTGGAGATTGGCAGATTGCCCTGAATTGTCCTTGCGAGCCCAGTGTAACCACAGCAATCCTTATAAAAGGGCCAGAGTCAGAGAGAGAGAGGGAGAGGGAGAAAAAAATGGAGGGAGAGAGAGAGAGAGAGACTGGGAGATGCCCATGCTGCCAGCTTTGGGGATGGTAGAAGGGAACATGGGGCAAGGAATGCAGGCAGCCTCTGGGAGATAGGAAAGGCAAGGAAACAGATTTTTGCCTGGAGCCGCCAGAAGGAACACAGCTCTGCTGACACCTTGATTTTAGCCCAGTGAGCCTTCTGATCTCCACAACGGTTAAGATACCGTGTGTTGATTTACACTAGTACATTTGTGGTACTTTGTTACAGCGGCCCCAGGAAAAAGACTGGATGGCATCACCTAGAGAGTGTGTGACAGCTGATAAATATCGTTAGAATATTCCTCTCCTTACCCTTCATCTAGACTGCTTAGTTCCCTTTGGTCTCACTGGTTACAGAAACTACATAGGCTCAGTTCCATCTTCACTTCAAATCACTTTTCTGCCCTGTCGGGATGGAGTGGATGCCAGGTTTGCTCCTTGTGACCTTCTGGCCTTGGGTCTGAAGGATTTTCTTTACTTGATCTCCAGGATTTTGAAGTGTGTGTCTTGATCACTAAATCTACCACTTGATCTCCAGCTGTCTGGGTACTTTTAAGCTTCTAGCAACTTCGACCTTGTTCTTTGTCATGGGGGTTCCTCAACTTCTTGATTGTTAGTTTTTGAGCTGTTTTGGGGCCTGGATACGCTCCTATTTGCTTCACCTTCGCGGTTTTGAGACTCTTGCCTCTACTCAAGAGGGACTTTCAGGGATCCACTCTTTAGTCAGCAGAGCATGCCCACAGACAGTTTAAAATGCAGGAAATAAAATCTAGAGAGTGGAGACAACATGCTCAGGAGCCCCAGTGGCAGACCCAGGTGTGAAGGCAGATTGGTCTGCAGGAAGAGTGCACACTCTTTGTTAGGACACTACCTGGACTTTTGATTTCTCAGTCTTCTGAAAGTTGATTTTCCTCCTGTGAAAGTTGACAACCACTCTCCCCAGCTAAACTGAGGAAGATTGAATGCCTCACTTGCCAGTCCTAGCCCAAACCTCTTGCTGCCCCTGTTCTAGCAGGCGAACATGCTTTAGCTGCTCCCCGTGTCTCTCTACCTTTGGAAGCCTTCCATTGATATTTAAATACTTTAGCTAAGTACCTTTCGGAACATTTGCATTTGTATGATCATTTTGACTTCAGTTCTTTCTCTTGCCAATGGAATTGGGGGGTGTACGCCGTGATAGTAAAATAAGCAAAACCCTTCAATCGCTTGCTTGAAAGCTCTATCCTCTCCCTTCAAACCAATCAGGCAGTGAACAAAAATATGCCATTAGGAATGCATTCGTTTTGAAATGTTGCCATTATGCCTAAGAAAATTATTTCTACAAACTGCTCCATTCATTAGTTCTTATTTCACTCCAGATCAAAGACCTGGCTCTCTGCTGAAGACAGAAACCCAAGAGCAGCCTGAGTGAATCAGCAACACGGCCTCCTCACTTCCCCAGGAGTGTAGTTGTACCAGCCTAACCGTGAACTTCTATAAGGAAAAGTAGTGGCAGAATCGTTATTTGCATTCAAACTTTACATCACTGGAGAATTCTCAGTCTCCAAATGCAAGCCTCCAAGGAGAGCTTTCCCATAGTCCGTATAGTTCTGGTGGGGCTGAACAGTGTCCCTGGCGGTTGACTCCTGTTTCCTCAATGGGCCACCGCTGACCTCACTGTGAGTCCCGGGGAGAAGCCAGGCTCTGTATAGGGCAGGTCAATGCTCAGAGCTGTTGGGGACAGGCTGGCGTGATTGAGGTCCATACAGCAGGTTGGAAGTGATCTCTGAGTCCTTTCCCACGTCAGCAGAGTTCCTCCGACACTGCTGGTGTGGTGTGGGAGAGCGCAGGACCCCAGAAGCGTGCTCTAGGGGGGCGTGGACTGCTCCTCAGACTACCTCTGCCCTGAGGACACACAAAGATGAATGGCCAGCCCGAGTGACAGGGCCACTTCTCTCTGCAGGCTGCATACAGAGCGCTTTGTGTTCCTGACGGTTGCAGTACTTGGCCTCGGGCAGGGGCAAGCTGGCTTCTCCGAGGCTGCGGAAAGTAACGCTTGTTTCTCAATTGGTTGGAGTTCAATCTCAATTATGTCTGGGAACGACACACGACACACGTTCCTTTCCCCCTTCTCTGTGACTGCAAGTGTTAATTTTCAAGTAAACTTGTGCAGGTTACTTTCAAGTTGAGATCACCACACAGCATTGACATTTACCGGGCCCTCCCTTCCCAGCCTTCCTGGCAGCTGAGCTGCAGGGGTGCTGCCCCTGCCCCCCCCCCCGGGAGGGGCGCGGGGGGCTCAGAGGCTCACTCTTGCCAGTCTTCGGGTACCACTCGAGAGTGAGGCTGCAAGACGTTGTTTGAACAGGATCGCATTCAAATCTGCCTCTCCTCCTCCCACAGCAAGCTTAATTTCAACTTTTCCCTAAGTGGTAGAAAGCGGGAACCCCAGACCGAGTCCAAGAAGGAGAAGAAAGAGGATCTACTTTAATTTGTTTGCCATTTAAAAGTAACTTTTACTGTGCACACAGCTGGCTCTGTACATTTCCATTAGGGAGCATGCCCTCCAAGAGTAAAGTGAAAGTCCTCTCTCTCGTGCAATATTAAGTTTTACCTTTATTGCTTTTTTGAAGCCTTGGCATTTCAGTGGACCCTGTTTCTGAATTCCTTTATGTGGGTCCATTGCTGTATGTGGACCTTGATGAAGAAATGAATGTCGTGCTCCCCCCCCAACCCCCGCCAGTGGCGCACACACAGCAGCTTCCTGGTGAGGTGCACCTGTTTTTAGTATCTGCACACAGGCTGCCCATGCAGCTGTTGTTTTGTCATTAAAAAATACAACTGTATTCATGTTGCTTTCAGTCTTGTGAACTCTGTCACTTAGACTTGTTAAAGGGAAGCAATCAGACTCTGTCTGGACTGCTGATAATAGGTTAGATAAAGATCCCACACTGACCCTGGCGCAGCAGTGTTTATAATAAGGGAAGGAAGTCTCTTCAACGGTATGTATATCCAGCAGACAGCAGATGTGGACCATGCAAAATTAATGATTAACTGCACGCCAGTGTGTTTGTCAGGGAACAGTACTGCTCTTTAAGGGGCTTATATAGTCTATGAAAGAAATTAGCTCATGAGAGGGACTCATAAGGATAAAAGAAAAAACTTAAGTAGAGGCTTGACATATCCTGCTTTTCTCACAGGGCAAAAAGTTAAACATAATGGTCTCCTTTTTACAGAAGTTCAGACTCTGAAGTCGGAGCAGATCATCCACTTGTTAAAACAAGACATGAACATTCCTGTTACTCCTTCAAGGGGGAGAGGGATGGTGTGCACTCAAATTGAACTCTAAGTGTACCAGAAAGAAGGGGGAAATTATCCAACAATTATCTCAGACACAGAAGACCGTGAAACCAAAAATATTAGGAAAGTGACAGCAAAGTAGTAAATAAGACTTGATGTTCATAACTCATTATCCCTTTGGATTTAAAGGGGCTTTAAAATGCCCAGGAATTCTCATCAAAATTTACAGGTAAAAGTAAAGGTAAATATTCAGTAAGTATTAGCAGCCTTGTAATTCATCGAAGACATATTGCAAGGAATATAATCTCCCAAAATATCTAGTTAAAATGAATTTCATCATGTTAATTTCTTCACATGACTTAAATAATTTTCATATTGAATCCCAGTGATGGTTCAGCAGGTTAAAAAGATAATAGGAATCCAAGAATTTCCGTGACCAATATAAATCTTGTAATGTTCATTTGGCTGAAGAACCCTTGGGGTCCCTGTGCCTCAGCCAGTCCTACGGCCCCTCCAGAATGGCTCTGCTCTGCTCAAGCAGCACATCTTTGCAAAGACAAAGTTTAATCCCCAAGTTTTGAATGACTGCTCACAGAAGTTAGTGTCTGGTACATTGTGCTTCCTTTTGAGGAAGGGGTAATTGGGCATGAGAGTAGGAGAACATGTTAAAAGGAGCTAGTAAAAGAGGAGGAAGAAACTCTTCCGTTTTCTGTCTTACCTCTAAGTTCTCCTGTAGCCTGATTTAGAGCTCCTTATTGAACTTTGTTTCCTCCTGCCTGCACCCCCATCCTGCCTCTTCCATCTAGAAAGGCTGGTTTATTTGCTATTACATTTGCTGTTTCTTCACACATTCTCTTCTCTACTTTGTGAAGTTCCTGAAATTAATCATTCCAACACACACACTTCTTTTTCTTTTTTTGAGTTTGATTCATTTTCTGTCTTTATTACATCATTTAATTAGTTCATTCTCATATAGTATTTTTTGTTTTTATAACATTTTAAGTTCCTTGAGGATAGGAAATATATATCTATAAATTATATATATATATATGCTTAATACATATGCTCAAATTGTTCCCTAATACACCAATTGTATTTCAACGAATTTGTGTTATGTATGTTTATAAGACAAATCTGTTGCAAATTATATTTTATACACACACACACACACACTGACATACTGGGCATAGAGCTAGACATGATGAAACAGGTGATTGCTTAAACCTGAAGAACACGTGTTTTATTACTTTTAATCCAGTTTGTTACTTCCTCTTTTCATTTTAGATGGTATAGTCCTCTTCATATAAGGATGAAATAGCCACATTGCGGCTTCTGAGACCACTTCCCTTCCTACCAAGTCTCATTTGCCCTGGCTAACCCACTTTGGTCCTCAGATTTTTTTTCCTCCCAGGTTTGGTGCATTCCCTCACTGTGCCAGTGTGGAAGGACACGGGACAGGGCAGTTTTTAAATGTTAGTGCCTCGAATCTCCTTTCTTTGTGTCTCCGGCTGACTGCTGTCCTCCTACTATTTGAATGTGGAAAGTGGCAGATCAACTTTAGATATATACATTTTTTAAATTTACTTTAGAGAGCAAGAGAGTGCGAGCAGAGGGAGAGGCAGGGGGAAAGGGAGAGAATCTCCCAAGCAGACTCCCTGCTGAGCTGGGAGCCCAGTGACTCTTGGGGCTCCATCCAAGGACCCTGAGATCATGACCTGAGCCGAAATCGAGTTGGACGCTTAACCGACTGAGCCATTCAGGCGCCCCAATATGTAAATTTTTATTCTGAGCATTTTAGTAGAGTACCTAACAGAGTCTGGGTTGTCTCTTCAGGGGCAGTTATGGAATTGGGATCTTGATAGTATATCTGTCAAAGTGCCACAATCAGGAAGATAGTAGCAGGCCAGGATGCCCGCTGAGGAGTTGGCAAACCAGAATTGTCTATCTGGAGAAGTGAGTCCTAGATGTTGGAACTTTATGTAATCCAGTAAACTTTTTAGAAGTTGGGGTACAAACTTTAAAACAGTAAGGATGTTAAAAAATAAAAAATAATGACCATTTCACATAATAATGACCAAAATAAAGGATAATCCTTACCATTCAATACATCTCACTTTATGAAAAAATAATCACATTATTTCTTATTTTCCTAAAGCCTTTAGGAACTTCACAATTGGCCATCACTAGTTGATGGTTTGGCATTGGGAATCTCTAGCCTAGACCAAGCGGAAGAGGTTTAAAACCAGGTTTCCTCTCATCACCTCTCTGGTTGGGAGAGGGGGCTCAGTTTTCTCTCTCATGACCTACTAAACGTTTGGCGAGAAAAGCCCTCAGGATGGATCTGGGGAGAGGAAGGGCTCAAACACATGCAGGGGAAGTGGAAGAATCTTTCAGAGCGCCGTGGCGTAGCTTGAATGTACTCATCTGTGCCAAAAAATAATATATGCTTTCTTAGGAGTTTCTGTGCTATGCAGACTCATGCATTTTCATGGCAAGTTATCAGATTTGCATGGGTATGCCTGCTAATACACACCATGAACAGAGATACTTGGTAGATGTTTAGTGTGTCTTTGTGTATTCCTATACAGCTTTGTTCAGATTTCTTCATTTGCTATAATGTTTTTATTGGACAAAATTGTGTATGTGCAAACATAAGATTTGTTATGTTATGCTCAGATTGTTCCCTAATATATCAATAATGTGGCAACAAATTGTGTTTTCACAACATAGTGTAGCAGAACTGTATATGTATATTTCAGAACAATGACAAGTGCAACAAACATTGGATATAACTTTATTTTTTTTTTTAAGATTTTTATTTATTTGACAGAGAGAAAGACAGCGAGAGAGGGAACACAAGCAGGGGGAGTGGGAGAGGGAGAAGCAGGCTTCCCACTGAGCAGGGAGCCCGATGCGGGGCTCGATCCCAGGACCCAGGGATCATGACCTGAGCCGAAGGCAGACACTTAGCAACTGAACCACCCAGGCGCCCCTGGATATAACTTTAAATCTAAGTGAACTCTATCTCTTTTGCAAACCAGATTTCAAATGGAGTGTCTCTAACTTTTTTTTTTTTAAAGATTTTATTTATTTGAGAGAGAGTGAGCAAGTGAGAGAGAGAGGGAGAGAGTGTGGGAAGAGGGTGAGTCCGATGTGGGACTCGATCCCAGGACTCTGGGATCATGACCTGAGCTGACGGCAGACGCTTAACCGACTGAGCTGCCCAGGTGCCCCTGAGTGTCTCCAACTCTTGACTTCCATACGTAATAGTGGTCTCAAACCCCTGATTGTATAACTTGGGGGAAGTCTAAGCCTCCTGGCGATTTCCATGTCCTTGTTGTCTTGTGGACCTCTTCGTTTCTGGTGTTTTGAATTCTCAATTTCTGTGCTGTACTCATTCACTCAGGTGCAAGACTCAGAAAGCCCCCAACAATCTGCTCACAAAAAGCATTGGCTTGATATGGAGTCAGTGTGGGAGGGGGGAGGTGGGGGGTACCAGCAGAAAGAGGGTTGGGTGTGAGGTCAGGGCACTAAACCCACTAGCTCCCTCTCTGCAGTCACCATGGCTGGCTATGTCCTTGGAAGAAGTCCTAGCTCCTGTAAGACGGTCCTCTTTCCACACAGTGTGCTGATAAGCACCACCTCCTCCGCACTTTGAGCCGGGGATAGTAATGGCCACGCTAGAACTCGCCCTGAGTACTTCCTTGGTTTCCTACACCTTCGTTGTTCAGTTATTAAGAGCTCCAGATGCCAATATGCATATGGGCCATCTCTCTCTTACTGCAACCATGACTTGTATACCTGGATACAAATTCTGCTTTTAGTTTAAGCAATTTCTTTAATCTGCCTGGCTTCCGTTACCACTTACAGTTGCTGTGAGAATGAGATTGGAATGGAATGATGGAGAGATGGGGACAGTGGAAAGACTGTAATAAATAGTCAGTGATTGAAAACTATTATTGTTGTTGGGTGTTTTTTGTTTTTGTTTTTTTCTCTCTCTCCTTTCTCATTCCTCTACACTGAATCTGAAGAACAGCTAACCTCAGTTGGGCAACAATCTGAAGGTTGAATTTAAGATAACAGAAACTTTTTTTTTTTTCCTATCAGGTTAAATAGCTTCACAAAGTTTACTCCATGCCACCATTTCATTAACGAAAGTTAAGCACTGATTGTGAAGAACCAAGTAGAATACCCTCCCACCGAGAGATTCGTCATTGGCCCACCTCTCATGAACGTGGCACATTAGGTCATTTCCCTCAACAAAGGAGGCCTTTGTTATTTGGGAGGGCAAATGTTACTACAGTTTTATAGGAGAGAAGTTGGAATTAATATTTACCTTGAGCATCTCATGTAGAACACCTTTTAAACTTGAATGAGAACTTTCTGTTCCGTAAGGCCTTTTTTTAGGCCACTTCTTTGAATTTGATAGTTTTTTTCACTCTGCATTTTTCCTCTCACAGAATCTAGCTTCCTTATTTCCTCCTTTTTTTTTTTTTTCCTACTCAGAGTCTCTTCGTTTCCCTGACTTCCTAATTTCAACTCTTTTCCTCTTTATATTTCTAGACCTGACTCCTAAATTTACAACCAAAAACACAGTCAATACCCAAGGCAGATGACCCATCTCTGTTGAGTAGCAGTTTCTGGGGGCAAGCTGTTTCTCTGACATAAATTCCTCTCGCTACCTCCTGTAGACTTGAATCACTTTTCACCTCCGCCCATTCGCCTGTAAGGGATCATTGCCCAGGGCAGGTAGTGGAGTCAGTGTAGTTTTGGGCATGCTCTCTCGCTGGTTAGCATTTGAGATAATCTCAGGCAGCTACAGGGGCTGGTGAAGATCAAAGGTATTCTGCCCGCTGGAGGTCAAGATCACTCTTGCTTTGCAAGTCTGTGTGTTCTAAAGTTATGTCTGCAGATATTGCTTTCTCTCCCAAAAAGTTTTAACAAAAGACACGGAGTGGAAATAAAATCTTAAAGGCAGCTTCTAAGTCACACAAATTCAGTTCCGTGTACTCTTCTCCTGAGATAATTTGTATGTTATAAGCTTGAGGCTTACCGTGCATCTGGACCAGTCCTTCCTTTCTGCCCACGAGCCACTTTGTACCTTTCTGGATAGAGGAAGTGAACAAGTCACCCTGTAATTAATTCTATACCTGAATCCTCATTTTAACCCACCCAACCTTTACCCACAGGTTGCATGTATTAGCCCAGACTCTATTTGAAGATTTAAAATTAAAAATTAATACCTCTTGCTCAGTAAATTCTTGGACTTTTCACCACAGGAGGATGTAAAAAAACCCTCCTCTTGTTGACGAAAACTAAGGGAGAAATAGTACTAACTGTCCATGTAGTTCAGTGCTACCGTGTGTTGGAAAAGAAGATGGGGAGAGCTAAAATGATTCAGGTTATCTTAAGCATCTTTGAATTGCAAGTAAAATATTCTAAACAAACTAACTTCAATGAGAAAGAATTACAGGGATAAAGACACACATATAATGGAGTTTCAAGGCAGGGGAAAGTCGAGTCCTACTGGAGACTAGAACAAGGAAGGACTAAGGAAAGAGGCAATGAAGTTCTTACCTTTTGTTTCTTGGTCCTACTTCTGTGCACACATCTACTCTGTCTCCTGCCTCTGCACACAGGCTTTCTCTGCTTCTCCAAGATGTGGTAAATTAGTGTTATTCAACAAATTACTGCAGTGATGAAAATATCCTATATTTTCATTATGGTAGCCACTAGCCAGAGGGGGCTGATGAGCGCTTGAAATATGTCTGGGGTGAAAAAGAATCTGAATTTTTAATCTTAATGAATTTAAATTTTAACCGTTTACATGTGGCTAGTCTCTACCATGTTAGGCAGCAAGATGGTAAAAGATAACTCTCCAGTAGCGCTGCATTTGCATATCCTCGATATGAGCAACTAGCTGAGACTGACTAGCAATCTTGAATCCCAGTTCCAGCTTCCTAAGAGAGAAACATTGGCCCAACTTATATCAGGTACCATCCCTGGTTCAACCAGCTTTGCCAGAGGGATAGGGATATATACCATCAGTACGGCAGCCAGGACCAACCCTGATGTAGAGAGGGAGATGTAATTCTTAGAGGAAGATGGTCATGTTCTGCATAGTTACTCCAAAAGATAGCGACTCTTCACGTTAACTTCCTACATAGATTAATTTCACTGATTAATTTTCAAATCACCTTTACTTGCCAATGCAAAATAGACTTAAGATTCTCGTTTATGCCAAAATAGGATTTATGCTTTCAGTAACATCAGGGAGATAGGTCAGTGGGATCAAGTAAAAATTGGGGAATAACTCAGAAATCCATTTCTGAGGCATTGGCCTCCTTTTATTTTTCTCTTTTACAGGCAGTTTAGTTTGAGAGGGTAATAGATCACTTGACTAGCACTCTAGGAACACAGGAATATTATTCTCCTGTATCATTTTTTTCTGCTGTCAAAATTTATCTCTAGTTTCTAACCAGTGGAACAGATAGAAGAGGCCACATAGCTTTGCAACACTTGACCCTGGGGTGGAGCCTTTTGCCCTGGTGTTAAGCAACCTTTCTCGTATGGGTAGGCGAGGAGTGTCAAGTACAGTCTATAAGGTCAAATCTCTCACATTTCTTAGGTGGCGCCCTTGATATAGTCTAAGTGCTTGGGCCCTGTCTATCTGACCACCCCATCCGTCCTGACCTTTGAGACCTATTGGCTCATTAAGATCTTGGTTACTGACATCTGACTTATTCTAGCCTCAGGCTTTGCTTTACCGCTTCCCCAACCTTCCATGCTCCTTGATCCCAGTTTTTAAATCCATTTCCCAACCTCTAGCTTGCCGTGATCCATATCAGGCATGGTTCCCAATTACTCAGATTTTCTGTCTTCACCATCTGCCCTGAGGGCACCAGTCTGATGAGTTCCACTGTCTAGATGACAGATGAGTTCTTTAGCGAATGTTTTTGGTTGAACTTGTTTCCTACCTTTTAGTTAAAAAGTACATGGATGTGGTGCACTGGTACCTCAACTAATGAAAACCTATGTTCTAACAACATTTCTTAAATATTGCCAGAAACTTTATACACTGGAGTGGAATAATCATTAAGCAATAGGACTTGCATTCCTATTTTCAAGAAAAATCATCCAAAATAAGGCCCAGAGGATGGCTGCATTATCTTTTAATGCCTATTTTAGACCCATCCTCTAATTATTTTTATTTTATAGGCCAATGTACTATCTGACTTTGAAATTATTATTGCTTGGTGCCCAAACGTGGAGCTACACGTTTGCATGTAGTTTTTATTCTATAGAGACGCAACTGATTTTGGTCTGGCAAAAAGATACATAATGATTTATTGACTTGTAGGACATTAATCAGGTTTGTGTCAAACTAGTTTACTCTGATATTCATTTCTGTATTTCATATCGCCTGGAAATAGTTCCTTAAAATGTTTTTGGAAACAACTTTACCACTTACTTGTGTCCTCATTAATAATGAGTTGAATAAATTGTGCACATGTTCATGGCATATTTGAATCAGTTCTTAAATTACAAAAATTTTGCCAAGGCACATGAGATAAAAAGTTTCATAGGCCTAAAATAGTATTAGAAGCAAAATCAAATGCGAATCTTGCAGGGGAAGGAGGAGGAGCCGCACTGAAAATAGTGAGGTTGAAAGGAGAGAGGGAACAGATACGCACGGAGTCAGGGAAGAACATGCTAGAAAGAAAACTTTAGACAGAACATGGAGCTCCAGTGAGTACACAGGAGTTATCCTGGGCTAATTTGGTCCCTCACCCTGCCACCACGAAGTCATGGAGGGAGAGCCTTATGATTTGAAAAAAATAGATATCTGTTTACGTATGTCTGAAGTTTTCTTCATGGGAAGCGAAAACGTCAATACATTAAAAGACACGATTTTTTCCCCTCCACTGTGGCTTAGGGCGATGCCCTGAAACTTGGGACACTAAGGTTTTCTTTGATTAGCTGATATTAAGTGATACATTTTAACAGAGAACAAAGTGATAGCTTTAGAGGGTAGTAGAGTGGGATGGGGAGGGATTGGCTTTGAGGAAGACAAGAGGGAGAAGTGTGAGAAACAGAAGGCAGTCTGTGTAATGTTTTATTTTCAAATATTTGTTATTTTCAGAAGTATTTTCATTTTTCATCATTGAAAAAGTTTATTGAAAGTTTATTCCCAAATAATTCATTAAATGAGGCATTGTTACAACTTTTTCCTTTCCCTCAGAGGTAATAACATTAGTGCCAGGGGATCCAACTTCTAGTCAGATCAACCGTTAGCAAACTGTGTGGTTGGCCAGAGTCAGAGTCCGTATATTATTTCTTCATCCAGCTATTTTTAAGAATGAGTAGAACTATCTATTTTAACTTCTGAGTCAGGTTCTGTTTAAACATAACACTTTTAATTCTGGTTTTTATCTAACTCGTGAAGGAGAATGCCACATTAATAAGATCAAATAAGATCAAATAAGTTATCTCATTTTGAAAAAGAGTTTTCACTTTTTAAATTCCTAATGTGACTTCTCTAAGTAGGGAATTTTCCCAGTATATTTAAAATACAAATTTATTAGAGGAGGAGAAGGGATTTCTAGAAATACATCTGCCATGTAGTACTACTGAAACCTTTCTACCTCTGTCAAGATAAGATGAAGAGTCCCTATTTCACATAAGCTGGCATCTTCAGTTTCTAGAATGACACCAAGAAACAGATATAATGAAAGCCGTAGACTTCTTGCTTTTTTCCTCCCCTTCCTTTCTCTCTTTTTTTCTTTCTTTTCTTTCCAGGCTGTGTTGTTGCAGAGATAGGTCCAGTGCTCTCTGTTGGGGGCTAAAATGATTGATTCCTGTCTGGGAGAGGACTCTTCTGGGGATTGAGTACTTACCCCCAGCCAAGGTAGAAATTAGTAGAGTAATATCTATCTTGTGTAGGTCCAGGTGCTGAGAGAATGGCCAGCAGTCTGTCACCTAAATTATTATTCAGATTTATGTTCCTAAGAGGCTCTGGGCAGATATCCTAGAAGGCCAGTCCGTGAACTTTGGATGGCAGCTACTTTGAGAGGGTTCTGAAGGACTCTAGAGCACACGTGGGAAGACCACTCTACTTGGGTCTGCCCCTCAGAACTGTGAGAGACGGGAGCCCCAGATGCCTGGAGAAAGCTGCTTAGAAACACCATTAGAGACTCTGTTCATGTGGAGTATGGAGATTGTTGACCGTTGTTATATCCCTCAATGAGGAGAAGCAATAAATTTCTCGTCCAGAAATCTCCTTGCGCGGGGTCTCCAAATTACAACGAAGATTTTTCCTACTCCCAGTGTAACCGGAAACTCAGCTATCAGATTCTTGGCAGGAAAGAAGTCGAGTTAAATGTGACGACAGACTGAGAAGCTGCAAGCTCCGTTGGTAAAGCAAGCAGGGAGAAAGGCAAGAAAAGCACTTCCTTAACCTCCACCCAGATTGTAAATTTATTTTTGTGTCTTTGAAATAGGTTGTAACGTTCAAGCTTTTTGGCAAAATGACAAAATGAGATTTTTCAAATCTTCCTTTACATTTCACAGATCTGAATGGTACCAGACTTACCGTTGAAAACAAAAGAAAACAAAACAAAAATTCCCAAAAAAACCCCCAATACTGTTAAGCTTCTAGCCTGTACTGTTTTTTTTTTTTTTTTCATTAATGGGTTCTTTCCAAGACAGGAAATCAACAGAGAGAAAATTTATAGCTAGTCTAAGTTAAAGAATGCTGTTCTGAGCACTGGATTTTCTTTTCTGCTTTTAAATATCCCCATTTGTCTTCACATTTTCTTTTCCAAACCCCTCCCCATCCCATTCCATGTGGTAGATGCTTAATATGCTAACACTTAGGAGAACAGAAGGCTTTTTCCCGAGAGAGTTACAGAGCTGTTCTGTGTGGCTGTCAGAACGCCGACCTGAACCCTCCCGGCCCTGCCAGCATGCAATCTGTCTCTGGTCCCTCGGCAGACGAGAGGCCTGGGGGCACCTTGGACTTGCTCTCTCCTGCCAGAATTGGAGGATGGCTTCGAAGATTGAGGGAACTCTCCAGAGAGATTTTTTTTTTAATAAGGTTATCTATGGAGGTGACCAGTGGAAGAAGACTCTGGCTATAGGGATGTGCATTTTTGTCAGCAATTTCTCTCTTCACGCCATACCCTCGTTCTGTTAAAGGAGTTTTCTTTGAAAAAGTTAGGTTTCTTCCAATATGCCTTTTAGTAGCATGCGCTGAGATGATTAAGATAGGGCGCTGATCTTATAATTATACGAGTCCTGATGCATCATTATGTGAGACAAAACTTTAAAAAGAGAAGGAAAGATATAATACCTGTTTGTCTATTAGTATCTTGGAATTGTGAGAGGTCACAGAGACAGAGGGGATGTTATCATAGACCCCAATTTTTTTATTCATTCTTTTTAATTTAAAAATAAAAGAACTGAGACTTTTCCAGCAATAAAATTGGCAAAGATTATTTTTATATGATCATATCTGCTAGTTTGAGCAGGAGACGAGGAAATTGGCATTTTAAACATTATTCATAGTATAAATTTTTGGAAGACAAAATACACAATTTACAGATGAAATGACAGGACATCTGAGGTTTGCTTTAAAACCGTCTAGTAGGATGTGGTTGGAGGGAAGTCGAGTAGGAAGAATAAAACAAGGTCAACTGTGTATTAAATAATTCATTCACTAATGAATAAATGTGGATGCATTACACTATTTCCTCTAATTTGTATATATTTACATTTTCATAATCATTTTAAAAGAAAAACACACATGTGTCTTTTCATTCATCCGTTTATTCACTAAATGCATTTCTCTGTGCAAGGCATAGTTCTAAGTGCTGGAGATATGATAAGGAAAAAATTTATCTCTGCTCTCAATGAGCTTAATTCTAGGGGCAAGAAAAGGGTTATAAAGACATAAAAAATGAACATAAAATATAGCAAGTGGTGATCGCTGCTATAAAAGCAGGAGCAAGTTAAGGAAGTGTTGAGGTGAGACTAGTAGTGCTTTTCAAGACAAGGTCCCTTTGGGAAGCCTTAAGCAGAGAAATAAAGAAACCCAGGAAACAATCTCTGTGAATATCTGGCAGAAGAATATTTCAGCAATGTTCCAGGAAGAGGAAACAATAAATGCAAAGGCCATGAGGTGAGAGCATGCTTTGTGTGCTTAAGAACTACCAAAGACAATCTGTAATGGCGAGAGGGGTGTGAGGTTAGAGAGAGATCCAGAGACAAAATGACTTAGGGCCTTGCAAATCACTGGAAAGACATTGGCATTATTCTGAATGAGATGGGAAACCATTCGAGTTTTGAACAGCTGGATGACAGAATGTAGCTGTTCTAGGAGTCTGTTGGAGATGGGGCAAGCAAGAGTGGAAATAGCCCAGAGGCAATCTCTCATCAAGGTGAGAAATTACGCTGAAGAGATCTGTTCAGAAGCCATTGGATTTCTGGACATTTTGATGGGAGAGTCAACAGGATTTCCTGATAGACTGGATATGTTGTATGGGAGAGTAATAGATGACTCCAAAGTTTTTTGGCCTGAGAAACCAGATGGATGGAGTTGTCATCTATACCCATGCAGGTAAAAAACAAAAACAAGTGTTGGGTTTTATATATGTGAAAGTAGAGGTAACTTTTGATTGAGGTGTCCAGTCGTTGGTTATATAGTCTGGAGCTTAGAGGAGAGGTGCAGATTGGACTTGGAGTTGATCTCTGCAGAACGCAAGGGTTAGGGATGCTGACCCCCATCCCCACCCCACCACTCCCGCTAATAAGTCAAAAATCTGTGGATATAGCTTTTGACTCCCCTGAAACCTTTAATAACCTACTGTTGAATGGAAGCCTTACCGATGACAATTGATTAACACATATTTTGTATATGTATTATATACTTACCATTATAATAATGCAAACTAGAGAAAATGTTGAGAAAACCCCTTTACCGTACTGTATTTATGGAAAGAAATCTGCATGTAAGTGGACCACAGTTTAAACTCGTGGTGTTCAAGAGTGACCTGATTGAGTGTGGAAGTAGTTGGGATAGATGATAGCTAAGGCCATGGGACTAAAGGAAATCACCAAGAGCGAGTGTCAATAGAGAAGAGAAAAGGTCCAAAGACTGGAATACTTACATTTTTGGTGTGAGATGTTAAGGAAGGTAAGGAAGAACCAGCAAAGGAGGGTGGAGAACCACAAATAATGCGCCTAAAGTGAAGCGACCAGAGCGGTTCAAGAAGTGAGAACAGATTCACTGGGCTAGGTGCTGCTGCTGGGCCAAGAACGAAGAGGTCTCAAGTCTGCTTCAGCTTTGGCGCTGGGGGCACTGTTCAGAATAGTGATGTGACAGGAGCGTGATTGGAGTTTTTCAAGATAGAAAAGGGAGACAGCAGTGACAATAAGTAAAGATAACGCATATAAGGGATTTTGCTGTAAAGGGGATGACCCCGCAGTGTGGCAGGGAACTAACAGCAAGCTCAGTTTAGGGAATTTGGGCTTTTAGTAAGTGGACGGCTTCCAACAGTTTGGACAGGGAGTAGGGAAACCACAAAGGATAGTGTTTTACTGAGGGGCTATTACTTCCCCATCACATCCAATGAGGTGAGAGAAGAGAGCCATTACCAGAATCAGAGAGAAGGTAGAAGAACTCTGTGGGGTGGGCTGCCTGACTGGAGCCATGATGTTCCATCAAGGGATGCAATTAGTCCCAGGCCGACCTTCCAGGTGAAGGAGGAGTCAAGGGAGTAAGTCGGCCAACTTCACTCTCCTCTCTTCATGCCTCCACTTGTTCTCTTGCTCCATGCCTCATTGCTTGAACCTAACCCAAAACCAGAGGGCCTGGGAATTTGTCAAGGAAGTCCATGCAGATCCAGTTCCTGAGACAAGAGAGGCGGGGAGCAGGTCTGGAGAGTTAAAGGAAGATACTTAGCACAAAGAAGATCAGAAATGGACCAGTAATGTGAATGCACTGCCCTCCTCAAGAAACACTTAGTTTGTATCCCAGGTTGACCTACTCATGCTTCTTGCTCCTATGAATTCTACAGGTGTGTTCTATTATTTGAAGTTGAGCTCCAAGGCATCTCTGTGCGGCCTTAGTAACATGTTCTGCTTTGGCTCTGTTTCTTATAGTAAAAACTTCACATACTCAAATGTCTGGTTGCCACATATCCTTTCGACAAGGACTGTGAAATTCCAATCCTGTGCTGAGGAACTAGAAACATGCTTTAGTCGCATTGTTGCTGATGCTGGGATAGTAGTTAGATATTAACGGTAAGTCAAAGGTCGAGCTTGAGAGAGCCCGGCCCTGGACAGAATATTGCCACTGTTGAAGCCCCCTTTGTGGACACTGTGTAGGTGGTGGATGTAAAGGTAGATGGTATTTGTGATGAAACCACATCAGTGATTAATAATTGTCAATTCACTAGAAAGCATTTATTGAGCACCTACTCTGAGCTGAAAGCTAGGTTGGCAATTGTGCAGGGAAAGAATACAGGAAACAGTCTTTGTGCTCGGAGAACTTACTTAGCTGGAGGCACAATGAATCCGCGAACTCATAAGAAGAATAAGATGTAATTAAATGTAAAATTGCTTCTTACAGTCCATAAATTCTATGCATTTCAGAGGAAATGAAGAGGGTGATATTGATTAGGAGTTTGATACAATGATCTTGATTCTGAACTTGGAGGGAGGAGTAGGGCTTAAAAAAAAAAGGCCAGGAAGGATTCTGTGGGGAAACGAAACAACCAAGGGCTTTGGGGGCTGAATTGAAGGGCTCAAGGAGCAAGCAAGGGCAGGGATGATGGCAGATAAAACCTTTTTTTTTTTTTTTAAATAAACTCAAACTTTCCCAAGTTAAGGAAAAAAAAAAAACCTTTACATTCTTGAGCCAATTGACTGTAACATGACATGAGGATTAACTTCTTTAAAAATCTTTGGAGAAAGGCAACCACTTGATAGGGAGGTGATTTAGTTTAACAGGTCATTAAACAGGTTAGGAAACATGAATTTTCGTCTCCGTAATGACTCTCTTTTGATATCAAGTCCTTCAGCCACTCTGACCTTACATCAGGGAAGGCGTACTTACTGACTGCTTCTTCGCTGCTGGGCCTCTTGTATACCTTATATCATTTTGTTCTCATAACCACCCTAGGAGTCACTTGGGTTTTTTTTTACTTTTTTTTTTTTTAATCTACATTATGCAAGTGAGGAAACAGACTCAGAGAAGTCAAGAAACTTACCCAAGGTGCTTAACTAGAAGCAGTAGTGTTGTGATTCAAACTTAAGCCATCTGACTCCACCATACCACAGTGTCGCAGACTGTCCTGGTTTCAGAATGTCAAAGCGTTCCCTAGCCATGCAGTGAAAACATCTCCGGGGAGGTTTACGTAAATTCCACTCTTCTAACCCTTGTCCATTTCTGTTTTTCCATCTTGTGATACAGCATGAATTAAATCATAATATCGTTGCATGTTTTGCAAGAGAACGCCTTGAAAACTGAAGTATCTGTTTTCAAATAGCACGGAAATTCTAGAGGCCAATATGTTTTCTAAGAGTGAAAAGTTCTTGGCCCAGTACCCAGCACAAGAGTCTCCTGCTATGTGCCTCCATGGCAACGGGCCAGGGATGTCCACAGCTACGCAGCAGAGGAATGTAGCCCTTGGAGAGATAGTCAGGGAGGGTGCTCAGCAACAGGCGGAAATGGCTACATTTCAGTAACCTGCAGGACTTGGAATTCACAGGAAATGATTTCTTCCCTGGTGGGAGCTGAGGCATCCAGTAAATCTGAGTGCCTGTCAGAGAAGCAGCCACCACTAGGCTTGCTGATTACATTTGCAGTTAAAACCAACCCCCGCCCCAAGATAGTTCTGACTTTGAAAATTATAGCTTACAGGGATCTTTGCTAATGCCTCCTCTATAAAACAGGTTTATTCTTCACTGAAAATCCCTGTAGCCCACAGAGATAAGCTGCCTGTGTAGATGCAAAGCAGAGCCTTTTCCCCCCAAACGTGGGTAGAATGGGACTTTGGTGTGCTAATCAATTTCTACATAGTCCAATCTGCCTGGAAGCTTGGGTAATTCCTAACAATGCCACCCTTTACCTCCGATTCACAGAAAACTATTCACGTTACTCTTGAGGTTTTAAGCCTGGTGTCTGATTGGTTTCCCCAGTGGGGCCATGGTTTGGTTAAGAGCACTGCATTCTTAAGTCAACTGAAAGGCTGACTATTTAGCAACCCAGAAGATGTCGGTGTAGATTCTTGAAAGTTCTTCATGAACCAGTGCTGGTTCCTTAGGAGGCGCATTCAGCTGGGAAGTCACTATGGCCCTTTCTTTTTCCTTTGCCAGACCTGGAATTTTAGAAGTCTCTGATGTGTGGAGCAGGGGGGAAAAAGCACTTGGTAAAAGTCTTTAAAAAAACAGACGTCTGTTGCACACACCAGTCTCCGAAGAGGCCCCCACAAAAAAGTCAGACTAGAAATGATGATTTAATGCGGCTCCTTTAGTCTGCGGACCCATCTTCTTCTGTTCCACAATAGGAACCTCCCTCAAATAAGAACAGTAATATAACTGAATATTTGGCCAGATTTCAGCTTCAGAGTGAAACCCTCTTTAGGTTATTCCTGTGCCTCCGGTTAACACTTAATAGGAAAGGTAAGCAGGCTGCACATTTGGACTTAGAGGGAGCTTTCTCTGCGGCTTTGGAACCATGATAGGCTTCACTCTTTTTATCACCCCTTCACCCGACCCCGTGAGGGCACCTTTCTCTCCGTTGTCCTGTCTCTCTCTGTCTGCTCTCACCTTCTGCTTTCTTCCTCCTTCCCGTCCTTCTTTCTTCCTTTATATCTCTTTGTACTTCTTCTTTTCTGTCCATCCTTCCCTCCTCCCTTCTCTCAAAAACAAATGACAAAGACAGGTACACTCAAAACCCTTGAATATTCGTTGTATTGAGAACACGATGATTTCCAACCAGTCTGACGTCAAGTTCAGTTCAACCTTTTTTGGGTGTTCTGCCTTCTGAGCAGGGCAGAGCTCAGCCCATTTCCAGTATATTCTTGCTTTTAGACTGCTCTTCTAAAATTATTTAAATAGTGATGGAATTAGAAGCAATTTGCACTACTATCATGGATCATTATCTCCATACAGGGTGTTTTTTATTTTTTTAAACTCAGGTATAGTTGACACACAATGTTACATTAGTTTCAGGTGTATAGCATAGTGATGGGACAAGTCTATACATTATGCTATGCTCACAAGTGAGCATACTTGTGAGCATACACACCACATCTACTTTATCCATTCATCTATCGATGGACACTTGGATTGCTTCCATATCTTGGCTATTGTAAATGATGCTACAATAAACACAGGAGTATGCGTATCTTTTCGAATTAGTGTTTTTGTTTTCTTTGATAAATACTTGGTAGTAGAATTACTGGACATGTGATATTTCTATTTGTAAGTTTTTGAGGAACCTATATACTGTTTTCCACAGTGGCTGCCCCAATTTACATTCCTACTGACAGTGCATGAGGGTTCCTTTTTCTCCACACCCTGAGCAATACTTGCCCTTTCTTTTCGATTCTAGCCATTCTGACAGGTGTAAGGTGATAGCTCATTGGGTTTTGGTTTGCATTTCCCTTGCATTTGCATCACGTGATTAATGATGTTGGGCATCTTTTCACGTGTCTATTGGCTATCTGTGACTTCTTTGAAAAAATGTCTATTGAGGTCTTCTCATAAATCAGATATTTTTGGTATTGAGTTCTATAAGTTCTTTATATATTTTGGATATTAACCCCTTATTGGATATATCATTTGTGAATATCTTCATTCAGTGGGTTACTTTATTGTGTTGTTGATGGTTCCCTTCACTGCACAAAACCTTTTTATTTTGGTGCAATCCCAATAGCTTATTTTTACTTCTGTTTCCCTTGCCTAAGGAGGACTATCTAGAAAAATGTTTCTAGACCTAGCTAGAAAAATGCCAATATCAAATTGTTGCCTATGTTTTTTTCTAGGATTTTTATGGTTTCAAATCTTACATTTAGATCTTTTATCCATTTTGAGTTTATTTTTGTGTATGGTGTAAGGAAGTGGTCCCATTTCATTCTTTTGTGTGTAGCTGCCCAGTTTTCCTAACACCAAGAGACTGTCTTTTCCCCATTGTATATTATTGCCTCCTTTGATGTAGGTTAATTGGCCATATAAGCATGGGTTTGTTTCTGGGTCTTTATCAATTTCATTGTCTGTTTTTGTGCCAGTGCCGTACTGTTTTGATTACTATGGCTATGTAGTATATCTTGAAATCTGGGCTTGTGATACCTCTAGCTTTCTTCCTTCTCCAGATTGCTTTGAGGTCTTTTGTGATTCTATACAAGTTTTAGTATCATTTTGTTCTAGTTTTGTGAAAAATGCTGTTGGTATTTTGATAGGAATTGTATTGAATCTCTAGATTGCTTTGGGTGGTATGGACCTCTTAATATTAATTCTTCCTACCCATGAGCATGAAATATATTTCCATTTGACATCTTCAATTTCTTTCATCAGTGTTTTATAGTTTTCAGAGTACAGATCTTTCACCTCCTTGGTTAAATTTATTCCTAGGCATTTTATTCTTTTTGCTACAATTGTAAATGGGATTTACTCTTAATTTCTTTTTCTGCTACTTTGTTATTATTGTATAGAAGCACAACCAATTTCTGGGCATTAATTTTATATCCTGCAACTTTACTGAATTCTTCAAATAATTTTTTGGTAGACTTCCTATGGTTTTAAGTGTCGAAGTGGCAGAATTCATATCTTTATATACAGAAAACCTCAAGACAGGGTAGTTAATGACTGAAAATCAGACACAAAGTCATAACTATCAAGAAATCAACAAAACACTGTTGAATTCCTGTGTTTAGGCCGTTAGAATAAGCAAGATGGACATACAAACATCAGGCGTTCTCAGTCTCAAGTAGCTAATGATCATGTTTGGGATGACAGGGAACTTACACATGAAAAAATAGCTAGAAGTAGCTCTAGCTAAAATTTATTGAGCACTTACTCAGCCACTGTGGTGAGCTCTTACGTGTGTTCTGTCCTGAAATTCCTGAAACATCTCTACAGTATATACTGCATCCATCACAATTAGCATTTTATGGATGAGGAATCTGAAACTTAGGGATTGCATAACTTGCTCAGAGTCCCCCGGCTAGCACGTGGTAAAGCTGGGACTTGAGCTCGCGTAATCAGTAAATGTTGTGTACAGATGAACGGGACAGAAGAACATTCTTGAAGTTCAGAGCTGGAAAGTCACTGTGTACTGGGGAGGTTACAAAGAGAGCATTTCAGGACTAGAGGAGAACTTTGAAGAGCTGAATCTTTTCTATTAATGTCACACTTGGGGAAATCGGGGCACAAAGAGAGGGCTAACCTGCTGAAAGCAGGGGCCTCTGAAGGGCAGTTGTAGGAGGGATGAGCAGGGTTTTGACCACCTCGAGGGAGGGAGCCGGAATGCATTCTGTGGGGGAGGGAACAGGAATGATGGTCTCCCAAATCACATTCCAGTTGTTTTTGCGGGTGTTTTCTTTTCATGAAGAATTTTCGCCAATATCTGGTATGTGTAAAAATGGTTCCAGAGAGAGGATTTGGGAAAGGAGGAGAAAGGGAACATTTTGGACATGTTATCACTTGCTGCAGTCTGAGGGTTCTTACCCCCATGGGACTCCCAGTCAAAGTTGCATATTGCTCCTGTCTGTCTGATGAAGCCTCATGGATGTCAAAAGGTATAGCCAAGGACAGGCGAGCAAGACTGAAATAAGGCTGTAGCAGAGACAGAAAGGCAGTAGAAAACATGTCCACATACAATCTAAAGCTTTGAAGCTGAAAGAGTCAAGCTTGCAGGGAAGCATGCTGGAGTCTCTTTACTCTGTGTTATCCTTGAACAGAGCACAGTTTTATATAGAATGTTTGCTGCAAAACTAGACACAAATAGTTCCGAGGATTAACTTTGAATTTCCTGGATTTGGTGGGCATAAATCAGGGCCTTCATGCTATTTTAACACTTTTTGAAAACAAGGTCCTTATGAATAAATGGCAAAACTGGGTCAAGAAATGCTTTATTCATTAATAAGTAAAATCTAGAACTTGGAGTAATGCTCCCTAATTATGAAATGGGCAGCGCTCTGTACTGTTTTCTGATTGGCTGACATCGGTTTGAATGCAAACTTTATTTCACTGCAGAGTCCTGGCATACTTCACACATTAAAATTCTAAGCTGTCTAAGTAGGTGTGAAACTAATTTTGTGTTTATTTTTTAAAACCCACCTATGATCATTTAGGACGATCCACTTCACTCTGGGAGGGCAGCACCCGGTTGTAGGTGGGCCCTGGGAGACAATAAAGGAGAGGATAATTTCTTAAATGGCTTAAACCAGAATATTTATAGTTTCCTGGAATAGTTGTAACTACTTATCCATTTTTCCAGCCACAACTTTTCTTAATAAGAAGGGCTTTGAAAAACCTGCTAAATCTGGGCATAAAAGGAAACAGAAGTTTTCCTAGAGCAGTGGAATTTTTTAAAGTCACATAGTAACCTTATTGATGAAATCAGGAAGAGAGCACTTTCAGATCAGACTTGAGGGAGGTTATTTACAAAACATGGGATTTTCTCAGCACACCAAGCACATTCTGCAGGGTCTCCTGCAATATGAAGACACATACTGTCACTGGTTTCTAATCAAGTCAGACCAGCTTGCAGACTTGTCTTCAATGGGGAATGCTAAATGGCATTACCAGCCACTGATTCATTCACAACCGGCAGGAAGACTCTTCGCAGAGGTCATTTGGCACTTAAAACAAAACAAAACAAAAACAAAAAACTCAGATTCATTAGCAGTTAAAGTGGGGAAAAAAGTATATTTTCTGCTTGGATAGAATGTATCTATCTTGGATTAGTCTTCTCATAAAAGCACTTTCTTGTTTATGAGTATCCTAATAAAATTCCATTTAAAAATTTAGTGCCTTTTTGAACCATGGGCAGTCGATCCACTGTACATTTTGGAAAACCCCAATTCACATTGACCATCATTAAAAACAGTTGGTTTGGTAGCTTCACCCCTGGAGATTTACACCGTTCTGTTGCAAAGGAAGGCTCGCTAACTCAAAATAGGCTCCTTGGAAGATCTATGATTGAGAATTTTTTTCCCCCTCTTCTTTTTTTATTGATTCTCTTCCTCTAAAAAATGAAGTACTGGGTAAAAGAATTCTGACCGTTGTGAGATGTTGATAGAATAAAATCTCCTTCTCAGACTGGTGGCCTTCTACCCCTGAGGTCACCATCACCTCTCAGTCGGGTCCCTTGAACAGAACCCTGACAAGCGGAAGGTGGAGCAAGCTCCATGTCTTGCCACCATCTCGTCCTCAGATTGCTCAGCCCGACCAGGGTTCTGTAGCTTCATTTCTTTAGTTCTGAAGCATAGCAGTGAAGCTGGGAGACCCTCACCGCTCCACGTTGTGTGGAACATCCGGTCTGTTATAGACCGGTCAGAGGCATCAACTTTGGAAAGTGAAGGGCAGGTATCATGGCTAAATGATGAGATCAGTCTTAACAGTGAGGACATGGTATGAAAGGCAAATCCCTTGTATCTTTCAACAAATTTTACGGGGTCTTTATGCAAATTGCAGAGTATGAAGAAAAATGCAAAAGTATATGAGATAAAAGTTCTTCCTTTAAGTTTTGAGGACAGTAGATGAGATGGCATGTGAACACCCGTAACTGAGATAAATGGCTATAAAATAGTTTTGCTTATGCTAAAAAAGGCTATGTTTTTCCTTTTTAAACACCTATTATCAGACATTGTGGAATCATTTTACATGTATTATTTCATTTAATCTCATAGCAATGAGAGGGAGAGGGATAAGGCTTTTTTTTTTTTTTTTTTTTTTTTTTTTTGGCTAGTCAGATAAAGCAGTGGGAATGGAAAAGGAACAAAGAAATCTGTAACTGGCTGTGATCAATGAATTGTAAACATCGCTGCACTCAGACCAGCGGGAAGCAGGCACTGTTATCCCCATTATTGACAAATGAGCAAGCTGATGCTTAGCCAGTTTAAGAGATATAGGCAAAGTATGTGTGGCAGGGCTGGGATTTGGATATTTGAGCGTCCGATGTCTGTCTCCAGAGGCTTTGCTCTTAATCACAAATTAACCCCGTTTCACATCCCAGTTATTAACCAATCCCTCCTGTCTAGAGAGTGGTCTAGTTCCTTTTGTCTCTCATAGAGTCCTCTCCTTAAAGAATTCTCCCAAAAAGCAGCCTATAAGAGTAACCAAGTAAAAAGCCAGATCATTCAGAGCCCAGGAGAACTGAGAAGAAAGGAGACAGCTTCTAGCTGAGACATGAGAGGAGAAAAGAAGGAGTTTTGGATGAAGTGGCCTGAGAGGCTGATAAAGACATGAGGATGTTTAACACGAACCAAGTGGGGATTTAGCCAAATATACAGGTAACAAAAAGCATATTAAAGGGTGGCTCCATTATAGTGGGGCCTGATGTCCCAATTACCCTCACAGATCTTTGGGCCATATATCCTGCTTCTCATAACCAAAGAGACATTAATGATAGTTCAGTATTATTGGGTTAGTCAGGAATTAGTTAATTTAGTTTTTTTTCCTCTGGTGCTCATCTGTGGAAATTAAAGCATCAGTACTCTACCTATTCTAACATCAACTTCTATGTATTTTGATAAGTTAGGTCTCCACTTTGCATTGCCAGTTAAGGTCACAGCAGTGATGGGGATGATATAAGGAAGGCAATACTATTTAAGTATCAGGGGAAAAGGGACTCCCTAAAGGGCGGCCACTTAAAATACTTCCTGGAAGGATGTCCGGTTCTCATCAGATCATGATCTCTGAATGGACTGTAGGGGCACATACCACCCTCAGGGGACTGACCCTTGGCTTCGTATTTGCTGGGATAAGGAAATGTAAACAACAATGCATTTGGAGTCCAGTGATCTGCATGGAAACCTCGGCCTTGCCCTTTTAACAGCCACCTACACCTGAACATTTTTCATACATAAATAACAATAATACTTGACCTAAATTTTAGGGTGATTGCAAAGAGTGAAGGAAGCAATAGATGTGAACATACTCTGCAAATTGCAAAGGCTATTCTAGGGGTTCCTACTGCAGTTCTGGATTCTCAGGTATGTGCTCACCTACCCTCCTGGGTTCTAACTAATGAAGAAGAAACACTGAAATTGAGGCGGGGGTGGAGGGGGGGGTCAACAATATTAATGGAGGTCCAATTCTTAAAGTTGTGGCTCCCAAATCAAAGTTGAATCAAAGAATGTGACAAGACCCTAAGGCCAAACCAGGGAGCCTTCTAATATGGGTCCTTGCAACCCTTCTGCAGAGAGAGTTGGATCTGCAAATCAGACCCTGGCTTGTGGCAGGTGGCATCCTGGCCTCTCTCTCCAACCCCGTAGAAGGCAAACACAGGGCCCTTAGAGGCCATGCTTATCCATTACTTGTTCCATGTGGCTGGCAGTCATGGAACTGTCTCTCTCCACGGCAGAGAGAGAGACAGGGTGGCATCTCTCTCCCTGCTTTTGAGACAAAGAAGTGCCCACCCACTGGGGAAAGGAAGACCACCTGATGGGAATGGCTGGTTCTTTCCTGCAGAAGATCAGCAGAGAGGGTCTCCAGCGTGGTCTATTCCAATATAGTAGGAGTGGCTTCCTCTGGGGACTGCTGCTGGATTTTAATCATTTTGGTGATATTCGATTCCTTTTGAAAATCTGATAAATTTGTGACTATTCTCGCAGGAAAAAAAAAATCATTAAAATGCATTTAAGGCTAATATTTTTATATAGTTCCAGAAAGTTCATAGACACCATCCATGGACTCTCACTGGAAGCTAGAGTTCGAATTCCAAGGCTGTACAAAAGTTACTTGTTAAGAATTTTCCTTATCTTGAAGCAATACCAAAGCCTACTATTAAAAATACTGTTTCTCAGAAAGTGAAAGTGAAAAAAATTTGTATGTATGTATGTATGCATTTGAGAGAGAATGTGTGCATTTGAGAGAGAGTGCGTGCACGTGTGAGTAGAGTGAAGGGCAGAGGGAGAGGGAGAGAAAATCCTCAAGCAGGCTCCCCACTGAGCATGGAGCCTGATGTGGGGCTCGATCCCAAAACCTCCAGATCATGACCGGAGCCAAAACCAAGTTGGCTGCTTAACTGACTAAGTCACCCAGGTGCCCCAAAAAGGTTGTTTTTAAAATGATTCCTGATGTATCAATTAATTTCCATTTCTCTTTGATTATTCAGGGGTTTATTTTGTATATCCCAGCAAACTTTGGCCTACACAGAAGAACACTAGTTTTATTCATTTTGAAGTTATTTATTATCTTATTTGAATTGTGGAATAAAACACCTTAGGAAATAAATAGCTGTCTACTTTAGTTAATTGGACATTGCAACAGAAATTTATTTTGGAGACATGTTTTAATCTGAGTCCTTATTTTCTTCAAACTGAGTGGTATACAGCAACTAACTTGATGGAATTTTGGAAGATAACGGTCATGCTCTCCCCTTCAGCCCATCTCCATTTTTTCCTACTCTGCCCTGGGGCTGTCTGTATCCAGAATGCAGCCTCTGGCAATGGCTACGTGTGTGGCCCTTAATGAAAAATGATGAAACAAAGTTAGTCTTCCCTATCCCAGCCAGTTCTCTGTCAATTTCCCCCCTAAAGGTGCTTCTCCAACCCCATTTCCACCCCAGGTGGTCCTTGGCCTTACTCACTTCCACTTCCTTCTTAGAACCCATTCACCTGAACTTTGGGCCCTCAATGGCCACTTTCCAGCCACAAGAAAACAGTTGCCTTCATGGCTGAGCTCCTCCATCTTTTAAGATCTTGCAATTCCAGAAGAGATCTTGATTTTCACATTGAATAATCCAAAGGTCCATGTCTTAAAAAAAGAATAGGGGAAAAAAACTTTTCAATACAGGATTTAAGGCTTTACTTCTATAGAAATATTTTGCTTGCCCTTTAAAATAAGAGCTTGGGGCGCCTGGGTGTCTCAGTTGGTTAAGCATCTGCTTTCGGCTCAGGTCATGATCCCAGGGTCCTGGGATTGAGCCCTGCCTCGGCCTCCCTGCTCAGCGGGGAGCCTGCTTCTCCCTCTCCTCCCCACTCGTGGTCTCTCTCACTATCTCTGTCTCACTTTCTCTCAAATAGATAAATAAAATCTTTAAAATAAGAGCTTATTCAGTAATTCTAGAGAATAAGATTTTATAAGGAAGCAAAAATTTGGGAGCACAGTCTCAGCCAATACTCCCCATTACAAAAGGCATTTCCAGGGGAGCCTGGATGGCTTTGTTGGTAGAGCATGCGACTCTTGATCTTGGGGTCATGAGTTCAGCCCCACATTGGGCATAGAGCTCACATTAGAAACAAAAACAAAAACAAAATGCATTTCTGTGCACGTCAATTTCTAAGTCATTAAAGAACAATAGGATTCATAGATGAATCCTAGGATATAAATTAAAAGTTAAAATATCAGTAATATGTTTCTCTGATGCCTTTTTAATACAATTTTTATTGTTCATTTAGATTGAAGACCAGTTTCATGTCGGATTATTTTCCATATAAAATTCTTGAAATCAAGATAGGCAAGCCACTCTGGGGTCTAGTTCAGGTTAGTGGCTGGCTGTGCCTCATTTAGACATCCATCCATCATACTTTTAATGACGTCCGATAACCTATTTAAGCTGCATAGGCGCCAAACTCACGAACTGTGAGGAATTTCCAAGGTAATGTATAATCATGTTCAACATATTAAATAAGTACAAAATTGACTTTATAAACTGTTGTCAGCTTTGGAGTCAAAACCAATGACAGATCTTAAAATAATTTTCTTTGGCAACCATCTAAAACAAATTCATATTATTTAGGGTTACAAAATGTTTAGTGAATATGATTTTAATATTCTAGCATTACTTTATTATATTTTACACATATATTTTCAACTGAGGTATTAGGTTTTAATATCCATGTCATTTAGCACATAAAAATTATATGTGCATACTAATAATGAAGAGATTTTTCCGAAGCTGAAAAATCAGAGGCCTTTTTCCCTATCTCTCCAGCTTTGGATCAATGAAATATTTCCTATGAGATCAGAAGACATTCTTCTTTTAGAAAATAATGACATATTCTCAATGGAGTAAAGAGTTGATATTAGTGAAAATTAGTAAATACAGACTGTATTTCCTGCACTGGCTTAAATTTATTTGGAAGAGCAAATCTTTTGTCTACATTGGCAATTTTTTTTCCCCTCATTTTCTCTTTCTCTTTCTGGCTGTGCCCATAGAACAACAACACATCTAGTTGAAAGATGAAAATTTGGACTATCTTTATATCATGTTTTTTTACATCTTTATATCATCCATATTTGTTTGATTACTCCTCACATGGATCTTCTAAATATTAGATGAGAATAAAATGATATTAATTGCTTCATTTTATAAAGAATTTTTTAATTTAACTCGGGAGTAGGTATTATTTTCATGTTTTATAGTTAAGGAAACAATATTTATGTCTTTTACTCTTTTTAGATATTTGTCATTTTTTTAAATTTCTATTCTTTTTTCAACCAACTTCTTATCAATTCTTTTTATAAAACCTTCTATAATTTTCGTCTTTACAGTCATATTCCATCCCTTCATTCGTATTTACCCTTATTTTTGTACATATATAGGTTTTTCTTTCTTTAAGATTTTGGGAGACAGTTTCTTCTAACCAAAATACGCCCCAAATCTAGTGTGTGACACTGATCTCATCACAAGCCTGATCCTGTTTGATCATATTCTTTTTTTTTTTTTCTTTCTTTCCCCCCCAGTTTCGGGTCTCTTCTGATTTGTTTAGTGTATATTTTTCTGGGGTCATTGTTACCCTGTTAGCATTTTGCTCTCATTCATCTATTCTCCTCTGAACAAAATGACAAGATGGAAAAACTCACCTCAAAAAAAAAAAAAAAAAAAGAACAAGAGGCAGTACCAACTGCCAGGGACCTAATCAATACGGATATTAGTAAGATGTTGGAACTAGAATGATCATTATAAAGATACCAGCTGGGCTTGAAGAAAGCATGGAAGACACCAGAGGATCCCCTTCTGGAGAAATATTAGTTTGTCAATATTTTCTTCATGGCATACTTTATGTATTTTATACACATACATGTATATATAAATTTAAAAATTAAGATTTTGTGTATATGTATCTTAATATTAAAGATATGTATACAAACATACATGGAAAGAAGAAGATAAATAAGCAATTTGATTATAATAATTTAACAACTTCTATGAAATGGGCATATTCCTTAAAAATTAACTTACCAATATTGACATAACAAGAAATAGACAAATCAGAGTAGTCCTATATCTGTAAATGTAATCAAATCCATAATTTAAAACTTCCCTAAAAGAAAACCACAGGCCCAGAATGGCACCATCAGGGAAAGATTATACTTAGGCATCATTAAAATTACAAAAACTTCCATTCATTAAAAGTTATCATAAAAAATTGTATATCGACATAATGTATACACAGTCTTTTCTAATATACATATATCTGTGTGTGTATGTATATACACAATATCTAACTCTTATTGCCTCTTACACTCTCTGTCTTTATTTCAGGCATCTGTTAACTAAGATATTTTCATTGTTAAGATTTTTCATGACACTGTAATCTGAACCTATATCCTCTATGCTATATTTATACATTGATTCTAAAATTGAAAAGTAATAGAATATTCACAATGTAGTACATTTTTATCTGAAGAACCAAATAGTATGATTTGACACACAGAGAAAGAAATAACTCTGTATCACTAAATATCAAACTCAGATGGATTCTTTTCCTTTTGTTTGTATTTCATATCATCAGTTGCTCAAAATCATTTCTCAATTTCATTTTCTTTCTATTTGAATGATAACTTTTTTTATTGAGCTCTTCTCCCTGCTGAAGTTTTCAGTTGCCTCTGTTTATTGACATAAGAAACATGCTTATATCATGTCACTAAGAAGTTTAAACTTCTTAATCATGCCATTTGTCTTAAAGTTCTAGAAATTCTGCTACTTGGAGTTCTTCCAGTTCTAATTTGGTCTAACTCATTATGGACTTGCTATATAAATCTCAGGATTTATTTGTATTGTACTTTGGATTAAGTCTTCTATGTCTTGAAACAAATTTCTTTTTTTTAAGATGGATGTCATCTTGGGAACATTTTACACTTTTCTGGAGAACATTTTCAATAGTTTTTTTGTTTGTTTGTTTTTTGTTTTTTTTCCAGAAAGATACATAGAAAGTTAGGTTTCTCAGGCCTTTGTATATTAGGGAATATATTTATTTTAGTCTCTAATTTACTGTTGCCTCAAAGTGAGCAGAATCAACCTCCCATGCGAAATCAGTTTAAATGTTGAGATTGATGTTGTCGTACATTCATCAGCATGGTGTGAAACATGTATTACTCACATAATGAAGCTTTCTGGGGAGATCGGAGGACAGGTACCCAAACCAGTTAGAAATGGCTTGAGGAAGGTTACAGGGTAAGACTGGGTGAAGGTATGAACTTCTTGCCAGTGCTGAGGGAGCTAGTGCATGGTCCTTTTTATAGGTTTGCCTGGATGTGGGCAAGCCGGGGAGAGAGAAGGGTGGAGATTGAAAACTGTCAGGCCTAAAATACCAAGAGTGGAGTCAGATTCTTCTCATATCCTTGTGCTCAAATAACAGTTCATCCGAATGTACAACTTTACTTTGAAAATCATTTGCCTATAAAACCTTAAATATGCTGCTAAATTTTCTAAGAGCATCTTCTGTTGATGACAGTCTGATGACAATTTCTTTATGATGAAACATCTTTTTTCCTAGAAGCTTAGTAGATCCATTCAGTATTCTTAGAATTCTGAAACTCACTAGAAAGTGCTAAGGGATGGGTATTTTTTCTATTCATGTTGTTTGACACTTAGAGTGTTTTTTTTTTTTTTGGCATTTATGCTGTATTTCAGGTCAGGGGAAAAATTAATTTCTATTTTTTAAAATTTTATCCTCTCATTTGTTTCCTTTTCTCTCTGGAGATCATACAGGGCCAGATTTCATGCCCACTGGATTTATCTGCCATTTCTCTGAACTGTTACATTTATATCTCTGCTTTTTGTTTTATAATCACAGAAATTGATTTTACCTCCATCCGTTAGCCTGCCTATTTTTAAAAAATTTGCTGGTCTTCTGTTGCAATCACAAGAATTCTTTCAGGTTATCTGGTTCTTCCCTTTTCACAGAAACCTGTTCCTGTTTTATGGATGAATTTCTTTATGAATCACTTTGAGGACATTGCATCGGTTATTAGGGTGTTTGGGGATGAGCAGTAGAAAATCCAGCTATAGTAGCTTAATAAACAAGGGGGTTATATATATTTGTCCCTGGAGGCAAGAATCTGGGGATAGGCAGACTGAAGTTGATCTAGTAAAGAGGATCTGTCCATTTTTGAGCTCTGCCATGTTTAACATGTGGATCTCTTTCCTCATGCTTATCTCTAAATGGTCATAAGAGAACTACTTCCCTTTTAAGCATCCTTTCAGGTTCCAAACAAGAGATAAAGACAAAAGACTGAACTGAATCTATAGCTTTTCTTTATCTAAAGGAATCACGACCTGTATCTCTGAAACAAATAATACATTATATGTTAAAAAAAAAAAAAAGAAGATAGCAGGAAGGGAAAAATGAAGGGGGGGAAATCGGAGGGGGAGACGAACCATGAGAGACTATGGACTCTGAGAAACAAACTGAGGGTTCTAGAGGGGAGGGGGGTGGGGGGGTGGGCTAGCCTGGTGATGGGTATTAAAGAGGGCACGTACTGCATGGAGCACTGGGTGTTATACGCAAACAATGAATCATGGAACACTACATCAAAAACTAATGATGTAATGTATGGTGATTAACATAACATAATTTAAAAAAAAACTATTTTAAAAAATGCCCTTTAAGGCTAAATGGGTGGGAGAAAAACAGACAAAAACTCCCCAGAAAGTCCTACTCAGTGACTTCTATTTATAAATCACTGTCCAGAATTGGGCCAAATGACTACCATAGACCAATCATTGGAAGGTTTTTAAAAGAAGGAATTGTAAATGGGATTGAGTCAAGTAACCAACAGCGTCCACCAAAGATACTAATTGGAGTTTTAATAAATGTTCTGTTCTTTGAATTGTCTCTCTTTTATATGACTGCTATTTCTCAAATAACTAGTCATACTTGGTGCTACTCGTAGCTAAAGAACTAGATTAAGTTTTGTCTCTTTTTATTTCAAATTATTTTTCTCATTTATGTATTTGCAATTTATGCTAAAGTTAAGATTTTTCAAATTTTGTCATGTTTATTCTGGCATTTGTCAGTTTGAAAACTTGACTATATTACTTTACTATCTTAGATGGTGCGGCTATAATAATTAAAATTCCCTAAGTTTTATATGAGGAAAACTTCTGATTTTACCTGATTACCAAAGCTAGCTTTCTCTTTAATTAAATGGAAATTGGTCAGCTCTCTACCATGTACCCTCTCCACTCTTCACTGTGGATATGTGATCTTGGTTCCTATTTGACTCTGGATCTTTGCCAAAGAATTTGAAATGAACCAGAACAGCTCATTTTCCAAAGTTTGCAAAAAGTTTAACTTACCATTTGTTTTCATTATTTTTCTTTTTTTCATGGACTTCTGGGAAGAATCTGCTTTGGGTTTTGAGTTTTGAGGGGAAGGGAGGAATGAGATATAAAAAGATCATGGAATTTGGCCAAAAGAATAAAAAAGGTAAGGGTGTTCTTATTGAAAGTTTTGCCTCCTTGAATTAGTATAGTTTTACAAGTATGGGTATTGATTTTGTTTTTATTATCTTTAAGATTGAGTAGTTCATAAAATCTGCAGAAGTAAATTTTAAAAAAATATTAGGAAGATACTGAATTTACACTAACATAACAAGACAGGGACTGGGATAAAATTGAAGGTGGAGTGTGGGAGGAGAGAAGAAGGTAGGTATAAGAGAAGCAAGCTCCAACATTTTTGAGCCTTTGTTAGAAGGTGGGAAAAGAAAAAAAAGACATATTAAGATGATCTTGATTGTATATTCGGCTTTTAGGTCAGCAAACATATATGCCTAAGGTAAGATTTGAATGAACATTTAGACTTTGAAGTGTTTACCTAAGTGGTGAAATCCATATGAAGAATTCACCCAGATACCTATACAATCTGGATTGATTAAGATTGTTTTGATTTCATATCTATTCTTTCCAATAAAATGTTTTGTTAAGTATAACTAATTACATTTAATGTATATTCACAAAAGATGTTACATATCAATATTTACTTTAAAATATTTTGTCAGGTTATGTACACATGGACCAAGTGACTACTGGGAGAACAAAAAAAAAAATGTGAAATTACATTCCAAAGATTATTCAAGTTCACTTGACAGCAGAGGTGGAATTCAGGAAGGGGAAGAATTAATGTTTGAGTAACTACTTTGTATTAGCAACATAGGAGGCCATTTATATACATCATCATTTTTAATCTTCTAACTTTCAAAGTATTATCTGTATTTTAAGTATAAGAAATCCGAGAACATAAGTAATTTGTTCAAAGTCAGAGTTAGGTCAAGAGATACATGAATTTGCTAGGCTGCCATACAAAATACCACAGGCTGAGGAGCTTAAACAACAGAAATTTATTTTCTTGCTTTCTAGAGGCTGGTAGTCCAAGATCAAGGTGTTGGCAGGATTAGTTTGTTTGAGACCTCTCTTCTTGGCTTGCAAATGCTGTCTTTTTATGGGGCCTTCTCACCATATTCTCACATGATCTTTCCTCTGTGGGTGCATACCCTTGTGTCTTTGTGTCTAAATTTCCTCTTATATGGACACCAGTCAGATTGGATCAGGGCCCACCCTAATGGCCTCATTTTAACTTGATCAACTCTTCAAAGGTCCTATCTTCAAATACGATTATATTTGCGATACTGGAGATCAGGACTTCAATAAATATGAATTTTAGGGGGATACAATTTAGCTCATAACAAGGTGACAACTGTGTTAGGAATAGTGAAGTGGACATCAGTCATGAAGACTTTTCCTCCTCTTCTGGTCTCAGAGTGTCCTGGAATATAGAGGGAACACGTAGCTGGAGGGCATTGATTGTCAGCCATTTAGCCAGCATAAGTGTAGCCCAAATACAGAAATGGGTCCAGCTGGTTCAGGTACAGAGAATACCAGACTCAAAAGCCTTAAGTTTGAACATTTAGTCCAGAAGGAATCTAGAAAATACTTAGTCTGAGCTCCTCACTTTACAAAGAAACAAAAGTCCAATTATGAAATGACTTGCAGATACCATAAAATTGGTGTTACAAGGCTGACATTTTTATAAGCTATTGTGTGCCATTCACTGAGAATATATTCAGTGAATAAATATAAACATACATTTATGTATATTGGACATATATAATATATAAAAATAAGGTGGATTCTAATCTTTAAAATGATATTTGAAGGTAGTCTTTACTACTTCCAATTTACTGATGGAAAAAAAGTCCTGCAGCTGAGATAAGAGTAGGACGGTTAATCAACTGAGCCATTCGGGCACACTGAACTTTGTTTTATGGATACAGTTTTTTCCTTTTCTTTCAGCCTTAGGATTTTTTTTTTTAAGATTGATTTATTTGAAAGAGAGCGAGCACGAGTGGGGAGAGGGGCAGAGGGAGAGAGAGAACACCAAGCTGACTCTGCTGAGCATGGAGCCTGAGGTGGGGCTCTATCTCACCACCCTGAGATCATGACCTGAGCTGAAATCAAGAGTCAGAGGCTTAACCAGTTACCCTAGCCTTGGAGAGAATAATGACTACTTTCACATGTCATTTTAAAGATTAGAAGATAGTTTTTTTAATGTAATAATATAATCTATATCATTATATAGACACACATGTCTATAGATATAGGTAGAGACATATAGATGTATAGTCTCACAGGGAAGAGTTCACAGAATCTCCAGAGGGGAGAGAATCTATCCAAAACAATTCAGACTCTTGCATGTGATAACATGCTAACTGACATAAAGGAAAACCTCTCCTTGCCATTTATTTTCACATGATTGTATAGCCATGACAATTACAATTAGATGTGACTAAAGACCTAGGTAACTTGATTTCATTTTATTTGTTTTGTGGGCAGCAGGGCAGCAGCTTTAAAGTCCTGCACCTCCCCCCGCCCCACATGGTTTAAAGAGATTGTGGTTGATGGAGCCAATGAAATTTGTCATATCTATATCTATTTTTCTCCGGGAACTGGATCAACAGACCAACTGAGTCTTCCCATGAGAAAGGAAAAAGAACTTGCTTTGTTGAACCGTGCAAGCCTCTGCTCGAGTCCCAGCTCCTTCTCTTGAAATTGGGCCTATAGGTGGCAGCAACTGTTAGCTATTGAGCGTGGGTGACAGGTGCCAAAAGTTCTCTTGGAATACTTTGAATAGTTTAAATATTCTTGGATACTTGAAAATGAAATTTTCTCTAGATAAGAAAGTGAAAGGTCGAACTTGAGTTGTGACTGTTGAATGATTCACAAAATATAGTCAACATGAAATAGATTAAAAAGTTACAGTGGCCAAAACATTCTGCATTTTAGAAGTTTTAAGATGCGATCATGGTTGGGTTCAGTCTTTACATCTGTGGCTGCTGTGGTCAGATTGCTGATCGTTGGCTTTCCATGGTTTTGTGTAAAATGGATTTTTGAACCTTGATTATTCTCCAATCAGTTCCTCGGTGCCTACCATTCAATAAGAGTTGAGATTTCAATTCATGTACTGTCTTTTTTACACAATGAATGTGCCACAGAAACATTGAAAGCAGTTCAAGTTTTTGCAAATCAAACAACGCTTACATGCGTAAAGCAGCTTATACCTTAAGGGTAACTTGCAGGGAAAATCCTATTGCAGTTTGAATTATTTCAGAGGAACTTTTTTTGAGGGTTTGGCATTTTGTTAATTTGTTTTCCTAGATGAGGGACACCTGTATTCCATAATACCTTCCAAGAATCCATTAGGTTCCGGGAGAGTGGGGCAATATGGACTTTAGCTGGATGTCTGTAGGTGACTGCCACACCCTATTTTGGCATGACTAATCTGAACACATTAATCATCCTTATGGTTTACGTAACTTGTGGCTCAGTCTACTGGGGAGACGGTGGGTGGCATCAGCCACATTTCAATCAGCTGGACCCAGCCTTTGTGTTTCCTCATTCTCAAGAGAGCTGAAAATCATGCTGTCCCACCCACTAGGCTTCTCTCAACCCCCTGAGATACCATACAGACCAGAAGACTAGCTCCTTCTAACACAGACCTTTGACTACTCAGCAAAACCATGTTTCTTTGACTTCATCATTTCCAAAGGGAATTTTTTTATGTGAATTATTTAGTTGGGTTATTTCTATTATGTAAAGAAAATGTCTAGTTTTCCTTTGTTATCTTGACCAATTTGAAGGAAAAAAGAAGTGGCATCACTTTGGGAACACAAGTTTTAATGCACGCCAACAGTGAGACTCACTGAACCAGGGCAGAAAGTAAAACATAGTTTGGAATAGGTGCATCTATAGTATAGATGTCAAATAATCTTAGAAAAATGAGGTATAGCCTTTTTATGTTACAACTCTGGTAATATTCATAAATTTTGACTTTAAAATAAGATGGCTGAAACTGAAATTGAGTGGGAACAACTGAATGTTGTACCGGAGCTTACCTGAGATAAAAACCAAAGGGTTAACTTCCTCCTTTGGGATTAGCCTGCAGTGAATCTATTAGAGGTTTTTTGCTTGTTTTGGTTTGTTTTTTTGGGGGGTGGTGGTGGTTGTTGTTGAGTGCACTGTATGGAGGGGAAGAAGATCTAGAACAGATACATAGACATCGACCTACAAAAGCAATGTTTCATATAATCAAATCAGCTATACTCTGTCTAGAATCCTGAGCAAAAGTTACGAGGTGCCTCAAGAGAATGTGTTGCAAAACAGAAGTATCACGTACCTTGTACGGCACTGCTGAGGGAAGAGTCTAATACAAGGCAAAGGTGGAGAAATGAAAGAAAGTGCTTCAAACAAATGGGCATTTTCTACAGAGAACTTCCTTGTTGTCCTTGCACTTGAAAATACAGTATACTGTGTTTAATCCTTTAATCCTTATCTTTAAAGATAAGGGTTTGTCCCAATGATTATTTTATTATTGTTCCAAAGCTTATATAAAATGTAATAAGGCATAGCTTATATATATGTTTTTATATTTTATATATAATTATTATATTTATTTTACATATTATATATGTATACTTTTTTTTAAAGGATACCGCCTTTCTACTTTTTTGACTCCAAGTTTATCATTACTAGGTGATATCTGTCTCCCCAATAAACATGGTCTGTTTCTATGCACGAAACAATATTTAGCAGAATCAGTACTTAATAAACAGTTCAATTCCAGATCCATTCTTTCCTTTGTAACACATGGGCTTCTCTCGTATCCTTAGACTTGGTCCTCATTATAAATTCCCTATATTCAGTGCATATTCTTGATGCTATTCTCCTTTGCCTTGAGTTGGGTAAACTGGAACCACTTGGTCCTGAAGGAAGTATCTTAGGGGATTCTAGAAAATAATTTCCCTTTGGAACCTCTGTGATTTTGAGGAAAAATATAATAGAGTCCCTCCAGGAAGGCCAACCCCCTTTCCTCAAAATAACTCTGTTCTCTGTAATATTTTCTGGAGTCCACATTTTAAAATCCCTTCTTCTGATACACACACAGACACACACATACACACACACACCGTCAGATTAAGCTGTGATTAATAGTACTACGTCACATAAAAGGGATCTTTTCTCCACAGATTAGATTAATCATAAGCCTTCAGCATTACATATTAAATGTCAGTTCTTAGGGAAAAATGGCCAGGATGATTGACTAAGGTTCATCTTTGTGGTCTCCGCATGGCTGTAGTGATTATGTAGCAAAATGGTAGTAATTTCTAGGACGTAAGCTCTCTGATGGCAGGATTCTCACCTATTTCCTTCTTTGCAGTTTTGCCAATGCCTTAACAGAGCATGGCAGCTAATAGTTGCTCAATAAATACTTGCTGAGTGAATGAATCATTAAGAAAATTACTGGAGCAAATTGAATGGTTTGCTGGGATACAATGTCTAGCTTTTTTTTTTTTTTTTTTTAAAGATTTTATTTATTTATTTGAGAGAGAGAGAATGAGAGATAGAGAGCACGAGAGGGAAGAGGGTCAGAGGGAGAAGCAGACTCCCCGCTGAGCAGGGAGCCCAATGTGGGACTCGATCCCGGGACTCCAGGATCATGACCTGAGCCGAAGGCAGTCGCTTAACCAACTGAGCCACCCAGGCGCCCCAATGTCTAGCTTTTTACAGCATTGAATTAAATTCAGTTTCATCCAGACACTCTTTCATTGTGACTTCTGATTAAGTTCGTTAATTTTCCAGGGACGACTTCTGTGCCTATTCACTCATCACTACTTTGGCACAGTGACTAGATCAGCAGCCATTTTCTCTTCAACATGCAACAAACCTACCTCTAACCCAAGAAAGAATTCTTTCATAGTTGCCTCACTCTTGAGTGCTCTAAGGCATTACGAGTTTTTGCGGTCTACTTGAACAATTGATAGTAGTCCTTTGAAGTAGAGCTTTGAACAAGAGATAAGAAATGGTAATCTAACCATAGCCTATGCTGATAGTCAACAGGACCATCTTGCTATTCAAGCCATTGAAGATTGTTAATCTGACTCAAAATTATGTTGAAACCATAGAATATGCTACTTCTCAACTTCTCTTCCTCTCCTTCCCTTTGGTATGCTTTATTTTTGTTAAGTTGTGCTGGCAGGATATAAATATAAAGGAGAGTTGTATTCTCTATCCACCCTCCTCATGAGCAGAAATGAAGTAAGGCCAGAGTGTAAATGTATGTGCCTTTCTTTCTGATTAAACAGTTTCGAACAAGAATCTCACAACAGAAGTGTTCTTTTTAAGAAGTGTCAATAGCAAATACTGGGAACTTTTTTCTTGAGTGGGAGGGACATTTGACAAAAGGCACTGCTCTTCATACTAAGACTGATATTATGCCACCTACCAATTCAACCCAGATCTGAGAGGTGACAGATCCAGTGCCACTGAGTATCTATTCCTGCATTCTCATGCTTCAAAGAGTCTTCAGACAAATTCTCAGAAATGGGCTAAATAGCCAGAGGAAAGTATTACTCTTAAAAGGTTTATATACCCCTCTACTCTCCCCTCATTTGGTCTTTACCTTGTCCAGGAGAAAACTAGTCAAAGGGCTCATTTAGAAACATTTTCATTCTGTCGAGACTGGTTCAAACATTTTCCAAAAACTCCTTTCTGGACCAATCTGTTTTTTCTGCCAAGAAACTTGCTCTCACTGTGACTCTGTTTCCTGGGATTTGGATATGAGCTATTGATGGCTTTCTGTGGTTTTCTCTCTTCTTGTCTCCATGTTGAGGTTACTCACCTTAATAAATCTAAGTTATCTCACTCTGTGAAACATCTTGGTCCTCATTGTTGAAAAGCAGAGCCGGGGGGAAAGGCAGCTCATGTCCCATTACTGTGACAGAGGCTTGGGACACCCCCAGTGACTCCCTCCCGGCTCCCCCCTGCCAGGGGGTACGGCAGCAGGTTCCTGAAGTCAGACAACGTATTGTCAGGAGGATTACCACTGATTAGCTCTAAGTCAGTTAGGTAACAGGAGCCCTTTCAATGGTGTCCTAGGATTCTGTCAGGTTGACTATTCAAATGCTGGTTTTTGGGATCCCCTCCAGCATTCCTTAATGTAATCCAGGCACGTTATTGCAGGTTTTATTTGAGAAGGGGCTACTTACTTGTCACTTAGAATATTTTCAGTTTTAAGTCAAAACCTTCTTAGTCAAGGGAGGGAAAAAAAAAAGAAGAAAGCAAAAGAAATGAGAGAATATGGTGTAAATTGGAGCTGGTTGGGGGAGGCAGGAAAGCCCAGAACAAAATGCAGTAGTGTATCAAATGCCAAACGTACATTAAGTGCACGTGTGCTCTGGGAGATGCGGTTTCTGTTTTGTTTTACATAGTAACTGTAATGATTTTGTGCTGCTTAGTGTTTTACTTTTTCAAGGAACTACTAAGACCCCTGAAGTCAAAAGCAAAGGAATATAGGCAAAAGTGCAAGTCTGAGCTGTTCCCAGGGCTTGGATATGTGCTTCTGTGTTCTACCCCTCGCTGGAGGGAGTGTTATAGGCTACTGGTGGATACCCAGTTTGCCATCTTAATGGGGTTGGACTGGATGCTATTCAGAAGAGAGACAAATTCCCGGGTGCCAGGGCAAAGGCAATGGCTCCAAATGAGTCAACTGTTATTGCTGCCAGAAGGACAAGACTCAGCAGCCTCTCGAAGGTGTTCAGAACTTGGGGTACAGGCAGAAGAGAAGTTTTAAAAAACCAGCCACTGCACAGTATCTTTCAGTTTGGGCGGAATTTTGCAAGGCTTCCTTTTTACATATACATTTTTCTATATACTTTTTTTTTTAAGAGTCTACCTAGCTTGGTGCCTGACATGTTGTTATAAAGATCTAACAAATGGGGTTTTCATTTCTCTTTTTCTCTAGCTTAAAGCCCTTCTCATTAGAATTGAAGCCTAAAATAAATCAATTTGTGAGTATCCTAAAAACTGAAGAACTTTGAAGAATGCATCCACCCCCCCCCCCTCTATTTTCCTGAAGAGTTAGTCTTTGCAGTTAAAAATGTCATTAGGATAAAACATAGATACTGCCTTTGCTTTGGAGCGCTTAGTTAGCCCTGGTGAATTATTAGCTAAATAAGATTGCTGAAAAAATGGAGACCGTGAGAGGCAAGAATATCTCTAACTCTCAGTTGGTCCAAGTTACACAATCTTGCCTCTAAAATTGTCATTCATTCTGAATTCTCTCAGATGACCCTAAAATAGATAATCCATCTCTGCTGCTATTTACTGTGGCTATTTTCATTCTCTGAGTGCAACTTTCTAGCACTTAAAAATAATAATACTTCCCTCAACACTATCTTCAGGACTTCCTGCCAGTTAGAGACTTTCTGTATCCTCCCCCGCTCCTCCCTTCTGGCTTCTCCCAGCTGCTGGAGCTCGTGATGCCGCCGGCGTCCACACACTGCCTGGAGAAGTGGCCGCCCCTCCAGGTCGGGATGGGGCAGGCGGCTGCAGGTGTGCAGCTCTCTTCCGCCTGAGACGGACACAGTTCGGGCCCACGTCCACATCGATGTATTTCTTTTCCTCACAAGTAGTTGTTAAGTTGTTAATTGTGTTTTTGAAGGTCAGGTTTTGAAAGAAAAGGGAAAAAGAAATACTCTGGCGAAAAAGACTGCAGAGAAGAGAGCAGGAGTGCTTGCTATATGAGCTTCGAAGCACGCACGCGTCTGCGCGCGCGCACGTACACACGCACGCGCACACACGCACGCGCGTGCACACACACACACACACACACACACACACACACAAAAGGATAAATTGAAAAAGAATGCAGAAACCCTGCTTGGTTTAGCAGTCCGGTCAGCCCCACAGATGAGGAAGTGCTGCTTTGTTCCAAGCTAAAGCCTTGTTTTCTTGTCTTTCAGGGTAAAATCGGCCGGGGGGGGGGGGGGGGGGGGGGGGGGGTGCCCCGGCTTGGGGGAATCACCTGTCTGATGCAAAGTTAAATTGCTGGCTTTAATGTGACCGCATGGGAACTTGGGTTTATTAATGAATACAACATACCCTCTTTGATTTGAAAGCTTTCACCCTGCTGAAAAGATTCAAAAGGCATCGCTTCCTGCACCAGCGCAATTCCTTTATCCGTCTCAGTGGTTCACCCGCACCGGCTGCTGTATCTCATTAACAAGCATTTGACCACTGCAGCCGGCCTGGGAGTGTGTTGACACTTGAAAGGCCCAGGCAGGCGTGGGCAGGCCGTCAGCTATGGCAACAGGAAACTGCCCCGGAGACAAAACTGAGAAAACAGCAGCTGCAAAAGCCAAAGTCAGAACAGACATAAAAGGTTGCCTATATCCACGTCAGGCTGGGCTATCGGTGCGTGCCTGTGGGTCTGAAGTCACACGTCCGTTTACGATATTTATGCGACAGACGGGTCTCTATCAACATGTATCAGAATCTAGACTTGCTGACAGCCCAGAATAATTTTTTTTGACTTAGTGTTCTCAAACCTTAGGTTTCAAAAATCTTAAGTCTCCTTCTAATGCATGTTCTCGCTGAAGTGCACAGGAATGTTCACTCGAGGCTTAAACTTGATATCCGCGTTCATTCTGGTGGAAGTCATATGTATAATACACCTGAATCCTTATCCACTTTCCATGCTACCACACTATTTTTCAAAAACAAATCAACTTGTAAAACTGTCATATAAAGATGTAAGATTTCTCTGAGAGTCTTTGGCTCAGGATTCAAACTGTGATAATTTTGGGTAGAATATCTAAAAAGGAGAAACAGTTGTGTAAAGATAGCTCATAAAGTTAAGTGGTATAATCCACATGTGTAATTGATTATAATAATTTTAAGTACTTAATAAAATGTATCTACCAGTCATTGAATTGTAGGCAATGAAGTACCATACCCCTGAATCTGCTCCTAAGTGTTGTGTCTGTAGTCATCAGAGGAGTTCAAAGTACTTCAAAGTACAGATTCCGATTAAAATGTCTCATGCAATGTTTGGAGCAAGTATTTCTCCAAATCTTGTGTGTCCATGTTCAAGCCTATAAAAGCATTTTGAGAGGATAGGTAAGCAGTAGTTCAAAATCTCAAAATAAAGTTTGCTATCCATAAAGTTTTCCTGTTTTCAAAACAGGAAAAAGAGGTCACTCTGTATTAGATGAAGAAAGAAAGCTAAATGAAAAAAGACACTAATGCAACATGTTATAAGTGAAGTCACTTGTCATTCCAAGAGTGTGCCAAGAGAGGTGCATTATTTTCTTGTCATCATCAGTACAATAGATTATTAGTAATTATTACATTGATGTGTACTAATACTTTATTTTTTTAATAATTTAGATTTACTTAGCCCATTATGTACCTATCAGTCATAAAAACTTCCCTAACTTATTCACATTGTTACTCTAAAATGATTAATTAGGTAAAAAAACATGGGAACTTAATTAACATTGCTAATTAACTTTTTTGTTGTTAGAAAATGAGTACAGTGAAGCTTCCAATTCTACCTTCATCTACCTGTTCTTTTTCTTCCACCTTTTATATTCCAGGGAAGAAAAAAATGTACCAACCACCCCTGAAAATTTGCGTTCTTGACAATATGGTAAATTTAGAAATATCTTCCTGATGGTTATTAAAATATTTCCATTTGACTTCAATCTTTCCATGGCAGTCATATTGGGTTACATTCATGTGTAATAGGCAGGGAGATACCCAGGCCATGGAAACAGATACCTTGGGAGCAACTTCCAGTTCTGTCACTTAGCAGCAAGGCAAACCTTAACCAACTTAACTTTTCTGTGCCGCACTGAGACCCCCTAGTTTGTTAAATAGGAATAAGATTAATAGTGCTTATTCATAGGGCATTGTAAGCGCCAAATAAATGTGGATCCATACATACAGTGCCTATCACTGACTAAGCACTCAATAAGTGTTAGCTATTTTTATTAACATCAAGCCTTTCCCCACTATATTATGCTCTCCCTCTCTACACTATTGTAGAGGGCAATGCACAGCATTGTAGCTTATGTTGTCATGTGTGTGTTGACTTGCTTATTTTATAATAAAACCCTGCCCCTGTCTTCTCCCACTCTTAGATATAGACTCATAAATATAAACTCTATGAAATAATGGACCTTATCTGTTTTGTTTACAGTTGATTCCCTTGAGCCTAGTATACTATTGGCATATACTAACAGCTCAATAGATTTTTTTGAATCTTAAATAATGAATGAATGAATTTGCATAGCTCTAGGCTCAGAGGTCAAAACAAAACAAAAAAAATGAAAAACAAACAAAAAACAAGGATGAGTTTGTAAATTACTCCCATAATGGAAAAATGCCTGATGTATACAGTTCTAGGGACAGGATGAATACTAGTTCAATGGATGTCTATATTCCTCTATATTATAAAGTCGATGCCAGTGCTCTGGAAAACACCTCGATAAAGTGGCCATATTCAGTTCTATTGGACTGACTCAAAGTTCCTGTTCTGTTTAACTTGCCTTCTAATCTTATCCAAAGAATAAGTTGTTTATATACAGGGCCTGTGGTTAAGTCCTGCATAATATACAACATTCTTATTACACACTGACATGACTTCACAGTGTTTGGAGTTTGTGCGAGTAGAACTTTTATTTTTTGGTAAAATGTTATTTTTTCTAGTAGAGAATTGGGGGATTTGAGGAAAGGGGAAATGATGGCACCAAAAAGGAGGAAAAGCCTGACACTGGAAGGACCATGGGGATAAAGTAGGGCTCCAGCAGTGACGTAGAGGCTAATCTCAAAGCCTTAACCACATGGAAACCCGAAGGTGATAACCTCAACTCTGCCAATGTTTGGCTGCAATCTGCCCGGGGCAGGGACAAACGGGGGGTCATGGGAGGGGGGTGGATATCAGATTTTTCAGAGTTGAAAAATGTCCAAACCACCCAAAGCACTGTGATGAGCTCCAATCTGATGCTTCCCATCAGTCCAGCTTAACTCAGACTCAGTGATCTACAGCAGAATTGACCCCATCTTAGCATCAATTGACTTAAATTCTATCTTTTTAAAGCTTCACTCACACCTAAAATCTCCCCCATTCCCCAGTCAGCCATGGTGATTTGGGACTAGCATATAAGCTGGGCACTGTTCTGGGATGGCATACACTGTCTCATGTAATCCTTGCAATGATCAGTATTTCTATGCCCATCTTCAAGATGATGGTATGGAGCTAGAGGCCAGTTTGGCCGTTTTCGTAAGGTGATGAGTAAGTATGCCATTTGAACTCAAGTAATATGCTGAACTTTAAATTAAATTTTCTTGGGGTGCCTGGGTGACTCAGTCATTAAGCATCTGCCTTCAACTCAGGTCATGATCCCAGGGTCCTGGGATGGAGCCCCGCATCGGGCTCCTGCTCAGCGGGAAGCCTGCTTCTCCCTCCCCACTCCCCCTGCTTGTGTTCCCTCTCTCACTGTCTCTCTCTCTCTCTCTCTCTGTCAAATAAATAAAATCTTTAAAAATAAATAAGTGAATTTTCTTTCTATTACATCCCACTATCTGTAGAATGTCTAAATTGCTTTTAATAATACAAAGAAGTGGAGCCATCTGAGACTTTATATTTCATAGGTACCTTTTTTTTAAAGATTTTATTCATTTGAGAGAGAGAGAGAGAGAGAGAGAGAACAAGCAGGGGGAGAAGCAGAGGGAGAGGGATACCTTCCAAGGGCTTCCCCGTGGAACTCATCCCCACAGTTGGCACTCTTCTCCCTACCTACCCACTTCACATCCCCTTCACATCCCTTTCACTAGGCACCCTCTCTAAAATTTCCCTTATACTTCAACTCCTCATCTCCTCCTTCCCTTCTTTGTATGCATTCACTCCTTAACCCTTATCACTACTAACAAATGATATAGTTGACTTTCTTTTTTACCTACTACCTGTCCCTGGAATTTAAGCTTTTTAAGAGGATTTTTGTTGACATTTCTTACTATTATATTCCTGGCGTGATCTGAACCCACATTCTGTCTCCAGTGTCTATATTCTCAACCACTATGTAAGTTCCACCCTTAGGAGCATTCGCAGTCTAGGAGAAAAAACAAAATCTAAACAAATGAAGAGCATTGTGATAACTGAAATAATACAAGCACTATTTGGTTATACACAGAGAAGAAAGTACTTAATTCTGTCTGGAGTGGAGAAAGGAGACAAAATAGATGACCAAATACAGTATTCACCTGAGGGTGAATTTTCATCAGAGCTAAATTTAGGTGGACCTATCCAGGTACACAGGGAAGAAAAGGACTAGGAAGGAGATAGTAACAAAAAACCCAGTAGCTTGTTTGAAAAAAATGTTGAGGCTCAGTGTCGCTGAAGGATAAAATGCGAAATTGGAAAATGCCAGACTTGAGTTTGGAGAGGTAGATAGTGTGTCGAGATTATTGTATGTAATCCTGAGGAGTCTGAGTTGAATCCTGTGCAAAAGAGTATCATTAAAACTTTGCAGGTAGGAGATGCTACAATGAAACTCATGTTTGGAAAAATCAGTCTGGCAGCAATCTGGTAAGTGCATTTGGAGGTGGCTATGAGAGGGGGTGGAGACTCCAGTGGCCGTTATAATATAGAGTTCTGAAAATATAGAATGATGGTGATAGTGGAAGACGAAGACGAGGGAACAACACTACTTACTAGGGAGAGAAGGAAAGAAAGGCTTTCTGAAGCAGTGAATTTGAATAGATCCTTGAAGAACAGACAGACTAAAACAATAGAAACGGGAGTGAGACTATTCCAGGCTCAAGAAGTAGCACAGATGAGGTCACAGAAGTAAGGAATTACAGATTATTCTCAGAAATGGAATATAACCTGTCTTGTAGGTAGATAAATTCACCTGAAGCCTAGAATACAAGGTTGGTTACTATTGAGAAGTAAGGAAGGATATGTAGAATCATAAGGTCCCAGAGTATCAGAGCTGAAAAAGGTCAACAGATTGAGTTGAAGCTATAATATTTAAGGTCTTGAAAACCAGGCTAAATTTAAACCAGGTTTAAGTTAATTTAGTGGTCCTCTGGAATCACTGCTAATTTTTGAGTAGCTGTAAGTATTTCGTAATATTGAGAGAGAGGAGATCAGGGCCGAAGGTGCTTCTAGTGGAGGGGAAAGTAAATGGGTTTGGAACATCTTGATCCAGATGAACTTATGGGGAGTGACATATGATTCTATTGGCAAGTTGACTTTATAATACTGAGTTTTATTAGCTTTCTTTAACAGAATAATACCAGAGAAAACCAGTCTATCTGAGAAAGAGGGATGACTTTATTATTTGTTGAGTCTAAGTTCTAGAAGGACTCTCATATAGACCTATGTAGCACATGAATGGAATGGAACTGCTCAGAGCTTGGAAGGGGGAGCAGGGTTAGGGCACTAATGTGGTAGACAGTCGTACTGATGTGGTGTTTTGAGGATGCAGAAATAGGTATTACGGATATTATGGGAGGAGGGAGGGAAAAAGGCAAGATACAGTGAGGGCAACCATATAGTTTATCCTCCAAAATGGAGCACTTTTGAGAGTGAAAGGCAATGATTATTAATAATTGTTGACAAGACAACAGACTGTACCAAGATGTTCCCAAGCCAACCTGGGTGTGTAGACACCTTGGAGGAGAGGGCAGGCTGTAGAGACTCTAGGGTTGGTGGTCAGCAAGGAGGAAACCCGAGACTTGGCTGGAGGAAAGATACTGCAGTAGGAAGGGGTTGCCTACAGAGCCCTTTCTGCATGGGGAGACCTGGGAACCAGGAAGGGTCTATTGACCTGTACAAGGAACTGTGGGTCCTAAAGAAAGCTGGTATCACTATAGCTCTGGAATATTTAAAAACCTCTATCCACAAAATAGCATCTGCTTTTGAGAGGTTAAAACCGGCTGTCCCTCAACTCTGCTGCCTACCTTTTCCTCAGGTTAGGGACTAAGCCATGTTGTGCTCTGAAACACCACTAGCCGCCTCCTCAGCATGTCCCAGGACAGTTTTATAGCTCCAAACAGAACACAGATGAATGGCCGCCTGTTTCCATTTTATGGTTTGGATTTACAGGTGCAGGTTGTATAGCTTCTCATCGTTACTTAACTTGGAAAACATTTTAAAAGCTTCCAGCATGTCAAGCTCTGTGATTTTGGATGAAATTGGATTTTGAGTCTGTTGTGTGCCTTTAACATTTCCTGTGCTGAGAAAATTATAATGATAAAGCCAAACAAAACACCTGCTCTGTATGAAATGTCGTCTTTCATTTGGTGACGGTTGAATTGGGAAGGTGAAATTGCTGTAAGCGTAAATCGTCATGAAAATATTAATTCTTAAGTTGATTTAGGGGTTCTGTGGTATATATATGCTCAGTGCTTTAAGAGGCAAACGCAACTCCTTTGTTTGGATGATAGCTTTTAAACCAGAGCTGTTGCTTGGGCAGGAGCAACTTGACCCCGGAGGGATCATTTTTGGCTGAGGTGGTAAATTACCTTGACCCAGGACAGTTCTGAAAGGCTGCAGAAAATTTCCTCTGAAGCTCCTGCCTCTTGTCAGTTGTCCTGGTTGGGTAATGAATCCTGCTCACTTCGACAGAATGCTCATAGTCATATTCTACTTTTCTCCAGTTCTTCATTCCTATAAAATAAGTTCCTCTGATCTTTTTGTCCTAGCTTATATCTATTAAGGATCTGGGGAACCAAGTTAGCAAAATTGAGTATGCTTGAATGTAAAGCCTTGGTGCTCTGGCCAGTGGAGGGCTTATTCATGTAAAAAGGTCCATAGTAGTTTCTGATGTCCATAATATGTCAACAATTTGTTGGAGGGTAGGTATAGACTCATTTTTTTAAGCAAAACTTTATACAAAATAATTTTCTACAAAGTGATATCCTCTCAGGCATCTAATAACCAATGGTTCCAAAGAAGCTCTTAGAAGAGATTGAAGTAGTTAGCATTATCCTGTTGGGTTGTACAAATCATATAATCACAGGTGTTTTGAAGCTCATGTAATCACACGTCAAATAAGGAAGTGGAGGCCTAGAGACAATGGAACTAAGTCACACCCACACATCTCTGGTGGCCAAGTCAGGCCCAGAAGCCAGTGGCTGGCATCCCAGCTCCATGCTCTCCTCACAGCGTGACCATCATGACAGGTGTCTCCTGATCAGAAAACCGGAGCACTTCAGAGAGCAGTTGCCTGACACCCCGGGTGATATGTGAGCCAGCTGCGTGGCATATGCTTTGTGTTCCTCAGAGAAAATTTCAGAAGTTCAACTGCTTGTAGACACAGGGCACATTTTTGGATGCATAGGTCATTCCAAAGTGGCAAAGATGGTCTTCAGGGTCACAGACCGGGCTTCAACACCTGCAATTTGTGCAGGTGACAAGTGGATCTTTGATGAAAGGTAGACATTTATGGGAACAGAAGAATGTAAATTGTTCGCCAGGCAAATCTTTACTTGACTTGTGTTTCCTTAGCTAGGGAAGTATTTATATCCGCTTCTACGGTGTGAACGCCCTTGTAGTCTGATCAATCTCATTCTGGTCCTTTAAAAACGCTGCAATACCATCACACAGTATTCCACTGATGCTGTTCACTTGTTCCCTATATGTCCTGTGGCCATGCTTTCAAACCGCAAAGTGGAACACACACCCCTGACCTGCCTGAATATGCTGATGTGGACTGTGAAGAAGGATCTTTAAAACTACGCTGTCCAGAAAATACCACCATGGATGATCACCTTGCCTTAGGTGCTGAAGAAATGTTGATGAGAGAAAACCAGAATGGCTTTGAGGGAAGTCTGGGGAAAAAACTTTAAAAAGGGATGGGCCTCAATTCTGCTTCTATTCACAAATTAAGATGCTGCCCAAGCTGTCCCAGCGAGGCCTCTATTGTCCCAAGGTGTCCCAAGGAGGCCTCTATTGTGAGCCTGTGGTATTCCTAATCTTGAGAGTCATTTTAGCTGTGACAGTGCAGAAATTTTAAGTGTGCAATTTGTGTTCAAATTATTTAGACCGTTACATGTAGGAACTATGAGGGTTCAAATTCCAATTGATTAAGGAATGGCATCAGAGGTGTTGGTAACTCTAGTGTGTGAAATAAATAACATGAGCTAAGATTTAGCTCTAAAACAATGTTTGGACTAATTGTCCCTCTTGGGTTTCACTGGGTAGAACAAGGTATACTGTCATGATGCACAGAGAAATATATCCATTCTTCTTTCTTTTTTTCTTGGTGCTGTGGCCGCGTGAGCCTTGGGAAAGAAAGGTTTGATTCCCCATCATTGGCTGGAGTGCTGTTTTCAATGGCACTATGCTACACCCTCTTATGAAACATCAAAATACATTAGCATACTTTGGAACGTGCTCTACAAAGCAGATCTTAAAAGCTTCTTCCTTAGGATCAATTCCTAATGGAAAATTCCTGAATATTCTGTGGAACTGAAGCAATGATACTCCATTGCAAAGGATTTGAAGATGACCCTAAGGTTGCTAATTGGGTACAATAATTTTTCTGAGGATTGCTCAGGCATGTGGAAATGGACAAGGGTACTTTCGTTACTCCTGTCCCACACTGTGCTTGACTGCAATCCATTCTCCGGAATCAAAGGCCTGCATCCCCCCCCTCTTCTATTTTACAGTCTGTGTATGCAGGATCATTAACAATTTGCCAGAGCAATTTAATAGGATTGAATTAACTCCCAGAAGAGGAGGAAGCTGTAAGTGAAATCACACTGCTCCAACAAAAATAGTGTTAAGCCTTCCAATGAAATATCATGAATTGACAGTGTGCTCCCTGAGTTGAAATAGCTTGGTGGTTACAGCAGGTTATATGGATTCTGTATTGCGACCTATTTGTCCTTAGGCATGTTGTGTAAGCTCCTCACCCCCCAGTTCCCCAATCTATAATCTGAGGAATAACAAGCTCTCTCTCACAGCACAGTTGTCAGGACTAAATGAGATGGAGTATTTAGTTCAAAGCCTATTTTCACTAGTGTCTGGACTTTGTAGAAGTTCAATTAATAGTAGCTATATTATTTTTAGTAATAGTATTGCTAATGCTACTGCCACTATAAAATTATCCACTGGATGGTTATTTATGTAAACCATGTAAGTGCCTACCCATTCATTCATTGAACATCTATTAGAATCGTGTAAGGCTGAGGGCCAAAGAGACAAAAAGTGAAAGACACATATACTATACACACACATATATATAAAATATGAGCTATATGTATACATACTTTATTAAATGTATATAGATATAAAATATAAATGTCCTATGCCTGACTCAGAAGGACTGATTAGTATGCCCCTTATTTTTGTCACACAGCAAAATAAGCTTCGGCATAGGGCATCGCTGACACAAAGAGATTGATAGGGCCACGGCCAGATGTCACATTTTAAAAAATTTGGTCCCGTGACCCCTTATGTTAAGGATTCAGACAAGCTCCAAATCCATCAGGTCATCATCCGCTAATGACAGGTATTTGGACTTTATTGTTAGAACCAAGCCAGGGAAGGCCAATAAAGAGAGTGAACTCAATTTGGTTTTGGTTTTGTTGCAGCTGGATGACTATCATCTAGGAGCCATTTAGCAAACAGACGAGAGACACATGGCTTTATTTATAGCAGTCTGTAGGGAAGGAATGCAGTCGATTGCGCGTCCCTTCCGCTGTAGTTTAGCTTCACAATTATCTATATCAGGTGGAGGATGCATTAGGCAAACATAGGCTCATGGTGGAATGGAGGCAAATTGATCTCTAAATGGATGGCGCTGGTTAATCAGGCAACACAGTTTCACCTGGGGAGTGACAGTTTTACAAGTGGGGAAATTTAGTACGAGCCATGTTTTTAATTTCTTGAAATAAACATTGCAATCGCTCCCAGTTTTATTTAAAAATAAATTTTTATATTGTTCTGCCAATTCAGAGACTTTGAGTTAAAATGATCCTAATGATTTATACCATTGATACTTCCGACCATGTGCGGGTACTGTTTCAAGTGCACTGCTCTGATGGTATCGCACTTACACCCTTCACTCTGAAATAAACATTCCCCAAAGCTCTCAAACAGATAGTGCTCAGAGCTTTCCCCTGGGTCCTCTTTTGAATTAAATCAATTAGGGGAAGGCCATATGTTCACCATATGTATGTCAACTTGCCAGGGATTCTTGAAAGGAGAAAGACATTTGAAAAAAATCACAGATCACTTGGAAACACACAAACTGAAAAAGGATTAATCAACCAACCAGTTAAATCTCTATTTCTATCGTTCAAAAGTTGATTAAAATTAGACAAGATAACGTACCTCATGATCATTATATATTGTAAATCCAATCTTCTTTTCCCATTCTCATGTGCAATTAATTTCTCAGGCAGTATAGAGAATCAGTCACTCTATCAAGTTTTCTTCACCCGTTCACCTGGAAAAAGTAAAATGACTGCCAGGCCAGCGGTAGTAGACCTTAATGAAACTTTTCAGAGTTCAGTAGTCCACAGACTATATGCAACAACATTTGGTGAATATTTTGGCTGTCCTTCATGAACTGGGGTGGTAGTCCAGTTGGCTGGAACTTGATTATAGTATCATGACATGTTAGAGTTGGGATGTGCAGAGTTGGTCTTTCGGTTGGGCTTTTTAATTGCACAGATGCTATGATTCCATTTTGAATCCTTTAGGGGGCCCAAACATGGTGTTTGGCACATAGCAAGAGTTCCATACATATTTAAAAAAATTGAAACAATAAGGAGACTGAGGGCTAGGGAAGCAAAGGGGCATGAGCAAGGCTATCCAGTTAGTGAACTCCTAAACTTGATGCTTCTACACTATGAACACCATCGAGTATTCTCCACAGGCCCCCACGTCCCCCTATGTTGCCTCCCAGATTAAGCATGGGGCTCTCCCCTTGGCATTCATGATGTCTGTCCAGTCCCATCTTCCTTTCTCCTTCACACTACTTAGATGTACTTGTGTGCCAGTCCCTGTGTTCTCTCTGGATTTACCCTCTTATTTCCTTTTTTTGTTGTTCCTTTGCTCAAGCTGTTCCCTTCACAGTGACAACCTTGTCTATCCATCCCTACTTTTCACAAATCTTAGTGGCTTCTCAGATTAGGGGCAACTTTAAGTAGAGGTTTCAGGACTGGGACCTAATCTGGTTTAAAAAAAAAAAAAGTTTGATTACATATAGCAAATATCCTAGGTGGTTTCCAGAACGGTGGCAGAAGTATGTCCTTGAATGTGTTCAGTGAGTTGCATATTTAGTCCCCATTACAAGGAGTCGAGGTGCTAAAAAAATGGGATAAAGGGTCCAGTTGGACTTAGCTCTGGAAAAAATTTAAACCATACAGAAATTATTTTTTTAAACATTTTATTTATTTATTTGAGAGAGAGAGAGAGAATGAGAGATAGAAAGCACGAGAGGGAAGAGGGTCGGAGGGAGAAGCAGACGCCCCGCTGAGCAGGGAGCCCAATGTGGGACTCGATCCCAGGACTCCAGGATCATGACCTGAGCCAAAGGCAGTCGCTTAACCAACTGAGCCACCCAGGCGCCCCCAGAAATTATTTTTAATGCATCCTTATGCTTCCCTTCTCCTTTTGGCTCTTCTTTCCTTTTCCATCCCACAAATGCAGTTACAGTTGTCCAAAGTTTTATTGCTATCCCTAAGCCAGCGGGCTTTACAAAGGTAAAAATAGTAATAGTGCCTTCTTGTTTCTTCGTTCTGTCCAATTGTAACAGAGCCACAAGAGCAAATTCTTACATGGTGCTTCCTGGATGTGAGGAACGGTTTCACAATACACACACACACACACACACACATTTAGTTCTCGTAAGCAGTATTTGGGTAAATACTATTATCACCATTTTACAGATGAGGAAACCGAGCCACAGGGAAGGCAGGTAAGTTGTCCAAATTGCCCAGCTAGTAAATGGCAGAACCAGGATTTAAATTCATCAATGTGGCTTCAGTCTGCTTTTAATGGTGACTTCTCTCCCTCCTCCTTTCCTCTGCCCCCGGGACTACTGGGGTATGGTCAGTGGGGGGTAACTACTTAATTACATTTCTACTTGTCTATCCTGACTGGAGTCCCTAATTGGATTTCTAAGGATATAAACTATGTTTCTCTCTTTATGTCCTTTCTGGCCTGAATATAGTTCCTTTTATGGTAAACTTAGTTTTCAAATAATTAAATCAACAAATATTGAAATTTCACTAACAATAGTCTTCCCACTTTCCTTTTGCATTTTCAGTTTTGTGACTTATTCAGGTTATTGTCTGCGCCTTTGGTCTTGGATTTACCTTCTTTTTCCTGCTCCTTTAAAACTCTTTGTTTGCTAAAAGTCTCTGCAACTCTGCACAGCTCTACCTTTGGGCAACACTTACCCCATGAAATCCAAGTGAAGGTATCTTACTCTTCTCTAGGCTGGCCATTATCTTCCTTTTCTGTGTCTCCTTTTGGAGATCCATGATTACTTTTTTACCTAAAATTTAACTCACCAATTTTTAGATAGCATCTCCTAAATGCCTGAGGTTTACATTTACAACTTGAATGAGACATTTTGTCTCTTGAGTTCGGTACACAGATATGGAAGAACCTTGGGGGAGAGGTACATAAGTTTATTTGCCTGCTGATATTGGGACAAAACCGTAAGTAGAGAACTATGTCCCATATATTCATATTTTGGCAAAGATCCCTGAATTAGAGAGAGATGGGAAAAATACTCAGTCACCATGAAAATTCTGGAAGTGCTTATAGTAAACAAGAATGAGGACAATGACAGAAATCCTATGCAAGGAAAATATGACAGTTCAGATAAAAAACAAGGAACAGCTGTATGAAAGATTTACAGTAAGAAATGTGAAACCATTTTGGGAAGAGTTACATATTTTAGGGAGAGAACCACTTAATATTTGAAGAGGACATAGATTCAAAGAAAAAGTAATAAATGGAATGGGAGTATTTCATTGCATCTTATCTCTTGCTATAATAGGAAGTAAACAGACTAAATGAAATTAACCCTTGGCACCCAATGCCCTGGTGGTTTTCTTGGAACCTTGCAAAAAGGATGGACCATATGGTAAGGACCGCCTCTGTGACAACACAGGCTCAGATGAAATTTCAAGGATTATAAATCCTCTTGTTTCATCTCATGATTTGATCACCAGCTGGCCTCGGGAAGGATAACATTGCACAATTAAGTGTCTATGGGTTTTTTATATCCTCCTCAGTAGCATCCGGATTTGGCCTCCACATTCTGGAAAAGAGAATGTGGCACTACTCCAGGATGATCATTAATCTGCCTCAGTAGGGCAGTCTTCCACACGGGAGCCCATCCATAATGGTCTGCTGTAGTGATCTGTCACACCATATGGGGGAAGACGAAACAAGAGATTGAGCAATAGAGGGACACACATAACTTGGAATCCTGGCAAAAACGGAAAAGAAGGAAGGAAGCATTACATATCATCTGTCCAGATAACTGAGCAGAGGTCAAGTAGTTAATTTCATGCGCATTGTTGGTCTTAGAGTCTGTCATACAGACATGGAGCGGGGGAAAAGAACCAGCAGGGATTGTAAATCAGTGTTTTTGGAGAAGTACCAAATTAAATATCCTTTCTGTGGTATCTTTCAGGGGCCACGTGAATGTGAGGGAATGGAGTCCCTGGAAGGCCCTGCCATACCATGTACACCAAGCTTGTTCATGTGGTATAGGTTATACAGAGAAGGTCTAGGGGAGATAGGAGATCTAAGCCACAGTGTGTATCCCACATTTCTACAGTACGAATCGTCGATGAACACTATGTCCTGTTCCAGTCCAGTGTTCACCTACCTTTTGTCCCACCTTATATGAAAGCCATATTGCACTATTCATAGTAGTTCACATTTGTTCCCTTTCTGGAGCTTGGACCTGCCTGAAAGAGGGAGGGATGGATGGTTGAATGGATACGCTGGGTGAATTAGACAAATGCGTGAGCAAATAAATGTTCACACACAGCAACACTTTCTGTAACCGGTCAGCTATTTTAACAGAAATACTGGTGGCAGCTAGTGTGTTGATCTCCCGGAAGTAACATTGTAGGATGGCGGAGCAGGGCAAGAGAAGGTGAGGTGGAAAGAGTGGGCAGATAGGAAAATCGTCTGAGGGAGATTGTGGGACTTTCTTATTTAAATTAGAACACTCCCTATTCAGTCTGTTTCTGTGGTGCTTCAGTTATTTAATACATGGTTTCCCATTGGTTTTAAACATTGAAATATAGTGACCCCCCAAAGTATTTTTAACACAACTTTCAGGGTTCATGGACCAATAGATGTTAGGAAATGCAAACTGGGGAACTGTGGAAACCAAACAGAATAATCTGTGTCACAGTATTTATTTCTTCCACCTTCTGAAGGTAAGACTGGGCTAAGGTCAGCTCAGCTGCAGCAAAGACAGGATTTGGTGGCTGGAAGGAAGAAGGGAAAACAACTTTTTTTTTTTTTTTTAACCTATCTTTCCATGGGAAGGAGCTCCCTCAGCAGGTGGGATCTCAGGGCTCTGGGAGAGCAATTACATTGTGCAGGCACAGACAACAGGAAGTGAGTGCAAACAGGGCCTCTCCTCAGCGTAAACACACACAGACTTAACCTGCGGCTGAACTTCTGCCCTTGAGTGACCAGTGCCAATAGGACACAGGTCAAAAGGTTGTAGGGTGACAGAAAATGGAGCCTTATTGAATGAAAGAGAAAATGAAAAATGCTTTTGTTTGCCTCACACTGTGGTTTGTATAGCTACCATGATGTCAGAATGGAGTCCAGAGTGGGAAAAAGAAGTCCCCGATTTATCACAATCTGAGAAAGGCAGTTGGGGTATTCAGTTCAAGACTGAAAAAAAAAAATCATATGGGAGATCTACATAAAATGAAAGCAAAGCACATTTCACCATTCTTAAGGGGGAGTGCAGACTTGATCCACCTCTGGTGATGGTAAGAAGGTACTAGAGAGCATCAGAACATTTTGCTTTCCATACCGTGCAGGATAGGAGAACCACAAATGCAGGTGCTCAGCTGGCTGGCCCACGCTCTTCCCTCCCATTCTCCACAGCAACCCCGCCCCTCCTCCCCCAACCACAGCCGGTTAGGAAAAGCTTCCTGAGGCTGACAGCTGTGCACTCTGGGAGCGCATTCAATAACAACATATGAATGAATATATATATATATATATATATATCACCTACCAAAGGGCATGGCAACATGAAGCTCACCTGGCAAATTGTTTTACTTCATAGACAAGTATAGAAACTGGAGATTTCTTGTTGTGCTTGGCTATTTCCACCCATTCAAACTCTGACACATTTGCAAGTTCTGGATGATTCTATGTCTTTCAGAATGTTTCTTCAGGGTAAAAAATCACTTAATTGAGGATACAGAAGACTATCCTGTGTTCAAATTCAGCTCATCATTCTGTTGGTAAAAAATTATATATATTTATATATATAATCATATATATAATTTTTTTAAAGAAGAAAAGAAACATTACATTGCTTTTTGGGGGGTTTTGAACTCCAAAATATCTGGTATTCTAAAACCTTTTTTACTTTGTGCCTTCTCTTAGGTTGGACTTTAGCTATGTAACTTTGCTTCTAGTAGCTGAACAAATAATGAACTACTGCTTTTCAAAATGAGTTTTATATTTGGGATAATTGAGCAGGTTCAAACATGCTATCTTTTTTTTTAATGCCATTTTCAAAAACTTGCTCTGAGCATTCATGATTTTTGTTTCTTAGGGTATCTCCACGTTACAGCCAGGCCCTCTGAAATGAGGCTTTAGCTCCTTGCAAACGCTGAGCAGACCTGAACACCCTCCTGGGAGATTGATGAGTCCTATTAACCTTGTTGCATAGATGGAAACTCAGAAACAAAGTGACCGTGAGGATTAGGAGGAAGTCAATGTCAGCACCAGGATTAGAATTCACACTTGCCTGGTTTCTCAGCCCACGACCAGCTCCCCCATGGATCCCAGCTTTGTCTCCTGCCTTGAGTGAGGGGGCAGGGTGTTTCCAAACGCTGACAGAATCCTGTTATCCTCAGGCCTCCGCGTTGCAGGAAGGCCCTTACTAAATGACAGAGCTGGAAAGTAACTTTGAGGTGATTTTTTTTTTTCTCAATCTCCAAACTTTATAAGTGAGAAAAAGGTCATAAAAGTGCTAGAAACAGAATAAGAATACCCAGCTTGCAGTAACACCATGGAGGGGAGGGGTGACAAATCAGTGTAGTGGAAAGTACCAGAAAGGATTTGGAGCCCAGGATTTGAAGCCTGGCTTTGACTTTCGGTGAGCCTGTTCCTTGTATGAAAAATGTAGAAAAATAACTCCAACTTTAAGGTTTTACGCAGATTGAATATTCCCAGTACCTGAGACGTTGTAGCTACTTCTTAACATTTTTGTCCATCCCTATTTTCATCTTTTCTCCCATCAGAGTAACACAGTTTCTCTGTGTGAGAGAAACAGTACCCAAATGTATTCTCCTAAAGGTTCAATCACAAATCAGCAGGACTTGGGACGCCTGGGTGGCTCAGCCGGTTAAACGTCTGCCTTCGGCTCTGGTCGTGATCCCAGTGCCCTGGGATCGAGTCCCGCATCAGGCTCCTTGCTCAGCGGGGAGCCTGCTTCTCCCTCTGCCTGCAGCTTCCCCTGCTTGTACCCTTGCTCACTCTCTCGTCCATGTTCTCTCTCTCTAACAAATAAATAAAATCTTTAAAAAACAAAAACAAATCAGCAGGACTTCGTGGCACTCTAACCTTGGAGCTTTGTTGAGTGTAGGGTCAGGAGTTAGGGCCCAAGTGCTGTACATGGCAGTTTAATTCATTGAGGCCAGCATTGCCCGGAGTCGTCAACAGTGTTTTGCTCCTCGGGTAGGGATTGCCACAGTCCAGGGGTCAAGTGGAGAGGCAGTCTGGGGAATGAAGACCATTTGAATGTCAGTGTTCTAGAAGGTGTCTCCTCGATGGATGAGCTGGTACAGATTCCCACTGCCATGCCTTCTCTCCAGAATGATAGCCCTGCTATTATTTATCTCACTTCTCCCTCCCAAATTTGCTTTTGCCACTCCTCCAAAAGAGCATCTACTTCTTCTAATTTAACAAGCATGGTCTTTGTCCTTTGAGTAATTAACATAATTTGCCTTTTGCCCTCTGAGATTTGCAATTCATCTTCATGAGTCTGAAAAGGAAGGGAAAAATCCCCTTTTCTCTTTTCTTCAAATCTGAACTGGGATTTTCAGGCCAGAAGCCTTAAGTGGATGGTTGAAGCAAATCACAAGACGGGGGCCTCTGTCGGGTAAGAAGGGCCACCGGCCTCTGTCTCCCAGAGGAGGCCTCTATACCTTTTTTATGTTAAATGTATTCAAAACCAGAATGTGCTCCAGGAGGGAAAGTTTAGAACAGGAAAGATCAGAAGAATTGTTTTGAATGAAGCCCCCTTCACCATGTAATGGGAACATTATGGCCAATAACAATTATTGAAAATCTATTAGAGTCATGCCCTCTGCTGTGCTCTTTTGTACAATGTCTTGTTTAGTCCTCAAAATAGGACCTTTGTGAGGTAGGTTCTATTACTCCCATCTGTACACGAGGGACTATGGTTCAGAGAAGCTGGGTATGGGGGCTCTGAGCACAGATTTTATGGAGTACCCAGTGGAGATTCAAACAGAGAAGGATCTATCATGAGCAAGAGTCCATGCTCTTGGCCACCATATTTTACCAGCTGCTCTGCTGATCTTGGCTTAAGTAAACTCAAACATTCTTTACTCCCCTGATCTTGTCCTTGGGGGAACATATGACTCTTCTCCTCAGATCCAAGAGGGATCTACTTCTTGGTCTACTCCTTACCCCATCTTCCAAAGGCCAGGGTCAGCAGTGTGTAAGGGCCTCACACAGTATGCATTTGGCTTTCAGGCTTTGGCAGTAGCCCACTTTCCCTGGCTGATGGCCCCATATGGCTGGGGTTTGGAGGTGATGGAAGATGAACCAATTTCAGGGGTTACTGTGGTATGTGGGAGCTTATGAACAAGCCTGCCACGATAGCATCTCTCACATTTGATCTTGGAATGAAAGGCAGATAGGAATCTGCTGAGTGTATGTTCTTTAGGGTGATCAAAGTCTTCTTGGTCTGCCTCCAGGACATTTTTTGTGCCCACCAGGGGATTCAGGGCTCTATCAACTCACCTCTAGCAGTTCTCCATGAACATAAAATCTAGCACTAAGATTTTATTGGCAAGATTTAGGTTAGGGAATTTCTGGGGCCAAAAGTTTTCTATCATTTTCTACTTCCTAAGGACCAGAAGAATAGGATTCAAGACCATTCTCTCTTTCTCTTGTTTTGCTCCTTGTGATCTCTTTAGATTTCTTCACATATGGATTATTTGATGTTTTTAAGGAAGCCTGAGATTGTTAGTGACTTGATAGTGTCTGATTTAAGGTGTTTCACATAGTCCCCTTTAGTTTTCTAAAACACTAACTGGCAGAGCCTTCAAAACCTCTAACCTTTTCTGCAAAGCTTGCCTGTTGATTTGAGAGCATTTAAAAATGTGAAAGCTCTGGATTCACTTTTCTCTTTCCCTGGTATGACTTCTGCCCCTGCAAATGGTCCGTGCGCTGCTTGTCAGACTGGAATTGACCTCTCTGTGGAGAAGTGAGGTAAAAAAATGACATGGAAATCCTTTTTGTTTTTCACATTGTCCATTATCACTCACCCTATTTAATAAAAGGGCAGCTCTTCCTTTGGTCTTCCCTCTGAACCTGATGTGTTTAAAATCTAAGGAATGTGAAGAGTGCTATTGTGAACTATAAGAGTGACTTTTAGGCTATGTCCTTTTCTTCTTGGCTTCTGCGTAAGGACACACTTGCCCAGAGGAAGGTGGGCAGAAGTTTGGGGAGTGCGGAGGTGGTATGTTAATGTAGCTTGTACTCTTTGTCCTTAGACAGGCTGCTATCATCTTCTACCTTGGAAAATCACTAAGTGACATTTAGAATTAAACTCTCCCTGGGAAAGTGGTATGAATATTGAAGGATTCAGGTAAAAATCCCTTTCTGCCTCACTGCGTGATTTAATTCTTTTTCTCTTCTTTCCTAAATATTGTGTGTTAAGAAAAATACTGGATTTAACTACAGTGCTAACCAACCATGATTAGCAGCAGAAGAAAGATAGCGTTTTCTTTGATTTAAACTGACTTTTCTCACGCAGAGCCTCAGCTCAGGGGCTGAGACTGGTGAAGTGGCTACTCTGCCCTCTATTTCTAGAAAGACAGCTTTTCTTTCTTTCTTTTTTTTTTTTTTAAAGATTTTATGTATTTATTTGAGAGAGAGAGAATGAGAGACAGAGAGCACAAGAGGGGGGAGGGTCAGAGGGAGAAGCAGACTCCCCGCTGAGCAGGGAGCCCGATGCGGGACTCGATCCCGGGACTCCAGGATCATGACCTGAGCCGAAGGCAGTCGCTCAACCAACTGAGCCACCCAGGCAACCCAAGACAGCTTTTCTAAAGTCTACAAGGAAGCCAAAGCCACCGTTCTGGAAGAGGAAAGGTTTTATTGTTGATTAGGATTTAGTTAACTTTACCAGGGAAATAATGAGCTTGGTTTTTTCTTTTAGCCTCAGGAAGACTTAAGCTATACCCTTCCAGCCCCTTTTTCTTCAGGGAGTTTCCTATACTGATGCCCAAGTGAGGAGAATTGGTTTCTTCACAACCCAGAAGACCAGATGGAAAGTATTATTCTTTGCCTCTGCAAAACCAAAATAACTAGTATTTCTTGCTGGTGATAAGGCATGAGTGCCACATAGAAATAGTGCTCCATCTAATCACAATGGGACTCTGCCATCTTAGAATGTCTTGGTGGAATTCCAAATAGATGAAGCTGAGCCCAGAGCTGGTCACAACTATGAAACAATCCTATTGTTAAGAGTTTTCCCTGACTTGTTTTATATCATATAGTCCAGATTTGTTCTTTTCCATTTCTTTACCTGTTCTTGGCACCACTCAGTTGACCATAAGCACATGGATTTATTTCTGGATTCTCAATTCCATTCCGTTGATCTATATCTGTCCTTTATGCCAGCACAATACTTTCTTGATTACTGTTGCTTTGTGTAGTGAGTTTTGACATTGAGAAGTGTGAGCCCTCCAACTATATTCTTCTGTTTCAACGCTGTTTTGGTGATTCTGTGTCCCATACAAATGTATAAAAAATTCAGAATCAGCTTGTCAATTTCTACAAAAAATCCAGCCAAGATTCTGACAGGGTTTGCCACCATCTTAATAACATTAAGGCTTCTGATCCATGAACAAGAGCTGTTGTCCATTTATTTAGATCTTTTAAAATTTCTTTAAACAATATTTTATAATTCAGAGTATAAGTTTTGAGCTTCTGTTGTTAAATTTATTTTATTCTATTTGATATTGAAAATGGAATTGTTTTTTAATTTCATTTTCAAATTGTTTCATTGCTAGTGTATAGAAATAGAATTGATTTTTGTTTATTGAACTTGTATCCTGCAAACTTACCACCTTCCTTGGTTGCTTGTGCTAGTTTTTAGTGTATTCTCTAGGACTTTCTATGTACAAGATCATGTCATCTGCCGAATATAGTTATACTTTTTCCTTTCTAATCTGGATCCTTTTCTTTTTTCTTCCTAAATTGCCCTGGCTAGAACCATCAGTATAAAGTTGAATAAAAATGGCAAGAGTGGACATCCTTGTGTATTGCTCATGATCTTAGGGAAAAGCATACAATATTTCATTATTAAGTATGGTGTCAGCTCTGGATTTTTTGTACATACTCTTTATCAGGTTGAGAAAGTTCCATTCTATTCATATTTTGTTGAGTGTTTTCATCAAAAAAGGGTATAGATTTTGTCAAAAGACTTTTCTTCATCTATTGAGATAGTGGTTTTTTTTTCCATTCTATTAATACAGTGTATTACTTGATTTTGGGGTATTAAACCAATCTTGCCTTGCTGGTATAAATCCAACTTGGTCACAGTGTATAATTTTTTTATTTGTTTAATGTTGTCAGATTTGCCTTGCTAGTATTTTGTTTCGGATTTCTGTGTTCCATTTCATAAAAGATAGTTTTCTTCTAGTGTTTTCACTTGTGTCAAGTGTTAGCCTTAAAAATAAAACTTCCAGTTATTTAGAAATAATTATTTAAAAAAAAACAACCCTGCCAGCTATTTTACTAGAAAAATATGGGTTTATTCAGAAATAACAGAGAATTACAATCTGGGACAAGCAAAACTGCAGGCAAGTCTGGGAACACAGACTTCACTCTTTTATAGAGAAAAGGGGTAAGTTGGAAAGGCTGTTATAAACAAAAAGTCCATTGGAGTAAACTGGGAGTTGGAAGTATAGCATCTTCTTGGCTGAGTTGTGACTTATCTCTCATTGGCTGGGCAGTTATGGGAGTGAGGATGGAGGCGGATGGAGGAAAGCCTCTTTCTTCCTCTTACTTAGGTAGTAAAGTAGCATCCTCATGAAAGATCCACTTCTTCCTGTTGGATTTACAATTGACAAGTGGTAGGGCATGAGAACTCCCCCTGCTGAATCTCTGAACTTATTAATTTTCACACAGGATAGTTAATACTGGCCTCGTATAATGATTTGGGAACTATTCTTTCCTGTTACATTTTCTCTCTCTCTTTCTCTCTCTTTCTTTAGAAGGATTGTGAAGAATTGATATTACTTCCTTTTTAAATGTTTGATAGAATCCTCCAATGAAGCTATCTGTTCCCTTTTTCTGTTGTATTTTTATTCTCTATTTCATTAATTTCCAATTTAATCTTTGATTTCTTTTCTTTTGCTTGCTTTAAGTTTAGGTTGATTGTCTTTTCCCAGTCCTAAAAATGAAAGTTTGGGTTATTGATGTAAATTCTTTCTTTCTTTCTTTCTTTCGTTCTTTCTTTCTTTCTTTTGTTCTTCCTTCCTTCCTTCCTTTAACGTAAGCATTTATAGGTTGTGAATTTCCCTCTAAGCACTGCATTAGCTACATCCCATACATTTTTTAGTATCCTTTTTCATTTTAATTCATTTCAAAATATTTTCTAATTTTCCTTTTGATTTCTTCTTTGACACATTGTTTATTTAGGAGAATAGTGTTGGGGCATCTGGGTAGCTCAGGCGTTGAGTGTCTGCCTTTGGCTCAGGTCATGATCCCAGGGTCCTGGGATCGAGCCCCGCATCGGGCTCCCTACCCGGCGGGAAGCCTGCTTCTTCTCCCTCTCCCACTCCCCCTGCTTGTGTGCCTTCTTTCGCTGTGTCTCTCTGTCAAAGAAATAAATCTTAAAAAAAAAAAAAGAATAGTGTTTAATTTCCATATATTTGTGTGTTTTCACCATTCTTTTTTTTTGTTTTCATTTCTGTCTGTTATTGATTTCTCATTTCACTGTGATCAGGGAACATACTTTGTATTATTTCTATCCTTTTAAATTTATTGAAGCCTGCTTTATAGTTTATCATCCTAGAAAATGTTCCATATGCCTTTGAGGATTTCTATAGATGTTTTAGAGCTCAAAAGATGTCTGTTAGGTCTAGTTGTTTTATAATGTCATTCAAATCTTCTGTTGTTGATCTTCTGACCAGTTGTTCTATCCATTATTGAAAGTGGGGTAATGAAGTCTTCAACTAAAGAGGATTGTTTTTGAAATGCCCAGCTCCCAAGATACTCATAGGGTTGGCTGAGGTCTCTGCTGAAACCATCCCAGTTCACTTCCCCTCTGCCCAAATCTACTTCCTTATTCCCTTAGAGGTATTTCTCCCAAGGGCTCTTCCAGTAAACCATCTTCATGAAATCTCTACATCATTGTCTGTTTCCTAAGAAACCAGCCCTTGAAATGATCTTAGGAGCAAAGCCTAAGGGGATTTTGGAAGGTAGATTCATTGCTGCCTGGAAATGAGGACCACATCACTGGAAGCACACTGATACGCAATAGTAGTACAATTTTTTAAACTTTCACTGGCTGCGAGCTGGTTGTGATACTAGAGGAAGGGAATACATTATTAACTGATGAGTGTTATAGTTCAGGCATGTGACTGTTTTGGGGAGAAGAAGTAATTATAAAATTTGTAGAATCAGATGGCTCTTGCCAGTTGCTATGGATGCACTGAAGGAAGATCATGAAAAGATGAGGGTGATTCATCACGCATTTAAGGTGAAGCCATATATATTCGTATCCATAAGAGGAAAACAGCCTGTCAGAAAACAAACAAACAAAAAGCCCCAGCAGAATCTGGAAAAAAAGAAAAAAATATATATATATACCACACATACAAGTAAAAGATCACCTGATAAATTCACAAATAATCAGAGAATAAATAGTATGAGATAATTAGTAATCTCCTCGGCCATCCCTTCCCAAATTACTTTTCATGAGAGACTTTTAACTGATGGCCTTAAAAGGAGAGGTGACCAATTAATCATTACTTCACAAGATTCAGCATGGAACTAGTGACAATGAGATCTGTCCCTACACCACCCTATTGATGTAAGTGTTGTAGGGACTTTCTTACAGTAAAGGGGTGAGAGAGTTAGTTTAGTGTCCTGGAGAGCAACCCAGGGCAGCCATCTGAACCACAGGGTGATGTCAAAAATTTTTTAAAAACCCAAAACAAATAAGTAAACTTATTGTTCTAAGCCGATGAAATTTAGAGTTTTTTTCTTTATGTTTTTATTGCAGTCTAACCTAGATAACCCTGACTAATAGAGGTCCTCAATGAATAATAAAACCTAAAGTAAAGAGGAGAGAACAAAGCTCTTTTCATTTTTTTTTCTTCATAATTCCCTATCAGCTTGAACAACTGATTCAGCTTCTCCATTTTTTATAGAAGCATAAAAGTCTTGGCTTCCTATTCCTCGCATATGTAATATGTATTTTTCCTTAAGACAGCTGGACATTGCAGTAGGCAACTTAGTATTTAAAAGAGGCCCTATTTTTGTTTTCTTTAAACATTGGTGCTTTGTAAATTCATATGGAGGAAAGGCCAGATTAAAAACACAACAGGAAAAAGCAGATGTCAACAGCCCAGAGAGTGTCAGGTTATGCTCCTTCATCTTCTGACTTTATTTCTCTGTTTCTGAGTCTAGAGAAGTCTGGGCATATGCTACAAAAAGGAGTAAAAATAAATATCCAGACATCTCAGCAAAGTATAAAGCCAAGCCATTAGCCTTCTGATAAATGGGAAAAAGCTGACTCCCCGCCTGGCTGCAAGCGAGTGTGTGTAGCCTCTGACCCTGTGCCCCCTGGCAGCACAGGTGATGAGCCCAGCACAAAGGCGACTGGGATGAGCTGTGGCCTTTGGGGTGCTTTACAGAGGCTAGGTTGTAAATCTGTCCATTTATGAGCATCCTGCCTGGGTTCCCACCGGTTCTGTGGACAAAGCTAAAGCTGGAAGGAACCAAAATTATCCCTCAAAGCCCTTCTTATTACCACTGTTTATTAAACAGCAGCAATAAACACATTTGTTGTGTGCTGTTTCCTACTCCAAGGGCTCTTCTATTGTCTTGAGCAGAAATGTGTACACATGTAAGCAGTAAGGATGGGACATTCTTTTTTCCCCCAGAGTTTCCTGATTTTTGTGTTGTTGTTCTAGTGACACGCTGACTATTGGAGGTCCTCAGGCCTCCGGATTCTCTCCCAGCTCTCACAGATCATTCTGTGATTAGAAGAGAGACCTCAAGACGTTCCCCCCAGGAACATATTCAAAGCAGATGTTGCCCATTAGTCTTTTTCCGCAATGAGGAGATGGAGCAGTGACATTTGGATTACCTTTCTACACCAGCAGGTATTAGCTAAACAGGGGAAATTATTTATTCCTCATTAAAATTGGCTACCCAGAAACCCTAAATGTCATAACCATGACTTTGCACTACATTAGGGAGACTAATGGCAATATGTGGCACTAAAAGACCTGAGTGACAAATTGTGGCTTCATTGGCCCGGGAAAAAAAATCTCGTGTTTCAGATTAGATGGCTTATTTTAGGCTCAAAAAAGGGGGCCAGTGAATTAGCCAAGGCACCAAGGGATTTGAATGCCCCTAATTAAGTGGTCACTTTTGCAGAGCTCTTCATTTCAAGAAGAACTTGTTTGCTCATAACTTAACACTGTAATCTCCAGGAGGAAATGTTGCTGTGGTATGAAGTTTACTTACACTGCCACCTGCTACCAACTGTGAAACGCTATTCTGGAAATTCAAGAATGCTCTTTAAATAAAGCTGGATTAAAATGTGAAAGAACTCTTGGATGCAAAGGAACCCTTTCCATAGAGGAGTTGGGGCTTTAACTCCCCTACCAATACTCCTGGAAATTACAGGGTATGAGTTGATTTAACGTTATAGATAGGAGTCACGGCAAAAGAGACAACTTGTATTTCTAGTTCAGGCAAATGCAGCTCATTCCCTTTTTATTTGGGAAAATTATATCTTGCCAAAATGTGTCTTTTTGGTAAAAAGTGCTTATCATTAAAAGACAAATAATTTGGGAAAATAGGAGTTTCCTTTCCTGCCATCCCTCTAGTTGAGGATAAACACATCTCCCACAGTCATTCAGTGTAATTATGCCTACTTCACCGGTGAGGAAAATATTGAATATTAAGAGAATCTTCTATGTTTTAAGGAAGAGAAAAGAATCTGCCTCTTTTAATCTGCAAGGCCTATATCCTTAGTTTCTTTTCCTTTGCATATCCTGGTTTGTGCAGTGATGTTGTGGCCCTTTGCCTGGATCCAGGATCCTCGTTTACTCGAGTCGATAGTTATATTGGCCTGTGCTTCATTCTCATTAGTTACAAAAATAGATGACGGAAGAGTCATATTATTTTACAGCTATTCAGAGATGTAATTAATATTTTCAAAGTGCTTTAAAAACTTCGGGTGAAAGGAAATGCAATGGAAAGCAGAATATTTGTTCTTTTGCATTTTTATCAGGTTTGAATAAAACCTTCTCTTACGCAAGAATATTAGCAACTGGGAGTGACAAGACATTTTCTTTCCTTAGGAACCTAGAGGATGTTAAAATCAATTATGTGATATTAAAAGGCAGAAGAGAAACAAATGAATTTTTAAAGTGTATTAAAGGAATGTTTCAGACAATATGATGATTTTGCAAGCATGCTTCCTACAAAACAGAAGGGACATTCTGGGTCTTAGAATTGAGTCTGGCTCCAGATGGAAAAGCACCAACCCCAAGTTTGGTTCTGTGCACATCTCTGATGCATCCTCCTCACTTCTTCCCATGTACACCTTCTTCTTGCAACTTCCCCGCTGTGGCATGCCCTCCAGCTTCATTCTGTGCATGTAAATATCACCCCGTGGAGCTCAGGTTGTGTCCCAGTACACCCACTGTAAGGACAAAAGAAGTCTGAACATTACCTGGCTATTCTCTCTTAGACCTCTTCTGCAGGGAGCATGCTTGAAGAGACTTGCCATAATATTACCGTATTTTCAGGCCTAGATCCATTCTGAGAAGTCCAGCCACATACTTTTTTCTCAGAGTTTCTTATCACCAACCCCCAACACTCCTCTTTCCAAGTTCTTGCCTGTGGAACCAGATCAAGAGCCACTTCCCAGGAATCAAAGGAATTCATGCCTTTGGACCTATTCTCTTAGACAAAGTAAAGAATACAATGTCCACTTAAGATTATTCAATACTCTATAGTATTATTTCCAGTTTGCCTTTGAGAAAGACTTCCATTCCATAGTGCTTTCCTTTCACTTCGTGTCTGCTACATCACCTCTGAGCCAGGCCAAAGTGGACAATCCGGTGATAACCTGAAAGGCCATGCCTGCCCATTTAGAGGAGTTTTAATTGTACCAGTCTCTTCAGTGCCCCCCCCCCCGCCCCCCGGGAAGTGGTATTGCTGCATTACTCTTTGGGTGGGAAGGAGTTGAACCAATAAATCCCACCAAGCCGTTACTTCAAGGGCTAAAGGCCAGTGTGAGGATTCTGGTAGTTCCTGGGAATATTCGTTATGATTATTCACTGCGAAACGGGGGACATGTCCACAAGATGTATTTGAGTCTCATTATTCCCACTGCAAAAACAAAGGAAGTTTGAGCATTACTACCTGGCCAAAAGAAAGTCTGGCAAGTGAACCCATGACAACTTTCATTCTGAGACTTCAGGTCTGAGTGTTCCCTCAGAAGCAGTATCCAAGAGAAATCACAGTGTTTGGGATTTCCTCTTCACCTGAGTAATGCGCAGGAACAAGATTCACATTGTGGCTGTGTGGTAGTAACGGAGGGTGGGTCCTCAGAACTACCCAGCCTTTTTTGCAGTCTCTGGCTGCTCTCGGCCTGAGAACTGAGTTCAATCCTGTGTCTGAAAAGGTGCCATCACCCTCTAGTGGGGTGCTGGGGTCGGGCCTATGTTTGTCACAGCTGGAGGTTCTGCCTATCACATAAGGCCATCAACTTAATACCTACATCCCCAAGATTAAATAGGACAAATCTGCAGGTCAGATCATTTTCTGAGATCTGATTTCCAAATTAGGCACTCTGCCTATTATGATTACAACCACTTTTCTTCCTACTTCCTCTCTTCTCCATTTCAGTTGAATCTTCTACAGTCAACAGTCCTAGCCTACCAAACCCAGTTGTTAAGCACATCAGATTTTTTTTTAAAGATTTCATTTATTTTCTGACAGAGAGTGAGCGAGAGAGGGAACACAAGCAGGGGGAGTGGGAGAGGGAGAAGCAGACTTCCCGCAGAGCGGGCCCGATGTGGGGCTCGATCCCAGGACCCCGGGATCATGACCTGAGCCGAAGGCAGATGCCCAATGACTGAGCCACCCAGGCGCCCCAGATTTTATTTATTTATTTCAGACACAAAGTGCACAAGCACAAGTGGGGGAGTGGGGCAGAGACAGAGGGAGATGCAGACTCCCTGCTGAGCAGAGAGCCCAACGTGGGGCTCGATCCCAGGACTCTGGGATCATGACCTGCACCGAAGGCAGACGCTTAACTGACTGAGGCACCCAGGCGCCCCTTAAGCACATTTTAAACACTGGATTGCTTCTTTCCCCAGTATTTTCCTCATGGTAAAGAAAAGATGGCCTTTTAGACCTACTTGAGGGACTGGTGAAGGAGGAGGTTGACATTCCAATCTAGTTTACTGTTCCCAAAGTCTTTTAAGTATCCTCCACATAAAAGAAGGATTTTCTGGCTTTTTGTTATCACCTAGTGTGATTCTGTGTTTGGTCTTAGTTTGAGTGGGCTAGCCCAGCAACTGGCTTGAACTCTATAGCCAGGCGCCTCGGCGAGAACACGGAGCGCTGCCCCTGTGTCAATTGTGGTTGCCACCCAATCCAAAATGATGTTCTCTCCTGTTTGGTTTAATATCTTGAGAATGTAGGACATAGTTCAGATTCTGATTTTCAAAAAATATAAATCTCTGGGAATAATTCTTTCTTCCTTACTCGGATGTCACACTTGATCCTTGGATCCCTTGGAGGTCCAGTGCTGGCCACAGAGTCAGCAATAATGAGGAGATGGTGTTGCAGGAAATGAACAAATAAGCATTTAAATATGGGGTGGGGGGTTCTGTAAGTCTTCCGAACTTTTGCAGCTAGCCAGTCCTATTCCAACTGTTAAGATGCCTCACTTTTCCAATCAGTGGCTTAACTTTTTGCACAAGAGAACTAGTGGGCTTGTGATTTTGATAGGAATTATAGTTTAGCAATTTAGAGAGTGAATATCGAATTTTGGCGTCTGGAGGTCCCAGACAGGTCTCTAAAAGCAGTAAGGAATTCTTTTTGAATGGTCACATTTTCTCAGAATCATGCTGGTTGCTGGCAGAAAATCTGAACTGAAGGTGGTGGTGGTGAACGGTCAAGACAAAAGACAGGGACACCTGCTGAAGATCACATTAGTGATCTGAACTGGGAAGCGTCTCTACTTAAACTAGGGAGTGGCAATGTAAGGGAAAAGTATGGACAGTTCAAGAAGCATTTGGAAACTAGAATCAGTGGGACTCGGTGAGAACTGGGTATGATTTCTTCAGGAGGAAAGAGGTTTCCAGCTTGGATGAGCTTAAGTGGGTCTCTACAGAGGCAGAGAACATAAGAGCAACAGGATTGTCAGGAAAGCTGATCAGGTTAGCTTTAGACACATTCTGTTTGAGATGCTAGCTATTCTTAAGGAGAATCTCCAGGAAAGGTGGGCATTATATTTTTGCACACAAGCTCCTTAGTGTCTGGAGAAGGCTGAGAAGGCATTGGTCCTCTGTGCCCAATCAAGGTGGGTCACCTAGCCCATTGACCCCGTTTTTCCTTCTATCTAGACACAGAAGTGTTTCCTGCAGAAGACTGGGACTTTTCTCCTAATTTTGGTCCAGCATTATATATGACCTGGAATTCCCCCTTAGGAGAACCTGTCTGTTACAGCTAGTCATTTTTATTAGCTTGACCAAATGTCCCAGGCACCTATAACAGTAAGAACTCGACGAATTGAGGAATGTGGCATATTCTTGTACACAACCCAATTCTTCACAGACCCTGTGAAGAATTTCTAACTTTCCCTTTTTGATTAGTGGAGATGAAAATTCAGCTTCACCTTTAGGGATCTCAAATGCATTTCTTTCCTTCAGCCTACTTGCATTGATTTTGAAGCTCACAAAACTTTCCCCAAGCACAATCTACTTCTAAATGTTTTCTCCTAGACGCTAAAAAAAAAAAAAAAAAAAAAAAAAAAGGCTGCAAGCTTCCTCTTGCTGTTCCCTCAGTAACTCTACAATGTTGTCAGTGAGAATGGCCTTGAATTCTGTTTTGGCTTCTGGTCCTCCATCACTGGTCTTTAGCATTCACAATCCTTCACAGAGGAAGCATGAGAAAAAATGTGGTGTATTGTGAAAACTTGTGTTTCATTCATCATATTCTACCTCGGCACATAAAGAAGCTTGGCCTGTAAATGTCATGCAAAACAACTGTCGGTCTTTATGAATGTTTCACACAAAATATTTCTGGTAGTTGGACTTGTTTAGCTAATGAAAGAGGTTTGTACTTGATTTCTTTAAAAAGTCCATGCAGTACAATTCTTTCGGTGTTAATGCCTGGCAACAGTTTTGGGGCGAGAGAATGAATCTGGCTTGGCTGGAATTTATAGATTGCAAGCACAATCTGAGAGGGGGCTATTCGCATGTTCTCCACCTCAACGAGATTGTCACGTGATTCTACCCCCACCAGGCCAGGATACTGAGAGCCAGCCACAAGGGAAGTGGCCAGGAAAAACATTCCTTCTCTTTATTTCTTTTGGATTCAACTTGTCTTGAAACCTCTAGAGACAAAAACGACTTCTGTTGTTTTAGTAGCGGTATGTGAACAAGGCTCTTCTCAGTACTTTTCTTGAAACCGTGAGTGATGCATTCTCTCCTTGCCTGCTATTCAAGAGGTCAAACCCAATGCACAACTTGTATTGCTAGATTCCCGCCAACCCCGCTGTTTTTCAAAAGTGTTTGCTTTATAAAAAAATAATTTTTATCAATGTTCATTGGAGATTTTCTTTGAAAATGTATGGGGGACTGTGGTAGCAATAGGGCTCCTTGCATCCACAATGAGCACCACATTCTGGAGCAAATGTATGGTTTTATACAAAAATTTGTTAACAGTGGCTTGCAGAAACATATTGTGGGGGTACATATACTAAACATGAAATAAGTGTTGAGGTGCTTTAACCAGACTGTCTGAATCAGCTTTCTGTATGTATTCATGCCACTGCTCAAGGTCATCCCAAGGTCAATCTTGGATTTTCACATCCCAGCCGTTTTCTGCAAGGCCCTTCAAGCAAGTCTATATCTAAAACCAAAGTGAGTTTTTCCTTCTATTGAGCATCACTGAACCACAAAAAAAATAATAATGAAGACCACATAACTACTCTGTTCTAGGCACAGCACCAAGCATTCTATTGGCTTCATCTTTAATTGTGAATGAATGCAAAGGGTCATGACATCATGCTGTGCTCCCCAGGATGCTCAGCTAGGGGTAACATTTCAGTATGAGTGTATGCTGAGGTCATGGGAGGAAAATGTTGGGAGCTGAAGCTGGAAAGGTAAGCTAGCTGACCGTTAAAAGATCCCCATAACCCAGGCTAATTACTCCGGCCCATAGGGATCTCTTTCTCCCTATTTCTTCTTCTCTTTTCTTTCGTCCTTATCTTCTCATATTTCGTTCATTCTTTGGCTTCTGTTTCCATTGCCAGTGACTGTGAACCCTCAGCTTCCCTGTTTCCCTTGGGCTCTGTATCACTGTCCGTTGATTTTGACTGTCTTGGCCATTCCCTCCCTGGTCCACCTGTTGGTGAAAACTGTCAGTGTGGCTAGACTTCACACAGAATTGTTTTCTCCTACAAGGATTGTGCAAGGAGATATTTGGGTAGAACTGTATTCTGTCCATGAAACGTCCTTGCATGCTATATGCTTTGATAAAAATCTTCCCTTGAGCCATATTTTGAACAGGAAAGTAGATACCCTGCTACACTGGCGTTCTTCATTATAATCCCCCAGGGCAATGGAGAAAAGCTCACCATGAGGAAAAGATGCTGTAACTTTTTCAGATGAAAGCCAGATACTAGAAATACTTCTGTTTCTCTCTCCTTAAACCTGGGGCATGTCCTTCAGCTGAGGACCATGATCACAGCTGTCAGGGTTAAGAGAGAACTGAGGCTCAACAAAGATGGGCTGATTAAAAGAGCGATAGGTCAAATATTTAAATTGGTCTGTTTCTGAGGGGATTTAAGTTGGTTTATTATTTCTGAGGGTAGCCAAGGAACTTGCAGAAATATGGTCTCTGAATCATTGCCAATAAGCTGTGAGGGTAGCACATGCCGTGTGGAACATATGGAGAAGGAGCAGACGCACAAACTGAGGTGATACAGGTGAGAACTTGGCTTCTCCTGGCAAAGTGAGAGCTATGGATTATTGAAGATGTGGTTTGTGAGGACTTAGGAAGAAGTTGCGATTGCTTAAAGCCACGTTCACTTTCACATAGAATCACTTAGAATCCACATTACACTAGCTGCCTCTCTTAGTTTGGAAAGCACTAGGTTGGTTAATCAGGAGAGTCATAAAAATTGTGTATTTGACAGACTCTCAATATGGGGTTAGGAGTACAAGCTCTGGAGTCTTCAAGAACTAAGTTGAAATCCCCAGGGCACCACGGTCTGACCAAGCATCTTAATTGCTCTGTGTCCTGGTTTCTTGACGTGTGAAGTGGGAATAATAACATGGCCTACTTCAGAGAGTTATAACAAAGACTAAATGAGCTAATGCATGTAAACCTCTTAGAAAAACACCTGACACATAATAGGCCCATAATACATGTTAGCTCTTCTCATAATCATGATATGGATGCTAGCTTTGTATACCACTTAAAGAACTGTGGGCAATGCAGTGTGTTCAGAGAGTGAAAGCTCCTGGATATGGTGCACCTAAGGAGTGCTGATTGACATCATTGATATCAACTTTGAGTGGGGCTCTCTGGTTTGTGTCCTTGGCCCTCACTCTATCAAGATTTTTGCTAATGATTTGCATTATGATCTAGAAGTACTTACCAAACTTACAGGTGAAGCAAAGCAGAGGCAGAATGACAATGTTAAATACTAGAGTGGGAATTTAAAGAGGACTTGAGAAGTTGAAAAGATGGCTCAAGATTCACAAAAGGCCATTTAATAAGGTTGCGTGCAAAGCCTTACATTTGGATTCCAAATGTTAGCAGTGCTATTCTCGGGTAGAGGACATCAGATTTGAGAATAACTCACAGAAAAATTAGGAATAAAACAATGTATGAGTCAACAGAAAGTGAGGATGTCTAAAAGCTAATGCAGTTTTAGGCTAATTAATGTAGCAATATGGTCACGCTTGCACCATGCTCTGAGCTGGTCAGATACTTGGGAAACATTGCACTTTGGGCCAGGTCAGAAGGGTTGTTAGCAGTAAGAACTCTATAGGTGAGTATAAGGGCAGTAGAGGCCAAGACACTTGATGGGTTGTTGAAGGAAACTGGGATAATTGGCCTGGAAAAGAGTAGTAGACAAGGATTTAGGACACTTATTGCAAAACACCTGAAATACTTGATGGGGAGTGCTAAGCAGATGTGTCACATAGAACCCCAGAAGGCAGGAGTGGTATGTGTGCGTGAAGATTACACGCACAGTGAGGTGGATCTCAATCAATGATATGGAAGTGCTTTGTAGAACATGTCGAAAAGTGGAAAGTGTTGCCTTGTAGAACAGTGGGTTTGTTGTCAGTCGAAGTGTCTAAATGCAGGCAGGAAGACATTGATGGTGGAGAGGAGATTGGGCCAGATAACATCTAGTGTTCTCTCCACTCTAAGAGTCTTTAATTCTCAACCCAGTACCCTCTCTCCGTCTGGAATCGGTTGTAAATAAGGAGACACATTTGAACATTACTGATTATGAGTCAAGATAGCAACTAAACTGAGCACTCAGAAGTGAGGGCAGAAAAGTAGCCAAACAAAACCCAGAGCCCTGGAAATGCAACCTTCCACAGTAACCACCCCTAGAGAAGTACAAGTAAGCGTTAAAAACAAAACAAAAAGGAGTCCTCATATGCAAATGCATTTCAACCAACAAAAGCCAAAGGAGCTTGTTTAAGAATTATATAAAGAAATCCAAGAGGTTGTGGGGGGTAGGTAGGGAGATGAATAGTTTGCAATGAGCCATGAAACTAGGTCCAGAATAAGTAGATAGAATCAGTGTTAAGAGCACAATTAAGGAAAAGAACAATCAACCTATATACAGCATTAGGATATGGAAGGTGAGGAATGCCAGTGGGGCATAAAAATTGGGAAAGGCAGAATTAATCTTCCTGAAGGAAACCAGCCTATGCTCAGAGGCACCCAGAGGGTTAGAGATGGGTGGGCTTTTATTTGATTCCTTTTGGAAGAGTGCCTGGAGGTGTCTTCTCTCATTTTACCTGCCAGAGGTTATAGACAATGTGCAATTCCAGCTGGAAGACGCATGTTATGAGACATTCAAAGGGAGGAGAAAATAAAGCCCGCTCAAAAGAAAGAGCAGTTAAAAAAAAATTGTTTGGAGGAATAATTCTCTCCTGCACTTTGTCAGAAAGGGATGTTTTCAGAGACCAGAGTTGCTTAACAAAGGTGAATTAGCAAGGACGATGCCAAAAGCAATCACCTAAGCAGCAAAGAATTTGGAGACTGGTTTAGGAAGCCTGGGTTGAAGGATATCTCTTCAACCGATGCCAGGGCTAGGAAGTTCATTAATAAGGGAAAGGGGACAAGCAGAATAGATACAATCTACTTACAAGAAAGCAAAGTTAATAGACAAAATAAAGCAAGGCAGGTGCGTAATGGAAGTAGAAGCAATTAACTTTGAAATTCAGGCAGGATTTGTCAGGGGAAAGGTAAGCAGCCTGAATAATTTTGTTTGGAACAGGAAAAGAGGAAGCTGATGGAAAGGCTGATAATTACAGGGTGAGAAGAATGTTCCCTTTCAGGATACAAAAGATGTCAGGAGACCTGGGAAGAAAAGATGGCTCTGAAACAAACATGCTGAGATGCAATCCTCAAATTCAGGTGATGGATTAGGATGCAAAGTCAACAGCATGAGTTTATTGAGTTCCTAGTATGTCCCAGGCCCTATCTTCTAAGGAAGAGTGCTTTTCTCTGAGAAGCTCACTGCCCAGGTGAGGATAATAATCATGTTTATTAACATATTTAGTCCTCCCAATAATCCTTTGAGCTAGGCATTCATACTATGCATATTCCTATATTACAACTGAAGAAATGGAGACAGGTTGAGATAGTAGTGTATTTTAACACAGTGAGAAACTGGTTAGTTTTGAGATGAATTTGGGAACTTTGATTCCATAAACTTCTGATCTTAACCCCTATTCTGCTCTGCCTCTTAGACGAAGGTACCTCTAATGGGGTCACTTTGAGGGGCTAAAGGTTAGGTTTCCCTAACTCTCAAATACCTCCTCTGAGAGAGTAACACAGTACCCGAAATTCTACCACTAGGCCTCTCTCACAGGGATATTCATTGTGGAAGAGGAAGAGGAAACCTGTTAAACCATTACTGACCACTCACTTTGTAGAATTTATCTCCATTTATTCAACAACCGTTTCCTGAGTGTTTGCTCGGTGCCAGGATTGTGCCATACGGTCTGTATGCAGAGATGAATTAAGTGTTTTCCCCCACCTGAAGCTGCACACATTCAGGATACTGAACAGCCCCCTCGTCCAGGCTGTCACCATCTCTCCCCTGGATTCCTGCCGAAGTTTCTGGACTGGTCCTTCCATTCTAAACCCTTCCTGTTAATTCCCACATGACAGTCACAGTTGTCAGTTTAAATGCACATCTCAGCTGGTCTCTCCCTATTGGAATCCTTTGATGGCTTCCTGCTGCTCTTGGGATTAAGACTCAAGTCATTAAAATGGCCTCCAGGGCCTGGTATGATATGGCCTCTGTCTAACTTTCTAGATTAACCTTGCTCTCTCCTCTGCCCCATACTCTTCCAAAGTCTCCATGATATCATGGTTCTTCCCAAATTACTTTTGCACACTTAATTGCTATTTATTTGTTCAGATCTTCCTACCAATGTCACCACCCCAGGAAGTCTGCAGTGACCACCATCTTGTAGCTCCCTGTGGTTTTTGTCTTCCAAGCTTTGACCAGTTAGTGTGATTATTTGATTAATGTCTGGCTCTTTCAGTAGACTCCATTAGGACATGGATTTTGTTTTGCTCTCATTTGTATCTTTACACATGGAAAAGTGTGCAATAAACATTTATTAAATTGATGAATCTTTTTCTCTTGGAAAAGATGCCTACTTTTTAAAAGATTTTATTTATTGGAGAGAGAGCGCAGCAGGGGCGGGGAGGGGCAAAGGGAGAGGGAGAAGCAGACTCCCTGCTGAGCAGGGAGCCGGAGGCAGGACTTGATCCCAGGACGCTGGGATCATAACCTGAGCCGAAGGGAGATGCTGAACTCACTGAGCTCCCCAGGCACCCCAAGATGCCTCCTTCTTTTACTATCAGTTGTCCAGTCTCTCCACTATGTTCAGTTTACACGAAGGCATGGTGTCTATCACCTCACGGTGTGTATATATGGCTGTATCTGTCTCCTGCCTTCTCTTGCACTCTACTACCCATTGCCCTCTTTTATACTTGACATTGAACCCCCCCAAGAGATTCTTACAATGGTTCAATGGCTTATTATCCAGTATAGAGAAGCATTTTGGGCATTTCTTATCAGCCGTCTTATAATCTGCTGCAAGGCCAATAGATGGTCGTGTTTAGGTCAGCTGCCCATTCCTGATCCGAACAGATATGGTCACGGTAGCAGGTTCACAGAGAACAAATTGCTGAAATCAGTATGTAAGGAACTACCTCTATGCCTTCTTTGAAGGGAGTCTTGAACATAGGCTTTCAGAGCCGGCATCGAGCATAGCATTTGGAAAATATTATCCACGTACTAATTGTTGAGTGGTCAGTGATTAAAGAAATGAAAACTGACTGGGCAGAGGACATCTAATAGTAATGTCAGAGCTTGGTGCTGCGGTTAGAACGCATATCTCTGAATGAACTTTGCAGGGTCTGTTTGACTATAGCATTTCACATCTAATAAGAACATGAAATAAGTAAACAATTACAAGAATGACACCTAGGGAAAGCAGTCAGACGCTGAGTATAGTGTTAGTGTGCTGTAAAGGACCATTGATTTTGTTTTTTGGGTATTTTGTGTTTGTTTGTTTGTTTTTGCTTCCCTTGTTTAATACTGTTCCCCTCTAACTCTGGAAGTCCCTTGTAGACAGGTGCAGTGAGAGGCTTTCTCTGAATGGAGAAGGTCATCTCTCCGCCATCTACCACCCCGTGGAATCCTTACGTATCCACATCACTTGGCTTTGGTTTCTGCACACTTTGTGTTCCCAGGCGTTTTTCTGGATCATAAAATTTATGAGTGTGATAACACCATATTCCATGGGAATAAAACTTCAAAAATTTAACCAAGGGAAAGGAAAGGCTTGCTTGATATTATATTTTTAAAGATATTTTGGAGTGGCAAGTTAAAAAAACAACTTCTCCGTACTCACGCATAGTAAGAACCGGGGGGGCCCAAGGAAATGACACACAAATCAAGACTCCACCTGCAATTGGAATGCTGCAATTGATTATTTACAATGATTTTGTTGACACTTAAGAGAAATGAGGTTGTTGGGGTATTCTTTTGGGGACAGGTTACCCTGGGTTATGCAACTACTTGTCTCGTTTTTTTTTTGTAACCGTAGAGCCACAGAAGCAATACACTTAGCTTATCTTTTTAAACTCTTCTCCCTTGAGCTTTGTTTGGTGGGAATTCTGAAGTTGCTCTTGACAGTTGGCCTAACTTTTTTTTTTTTCTTTGCACAAGGGAATAAACCCAAGCACAGCCTTTGGGACGATAGTGTACTTTTTGTTCTCCCGTTGAAAGCCTCTGGGATTGGTGGCTGATGAATCACCCCCGGTCAGATTTACAGACAAAAGCTTTTCTGATTGGCTGTCACTGGGTCAGTTTCCCACCCTGTCTGATCTCTGTCTCATCCTTGTAGCTGAACAATAGGACTGGGTGTAGGGCCCTGTTAGTGTAGGGAGAGAGAGTGTGGCTTCGTCTGAGACTTTGCCTGGTACTAGTGATGTCAAGTGAGACAAGAGATGGAAAAGCATTTTGCAAGGACCAAAGTGCTATGTACAGCAAGGGATATAGCAGACAAGAAAGAAAGCTACCTATGGATAAGACCGGTGTGACCTTGAGAAGCTCCTATGCTGTAGGCTGAGGAATTTGAGGAAATTCTTTATTCGCCAACCTTAACTGAAGTGCCTTTGCAAACACAAACTTTATATTTAGCAAGCATTTAAAAAATGTGTGTTGCTGTAGCCAAGAACTGAGTTATATTAAGGTAAAAGGGCGTACCTGGGTTAAGAAATGACAGGGAAGGATGATTAGCTCATAAACTTGCAATTCTTGCATTTACTAAGAGACAACCCAGGCTGCAAAAAGAACACATGTGAGAATATGTGCCCCAACCATTTCATTTAAGAGGAGAAAATGGAAATCCAAGAGGTGGAGGGACTTGCTCAGTGCCACCTACCAAGTTAATGGCAGAGCTCAGATCTTCTGACCCCTAGTAGTTGTCATGAAAGGAGTACCAACCTAGGTGTCTGACACCCGGATTCAAATCCTGGATGTACTACATACTGTGTGTCCTTGCAGTTTCCAATCCTGTAGTATGGCAGGAAATACTTCTACTCTGCCTGCCTCCCAGGCTGGCTGTAAGAGTAATACAGGCAGAAATATTTTGCCAAGACTTATGTAAGTGCAGGGTTATGTTGCATTTGTTTGCCTAATTCAAAGTATTACCACTTGATACTATCTGTTTGATAAATCCAACTTTGTAAGTAATAAAATAATGGAGATGAAAACCTGTTTTTCATTTTCTTTTGCCCTTTAGAGTCTGGCAATAGTGCCCAGCACATACTATCTACATGGAGCTCAATAAATAATTGTTGATTTATTGAAGAGCAAGATTTGTGAAGTTCAAGTGTACTTGTGACAACAGAGCTTACTTTAGAAAAATCTTACTTTCAGAGAATGTGTGTAAATAGACCATGATTCAACGTTAATATTGCTCATTATTGTTTTTCATACCACAGATACTTGTGAGCTTCCTTTTAAAATGATCAAGGAGGCAAATTATCTCTTATTTAGCAGAAATATTCTGCCTCACCGAGTCACGAAATTCACCCTAATTTCAGGTCCAAACTCAGATCAGTGTAACTTTATCAGGATAGCCCCACATTCATCACTGATATCCACTCTAGTTCTTTGTATACTTACTGTGTGCTTATTGAAAAGCTATAATGGGACAATCGTTGTCCTTTTCAAACATGTACATGGATAACATTCCCCATACCACCCTTTTCACAGACTTAGTGGAAACATGCTTTAGAACTGTAAATATGATAGACATTTTTTATTGAGTTGAAATTCATATAACATGAAAGTATCCATTGTAAAGTATACAATTCAGTGGCATTTAGTATGTTCACAGTGTTGTGCAAACAGCACTTCTATCTAGTTCCAAAACATTTTCATCAACCCAAAAGGAACTCTGTACCCATTAAGCAGACACCCCCTAATCCTCCCTCCCTACCCAGCCCAGACCCTGACAACCACCAGTGTCCTTTGTGTTTCTGTGGATTTACCTACCTGACCCAATTTGATTGGTTTAAGTTGATCTGTCCAGCAGTAGCCCCTTTAGCTTCATACCGGTTTTGAAGAAGATGGTGTTTGTATTTGCAAGCTACAAAAATAGGAATGGAATTAAAGAGAAGTTAATGGACTTGCCACTGGTCAGTCAGAGAGGCACTAGCTGGCTGTGCCAAAAATATAATTGACCATGACAGATTACATGTGTACCCAGCAAGAAGAGAACCACAGGTTAGCATTTGTTAGTTACTCATACTAGCTGATCTCACAGTTGTGCTGTTGAATTCTTCAGCTTGACCAGGATGGGCAACAATGTTTGTTTGTTCGTTCATTCATTTGTTCATTCATTCAACAAAACGTGTGCCCAGCCCATACAAGTTGCTGGGATACGTATTTATGAACGATGGCACATGGTTCCTAATGCAGAGAGTTTACTAAGCACTAGTGTCTTGCAAATTACGACATGCCAGGTAAATGTTCTGTTCTTAGAGAGGGATCCTTTAAATACACACTTGCACACACACACACACACACATTGGTTTGTTAATGTTTGGAAATCAAAGCTCTTTTAGCTCGACTAGTGGTTTTCTTCTAAAATGGCTTCGTCAATGTCTAACATAACTTGGGTGTGCATGGCGAGCTCATGTCCTGTTCTTTCTGGCCACAGGTAGTGGTTCCTCGATACCTGACTGAGTTGACTATCAGACTGTTTGACTCGTTCAGGGGCTGTTTAAAATGCCTCTTCTTTGGGAGCTCTGCAGATGTGTGCTAGTGTAACATCACTGCAGCCCCCCCCACCCCCCTCCCGAAACAGGGCCCTTGATGCCGTGATGTCTAGCTGGTTCTCTTCTGTATGTGTTCCACACATGCGGGTGGAAGATGTCCTGCAGAACGTTCAAGTCTTGAAATGAGGAAAACTGGGGGGACCTTGGCAGGTCATTGGTGCTGCTATATAAAATTATTTGGGGCATGAATTTGGATTTAGGTTAGCCCATTCTTTGTTTAAAGAAATCACATTATACATGGAACTAGGACCTGGGAACCCCCAGCCCCTCCCCAAGATCATGGTCTGCTTGGGCCTTCATGATAAGAAGTTTCAGGTTATTCTATTGAAATGCAAGGGACTAAAGAGGGTTTGTTATCTGTTGCCTTTCAAAGGCCTCTCAGCAGTGAAATACTATCTGAGAGAGTGAAAGAGACACAAGACCAGACTAGCAGGTGCTGATCCAAACTGAGGTGAAAACACAGCACAAACTTACAGCCAGTGTGAATTTATTTGTGTGTCTTCAGGTAGGAAATGCCTCACACACACACAAAAAAACAAAACATTACCCTCATTTGGTCTTTTGGAATATGTTTTAAAATTTTATGGTATGTGTGCTAAAAGAAACAGTTAATGATTCATCACAGTGCTGAATTCTTGCACATAGCCGAGGAGAGAGGACATAAAGGTGAATATCAAAATTAACCATTTGTAGTGTAGGTCGAGACATTTTCCAGTTTTGAAGAAATTTGCTCACAACGTGGGCTTTTCTTATTGAATCCATTGCCTGTCCTTTGGAGGACAGAGTTTGCATTTCTTTGGGGCACCAGGGAAAGGACTCCTGTTTGACCCTGAAAAGGAATAAGGAAAATCATTGTTTCCACTGTACTTGTTTGCTGTATTTTCCACTGAGCTATGATGATCATATCAGGATTCTGCTTCGGAGGTGATTCGTTTTTCCCGAATGGTCCATGGTTTTGAAAACATTTACGTTATGCAAAGAAAAAATAGTTCTCTCTCCTACCTCTGCTCCAGATCCTTCTTCTCTTTCAGATCAAACTAGAACACTTGAGTGTTCTTCAGAAAGCCTCCATTATTTCGCACGAGTACTGGGCACTCAGATGCGGTCGCACACAGAATTCCCTTGCAGGGGTTGAAATGCTGTTGCTAGTAACTTCTTTTGAGGATACTGTTTTAGTTTCTCCAGTGATGTGGATGCCTGCTCAGGATTGAGGGAGTTCTTTCCCGAAGTTGGGATCCAGGAGATATCCTGGTCATTCGGGGATATTCAATGTTGACCCGGTCAACTCAAGGTCAACAATTTTCTGTTCTCAACCCTCTTCTTACCATTTATACATGGGCACCAAAGATTTTTAGAGGCAAGTATGCTTTGCACATGGGGTGGGTCGGGGGTGGTAGGGAAGGGAGAAAGGGAGAAGGAAGGAGGGAGGACAGGAAGGAGGAAGACAGAGGGACCAGAAGAAAAAGAGGAGGAAGGGGAGGTTTTGTCTCTACACATTAGTCTCTGCACTGCCCCATGGGTGTACTGGCCCAGCTTTGAAACTGATATGAGAAGAATAACTGGCCAGTTTTTCATAGGTAATGTCAACAGTGACATGGGAGGGTGGGTTTTACACATAGGTTGTTTCTTTGAAAGCATCACAGTCCAGATAAGCCCTGGAATCTTGGCTGCCCATTAAAAACATAAATGTGGCAGAGGGGGAGGGAAGCCCATGGATCCCACTGCCTTATCACTGAGGAGTTGCAAGCACCGCTAACATCCCAGGCTTCCAAACCTGTAGTTCCTTTTCTGAGTTTTATGGCCTTTTTCATATGGTACGATTTATCCAACTAGAGAGTCTTTGCAAATGCCTGTCTCAATTGCTCTTCCCTTTCCTCTTTTAGTTCAACTCATTTCAGTTCATTCATTTAATGAATACTTGCAGTCAAGTTTCATGCCAGGCACAGTTTTTGGCCCTAAGGATGATGTGACAAACAAGACAGCATAGTCTGCTCTTGCAAGACTAAAATCCCACTAAGTAGAAATAGAAAATAGAGTATATATGGCTGTCCCTTGATGACTATGTCATCCTCAAATTTTAGCTCAAGCCTCACTTTCTCTGCAAGGTCTTCCTTAAAAATTGTTTCTAAATGCTAGATGTCAAATCCCTCTATTAAAAGTTCTCTTATCTTAATTTTACATATGTTTTTGTGGTTATTTGTGGTTATTAAAACTCCCCCAGGCCAAGGGATGAGGTCCTGGCCCCATTCCCAGCAGCTAGCACAGTGCCTGGCACATAGTAAGCACTCGATAATTTTTGAATGAACAAGCAAGTATATGTGCAAGTTAGACTATATGACAAAATGATAAAGACATGAAAGTATCGTAAACTACAAGGACTCTTGAACTGGCCAAATCTGGGCTTTCTAGAGATATCAAAGATCTTTTTTCTGATATTACCAGTGAGGTAGACACTCCTCATGAATCCCCAGAGGAAAACTAAAAACAACAAAATGAGCAAATAAAACACCATTTTCAACGGAGATCTGAGATTGTGATTCTTGGGTCCCAAACCTCTCTAAAACTCGAACCAACTACTCTTTCCAGTTATCTCTGTTCAGACTTGGTGTTTTGGTAAAGGAAATGTATCTCTTATTTTTTTCTTTTGCTAACTTTTTTATATTTTTTTTTCATACCTGGCGTAATGTCAGGCAATTGTTTACTCTAGTAGGTCACATAATCCAATAGCGGGGACATTGAATTAAAAAAGACAAGATTATCAGTAAATGAACTTATAAAAATGTCAAATTGATTATATTGGGCAAGTAACCTACATTCCAAGCGCTGAGGATTAAAATTGTATGCCATTTTGAGGTCATGAATCTTCAAGTTAAACATGGAAGAGACTTTTTTTTTCCCCCCAAAGGAAAGACATTTTTTCTCACCTTGATAACTGGTAAGGTTCTCTTTCTGCCATGAAACTATTTCTGTGATAGACACGTTAGTCCTTAAGGAAAGATCCTGAAAAAAAAATCTTTTTTCTGATTCATTCTTCAGGGGCACCAAATAGTTTTGCGGGTTTCTTGTGCAGTTAGAATTTACTTCATGAAATGTATTCGCTTCCTCTTTCCATGGGGGACTTGTGTTAAAATGGAAACAAGCATGCCACACGTTGATAATGCTCCAAATATTGGTTCACAGGTACACACAGGTACTCAGCCTCACTCTGTGACATTGTTAAAGTCACTGGTTGAGAGAATTTTAATCTCCAAGATCGACCTCTTTCAGAAACAAAGGGGGAGGAGGTAAAGAAAGAAAAAGCACACACCTGCAACCTATTTCTTTTTGAAGCAAAGCCTTTGAGCAGATGGAAGATGAGATAGAGAAAGAAAACAGGCCAATTGCCAAGAGAGGTCTGTTTACAATACAGGCAAGTTCCTTCAGAAGTTGATAGGGAGCCGTTGTCATGGAGATGAAGAGAAATATTGCTGCAGGGTTTCACAGAACAAATTCCTACTACAAATGTACCTGGATTTAAAGATGATGGAGATGGGAAAGGGGACAAAGAGTTTACAGTAATTCTCTCTCCGTGGCTTTTCAATACATTCTTCAGGCCCTGAGAATTCCTTGCCTTGGGGTATGCAAAATAAGGAATCTAAATAAAGGTGGCTTTTTCCTGTATTAAACGGCATTCCTAACTAGAATTGGACAGTGTTAAAGTGAAGCGTCAATAGTCCACAATATATTCTAATTTTGGAACGTTGCCTATTGTTGGTAAAACTGAAAAGCAAATTATTATTAAAAACCAAAAAGACATTTTTAGTCCTGACGACAGTAGCACAGCTAAAGTGCCTACTACTGTCCGCTGTTCTGTGCTCGCATATTAGCCTTTAAAAATTAAATAGAATCGATCCCTCCGCTGTCTTCCAAAAAAAGCAAAATGAAAAAAAAAAAAAATCCCTCAACTTTATAACTTGTTGCTGACTTCAACCAGCATCTAATCTTTACTTTTAACCACCAAGGCTTCCTATTTGCATTTTTTGAAAAAACACGGGAAATCTTTTCACAAATTGTCTTTCTGACGTGTGAATTGTTTTGTGGAGGAAATGTAGTCCTGTGAATTCCCAGCTTTCCAAATTCCCTTTTAGGAAGTGCTTAGGAAGCTCTTTTCTCCCTGTTATCCTTTCTCCGACAATTCCAGCCCAGGATGACATCACTTTTTCCTTTTCCTTTCCCACCTCCCACCCTTTCATCCCACTAAGCTGCTTGTTAGGCTTTAATTGAACAAAGCAACACCTGTGTTTTTTACGTGACTTCAAACCCCTATTTCCAATTCATTTCTTCAGCGGCCGACAAGAGTTGTTTTCATTGACAGCAGGTTATTAACAACTTCACACAGATGGGGGAAAAGCCATCTAGAAGCTCCAGAAGACTTTGCTGTCTACTGCTCATATTAAATTTAGATGCTGACGATCAAAACGTGACATTGTTTATTAGACATTGTAGCACAGGGTTATGGAAAGAGCAATGAACTCCAGGTTAGGAAGTCTGATTTCTCTTCTTGGCCCTGACATTAACTAGCTAGATCACTTAAAACTTGCCTAACTTAATGTAACTTTGCTTTTCTTAACTCCGGCAATTGGGGGGACTGATGTCTTTGGTTTCTTGTCATATTATCCTCTAAGAATCACATACAATTGATTTGATAGTATACCTAATTGCAATATGGCTCATGACAGTCTAGAAGCTACGGCTAAATTATTACTACTTTTTCCTTTCTTGCCCCTATACCCTCTCTCCACTCTTAAACTTCCACCAGCATCCTCGATTTCTTTCTCCCTCCCTGTCGTCTCTCCCCACGATGCACAAGAGATCAGTCAAACGCTATTTGAACACTATTATGCCATCTGGTAGGATTTCCGGTAGTCTCTGCAGCTCACGCCACCGTTGCTAAACTTCTCTTCATACCTACTTAGGAGGATGCCTCCCAGACAGCATGCTCAAGGACTGTGTATGCAGAATTATCCACAAAGGCGTACCTGGACTCCTCCCCAACAGCATTCACTAAGGTCATCAGAAGATGTGAAGCCCTAAGTGAACAAACCACAGCAAGCCAGAGGGTAGTTGCTCAGAGGGTTCATGCTGGAACTCACCTGCACTGTTTTTTCCAGAACCTCTTTCTATTTTTTTATTGAGGTCCAGCAGACACACAATGTTACATTAGTGGCATACAGCATAGGGATTCCACCTACAAGTGCATTTTTAAACATTGTGTCTCTTCAAAGCCCCGTGTCCTTGCATGAGTTAATCAAACCCTCTGCGCCTCTGTTTCCTCATGTAAAACTTGGTCGTTTCAATGAGATAATACATGTAAAAATGTTTATAGCAGTGCCTGGAAAAAAGAACAAGCACTTGTCTAGTGTTGGCTTCATTACTGGGGAAGGTAAAGGTGGCGGGGACCCACGGACACGTTTTCTGATGATTTTCAACTGCTGTTTTCAGAGTTGCTGGATCTTTTCCCACTTCCGAAATTGTATTTTATGTCTCTCTTGCTCATTGTTTCCTGTCTTCACTTCTTTCTTTGGTTTACCTCCAGGACATACATTTGATGCTCTTCCTAAAGCAGTCTTGATAAAAGCAGAAGTCTTGCATTATGATAGACTTCTGGAAAGGGAAGGCAGGCAATTAGCTCATCTAGCTTCACTGAAATATATTGCCCACTTAAAGGCAATTAGTAGTTCTGTGGTTCAGGAAAACAGGATATTGATTTTTTTTTTTTCTTTGATCCAATGGAGTAGTTGACATGTTTGTGTTGAATTCTGCATCCCGGCAACTTGGAGCTGAGGACCCTGTTTCATAGGTGAGGCCATCCTTGTTTTATGTCTAATGGAACATTATACACCCAAGAGGAACTCAGGGCATGTTTATTACTAGTTTTTCTTGTTTTAAAATGAGGGATTCAAAAACATGCTCCAAATAAGGTTGATGATTTTCAAAAGCCGTAGCAAGAGGGGTCGTGGGGAGGATGTGGAACTGCTGCTCTCAGCCCCTCCCCTACTGCATCTTCTCTTTGCTCCCATTATTGGGCTTGTAGAGGGTAGAGATGGGCTTCAGTTTTTGCTGCTACTTTCAGTTGGTGCTGTTTGTAATTTACTGTGGAGCCCACTGAATTTTTAAGGGAAAACTCAAGGAGGACTGTGTAACAAATATATTTATGGGGAAATAACTGTCCCATGTTTTGGAAAAGTCCCATTTCTGCTCCTTAACATTGAAAGAGCCTTGAACTTTGTTGTTTACTGTCTGTGCCTCAGTTTCCTTGTCTGTTAAGCAGTGATAAGGGCACTCTCACAGTTATGAAGATTCTATGTGTTCGCAAGGCAATGCTAATAACACGTGGCTTAAAGCAAGTACTCAGGAAATACAGCTATTGCTAGCATTCTCTTCCAAATACTATTTTCCGTAGCCATGGGTATATGGGTGCCAGAGGTCATTGCTCATCCTTTCCTTGTAATCTTTCCGTGGAATGTTCGACATGACCCCATCATTCGTTGCTGTTTGAATGCCTGGTCTCTTGATTCCAAAGGCTTAGATATGATGGCTCTCTCCATGCCTCACAAGGGAACTGGAACCCGGACTAAGAAACTACCTTGAATTAAGACCCGTGAATTCAGTTGTTTTGTAAAGTAGGAGTAGCTTGTTTATTTTCCAAGAAGGGAAACTTCCGGCCCCAGTTTCTTAGATGGGTTGGAATGTTGTTCTTCATCGCCGTAGAGAGATTTGTTTCTTTGGAATAGACTTCAGTTTATGTTCTGAATTTCAGGAAATTCTTAATTTCAGGCTGAGTGGTCATCATTTTATAGCCAGTGTATTGGGCAGTTATAAGGTAGCTGCTGTGGCAACCCCCAAATCTCAGCGGCTCACAGGACAGTTAAGTGCAGGGTGGGGGCCGGGGTTTTGTTGCCATGCAGGGACTCTGCTAGCCACTCAGGCCACAGAGCATGGAGAGAATGGTGTGGTGGGTGTCTGGCAGGCTGTCTGGATCAGGCCTGGGGGGAGTGTACTCTGTCCACCCTCCCTGGTCCTGAACCCATAACTGGGTGGCACCTATGCAAGGGAGGCTGGAAGATGGAGCCAGCTCTGTGCCCAGGAAGACAAAAGAAATGGTGGTGAACAACTAGTTAGTTTCTGCCAAGCAAGCTAGTTGGTTCTACCAATGCCTTAAATGATGAACTATTTCTCATATAACATACGTATAAGATACAAAGAAAAAGAACACAAGTAGCCAGTTTAAGACGTCATACATTTTATATGTACACATTTCACCAATGCAGCTGAGATCTCCTATATGCCTCTCCATCTCTGTGTCACTTTCTGTATTGCTCTAGAACAAGTGCTGTTTTATTTGTGTCCTTTTTGGTTGTCATTTTATGACAGATACGTTTATACCCAGACTCTAATTTTCTTGTTATTTTTGGCCTTTGTGCAAATAGTATCTTACAGTATATAGTGTGTGTTCTTTGGCAGCTTAGGTTGTTTTCACCCATCTTTTTGATTCTGAGATTCATCCACGTTGTTGTGTGTAGCTAAAAATGGTTCATTTTCCTGCTGTATAGTATTCCCTTTGTTGGATAAACCACAATGGATTCATCCAGTTTCATGCTCATGGGCATTTGGGTTGTTTTCCTTTTTTTTAATTTTTGCAGTCTGGTGCTATGAATATTCCTGTACATACCTCTTCATACACATGTAAATTACTGCAAGGTATGAATCTTCCTGCTATACCAGAACACCACTCTATTAAAATTGTATATGGTAGTGTGGATCCCTCAAGGAAAACTAAAGTAATTTCGATTTCCATTGACTCTGGCCAGCCTGGTGTGAGCTCGTTGCCATGGAGAGCTGCTTCACAGAACGTGGACTAATAAAACAGACCAGCACATTCCCGCTCCAAAGATCCAGTATCTTCTTTTGGTTTTTGAAGAAAACTGACAAAATGAATCTCTAGAGGAATTGTTGTACTTCCATTAGCTGCCTTTCTTTGTGCACTGTGGCTAGGTTATTTTTGGGGGTTTCATATTATGTAATGGCTTATCACTTTTTGAGGTATAGCATTCCATGTGACAAAGCTAGGTTTCCTTCAGAGATAAAAAGGAAAAGTCTCCAAATTCCTTTCCTGCCCACTAAGTGAAACTCCAACTTCCCAGCCTCATTTTTCCAACCTAAGGTTTTTCTTTCCTTTAAAGAGCAAACACAATCCTCCTGACGGTACATAAGAGATAAGCAAACTAATAAAGAAAAGTGGAAATATTCTTAATTCCAGAACTGGAAAGAATTGTACCCAGGGCTCTCAAAATGGGGATAATCTGATGCAAAAAAAAAAAAAAATGTAGTCAGTGGCATCATCATAGCAAATGACATGGTGACTGTCATAGGCCTGCTTGATAGCATCTGTTCACGCAAGTAGGTGACATCACTCTGACATGATGTTGGGTCACAGTGAACCCTCAGTGGGATAAATCTAAGTTTCAGTTTCACATTAAAATAACCTTCCTGTAGCCCAGAAGAAGGGCAGTGTTTTCTATAATAAGACAAAAAAATGAGAAAAAAATTAGAAAAACAATCTCCCAAGTAAAAACCACAGAAGAAAGCAAGCTGTCCTTGTAGTACAGCCTTAAGGTTTGGTACATGGCTCATCCATTATTCAGCCCATCTTGTAATTCCACACAAATTTCTAGTTGCTCTGTCACATGACTCGGAGGTTTGTATATACCTAGAGTTTGTCTGTGTGGGGAAATCTTTTCCAAACTTACAGGCATAAATTGTTAGAAAAACAACAACAACAAACGATTGACATTTTAGACTGCATGTGTTTTAAACTACATTTAAAAAGACTTCTACAATTTCAAGCCACATGATAATGAAGGAATTTATTATCCACGTATAAAACTGTGTTGCTGTGACAGTTTTTCCTTGAAAGAAAATGAGGCAGAAGAGAGAGAGAATTTCTCACCTCTCTTTGTGAGTTGCTTCCTAGCTGTTAATAGTTACTTAGGCAGTTAGGATATTGAGGGTCTGAATATAGGGCTAAGATGCAAAGTACTAGCATACACCAGTCAATAGCTAAGGCTTTAGTGCCCAGATGCCTGGGCTTAAATCCCAGCCGTGTTGCTTTCAGCATCTTCTCAAATCTATCTATTCCTCAGTTTTTTAATTTGTAAAATAGGAGTGATCATACTAATATTTACCTTGCAGTGTTTGAGTAAGAATTAGTTAATTTAATATAGCTTAAAAAACTGATAGCCTTCTTTTTATTATTATCCCCCACAACAACTATTAGTGAGCCTTTTTGTCAGGTACTGTGCTAAGTACTGGTCATATAAAGTTAACTGCCTTGGAAAAGGAGCAGCGTAGGGGGAGACCAGAACTTTCTGTAGAGTAAAAAATACACTCGTATTTTAGTAGGGGCCATTCTTGTGTTTATATTTGTTTTCTTCCTGTAATCTTCAATCCTCCACAAATAATTTTAAAACATCAGTTTATTTTTTTAAAGATTTATTTATCCATTTGAGAGAAAAAGAGAGAGAGAGAGGGAATGAGTGCACACACACTAGTGAGGGGGAAGGGCAGAGGGAGAGAATCTTCAAGCAGACTCCCTGCTGAGCATGGAGCCCAAGGCGGGGCCAATCCCAGGACCCCGAGGTCACAACCTGAGCCAAAACCAAGAGTCTGCCTCTTAACTGACTGAGCCAACCAGGTGCCCTGAGAAACATCAGTTTATATTTTTGTTACAAATATACCAATACCCGTTCTGTAAGAAAGTAAAAAGAAAAAAATTCCTCCTTCATCAAGAGATTCCTTCACTCCTTATAGGTTCACTTACGTCCCACTGAGTTGACAGACTGACAGACCAGACTGGAATGAAGTCAGATACATAGGCCACCATTACTGTCCTCAGCAAGCTCTCTGCCTATAAAAGGGAATTCGCCAACATATCTGCCCTCTTAGTGACAGGTTGGGGACACTTCTAGCCCGTGTCTTCTCCCTGGTTCAGATGTTTCCCATTTGGGTGGGTTAAATAGGTTCAAGGTCACTGTCCAGGTATGATCTATAACCCTTTTACTCTCTTGGGAGCTCCTGCTTGCAGACTGTTGGCATTCTCCTAGCCTCTAAGCCTCTCTGGGGAAGCTCTAGCGTGCAAAAAAGGATGGACAGAGGGGACGCATCTACAGTTTTTCAGCTTCTCTGTCTGTGACCAATTTAGGGGAGAAAGACTAAGAAGCCCAGTTGGGCCTCAAGTCCGGTCTATGCTCTCTAATGCAACTTCCCCAGTTTTGTTGTCTAAAGGAGGCACGTGTCTATTTCTCCACTAGAACAAAATCTGGAAGAAAGTGGCATGTGATGAACTGGCCCCTCGAATTTCTGGGCTGTAGAGTCTCTATTCTGTCACTTACCAGCTCTGTTAGCTTGGGCAAGTTATTTTATTCTCTAGACTGTAAGAGTGACAATGTATTAGCTTCCTACTGTTGCTGTAACACATTCCCATAAATGTGGTGGCTTAAAACAGCACAAATTTATTATGTTACAGTTCTGGGCATCAGGAGTCCTACCTGTCATACTGGGCTAAAATCAAGACATTGGCAGGACTGTGTTTCTTCTGAAGGCTCTAAGGAGAATCTGTTTTCTTTCCTTTTCTAGCTTCTAGAGGCTGACTACGTTCTTGGCCTATGGCCTCTTCCCCTTCTTCAAAGCCAGCAGCCTGGCATATTCTGATCTCTCTTGACTCTGACACTCTTGCCTCACTTTTATAAGGACCCTTGTGATTACGTTGGGTTCCCAGGAAAATCTAGGACAATCTTCCCGTCTCAACATTCTTAAATCACATCCTCCAAGTCCCATTTGCCATGGAAAGTAGCATATTTACAAATTCAGGGGATTGGGATGTGGACACCTTGAGGGGGACATTGTTCTGCCCACCACAAGCAGTTTGACTGGGTACTCTAAATTATTTTCCACCCTTATGGGTTCCTGTTATAAATTAGATTCGGAGCTCTTCCCCACAACTTCTCACACGCTCACTTCCTCATCAGTACGGCCTCCCTCATACCCAAGTCCTCACGTCACCTTCTCCCATCTTGGTTCTTATGTTACCCTCTCTTCATTCTTGCGGAAATTCCTTAATAACAGCCCTCCTCTATATAGGTCCTTGATTCTCTATTCAAATCCATTGTTAGAAACAAGCCCAGCTTCCAAGTTCTTCAGGTTTCTTGTTGTTTAAATTTTAAGTATTTGGCCTGATAACACTATTTGCAGTTCAAGTATTATTCTTTGCTGATGTTTCATCTTATCAGTTCCATGTATTCACAAATGCTGGGAAACATGACTTAGCTTTCCTTCCTCCATACTTTATGGGTAGTTTAATGTAGTGAAATCTCAAGGCTTACAAAAATATAAATTTTATTTGAAATAATGAACTGGGCTTTAGGATCAGAAGTATGAAGTAGCATGCACCTGGCCATGTAACCAAGTACTTGTAAGACAGTGTAGCAGATCTTCAGTGTTCTGAAGACGTTTGCAGAGTGCTTCTGGAATTTGCTAATTAACAAGAGCTTGGTTCCCTCTTGCTATGTCTTACCTCCTGGTGTTTCTTACCATAAATTCATCAAATGGAATTTCATTAAATATCAACATATGTTTCCTTGATTTGTTCTGACTCTTCTCATCAGGAGAAAACCTCATTTTTAAACAGCTGTATTCCTGATTCTGTCTTGGCTGACAGAATGCTCTTTTTACTGGGAGTGAAATAATGGATGGGAAGTGTCAGAAAGGGTGGTGGTATTTTATCAGGCCCTTACATGGGCACTTAGGAAGATGATGATTGCTTCCTTGTCCCAAAACTCTCTCCCTCCCATGGAAATGTCTACTTGCTTCAGCTGATAATAAGATAATGAGGAGACCCATCCTTGGAAAGATTGAAAATCTAGCAGTTGTGGTGATGACTACATTTCTTCTAGTGGCACCTGGAAAAGAAAGTATTTTCTCTCTACTGTGAAAGCACAATTTTCAGATCTCTTCAACAGGGCTTGAGTTTCACTATAATTCTTCAAAGAGCTGCTGTTATTTGGGGGTACTTCTGGTAATTCCCATGAAAATGATAAACAGCAAAGGCCTGAAGGCTTGAAGCCGACAGTCACTAGCAGCGTGTGTTGGGGGGTGGGGGGCATCGGCTTTGATGTGTTAATTACATAGTCCTCCTTCTCCTTAGTCCTCTTCCTTAAAGGCTGGGTGAAATCAAGGTAAAAATCCTATGATAGGTATCCCTGAAGGAATGTATTCTATGGAAAGGAGGGAGGATCCCTTCCAACTGTTTTTCCTTAATCAAGACCGCCCCTAGGGTATGCAGAGCCCCAGGCAAATGTTTTTCAGGGTCTGTGTCTAATTTACAAACTTTTGTTTGCTTCAAAAGTTTTTATTTAAATTCTAGTTCTGTAATGACTACTTAAAAAAATGCATTGCAACATTGAGGTCCCGTATAGCTCTTTTCAGTGATGGTTTAGAATAATTAGTAGAGAGGAGGTACTCCTGTTATTGTTTCATTGTTTATTGTCCAATTAGAGCACAGGAGGATTCTTCCTAATGTTCGGAGACCCCGTCTCTTTCTGTTCAGACTCAGGCATCCCCTCTTCAGGTTCTTAATTGTTAAATGTAATAATTGTCATCATGAGAATAAGGTAGCAATGACTGTTAATTCACAATACCGTAGCTGTTTGGATCCTGTTTATATTAAAGCAATGTTGATCTTTGTGCTTCTAAACTTCACCAGCACCATTGATTTCACTTATTTGATGCTGGCTGCAGCATGACTCCTGATGTGTATCCTGCATCCTGCTGCCCATCCCACAAATACTGGCTTTCAAGGATTTTCTCAAACGTTGTATTTGGGCTTTACTGATGATTTGCCCACAAATGCAAGTCTTATTCAGAGCACACAGAAAATGTGAACAATAATTCATTTTCTGGTCATATAGAATTTATTGTGTGTAACTTCGTAGTATAAACATAGAACAGATACATCTCCCAAACATGTCACCTCTTGAATTCTTTAGGCCGTAATCACTGCATTCCTAGATCGTAACATCTTTTAATGTTGACTATCACCCTGCCTTCCATACATGGCCCACCATTGAGAGGAATATACAGGGGACTGTGGACAGAGTAAGAAAAGTGATTCCTGCAAGGGAAGTGTGTTCCTCACCCAGCATGGGTAAAGATGAATGCAGAGAGGCCCTTGTCACTACATGGACGGGAAGGGTTCATTGGTATTGGAGAGCAATGGATGTCCCAGGAAGAGGTAGGTGTGGCCACCCTGGATGACTGCCTGCCACATGGTGCAGAGCTGTGAAGGGGGTGTGATGACTATCCCGAGTGCCACCGTGGGCGGGGAGGGTGCACTGGGTAAAGGATGCCAGTACCACCCTACCATCCTCAGGTGCCGAAGACCCAAGAATATATTGTGGTCAGCAGGTGCAGAGAGCTCACACACTGCTGAAGCCTGAAAGGTTAGCCCAAAGCCTGAACTTGTCCTTTACCTGTTGTGAATAAGAATCTATATAAAGCAGTAGCCAGCAGCACTATTCAGGCAGCCCAATTACTGTACTGGCCATTGGGAATGACAGATTCCAGCTCACCCCTGGGAACTCTGTCCCAGCCACAGAACCCCAGGACCACTGCATAGGCACACGTTCTGGAGCTCCTGGAGCATTGGTCAACCTAATGCTTGAGGGAGGTGGATTAGGAGGATCAGAGGGTGGGAGGGCACCTCAAAGGGGGTGGGGTACAGAAACGGATCTCTGTGGGGCTTTGACCAAGACTTGGGACACCCAGCCCAGATGGTACTGTGGCCGCTGGTGGTCTCAGGTGCAAGAGGGGTCTTGGAAGAAAATATCGAGGATGACACTCCAAAAAGCAGAGCGCCTAAAATGCAACAGGGGTCCCACTTCTTTGGGTCTGATGGCCTCAAGTGATAATGGGTGTGTGTGGGGATGGACAGATGATTAGACTGATGACATGTGTTTAAACTCTGTGTATTTTACTCTTAGCTGGCTGGTTGCATTCTCTTTTTCTCTCCCACCTGGCATCCATTCATCCAACAGGGACTGAGTGCCTTTGATATGACCAGCAGGGCCAACTTACCTGTTAGCCATTAAGGTCAACAATATTTTTAGGAGCTCAGAAAAATGTTATAATTGCGTTTATAATTGCAAGAAAGAAATGAACTTTTAGGTCCAAGAAAATGTTTTAATATATAACATGTATTCATCTTTATACCAACACAGTCATAAAATATCATCTTTCATTTCTTTTTACGGAGGAAGGTACTCATAAAGGCTATAGTGCTCAGAGCCTAAGGAAGTCAAAATGCAGCCCTGATGGCCAGCACAATACTAGGAGCTAGGGATGCTGCAGTGAGCAAGAGACAGTCATGTCTTTTGTGGTATATGAGCGTGGAGGAAGATGGCAAAGAACATGGGAAGTTACAATACAGTATAGTATATTCTTCCAACAGAGATCTGCCCAAGGAACTACAGAAGGCTAGGAAGCAGGGCTGGGTGTATGTCCGTGCAAATCAGTGATGGGTTGGGGAGGATTGCCTCATTTCACTCTGGTGCGCAGCCCATTCACCAGAGTTTTTACCTATTATTCTTGTAATTGATGCAGAGGATGATCCAAATGTATTATAGGCAGCTATTAAAGTCAGCTACTGGTAGAGATTTAACTTTGATACTGGTTACTTTGAAATTTAAGCATCCCATCTGAAAGCATTTTTTAAATAATTGTGAAATGTGTAATAAATGTATGTATAATTTGCTACCTGGCTCAGTGTCCATGATTACTTCCAGGTTCTTCAAACTACCCAAATCAATGGTAATCCTAACATACCATACTGAAGCTTCGGAGAGTGGACCAGACATCTCCAAGTGATGCCTATTTAAATGCCTCCCAGGGTCATGATCTCATTACCTTTCAGCCTAGTCCACGAAAGTTAGCTTTGTACCTTCGTCAGTTCTCTTTGAAACTTCTTAGTATAAACAGCAACAACAACTAAAACCCTCTGTGTGTTTGTTTTGTCATCACAGGTAATGATGCAATATATATACCTCATTAGTTTAGGTTGTATTTGATGATACCAGAGTTCCCTTAAAACCATAAAAGTATACTTTATTTACAATTTGTTTAATAGAAACAGGGATTTGACTAAAGACATGTACTTTATTTATCAACAAGCCAACACAGAGTGAACATCTACTCTTGTGTGAGACACTGTACCAGGCACTGAGGGTCCATAAATAAACAACGGACAGTTCTTATCTTCAAAGAACTCATAATTTAGGGGAGAACATGGGCAAGAGAATCAGAGATTGTAATACTGTTATGGTCACCTTCAATGGCAGATGGGCTCTTCTACCCAAAGTTTGGTTTGGATGTTGAGACTACTCATGCCACTCACACACAGAGGGCTATGAGAAGTCTTACTGCTTACAGAATTGTGGTCTCTGAGGTGCACAGAGCAGTCCTCACCAGCAGATCTGAAATGGCTTGAGAGAACAAGGAAGGGAGACTTACTGGACTAACAAAGCCCTTGGTTAGGTGGGTGCACATACCTAGGGGCTTTCATGGTTCAAATCTCCTGCTGGCGCCAAAGGAGGAGCACCCAGGTTTTCATTATCACCTTGTCCAAATGTGGGACACAAAGGAGAGTGGAAAGAGGCTTAAATGCTAACCACAGTCAAACATGCCCCCCCTCCCAAATAAGGAGCCAGATTCCTCATTCCAGATACAGTGTGATAAGAAGTGTTATACGGGAGGTTTCCAAGGGGTGCTTATGTCACCTGAGCATTTAATCCAGCCTTGGAGGGTTTCAGAGAGTTCCTAGAGAATGGTGCTCTTTAGTGAATCATGAAGAGTAACAGAATGTTAAACATGAAGATGAACTCAAGGCAGGAGAGTACCTACTAACGCTTAAAGCATCAAGGGTGCATTTAGAAGGTGACTATTCTAATCCAAAAGCTGCCTGAGGTTTTATAAGAAGGAAAGAAGTAAAAGCCATATCAGTGAGAGTTATATGACTTGATTAGCTGATCTTATTAATCACGGTCTTAGTTTAAAACAGTTAACTCTCAACATAGTCTTAGGGTGTTTCTAGTAGGGGGTGTGCAGTGAAGAGAGGTTGGAAAGGCAGGGGGTAAGAACTTCTTGGTAAGTCTTCTCGTACTGCAGAGATCACTGTGCTCTCCCAAAGCATTTTGATACCTCTCCCAGGGGAAGGAATTCTGTGTGGTTTAAGAACAAAAACAGGTGGTTTGGATATATGCTAACTTCTGCTGAGTAGAGAATTACCGGACTAAAAAGCGAAGTTCTAAGAGTGAATTTCAGGCTTGGGTCCAGTGGAGGCAAGGTGGTGGGCTGGGTGGGGGGAGGGGATGAATAGCGTGGTGCTTTCCTGGAGTATTAAGATCACAGGGGCGGCGCCTGGGTGGCTCTGCTGGCGAAGCGTCAGACTCTTGGTCTCGGCTCAGGTCATGATCTCATGGGTCATGAGATTGAGCCCTATGTAGGGCTTCATGCTTAGAATGGGGTCTGCTTGAGCTTCTCTCCCCCTCTCCCTCTGGCCTCCTCCCCCTCTCAAATAAATCTTAAAAAAAAAAAAAAATCACAGAAAAGCCAGGTACATGTGGTTATAAAAAGAAGACCCGGTTCTAACTCTTTAGAAATGTTCAGTTTCGTGAAGGAGGACCTGAGAAGGATAAAAATAATACTCAGGAGTAAAAGGAACTGAAATGGCCAAGAAGAGCTGGACCCTGCAGGGAAGCCAAGTTCCTGCTGTGTCCCCCCAGCCAGATTCCCTTCCTCTCATTTCTGACATGCAACTAAGAACTCCACCTTCGGGATATCTGAGAAAGGAAGACAAATACTAATCTGGCATTTGTGAGATGTAGTCACAGTTTCCTAAGCAGATTCCTCAGAAATTTCTCAGCCAGTAGCCTTTGCATTGTGGTCCACCATTTCAGGTAGCTCTTCTGGAAATCCTTGTGTGACAGTGGAATCAGCTGCCATCAAACCTTGCGCTCTGCGCTGCTGGGGGCAAAAGAAAAGAGTAATAAAAGTTGGAGCTGGTCTGCTGAGCAAAGGCTCCTCTTTTTTTTTTTTTTTTTTTTTTTTAAAGAAGGAGGCTAGGAGTTGGGGGAGGAGGGATTTGATTAAAGGAAGAAAACTTCCTGTGACTAAGGCAAACAGCAGGGCCCCCAAAGCCTGTGCGAGCTTGTGGGGAGAGGGATGAAGTCCTGTAGACTTCGTACATCAAGATGTTACTGTTTTTAATCAAGGTTCATAGGTGACCCTTAGGCAATTAACTGATGGTCCACTTGTCCTATTATGTATCTTCAGCTGATTCTTTATCCATTCTCTTCTCTTTTCCTAACACTACTAAATCTGAGATGTGGTTATGAGCGGCTACATTCAGCATTAATTTAATCCTGGTACTTAATTCATTTCTCTCTCTTGTAGTGGACTGAAAAAAGGAGGAAGTTATTTCAATTAAGGTTTTATCCTTTTAAGAGAAAAAAAGAATAATTCAAATACATGCAGCATGCTGTTTCTATAACCAGGGCAAGTAACCTAATGAAATAATTCTGACCATATGAATGAATCTCCATTTCATTTTCATTGCCAGGTGCATCCAACTGGAACTGAAATAGTGGTATAGATCAATGTTCGTTCAAGTGATCATAGGAAAGTGGTTCTAAAGGTTAGTCTTAGCAAATTAAAATTTCAAGAGCATAATATATGCCTTAATAGTAGGCATTTTTAAGATTGCATGAATTTAAGAAAAAGTCAAATTTACTCAGGGGTCGATATCCAACAGACTTGGAACTGAAAATAAAGGCAGAGAAAAAAATACGTAGGGAAGTATTTATTTTAATAATACGGCATTTAACCAGAAGAAAACATACTTTGTTTTCTTCAACTTGCTATTTCACATTAATTTGAAATATTTCATATTGTACTCTTCCACTCCCTTCATACTGTTTAAATTTTTACCCACCAATTTGTAAGAGAGAGGTTCATTAGGAGACTTATGGTTAATTGGATATTTTCTATGACTCATCAGGGCAAGCATGTTTCATTAATGATATAGGGTACTCTGAATATGGCCAGCACAAAAGATATTCAAAATGCATAGAAAATAATAAATATTTATTGGATTGGACTGTCAAGAGCAAAGATTTTGCCCACTAGGCTGGATTTACAACATCAGGAACTTTAGCTAAATGTCTAAGAGTTACATTTTCTGGAGGAGATGATACTCAGGCACAGTGGAAACGCTTAGAATTCAAAGACATCTGTGGTCATCTACAGTTACTCTCTCTAGCAAGTCTAGGAAACATGATGGCTAACCTATGGGCTTCCAAGTGAATTCCTGAAGATGGTTCTCTTTATAGCTCTTTGATCTCATCAACTACAGAGCAAAATGGGAAGGAAAGATGAAGAATGGGTTCTTGGTGAGAAGCATTTTGTTTTTCATGACATTGCTCAATGTGTTTCGAATACTTTTCCTAGGAATATTGATGGATTTGCACATATGTGTCCAAACTCCTTCAACTGCCTTCCTATTGCTAATTGGCATTTATGAGTTAGTTTTTCTAAGTCTTGGGAAGGTTCCCGCGGCCACATCTTAGAGTGGAACCCTGGAGCAATCCAGACTTCTTTTGTGATCCTTAGCCTCATTAATACCTGATTATAATCTGTCCCTCCTGTATGCTTTCTTCCTTGATGGACAAAATTAGTGATGTGTCCAGTGTGTCAGATTTAAAATTATTTTATCCAACCATGAAGTTGAGTTGGAATCCCAGAATTGGGTCTAAGATGTAAGGTCCATGTGAGAAACCAGTTTGGGGTCTAGCAGAACTAAAGCTTAACAAGTTGTGACCACCCTCTCAATAATTTCCCTCAATAATGAATAAGTATATTAATGAGAAGGTTATCTTAGGTGGATTCTTAAAATAATCTAATTGGTTTAATCATGACAAATCAAAAGACTGGGATCCCATATGTCTGGAATTCAGATATCTGAAATATGGTTAATAAAATTATAAAAACAATGAAGTCAGTTCTCTTCAGTGAAAATATTAAATCTCAGTAATAAAAATTACTTTTAATCATATTGAAATATGTAGCATTTTGGCTTGCAGCCTGAAGAGGGTTTTAAGTGTGATATATTTATGTTACATAAATAGAAGAGCAATTAGTATTTATTCAATGGAATAAACAGTGCACACCTGGTACTAAACATAATAAACTTTGGACTCATTTTCAGAATGGTTAAATCAGCATTTTTCTGGATTTTTTTTTAGCCTTGCTCTGCCTTTTTCCTGTTTTAACTTCTCCTCTCCTCTCACTCTAAATACCGTTCCTTCCAATATTTGAAAAAAATGTGAATATTCTGAGAGTCTCTAGCCAAAGTATCTTCAGGTAAAAAATGTTTTCCCCAGCTGGTATGCTAATATAGAGGTATCGCTGAACTTACTGTTATTTCAATAATAGACATTTTGCTGCTTATTTCTACTAATCATTTGTTCAAGGGACAGGAGTGGGACACCTGATCTCTTTCTTGAGTGTGGTCTGTCAGGCTGGGGTTGACACTTTATTTTTGCATCAGGCCACCAGCTGTGAGTGAGGATGTAGCTCTGTCCTCAGTTTCCCCGAGATAGAACCTCTCTGTGTTCCACTGTCCCGATAAAGAAAAAACAAGTAGTATAAACTTGCCAACCAGAGACAAAATCTTTTTTGGTGGTTTAGCAAAACATAAGAACTATGGTTTCTGGCATGAGAAACTATAAACTGGATGAACTAGATGTTCATTCTTCTGACGATGGATATAATTAAATATTTGCCACTGAATCATGAAAATGCAGTGATCTGATAGTCAATGAATGGCATAGTCTTAATGGCCCTGGCTTTTCAATCTTTCCCAATAGCAGAAAAAGAAGGTAGACATCAAACAGTATTTTATTCTCATATATTTGGTGAGTCGGGAATTTGGACAGGACACAGCAGAGATAGTCTGTTTCTGCTTCACCATATCTGAGGCCTCAACAAGGGAAGATTTGAATAACTGGGCATGAATCAAAACTCTAGAGGCTACGATCATCCTCACGCTTATGTCTGGCATATGGCAGAAAGAACTAACTCGAAGATCTCACTTAGGTGGTTCTATCGACTGGAACTCTTGCACGGGATTTTCCATGTGGTCTGAGCTTACAGCACGTTGGCTGCTGGGTTGTTGGACTCTTGACACAGTGGCTCTGGACTTGTGAGTGTTCATTCCTGAAAAAAAAGGTGGCAGCCACGTGGCCTTTTGTGACCTAGCCTTGGAAATCACATATTCTCACCTCTACTATACTCCTTTAATCAAGCCTCTCATGAGCCCACCCAAATTCAAGGAACAGACCTCCACTCTTGATGAGGGCAAGTTTCGGAGATTCTGGCCGTGCTTTAAAACAGACCCAGGAGGAATGGTTTCCTTCTGAAATAGCCTTATTCAGTACTGTGGAGAAGGCTCAGATTAGTCCTTCCTTGTTTCCTCATGGGCTCTATTTCTATGCACATGCAATTCTTCCATCTCAACGTGTGATAAATACTTCACCTACATAAGAGAAGAGGGTGAAATAAACGTTACTGAGTGCTGATTATATGTGTCATATTTACCCCTACTAAGCTCATGTCACTATTAGCTCTGCCTAATCTCTTCTAAACTTTCTTAGAACCCTTTGGGAAGTGTTTCTTTCTGGAGTCATTGAGATTTTGGACAGAGTTTGACTTGGTTGGCTCAGTTTCCCCAAAGATTATATATCTCCAATCTGCTAAATATGTCTGGCCACCATCTCTGAAGAAAGTCTCAGATTCTCTCACAGACTTGTTGCCCTTTCTTTAAAACAGAGTAAATTGGAATCCAGTTGATGGAAGAGAACTCAAACTTCTGCTTCTGTGATAAATATTAACATTCTAATAAGAGATTTATGAATACCCCAAAGTATTCAGTGTTTTACAAGAAAGGGTAGAATCTTCACAGGAAGAAGATAGAGTCTCTGTCCTTAAAGGAATTACCATCTATGTGAAAAGGAGACAAGCAGTTGTACCCTCTCAACAATGTCAGCTGCTGATGAAACATGTAAAACTACACATAGCATGCAAACACATAACTAGTTTAGCCATTCTTACTGGGCAGCTGAGCCAGAATGCACCAATGATTGGAACTGGGTGATATTAACAAGGAGCGTTCAGTGGTGAAGGTGAATCTTAAGGGGAGGAATCAAGTTCCATTGGTGATGAGGTAGAGAAAACACAGTAGGAAGAAGATCCAGCCTATACCTGCTGAGGCCTCTGTTTCCAGAGTTCCCAGAATTGCCTTAGGGATATTCTTGGATCTGCTTTATTATCTGGAGGCTTTGCATAAAACAGTCCTGTTCCTTTGGAAGTCTACATAGCTGTTTTTAATTGAGCAGTCCTATCATGCGGGTTGCGCTCAATGATTTGTTGAGCATACTAGCCCTTCTTGAATGAGCCCAGGACCTGAGCCAAGCTTTTTGGAAAAAAGTAGAAAAATAAGAAATCTCAGATGTTGTGATTTTTTTCCTCCTAGGGAAAAAAAAAGAACCTGAAAGTCACATATACATACCTGCTTTCAAAATACTTATGAGAGTGTAAGAAAGGCGCCATCCAAATTTTATAATTATTTCTCTCTCTTCCCACTTAATACATTTTTGTTTTTAGCATTTTCTTTACTCATTTTCTGTGGAAACAATTCTAGGTTTCATGGCTTGCTGTTTCTCCTGATGCATGTGAATCTCATACTAATCTAATCTAAGGGCTTCTGTCATTTTCAGGAAGGCAAAGCTAATGAAAACTCACATGTCACAGGGTTTCAAGGGCAGGACTAGCCCACGGGAGCTTAGTCTGGGCCCTGACAGAGTTAGCAGAAAAAGCCCCAAAACAAAAGACTAACTCTGACACTCATAATGCTCACAATCGACTCACAACGAAACAAAGTGATTCTGTTCCATAATCTTAGCTATGCCCAGGTCACCATCTTGCCTGGCAGGTTTTGTTGATGGCAGCATAACCTGACACAGATTCCAAAGGTGGAACCCCTTCCAGGAACCCCGGAGTGGTGGATTATATAACTAACCTGGGATAGGATCAGGTTTACCAGAGGCTGGTAACTAACAACTTACAAGTACTTGCCTTCGCCAAAGACATCCAGAGAGATCTTGTTTTTCTTCATAGGACAGTAAAACGGTTCAAAATTTTACACAGTCAAATGAACACATCGTTTATTAAGATTTATTTTCCATGTAAAATCTATAGTTCATTAAAAAATACATTCTTTAATCTCTTTTCCAGCTATGCATCTACTCTTTGTCAAGGATGGTGGTAATGTAACAGGCAAAAGAAGACAAAGTGCCAAATGTATAAATAGCAAAAAGTGAAAATTACATTTCAGTAAGTAATCTCATTTACTTGAGATGCAGAGAGACATAAACTCACCAATCAACCCTTAGGATTCAGTGTGTTTAGTTCGACTCTCTCCGGAAAGGATCTTGGTTTCATGTTACATCTAAAAGGGAGCGGACATTAAAAATGATTCCTATCCTTTACCCCACCTCAGCCCACTTGTCTGTGTTTTATGGCTTACAAATGTTATCGAGTTGAAGTAGGAGAGAGAGGAAAGAGTGGCCCATAAAGGGGAATTTGTCCAGATCTACTCCCAAAGGGCCCGGAAGATCCTGTGTTTTCCCAGGTTTTGTATTAATTCAAAGGACTCTAGGAGGTCTAATCTAGATCTAGGCACAAGTGGAAATCTACAGTGGCCTGGGGACTGAAGTCTAAGTACGTGTCCTTAGCCTTATTGTTATACACTCTCCTCCTCACAGTGGGCCAGAGCCAACCCTATCTTTTTGAGAACATGCAGGTAGGGAATGATTGAGTTTTAGGCTGTGGGAATTATTTTGACCTTTAGTAAAACCTTGTATTAGTATTAATAATACTGATACAGAGGTATAGAGCCTCATCATTTTTGAAGATACTGTCACTTCTAGTATCATATTTGACCAAACAATTTAGATAAATAAGAGTATCCCCATTTCATAGAGCAATTCACTGAGGCTCTATGGGGATAAATACTTTCTACAAGAGGATTTAGAAAAGTGAGTAGCCCATGCACTTTCAGTTAAAGGGCTTTTGTGACTCTCCCCAACATGTGTTCCCTGAACAAGAGTTGTGTTAGACAGAATAGTGGCCTTTCAAAGATAACCACATCCTAATCCCCAGATCTTGTGAATATGTCACTTCGCATTGCAAAGGGTATTTATGGTTACATATAGAATTAAGGTTGCTAATCAGCTGACTTGAAAATGGGGAGATTATTCTGGATTATCCAAGTGGGCCCAATATAATCACAAGGGACCTTGAGAGTGGAAGAGAGAGACAGAAGAGGATGTCAGAGTGATGCAGTGTGAGAAGCACTAGGTCTGTTGTTGGTGGCTTTGACCACAGGGGAAGGGCCACGAGCCAAGGAATCTAGATGGCTCTAGAAGCTGGAAAAGGCAAGGAAATATACTATCTCCTATAGCCTCTGGAAGGGAGTGCTGACACTTGGATTTTAACCCAGTGAAACGGTGTCAGACTTCTTCCTTACTGTGAGATGATATATTTGTGTTGTTTTAAGGTGCTAACTTTGTGGTAATTTGCAATAGCAGCAACAGAATAGTAATACACCAGTGCTATGGAATGTTTTATTAACAAGCAGTTTCTGAGACTAAATGGTATGCTAGTAAATGTTAAAGAACCAGCTTTCCAGGGAAAGGAAAAAAGCCCTATTAGTGTTTATCACTTTCTGTGGTATAAATACTCCCACCATTGCTGATTTCAAAGTCCCAGCGACATCGCCTATCAGAGTTGGGAAGAGATGCCCACCATGCCTCATGAACTGGTGCCAGCCAGCGGCAGTAGGCTCCTGGAATATATTTGAGAAACCGTATAGCTAGCCCTTTCAGCATTGCAATGTGCACATTAGGTTTATTAGTGGTAGCCCTTCCGAGAGAAGTCAGCTTCGTGTTATGCAACCTGGCACTCCAAACTTACTTGACAACATTCTTTTTCCTGAATGGTGGACCTTAAGTGGGAAGTTGGTGACAAAATAGTATCAGCTCTGTCGTCTACTTCCCGCTCCCAGCCCAGATTTTTTTACACTCTACTAAAACATCTACCCAATTCATGAATACCGTTTACTTTTTTCTTCTTACCCATCTCATAAGAATCAGGGAATGTGAGTCAAGGGGTAATAACATGAGACCAACTGAACTAGGGACGGATACTTGTGGCTAGTCATCATCACTGACCACCCAGTTTGCCAGGCAAGGCAAGCAGCGGCAAGCAGCCGAGGAATAAGTGATCTATATTGACATCAAAGATCTAGTGACTGAGGCTCTCGTCTTTTCTATCATGATCAGTCCAAGTTGTCAACTGAGGGAGGGTCCCCTTGCTTCAAAGAGGCTGGCTTTTGATTGCTGGGTGTTAGTGTAATAGGATAAATGACATTTGCCCTGTGACTCCTACTTCATATAATTCCCTCATAGGCTTTTCAGAAGCTTGGGGGAATCTTTGGATAATGATTTAATTTTTCCCTGAGCTTGTTAATTCTGCTGATTGGGGCATAGGGTGGGGGTGAGGTGCTTTAATCTTGCTAATTAACTGCATTTCTGTCTCTTCCTGTTTAGATCATTTCTTTTGGATGACTCAGTCTCTTTAGGGTAAATGTTCAGTCTTTCAGATTTCTCAACCGTTTCCCTACTCTTCCCCGGGATGGTGTCATATGTCTCAGGGTTGGGGGCTGAGGGAGATCATATAATCCTGCGGCAGTGGGCAAGTCGGGCTTCTATGAATGCAGGTCCTTGTTCTGTGTGCTGTTCTCGGGCTCTGTGGTGAGGAAGTTTGTCTGTTCTGGCCCGCTGGGGTCTGCTGACATGTGGCTGGCTCCGTGTGGCCTCGAGAGAGATCCTGCTGATATCCACACCTGACATCTGTGGGCGTAGACATTGGCCTGCAGTCTCATGTCTCCATGCTCCCCTGTCCTTGCTTCCAACCCAGACTTCCTCCAGACCTCCTGATACTCTGTGGGCCCTCCTTGGAGCTCACAGGAGTCAGGCGTGTCCCTCATTGAAAACTGCCACTGTAGACTCCCAAAGGATGTCTCTCTTGTTGCTGCTTTGTCACAGAGACACAGAGACAGATGGGAGCCTCCTCATGCCTTAGATTGTACCAGAGAAAGGATGTTGCTAACTCCAGTGTTCGTGGGTCTCCCAAGATGCCGTGGGGTGGGGGAGGGGGGATTAGACACTTCAGAATCTGGCTCTGCCATCACTGAGCCCCATTTCTGTGCTGCTTTTTCCATTCGGCCATGCTCAGAGAAGTAGCTTTCCATTAACTGCCTTTCTGATTGAAACATTTCTTAGGCCACATCTATTTCAATAAGCTTCATGGCTTAGCTTTCATTGGTGGCAGAAATAACCTTTCTGTATCAGGGAAAAAAATTCTAACAGATGAGGTGGCCAGGTGTGTTTTCTCATATAAGAAATCATGGGAAAACTAGGAGGTAAGAATGACCTAGTATGGAAATACTCTAACTTGGTATCCTGGCTACCCCCGTTATACTTGCCAATAGAATTGTGCAAATGAGGACATAAAGCTCCCCACCCCCACTCCCATCCCCATTATGAGATCACTGGAGAATTTTAGCTCCGTTGAGTTTTACGCCTAATGTGTGTGTGTGTGTGTGTGTGTGTGTGTGTGTGTGTATTTATTTTAATTTGATTCATTCCTGGGAGCTAAAGTGGTATGATCCTAGTGGACATTAGATTTCATAATTTGCTTTTAATAGACTCAGAGGAATGTCTTTATTTTCCAGAAAGGCCTCCCCACCGCCTTTATTCCTCTAGTAATTTGCATTTTGTTCTATTAGCTTATACCATGCCATATTGTAATTAGTTGTTTTCACATCTTCCTTGCTCTCTCCCAACATCTCCCTACATGCATATTAAGCATGCATGACCGCAAGAGACAGAATCTTACGATGTTTATGTCTATATCTTTCATGCATGTATCCCAGGTAGTGTGCCCGGCCACACGGTAGCTGCTCCATCCATGAATGGATGAAGTGACTTGTTAGGTAACCTTTCGGTTAATAGGCAGTCTAGAAAAAAATCTCATGCCATCATCAATATCAGGTCTCTGGTAGAGGTGTGATGACTCAGCCGTGAGACCAACTCATGAGAAGTGAATCACAACTGACTGAAAACCTCGTTTTAAAATATGGGACATTTTCATCAAATTTGATAATGTGGATTGACTGTGTGAATATGAAATATCCAACCCATGGTAAATATTGAATAGGGTTCTAGAGCAGTATTTTTTATGACAAACATAAGCAGAGCAAACGGTATGCTAATAGTTAGACATGCCGTAAACACTGAGGTTTGCTCTCATGATTGTTATTGCTGTTGTTAATACTATACTACAAGTGTATACCTGCTCCACCCAGTAGTTGTTTTTTTTTAATTTAAATTATTTAAATTTAAAAATGAATGCCTACTTAAAGAAAAAGTGATAAAAGCACAGATAGGTTTAAAAAAGAAAATATACCAGTTGAGGATAATCACCATTAATAGCTTGTTCTCCATATTCACGCCGCTCAGAAGAAATTACATCATGCTGTATTTACTATTTTGTAGAGTGCTTTTTGGTTTGGCTTAATAGCAATAATATTGTTGACATCTTTTTAATATTTTCCTTTTTCTAGTCTAAATGCTAAGTTGTACTGACTTGTTAATATATTTTTCAATTTATGAGGTATTGGAGTATTTTTTTTTCTCACAGTAAAAAAAGCCACTTGGCTTCATTAGTAGGATTTTCTATCTCTTATACCCAAACAATCTCGTTTGCCTATTTTTTAAACATGAGAAGTAGTTTTTATTGGTCTGTGCAATTGATTCATGAATTAGGTCCTGGGCCTGGCTTTGAATCTTAGGCTCAGCTGTGATTGTTAACAAGACCCACATTTTGCCTTCAGATTGTCTGGATACTGTTGAAACACACTAACCGACTCGGATGTGTGTTGCCTTGAATATAACGTATGCTAATTGGTTTAAAATATGGGCAGATCTCATGCTGGGTGTTTGCAAGTGAAGAAAGTTTTTTTAGACTGTGAACATGCTGTCTGAAGTGTGAGTGTCTCAGGAGTTTAGAACAGGTTCTGTTCAATACATGAACCCGAACTGCCCTTCAGCCCATCTGCCCAGCAAGTTACATCGATGTAGGCATTTCTCAAGTATGGAATATCCGTATACATCAGACCAAATTGATTTTCCTGGAAGCTACACTCAGAATTAAAACAAAAAAATATTTCTAGTACACTGTAACATTCTAAGAAAACAGTTGCCACTTATTCGTAATCTGAGATAAATATAACAAGCTAAGCAAAGAGGACCTTTGTACTTTGTGTTTAAAGGGGCTTCTAAGCACCTGAGTAAGGAAAACCAAAGTAGGTGGATGAGTGTAGGAAAATTTTAGAGATAGGATAACTTCATAAACTCTTCATCAGGACACTACATATAAATTTATATATATCATACTAAAATAATTTTACACATATTATTCTCTACACCATAAAGGGCTGCATGACCTCTTCCTGATCATATATTCTGGTAACATCTTTTGGCTTAGTTTGGGAGCTATATGAGTTCAGAAATAACAACAATGTATTTATTTAAGTATGCCATATAGGTAGTCTGGCTATCAGAAATGTCTTGCTTTTTATAGTCTAGTATTTACACTTAGAACTAGAGAAATTGCCACTTGACAGTGAGTATGTTTTAGTATCACTATCTTGGAGGAAGGTTTGTATTCCCTTTGATATCAAAATTGGGAATTTGCACTAGAACAATGTAATCATTGTGTAGCGTTACAAGTCCCATAGCGCAATGTAATTGGAAGTCAAAGATTATTTGGGAATGGAAAGCAAAGTACAAAATGACTAGCTGCCTATGAGTGGTTTCTAATTTTTCTACAAAGAGTATTTATAGCATAATATGAACTTCATAAAAAGTATCTGCTGTGACTTAGGTTGTACTATAAAATATTTAATTACATTTGACACTAAGTTTGTGGGTGTGTGTGTATGTGTGCACATGTGCACACTAGGACATGTGATGCAATGCTAAATGTCTTCTGAAAAATGGAAGCTAATAAGGAGTTGGGCCAAATTCTGGGGTGAATTATTCATGGAAAGTGACATCTGCAAAGCTCAGTGTCTAATAAAAACACAAGGCAAATAAGTAAATGTTTCCTTTTCTTACAGAAATTGATTTTTTTTTGTATGAGACAGATGTTATTACATTACCTTATTCTAAATGACTACTAGAGTGAAGAATGAAAACAGCATTTTACTTTTTATGTTTATAAAATGAAGTGATCTAATTTAATTTGCTCATTTTAAATAAAAGACATTTTAATAGTCCTGTAAGTCAGGGTTCCGTTAATTAATGGAGAGTGCTGCAGAAATAGAATACATTTCTGGATATCTCTGCTGTAGGCAAAGATTTACTAATAGCTTTATGAAAACAATTCTAAATTGCAGTGATTATATTTGTTAAATGTAGAGTGGGTGCCCTGGGCTCATTGATATCTAAGGTCTGTTTTCTTTAAAATTCTATTCAGAGTTATTTCTCAATGAAGTGTAGCATTTTCCAAGTTGTATGAGAGAAAGAATTTTCTAGTTTTTCTTCAACATTGCTGAAACAGAGTGTTTACATTATTTTAAATTCTTTAAATTGCAAACGAACTGTTGTCCCATCTGTGCAAGTGAATGAGCAAAAATAAACGAGGTTATTTGCTGCAAATTATTTTATATTTTTTACCAGGACTTAACTACGTTTCAGCTATGAGAAACTGAAATTTAGACTTTCAATGAACTTAAATAGCACAGCAAAAATGATCCAAAAGTGGTAGGACAGTTTCTAGAAGGTCTCAGTGTAGACTTTGACATGGAGGCTTTAGCACACTGGCCCTTGAGAGGGGAGAGGAGCCTGTGAAAAGAAGTAGTTGGCTCTCAAATGCTCCATTCCTGGCATGCTTGGTGCTCACCTTTGAGTCTTAGCAGGCCGCAAGCAGACTGCGTTCTTGGGATCACATAAATTCCATCCAGTGGCTGTTGTTGCTAAGGTGTCACCAGAAGGGTTTTGGGGGATTGTGAAGTGGCTATAACTGTAGGGAAAGATAGTTGGAAGTTAGAGATGAGCTAGAAATCAGTTTTGGGGTTAAGCTGTGACATAAGGGAATCTCATCGATTCCTTCAGCAAATATTGATCAGAGGCAAAGTAGAAGATGCCGCACCACATTCTAGAGAGGGTCTAGCTGTGTTGGCCAATATGTAGCTACTAGTCATCTGTGACTATTTCAACTTAAATGTTCATGAATTGAAGTGAATAAAGTTCAGTTCCTCAGTTGCGCTGTCCATATTCATGTGCTCAATAGCCATGTATGGCTAGTGGCTATCACATTGAGTAGTGTGGATAAAAACCACTAAAATCATTGCAGAAAGTTCTACTAGAGATTGTGGGCAGGATGGTCAAAGACATGGTCCTGGTGCTTTTCATGCTGGTTATCCGTCTGAGGAGGTTACAAAAACAACTAGGTTCAAGGCCAACAGTGTACAGTGCGAGTAAGTTGGGAGGTGAAGAGAAGACCGAGGGAAGACTTCAGAGGAGGGAAGATCAAATCAGAGTGGATAGAAGAGAGTTACGGAAAAGGTAGAGTTTGAGGTCAGAATGAAAGAAAGCATGTGAGGTTAGCAAAGGTAAATTGAAACGTTCGCTACGTAAAGGAAGGCAGGTGCACAAGGGCAGAGAGGATGGTGAGTAGGCTGTGGTGAAGAGATCATGAGAGATGTGGGCACCTGAAGCCATTGACGTTCTGGCTGCAAGAGATCTTGAGGTGAAGGGTTTGGGCTTTTTCTGAAGGACTGAGAAACCACTAGAATTTTTGAGCAGGGACTGTGATCCAAATATCTTCCTGTTATTTCAGGAAGATATTTCTGGTAGCAGCATGCAGACTGGATTGGGTAGAGAAAGGAGTTGATAGACCATATTAACTCATGTTGGAAATGGGCCATATGTGCCCTTGTAAGGACCTGACCTTGAATATCGGCAACTTACTCTGGACACGTCCTCTAGTGAACCTTGACTAAAATAAGCTTGTTTTATAATGGCACTATGGGAAATCCAGGTATCCATATCTCCCTAAATGACTGATTTCTGTACACCTCTCTCATTATTTTTACAGTCAGAAGGATACATGCAGATTGTTCATAATTCATAGCAGAGCACCTGGAGGGACACAGAGATAAGAAGGTAAGATCAGTGGGAAAAAATAAGCAAATGGAAATAATTCAGGCTGAAGAGAGAAACAGAATCAGACAATCTAGAGTGGGAGTGACCTGACTGGTTTAGAGAACTGAAATCTTTACCTGGATAACCTCTCCCCCGCCCAACCCATGCTTGCCCCACATACACATTGATGAGGTTGGCTCCCGCTGGTCATCTGTGTCTCTTCTCAATTTTGCTCTTGGTGAGTCTCAGGTGGAGTATTTACACCATGGAAATTGGCAAATGCTCTAAGTCAGGATTCTCTCAATCCCAGCTGTGCAAAGCTGTGTCCCCACTATGCCCACAGGAATCATGCCGACAAGCTTGACTGCGTCTTTAAAAGACAAGACTGAAAAATGAAGATACTGTGATCTGAGCAGTCACACAGGGGCAGGGAGATGAGTTCTTTGAACCTAGAGTTCACAATTCTAGATATACATATGGATCTACAGTGTTTTGTAACATCACATACATCTTCAGCTACATGTACAAATGCTTCAAAGGTGCAGGTTTTAGATCTAATTTTCCCTTCTTGCTTTGCCATGGAGCTGTTCAGGAGTTGCCCGGGAGAGTGGAGACCCTGTCTTCCTGGCTTCCTCGTAGAGATTTTATGTAGCTTTACCTGTGATTTGTGGACAGGAAAGCTGTCTGCGTAGTTCCACTCTTACTAATTGATGTGTAGAGCTTGCCTCCCTTTAAGTTTGGGAATAAGTTGTTTTTGTTCTCTTTTAATGGGCTAACTCTTCACTTTGCTACAGCGGTGGTGGTGAGCGGCCTTGCCTGCTACGGTGGCTGTTTTACCATTCCTGCCAGGTGCCATTGGTTGAGTGCCCGTGACATGCCTGGAACTGTCCTAAACACCTTCCAGGCATGATCTCACTTAATGTTCACCATCATCCTTTTCGTTAGAAACTATTACGCCCCTCTGCCAGATGAAGAAATCAGATCCGAGAGGTTAACAGACTTACCCGAAGTCACCTAAGTGCTTGAGCTGGGATGCCAGTTCAGATCTCTCGGACATTATAACACTGACCCTTCACCACTAAGTTATAGTATATGGAGAAAAACTTTCCTGGCGGTGACAGGCCTACCAGGAGCCATGATGAGTGAAGAACGACAGCCCTGAGGGCTTTGGCAACCAGGACTGAGGCTTTTTTTACTGTGTGCCCAGAGTGTGTTACTATTACCTTTATGGGCTTGTGGGGAGAATAAAGCCCAAGGTGCGCTTGGACACACAAGGGGAACCTTGTTCAAGGGATCTGACTTCCTTTGAAACCTCACAGGTAATGAGCAGATTCAGTGGTTCTAATAAAACGCCCGTGAGAATTCACAGATTGAGTCAGGGTCCCAGATTGAGAAAATCTATGACCCAGTTTTTCCAAGTCTTGCCTCATTTCAACGCTCTAATATTTTAAAAACAATAATAACAATAACAAACTACACAGACATTTCTGAGATGCATAAGTAGAAAAATAATTTCGGAGATGCAACCTACACAACCCAGTTGTGAAAAAGCGCACTTTGTGGATATCTTACAATGCTCCCGAACGGGTCAATGACTAGCATCCACAGTGCACAAAACATGCTTGCAAAAGGACCCAATTACAGTAGCAAATACGGTTTGTGGAAGTGATGCCATTTTGTGAATTGGGTGTGTAATGTGGAAAAGCTATCTGCTTTTGTAATGTCATGTTTGTGTATATTCACACTTACGCGCGGACATGCATATGTAATAGTAACTCGGAGAACTATCCAGAGGGTGTGGAAATTCCTGCCTAGACTTGGGTTTTTAGACATGCTTCCTTTATTCTCAACACCCGTGCGCATGAGAAACTGCAGCTCGAGTGCAGACTTGGCAGGCAGAACCCGTTCACTGTTTTTCTGAAACACTCTTCCTTTCTCTTCAGTGGTACCTATTTGGGGGGCACTAAGCGGCCTCACACTGGCCTCTCAGGCTTCCGAAGGGTATTGAAGACTTGTTTGGAGCACATAATTTATGCTGTGCTGAAAAACAGTCGAGACTGTAATGGTGCCCAGAGAATCCAAGTTCTCTGAAGCCCGGGATCGCATTAATATGCAGTATTTCATTTACAACCCCTTGCTAAGTAGGTTTGAGAGGATAATGCCTTGTTTGAATAATAATATAGCACATTTTACTATTCAAAGTGCTTTCACATAAATCATCCTTCTCATTTTATTTTTGAAACAATGAGGGAGATAAGGCCAGGATTATTACGTACAGGGAATCCGAAGCTCGGAAGGGTCAAGTGATTGACTCAAAGTCACATTGCAAGCTCTCAGCAAAGCCGAGATTAGAAGCTGTGATTCTTCATTCCCAGTTCAGCTGGGTCTTTTTTAAAAGAATGTTAGTGCCAGCTTCATGGGTAGAATACTGAAGTCCTCAGGCACAGCCTCTCGTTTCTAAGTATCCATTTCTCTATGGTTTGCTTTTGGCATCTTTTAGATTTGGTGGCCTTATAAGATGGCAGGAAATTTTGAATGAAAGTTTATAATGTAAACTTTTCTCTAAGTAGATGACTTTAAAATCTGACCTGAAAGCATATCAATTTCTTAAACTAAATATACAAAATTGGTTACAAGCTATGCCTAATGATAGCGATTCTGGATCCTTGTTTTTCATACTTATATTTAATCATAGGTAGGGTGGTGAGTTTATGAGACAGTTACTGCGAAAGCACCTGGTGATCGCTGTACTGTAATAGGGAGAGTTGACCTAGGTACTCTTGGTGTCAGAAATTATTTAATTGATTTGTAATTTAATAGTTTCAACTTGCTCAAAATGGTATTTTGATTTGTTCACAAGGTTTCTGTGCTTAGTCCCTTTTCGTTACTTTCATTCAGTCATTCCTTTAAACACATCTATGTTATTTTACATAATACTAAGTGTGATGCTATATATGTGTTTAGCTGTATATATGCTGGAGGGTTTAGTGCAGTACTACTGTTCTCTTACATTTTTTTATTTGGATCCCTTCTCGTACTCCCCACACTCCACCTGCTCCCCAGTGACCCGTAATAACCAAAGTATTCATTTTTTTAGGCATTTTACCATGTTTGTGTAATTGCAAGTGAAAATATACACAGATATACATACACACATGTGTAAATATCTATCTGGCTATCTATCTATATACATATATACACACACACACCTGTGCACATGTATAATAGGGATTATTTATCTTTTTTATAATGTAAGATTATATAATAAGACTTTTATGTAACTTACTTGCTCACTTACTAATAGCGCATGAAAATACTTCTACCATTATCAGATGGTCCAGCTCTCTAATGTCTCGTGACTGCATTATAGAGCATGGTAAGAATATGCCATATGAATTCAACCATTAACTTATCAGTAGGCTTTCATTTGTTTCCACTCAGTTTTCTTTTTGCAACTTGATACAACCCAACATGAAATATAATCAGGCAATGCTTCATGAAATACTCATATCTATATATATCTATGTATATGTTTCATTCCTATATGATGACTGGAGTGGGTATTATAGATGGAAGAGTATTTTTAACTTAATAGTTATTTGCCATCCTGCTTTCTAAAAGAGACTGGAATACTTCATGTTTCCAGCGCTATATGGGCATTCTCGTTTTATTCTAATCATACTATTTCCTTTTACCCAAATCTATAACAAGTGTTCTTATTTCTAATCTCTCCTAGTTTGAGGGCAAATTGATAAAGGGACATATTTTTTTTTAAATTGCTCTGCATAATGATAAGAATATCTTTTTTAAAAAAGATTTTATTTATTTATTCGAGAGAGAGAATCAGCAGGTGGAGGGGCAGAGAGGAAGGGAGAAGCAGACTTCCCACTGAGCAAGGAGCACAATGCTGGGCTCCATCCCAGGACCCTGGGATCAGGACCTGAGTTGAAGGCAGACGCTTAACCGACTGAGCCACCCAGGCGCCCCGAAAAAGAGACAAAATATTGTGCCTGTACATTTCCTATTGCCCACTACCAGTGAAACTGAGCATCTTTTCATGCAATTGTTGTTATTTGCCTTTGCTTTTCCATGAAATACTTACAACTATCCCAGGCCTATAAATCAATCGTTTTTTTTTGTTTTGTTTTCTTTATATGTCATATCTATCTATGGCAATGAGCATTATGTATTAATCCTTTATTATTTGGTTTACAAGTATTTTTTTTCCTATTCTAAGTTGGTCCTTTGACTCCGTGTATGACATCTTTTGCCAATTTAGTTTTTCTAAGTACAATATGTCTATTTTTTCTTCTATAACTTCTAGGTTTCCTAAAGTATCAGTTAAAATTGCACATGAGGTCTTCTAGAACTGTTTCCAACTTTCATATCAATGTATTATTTACTCTTGTCCAAGGTATCTGAATGAAATGCCATAAGGTTGGGGCCCATGTTAAAGTTTTTTCTTTGTGTCATTGCTAGTGATTAAGTAATCTATCCTTTTCCCAATGAATTGAACTACTACTTTTGTCTTTATTAAATTTTCATACTTATTGGGATTCTCTCCTTTAATTCTCTGATGTGTATTTTTTTTTTTTAATTTCTTAAAACTGATGGCCATAAGGCATTCTGTGGCAATTATCTGGCATTTCAGGGGAAAGGTAGGACATTACAATACAAGATTATATGGAATTCACATCATAAACAGCTTAAGGGCAAGGAAGTTTGAGGGAGCTAAGTTTCTGGCCATTTTTCATGAATATGAGCATGATGTCAGTGAAGATAGAAGCATAAAGGTGTGCATTTGTGACACAATTTGGCCAGTATTGTTCTGTTTGTCCAGGAGTCTTGAGCATGACAAACTTGACTGTTTTAGCGCTATTATGCAATACATACATCTCACCCCCAAGACTGGTATCTTAGTGGTAGTAGATTTACAATTATAATAGAATCAAAACTTGTCCTCATTAGAGTGAAGGGTTTGACAAAAGTCCTGGGATATCTTGTTTGTTTGTTATGTTGTGTATGTTAAAGAAAGGATGACTGGATGAGAACATAACCGCAGATGTACAGCCTACATTCCAACACTGTTGATTAATTAAACAGAATTATTTTTCTCCCACTGCATTTTTCCCCTTGGTCATGGACTTAAAAATTTTTATCACACTTTTAGGTGATATCACCTTCCCAGATGACACAGAGCACTGAGGAATCATTCCATGACAGAAGAATCAAGATTCAAAATCACTCTGACAGTTTATGACAAAATAGTGACATTCACCCAGGATATAAGTAAAGCTCCTCATATTGATTAAGAAAAATAACTCATATAGGAAAACAATATATTGAGCAGGTTTGCTATGACCCAGCATGAATATTATGAGGCATTTTTGCTTTTATGTCCTATCTTTAAGCCACAAATGAGCTGTATATTCTGGCCAGAAATACCCAGGCAAATATGGAATTTCTCTTCTGCACTTTGAAAATAAGATTCAACCTCCATATACTAAGTACTATAAAATATATTTTTTTATAAATATTCTTGTTCCAAGTCACTTAATGTCAGTTCAATTCCATAAATGTGTGACAGGTTACTACTATGACTCAGGCATTAGGGAATATTCCAGAAAAAGTATACATATAGGACTTTGCTTCTGACCTTAAGGAACTCAGGGTTTCATGGGCAAGGCAGACCCAAGAAGCACATGATGTCAAGGTACTCATAGGAAGGGCACTGTGGTTACCTAGTTATCAGCTGTAAAAGTTGTTAATGGATTTTCAGTGATACCACTTTTACCTGAAAGATGTCTCGGCTCCCTTTTGACTTGGCCAAGTAGTAGTGAGACAGTGAGTTGTTCTCACACTGCTGGGGAGTCCTGAGTCCTTCTTTCCCTGACCAGTGGTTAGAAAGCAGTAAGAGTTTCCTAATTGGCATTTCAAAGAACAGTGGGGGTCATTTAAGCATAATGCATTTATTCATAAAGCTATCGTAAACTACAGGTTTGGTTTATTTGACCCCTAGTAATTGGCACAGATTTATAATAGAGCCGGGCTGCTCCAAATATTTTTATTATTATGATTCCTACAGGAAAGAATCAAAGCAAACAACCAAACAAAGCAAAAAAGTAATAGCAACTTATTCTGACTGGTGGGAGCAAAAGCAGAAAGGAATATTCTACCTGCCCATTGGACTTAATCTTCTTTCTAAAGGCCAATGCTCATTCTCCATCAATCTCACTTGGATTTGGAAATAACTTCCCTGTTGCTCAAGGGGCCCCGCTGACATTTCACATTTCTTAAACAGCACAAGTACAACAAAACCCTTTAGATTAGTATTTCCCCAGTTGTTTTCTTCAGAACAACAGGTGTGACAGAATTCAATGGTTAAGAGGTATAAATAAGTTAGGAGAATATTTCATACTTTGCCCCCATTCAGAATTTACAATGTACATTATCAGAATCACATTGTTTTAACCAGATATGATAGGACTAAAATGACATGACTGAGAACTTTTTTAAAAAATTAAAATAAAATAAATGAAAATAAATTAAAAAAAAACTCCTATCAACATCCCTGGGAACTTAGGAAATGCTACTTCAGATAATAGAATGTGGACATCTTGACAGTTTTATAATGAAAGGGCTAAGAAGTTTGCTTGTGGAATTAACTATTGATTTTTACTGTTTTTAGAAGTTTAGCATTGCTGCTTTTACCTATACCCGCCTTACCAGGGAAGAAATTATGTAGCGAGAAAAAGTCCCCAGAATTTAGTTGGGAGGAAGAAAGTATATGCATGAGTATGTGTCTGTCTGTCTTGCAGGGCTGGGAAGTGGGAATGAATGAGATAATGTGAGAAAACATTGTAATTGAGTTTTTTTAAATTAGTCTCGAAGGACTTCACTGTTTGTAGAAATTAAAATAATGCATAATATAATTAAAACCAACTTAAACTCAGATAGTGTCGCCTGGTTACAAACTTTCCAGATTCATGAAGTGTACAATATGTAGTGCCATTTTCAAGAGATCGGCAATCACTTTAGAGGGATGTAACAAACTGAGGGCTGCTGGAGGGGAGGTGGGTGGGCGATGGGGTAACTGGGTGACAGGCATTAAGGAGGGCACTTGATAGAATAAGCACTGGGTGTTCCATGCAACTGATGAATCACTAAATTCTACCTCTGAAACTAATTAAAGAAATAAGGATGTTCAACCTCAGATTCCTATGCAGTGGGTAACACCAATATCCCAATTTTACAGGTAAACAGGCACAGAGAGGTTAAGAGACTTGCCCAAGGCCACAGAGGAAATCAGAGGCTGAATCTGGCGGAAACATTCTATCTCCCATTCCCAGAAGAACCCACTAAACCATGCTTCCTTTCGCCATGGAAGTTTAGAACATTTAGCATGGTCATCTTGCCTTTTTTCTTCCCAATGACTGTGGAAAGTCTTTCTTGATTACATGGTCAAATCAGACCTTTTCTTCTTCAGCTTTCCCCATGCTTCTTTCTCTGGTGCTACAGCCGCAGCCTATCTTCTCTCTGCTTGGTTTAGGAAGCTCTTAAACCAGGGTTTCTGAATTGTTGGCCTTTTGGTGACGTTTGGCACAACCAGCCTCTCTACCTGTAACCCACATCACTGACCTCAGAGCTCAATGAGAACGTTTCATTTACATGCACAGTCAAATTAAATTTGCCAGGCCTTTGAAAACTTACATCTGTTGAGTGTCTAATTTGTATTGCCATTTGTTTCACAGATGTGTAACAAGACAAATACCTGTCCAGGCTTACATGGGATTCAGAAATGCTTACGTTAATCATGCTGGTGGAAAGAGGTTAAGGGCTATACAATAAATCAGTCTCCAAATGGTTTTCACTTGGAAAGGCCTGGGAGAACAGGGTTATTTTTATCCTAGGATGCTTTTAATTTGAATCAAAAATGCTTTACCACATGTTCTGCCACAAGTTCAAAAGGATTGGTAACAAACATTTAATCTTTTTCTTCTCGGATTGGCGCTAAGCCCTCATCAAAAAGCGTATGCAGTCAAGCAGCTTATCTCCACTGAGCTGCTTCCCTTAATGTGTTCCTAATTATAATCGTATATGTTGCTCACTGTGGCCGATTGAACAATATGGCAGTAATTTCTTTACAGGCCTCCCTGCTCTTTGAACTGTGAGTACAGAGGGCTAGAACAGAACCAGATCAATGGGATTTGAGTGCTGGCAAATCAAGCCAGATGCGATCTTTAGAGAATGAATCTCCAGCTGTTTCCCAGAAAGGAATTTCAGCAGACAGCTGGGGACCTTATCATTATAATCATGATCAGGATCTTCATCATCATTCCCACAAAATACACCCACAATGCCATAGGAAATGTGCAACTACTCTCATCTCTTCCTAAATCACTACCCATCGTAGAGTCTCCTAAATGCTTTGAAATGGAGACTGTGTAACACAGATAAGTCTGTGACTGATGATGTGGGATGGAGACATAATAATATTATATTGACACTCTATATTTGTCAGTGCTGCATGATATGTGGCTGAAAGCAATATCTAGAAGTCCTTTTTAAAGTACAACATTTCCACGTTTTGTAAGAGGGAGCTAACATAATCCTTATTCTCTTGGTCAAAATGGTATGTTATTGCTTTGTGCATACATCTCTGCGCCTTCCGCATCACTATCACCAGGCCTCGTCTGGGATAGTAGCCACAAAACATTTCTGGAAGAAATAAGTACTTGTTCTGCATTGCATCTTATGCTGTAAGGGAAGAGGGCAAGCTTAAGAAGTTGGATGGAAGTAGCTCTCAGAGAGACTTCGAATCTAAGAGACCAAGTGCATACATTTAAGTGACTATTATTTTGAACAATTTAAGAGTCATTCTGGTGAAAGGAAAGGTCCAATAGGGGAAGGACCCACGGGGTTTCCCACATGCACCTTTCAGAGTTAGCTGGTCAAATGAAATGATTTATGCCTCCGTCGAACACCGACCTCATAAAAATCCTTCACTTCTGGCATGCTCTGCCCTGGTGCTCCCAATTCCTGCTCCTTGCCTCCCTTTTTCGGGACTTTCTATGGCTGTCTCTTTTCCATTGGGGCACAGCATTCTATCTCCAGGGAAGAATTTCGGAAGAACCAGGATCAAATTAAACTCATTATGATCTGTTGTGACTAAATGAGGTTGGTCAGGTAAAATACAGAAGAGGTGGAGGTAGGAAACCAAGGCCAGGAGAACAGTACTTAGGGACCCCCAAGATAGGAGCAAATGAGAAGAGTAGGGCCCCCTTTTTTGGAGTAGTGGCCATTGAAGAGGAGACCTGAAAGAAGGAGCAGAGGGCATTGACCTGGAGGAGCACAGCCTAGGACTTTGTTCATCTCTTGCTTAAAGTACTTTCTCCATTTTATATCCTTTTGTCTTTTCCCTGCCCCCACTAGCTTGTAAACTCCTTGAAGACAGGAATCACCAATGCTATTTGCTCATCACTTAATCTTCATTACCTAGCACTTGGAGAAAGCAAACACTCAGTAAATGCTTATTAATCTTTGTGTCTTCAGTATATTATAGTAGTTGCTCAATAAATATTTGAAGACTAAGTATTTACAATTTTTGTTTGACTATATACTTACCTGAAATGTTCTTCTAGACATCTTAACCCCTGATTCTCAACAAAACAAAACAAAACAAAACAAAAAGGGCTTCAGCCCTGAAAGTGCATTGTGCAATCAGTCCTGTGTGGTTTTTAGCACTGAGTGTTAAGACCTAGAGCGTGTAGGTGATGAATCATGCATGTTTAGTTTCATTTGCTTACCTGAGCTAAAATTTCGAGGAACTATACCACCATACATGGGTAGAGAGTCAAATAATTTATATTAATCTGTCAAATATATTAACACATAAATATGACCAGAATGTGATTAAAATTATGCAGTTTGTCTTGAAAATATCTTTTCTTAGGTTGCACAGATAATAAATGTGAATTGTCTGGAGCTGTGGTGTTCAAACCTTTTTTTATTGAAGATCCTTATGAGTTAAAAAAAATTGTGAACGTGTATCACCAATATATGTATATTTATTTATAAGTACATGTACTTCTATTAACATTGATAGTAATATTTAATATATTTCTTCCTTGCTTTAGGGAAAAATATATCTAAATATCAATTCACATGGCGTTTGTTCACAATCTAATGGCGCATCTTGCTCCTGTCCTGGGTGAGAGCATCCCACTTGGGAACAGACCATAGCTCTAGAGAAGTAGCTGGACAGTTGTGGATCTCATCATTACCAAATTTGCTCTCCTTTTTAGGACACCAACACAGAATGGGAGAAGGGCAAAAAAATGCACTTGATCAGGTATGGAGAAAGCCAAGGACCTTCCTGTGCAAGGTAGGGCGGGGCGGGGGACAAAATTGCTTGTGAAATGAGAAAAGCATGGAGTTTGAAGCCTCTACTATGTCTGTTTCTTCTTAGCCAACATATTAGTAGGTTTAGTAAGTATACATCTAAAATAGGGTTAAGAGAACCAGTGTCTTCTAAAGAGTACATGAAATTATCAATGTGCTTTTGCAAAAAATTAAAAGTGAAAGTAATTTCCACTATGAACCTATTACAATGCTTCCCTGTTTCCCGGCCACAGGTCAGTGAGCAAATTTGAATTAAGATTTGGATAAATGGTTCCTTCTGACAGGGAAGGGCAGGTAATGTGATCAGGGCTGGGTAAACAGAGGGCATCAACTCTGTATATTGGGTTTCTGTGGATGGGTACAGAGATGATTGCTGTATATTCTTTATTATAGAGTATCTTTTTTAAGTGGGTAAAGAGAAATAGACATTATCCTAGAAATATTTTAAGAGATTAATAAAAGTCGTCCAGAATAATTTAATCAGGTATATAGGGATTGGAGACACTTAAATTACTCTGGAGAGACTTGTAATAAGACCCAACTTAATGGAGCAAGTTGTTAGAGAAACTTAGTTGTCTTCCTTTTAAGTCTGACTTCGGAAGGATGGACAGTGTGGTATTAAAAAAAAAAAAAAAAGTTCAACTTCCTTTTAGGAGTGCATATCAGTTCTTATAGGCTGTATAAATTCTCTATTTTATGCCAGTTGAGTAGTCACAGGTTCTGTGAAGTCCTTCATTATAATTTTTATAAAAAAACAATTCTAATTCAATTCAACAATTACACATTGATCTCCTAAAATGTGCCAAACATAATACAGAACATGCATTTTACAGGAAAATTGGACTGCACTAAGATATGCAGTAAATCATCTGCAATTTTATGAAAGGGAAGCCAGGCATGTTAATGGAGTTTGTTTTTATAAACATGAAGTGTTTGGGCATGTTTGATTTTTCAGTTGGGCTGCTCAGCCAAGCTTAGTTAACACCTTGTAAAAAGTGAGTTGCTTCTCATTTTCTTAATAGGAAGCAGTGAGAGTCATATTTAAGATCCCCTGTATCAGCTGGAGGCCTTCTGTGGCAGTCCTTAAGCCTCTGAGGTTGGATCTAGGATGCAAATCCATCTGGATACTTGAGACCAGAGCATGTGTTTCTCCAGAGAATTCAAACTATCTTCCCATCCATCTCAGACAAGTGAACTATCTAAAAGCCGATCTTTGTTTCAAATTGCTAAGTGGGCATAAAGGTTCTATTGATAAGCTTTTACATCATACTAATTTCTTGAAATATGTTAGCCAGATTCTCATTTTTACAATCCACTTGGCCTTTAGTACATACCATATTTCTGCATCTGTGTGGATATCACTTTCCTCAGGAATATAATGTTAACTTAAGAATGTGATAAAACAGGAAGCATGCTGGAACTTTTCCTTGTCCTGTGGCCTTAACAAGCCACAGCTGTATCAGCAGCTGGTCATTGAGCGAGCATAGTGCTAGCCTCTCCCAGCATCCTTTTTCAACTAGATCAAAAGGAAATAGACGAGGCCGAAGGTTTTATCATCAAAGCCAATAGAAATCTGTGGGAGCCAATATTTCCATTTAGATTGCTTTAGCCTCATCAGACTGAAAAGTTTTTTCTCTCGCGGGAAGGGGATGTTAAAGCAGCCAATTTAAAAAGCTTTTTCATCCTCACAGATTTATCCTTAGTTTGTCAAAGAAAGGGAATATGGTGTCAAAAAGTTTGTCCACCTCCCAACATGCTTTGCTGAGTTGTCAGCTTATTCTCTTACCAATTATTTTAAAAGTTGTGTTAAATACCACAGTGATTGCTTAAATGGCATTTTTACTACAAATGGCTTGCCATAGATGGAATAAAGGAACCCCAAACTTCTGTCTCATTTGCAGGTGAAGGTAAAGAATAACTACAATCAGGGAATTAATAGTATCAGTTTCTAGAAAGAAGTCAAATAAATGGTTTCATCTGAAGCTGTTCAAAATAAATATCTTCATTCTTTCAGAGGACACCATCTCAATTCAACTGTTTGCCAATTGCTGTAGGCCAAGGACGACCCGTCATTCAATGGACCTGTGGGGGCCCTGGGAAAATGTTGGGAAATATTCTGTTTATTTCTAAATTTTCTCTTAATAGACTTTATTTTCTTTAGAGCAGTTTTAAATTAACAGCAAAATTGAGAGGAAGGTACAGGGATATTCCATATACCCCCAGCCACCCACGCGTGCATAGTTTTCGCCTTTAGCAGCATCTCCCCCGAAACGGTGTCTTTGTTACAACTGATGAACCTACACTGACACATTATCACCCAAAGTCTGTAGTTTACATGAGGGTTCACTCTTGTGTTGTATATTCTGTGGGTTTGGAGCTTTGGGTAAGGATGTAGGGAAATGGGAACCCTTGGGCACTATCGATAGGAATGTAAAATGGTGCACCTGCTGTGAAAAATAGTATGGAGTTCCCTCAAAAAAATTAAACATAGAATCACCATATGATCTAGCAATTCCATTTCTAGGTACATGGTGCAAAGACTTGCAAGCAGGGACTCAAAGAGGTGTTAGTACACCCATGTTCACAACAGCATTATTCACAATGGTCAAGGGCTGGAAGCAACCCAAGGGTCCATCAACAGATAAATGGTTACACAAAATGTGGTGTATACATATAATGGAATATCATTCAGCCTTTAAAAGGAAGACAGTTGTGGCACATGCTGCAACATGAATGAACCTTGAGGACTTTACGTCAAGTGAAATAAGCCTGTCACAAAAGGACAGGTACTGTATGATTCCACTTATGTGAATGAAGTACCTAGAGCAGTCAAATTCATAGAGATAGAAGTTAGAGTTGTGGTTGCCAGGGGCTGGGTTAGGGAATAATGAGGAATTATTATCTAAGGGGTACAAAATTTCATTTTTGGAGGATGAAGAGAGTTCTATGATTGGATGGTGGTGATGGTTGCACTCACACAACAATGTAAGTGTACTTAATGCCTCTGAACCGTACTTATAACAGTGGTTAAAACAGTAAATTTCATGTTATGTATATATTACCCCACAATTTTTTTTAAAAGGTAAAACAAAGCCCTTTAAAAGCAAAAAGGAATACAACACACAGTGCCCAGATCTTCATTCCTAAATACCATTTTCTGATGAGAGGTACAAACACTCTTCTGAGAAATGGCTATTTCTAGGGCCGGGGCAGAGAAAGGACAAGGTAAGCCTGGAAAATCTTGCCAGAAAGTAATGAAGCTCTCAAAGAAGCAAAGGGAGCAAAACACAGCAGAACAACAGCAAACAACGGGGCATGTCAGAGGGATGTGGAAGCCAAGTGGAAGAGCCAACTGGCCAGAACTGGCACCATTTGAGCAACAAAATAAATACTGTGGTATTGAATTAGAGCCCAAAGTATAAAGTAAACATCTGTGGATCCATCCTAATATAAATCATTGTTTCAATAAATCAGTAAACGGAGGAGACAGAACCAATCTGCCTTACAGAATTCTAGATAATATATGTAGGCACTGGCTCTTCCAGGAAGTGAAGCTTAGCCTCTCCTCAGTGGAGGCCAGGCTTCATGGCTGGCTGAGTGAATAGAGTATGGGAAGGAAAAAAGAATAGTAATTTTGCAGTGGGGAAACCTAGCAAACACTGGCTTCATTAAGGTTGACATCACCAGAAATGGAGTTTGCTATCATGTACCCACTTATACCAGGTGATAAGAAGGATACTTCTTTGGGACATACTTCCCCGAAACGTTTGACACCAATCTAACCATAAGAAAAGCATCAGACCACCTCAAACTGAGGGGCATTTCACTAGATACCCAACCAGGGCTCTTCAAAGTTGTCCAGTCGTCAAAAATAAGGAAAGACGAAGAAACTGTCACAACTGTAGGAAATTCAGGTGACATGAGGACTCTGTATCATATGGTACCCTGGATGGGATCCTGGAGCCCTAAAAGAAAATTAGTGGGAAAACTGGAGATATCTGAAGTAAATCGAGTTTATTTCGTAGTATGTACCAATGTGAATTTCTTAGTTTTGACAAATGTACCAAGATGACGTAGGTTGTCAAATTAAGGGAAACTTGGTGAAGAATGTACAGGAATTATCTGTACTGTCCTCAGAACTTTTCTAGAAGCCTAAAAACTTTTAAAATTTTATTTTTAAAAAGGAATATGTTACTTGCCTTAGCATGATAAACTATAGTTTGAACAAACAACCTATAGGTATTTAAGGACGCTGAAGACATTTTTAAAAAATCAATAAAAAGTCTAGCAAGTAATGGAATAATTAATACATAATGTTTATTAAGTAATTATGGCAGGGCCCATGACACAGTGTGTATTCAGCAAGCAATAAGTGTTATCACTTAACATTGTTTTGGAAGTACTTAAAGTTGAAACAAATAAAAATTATATTTTGGGGAAGGAAAGAAATATATATTATTTCTATTACACATTTTTTGTACATTTTTGGCTCCTTGCAAAAACAGTAAAGAATCAACTGAATAACTATTGTTGGTAGAAACTAACTATAATTATTGGAAAAATTTAGTGAAGTGACTTGGCACAAGATAAACACATTTAATAACTTTCTTATGCACCAGCAATAACTACCTGTATAAATACACCCGAAAAAGAAATCATGAATAGAATCAAACAGCATAACATATCTAGGAATAACATAAGTGCCCAATAATAGAGAAATGAAAAAAAGTAATTTATGGTTTATGTACATGATGGAATATTGTGTGGGTATTTATAATTGTGTTTTCAAGAGAATTTGTGACAATAAGTCAGGTATCTATAAAAAAGTAAAAATTTAAGATGCCAAATTATATAGTAAGTCAGTTCAAAACTGGGAGGAAACTATGCAAGTAAAAAGCCATAAAATCAATCCACTTGATACTTAGGTCAAAATAGCTGAAGAATAAAACCTCTCAAGTTGTGGTAGGCCAAGGAACAAATCCCTACCATAAAAGATGAGGAATTTGGTTCTTCATATATTCAGTGAGGGTTTCTGACGTGAGCTGATGTGAGCCACCAATCTGGCCATTCGTAATTGTCAGCCACTTTTCTGTGGCTTTCAGGTGGTCTGGCCAGAAGGAGGTGGGAAGGTGAAGTTTGAGATGCACATTAAACACACAAAAGGAGATACCAGATAATGTTGTTTTGCAAAGAATCAACAAAGGTGAACAATGGTAGCTCTCCAAAGGAAATTTTTTTTTTTGAAGATTTTATTTATTTATTTGAGAGAGAGAATGAGAGAGAGAGAGAGAGCACATGAGAGGGGGGAGGGTCAGAGGGAGAAGCAGAGCAGGGAGCCCGATGCGGGACTTGATCCAGGGACTCTGGGATCATGACCTGAGCTGAAGGCAGTCGCTTAACTGACTGAACCACCCAGGCGCCCCAAAGGAAAATTTTTGTGTCAGAGAGTGAAAACTGAAAGCTTCTGTCCAGGACATGCACAATTTTGGCTCTTTGGCAATTTCTTGTAGGAGAGGTTGAGCAGAAGGGGAAATCTGCTGTGGGGGGCATTCAATAATAAAATTGTCCCTCCATGGATGTGGCCCTTAAGACCTTGCTGGAGAACCCTTCCAGTGGGGCAGTGCAACGTGACACAGCCCCCAAAGGCTGTGACTTGAGTCCTTGCATCAGCCCAGGTAAAAGGTTCTCAGTGTTCCCCCCCTCTTCCTTCACGCTCGTCACTTCCGTTAAACTTCCATATAAATATATGCTCTGTAAAGTTAAGAGCGACCGAGTGCAAGTGCTGCCAGAAAGAATGAAGAGCTCGAAAGCTTAGAACAGAAAGGGAATTACTAAACCATTAAGTTCAATTAACAAGTGAAAAATGAACTAAGTTGCTCCAGAGTGATTTTTAATTCTGTCAAATAAAGAGGAACCAGACTGCAGGGTAAACTTGTATTTATTAGTTTTGGTTAATGAGTTTTTCCATAAGCAGAATTTCTTAAATTTTATTGAATCAATAAAGTCACCGTTTGGAAATCTGGTTTTTCCCACCAGAGTAGGATTTTAATTAAGCATACAGCAAACACCCAAGCACTGTAAAGCTACTCCACGGAGGTGTATTGGTCTATACATTATGTTATTGGCCTGGTAGGGTTGCAGAAGTCCTTCATTTGCATGTAATCTCTACCATGTACCTCTTTTTTTTTTTTAAATTTTTATTGTTATGTTAATCACCACATATTACATCATTTGTTTTGGTGTAGTGTTCCATGATTCATTGTTTGTTCATAACACCCAGTGCTCCACGCAGAATGTGCCCTCTTTAATACCCATCACCAGGCTAACCCATCCCCCCACCCTCCTCCCCTCTAGAACCCTCAGTTTGTTTTTCAGAGTCCATCATCTCTCATGGTTCGTCTCCCTCTGTGACTTACTCCCCTTCATTCTTCCTCTCCTGCTATCTTCTTCTTTTTCTTTTTTCTTAAAATATGTTGCATTATTTGTTTCAGAAGTACAGATCTGTGATTCAACAGTCTTGCACAACTACCATGTACCTCTTGCACGTTAATTTTTATCTTCAGGATGATGGTATTTTCCTTGTATTCATTCCCAAAGAACCATTGTAAAAATAGTAACATCAGGGCTTCTCCTTGAAAGAGGAGAACTACATCCTTTCTTCTAGCCTCTGAGCAGACCAGGCACTAATTATCACTCTATGGAGTGTCTTGAACTTCTCCTAAGAAGGACTGAGTCTGGAGTGTGACCACCCCTTTACAGTACAGATAGCCTTGTTGCGATTCATGGTCCTGGGACACGTCCTTCCCTGGTCAGTGGCTCTGTGAACACCTGCCTTTTTTATGAGAGAGTCCATGGACAAAAGGGAGCTGGAGGGGCGTAAGTCTGTCCCCAAAACTTGAAAACATCATGAAATGTGTGCTTTGCAGATAATCTGTCGGTCGATGCTTCCTTATTTCAAAAGTTTTGGTAGAAAGGAAAATTCCTATAGTGTGGCCCCATGTCCTCACATTTCTGTTTGCATTATGTGTTTTTCAAGATAAAAGAAGTAATGGGAACTTGGAAATTGCTAACTTACTTCTCGGAAAATGCCTCCATCAGGTAAAAGGCTTCTCTACTTGTTCTTGGTTAAAGTTGTGTGATGTAATATAACAGTCATGTCCTGGGGGCCCTGAGGAACTGGATTTCAGTCCCATTCTCCAGACTGTGTATTTAGCTACCGCATGGACAGCTTTGTCTGAATCAGAGAGCCTCAAGCCAGCCACATCAAGAAAGCAAGGGCCTACTTCCCTTCCCTCTTCAAAAACTCTCTCTAGGGTTCCACCTCATAAATGGCAATCCCAAGAGTGGATTCAGGCTTTGTGGGGTCTGGAGCTTATAAAATTGGGGGATCCTCTCAAGAGATCGATTTCTCATTGTTGTCTGCTATAGCATGCCAACTACAGGGTAACCTAGGGATGGTAGAGATGTTAGATTCATTCCACTGCTCTAGAGAACTGTGCTTCTCCAGTGTTTTCTCTGGCCTGGTAACCCTGGGGGCCATATCCCTCAGATGATAGGCCCATGTGTGTGTGGACAGTCAGGCATGGCTGCAGATGGGTAGTATTGGCTGGAGGCGACAGCAGCCTCATCATTACTACCCTGATTTCGCACCTTGAAGGTATTTGTCCTGAAAGCTTCTGCGTCCTGCATTAGGCTTATGCCTTAGTCACAGAGATTTGGCTGGCTGTTTCTAGCCTGCAAGCCCATTTTCCATCCTCTAGTAAGTCCTGGCAAGAAGCCAGGTGGACTAGGTACCCTCACAGGAACAGGAGAGGCTTCCCTGCTCCTCACCCTCCTCTATTAATACTTCAGGGTCTGGGGCGCCTGGGTGGCTCAGTTGGTTGGGCGGCTGCCTTCGGCTCAGGTCATGATCCCGGACTCCTGGGATTGAGTCCCGCGTCGGGCTCCCTGCTCAGCGGGGAGTCATCAGCTTCTCCCTCTGACCCTCCGCCCTCTTGGGCTCTCTGTCTCTCATTCTTTCTCTCAAAATAAATAAATAAAATCTTTGAAAAAAAATGCTTCAGGGTCTAACGCTGAGAGTCAGTTGAGAGCTCTGTGGTGGCCTCCACACCGCACTCTAAATACTGATGCTTGTGTCGTGTCGTTTTTCAAATATGCTTTACAAACTGGTTGGTTAGTCCTGAGATTCCTTTCCAAGGCTCAGAGCGTAGGAATCATAAAAATTTTGGAGGGGAGGAGGTCAGGGGAAATGGTGAAATATTTAAATTATGAGTAGTACAGCTATTAGTTTTGAAATGGCCGTAAAGAATGGGAAATAAGACAACACGCACATATGTATGTCACTGTCACTCATTAAACCAACTTGTGAAACTAGTAACAATGAAAACGCCTAGACTTTTCAAGATGTGCTGTATGAAGACTTTCGAGACTGGCAGCTTGACTGCTGTCTCTGGAGCTGCAGTGCGCGCATCCATGAACTGAGAAGCTCTTCACACTCACAGCGTGAGCACCCCAGTGACTGTGGACAACCACTGTCTGCAGCCTTGCCTGTGGGATATTCTGTTAAAGGTCAAGCCCATGAAGTGGAAACACGGCTGGTATGAAAATAAATTTCTGAAAGTAATTTCTGTCACTCTAAAAAAGAAACCATTAATTCCCAGCTTTCGCCCTTTTCTAATTCTGTTGGCCGCTGGGACTTTAGGTCCCTCTCTTGATGGGACACTTTCTGTCCTCACCTCCCACTGGTTTTGTTCCCTCATGAAAACACTTCCTCGAACCCATCTTTTTTTTTTATTTTTTAATTTTTTTTAATTTTTTATTGTTATGTTAATCACCATATATACCTCGAACCCATCTTATGATTACCTCACATTAAATAATCAGGCTTGTGTACACTTTGGGATTTCATGGTTTTTCTCATTGAGATTCCTCACACCTAGAATGCAAAATGGACAGATCCATTATGGTTATCGGCGCTTTGTTTTTTCAGTTACCTAATTGTTTGGATTATTTTCTAGTAGTCTCAAAAAGCCCTTATCACTGTGTTTTCTTATGTTATGAAGACACTTAAAACTGAGGAAGGCTATCGAGTTTTTCTTTGTTGTTATCAGGCACTACAGGCTTTTGCTGAGTTTTCTGAGCTGAGCTAACTCTTTGATTTGTGAGCAAAAGTTTAAAAGGCTAAACAGGGGGAAATTGGTTCAATATTTCAGGCACAATGAAACATTTCTTTTGTCACTTTATTTCCCTGCTCTATTAATTTGTGGTTACTCACCTTCTCCTCAGAGATCCCCAAGGAACCCCAAATCTGACTCTCTATGATCTGCCACACGAACCCAAACATTTCTCCCAGTAAATTACATCTCACATGTACTAAAACAAAATTGGCTTTTTAGGGAGCATAGGAGAATGTTTCAGGCCCCGGCTGGCCACATTCAGGTTTGCTGCTCACATGCACCCTGATGATGAGACTCTCATGGCCTGTGTGGGTCTGGGAAGAAGAGCGTAGGGTTCACTCAGTGGCCTGAACAATGCTGGAATGTTTCTTCCCTGTCCATTCACTCAAACAATGTGCCATTCTGCACCTCATAAGCACTTGATTTATCCCAACTCTTGGGCCTGACCTGTAATCCACCCCCCCTTACCCATCTGACCCATCTGTGTTTCATTTCCCACTCATCAGCATCCAGAGAGCTAGGCCCAGACCCTGTTTGGAACCATTAGACAGAGATTGGCACTCTTCCCTCTGCCTGCACCACATCCTCCGCTGGAAAAAAAATGACCATCAGATCAGAGAACAGAGCCTGCTTTGTCCCTTGCAACGGGGATCTGGAAGCATTTTCAATCATTTGCACTCTATACCCACTCAAACGCATTAATGTGATCAACATTGGGCCTGTTGTGGGCATTTTTTCCAGCAAATAGCTTGCTAACATTCCAGGCATGTACTCCCCTGAAAACAAGACTGAGACAGGGCCCTGAATATTCAATTGGAAAATCACCAAGAGCAAAAGCTTAGCTTGGCACGGCTGGTGTTGATTCTTAATAAGTGACTTCCTAAAGCTGAGGCATGGGGCTTACAGCGTCAATGACTTGTTTGAAAAATATTTTGTAGGTGCCTCATACCACTCTATTTCCTGTGGTATGCGTCATATTGTGAGCTATTCCAAGCCAGCCTGGTTAAGCACGCTAACTTTTTCCCCCCCAAGATTGTGGTGTTTAACTAAAAATGTCTTTATACAAGATGAGCTCATAGCTATTAGTGCTGATGTAGTTTTAACTGCTTGGATACCCACTGCAGTTGGTTGAAAATGTACTGAAAAAAAGGTAAACCTGAGCAAAAACATATCTCACCCTGCCTAAACGGGTGGACGGCAGTCCCAGTGACAGCATTTCTTCAGGGGGAGAAAGTTCCAGATTTAAGTACAATGCGTACCTTTCACTTTCATTAAAAAGACTTACTGTTCTTAGTGTATTACTAAGGTGCTGAAGACATCTGGAACATGGGAATAAAATTAACCCTTTCTGTTGCTTCGGGTACTTTGTAAAACTCAACGAAGGACAGAGGTAATGTGATTGGAGAAAACAAGTGTGTCTTGTGGACAGAATTTCCTAAAAGGAAAAGACAAGAAATCCAAAGACTGAAAATTCTGCCTCTGAGATTAAAATATTTATGAGTAGAGTTTGTGTAGGGTTCAGATGAAGTAATGTATATGAGATATCTTGACAAACATTTAGAATTCTAGAGCTGGGGGAGGAAACTGATACTGAGCCCACACCTACTCTGTGCCACATCCAGCTTTTGGTACTTCTGCATCCTAGCAAATGTGGTCTTCACGGCACTTAGGATGTACATATTCTTTTCATTTTGCAAGCAAGGAAAGAGAATCCCAAAGAGATTCGGTGAACTTCTCAAGGTCACACAGTTGATTAATTATAGAGGCAAGATTCAAAACCAGGTTTGTGTGAATACCAAGCTTGTGTTCTATCCCTTACCTTGCTTGCTACTCACAGATCCAAATCCAAATAGTTGCACCATTCTTATTGTTGTAAATTTTCTACTTGTTCAAAGGATGTGCGTTTGCCATGGGTGTGTAGGGCTAGAACAGGAGATGAATGTAAATTTATGTCATATACTCCCTTGCTTTCCTCCAGCAAATCAGTTACAGACAGTGTCTAGTTTGGGGCCCTTTCCCAATGGGTGACCAGTAGCTATTAAGTGATTAGACATTGTACATGCCATCTCTGAGTGATTTGTGTTTCTACAATAGGGCCTTTTATAACACAGAAGAGAGGGATTGAGACTCTGGACACTGCCCAGGCTGTGTTTGCCTCTCGGGGCAAATAATTTTCCTTGGTGCCAGGAGGAGCTCTGACGTGGCCGCTCTGCCCTTGTGTGGCCTGGGGCTCTGAGCTCTCAAGCAAGGGCCTGATCTCATCTGCCATCAAGTAGGAGTGCAGCAAGGTGAGACCAGGGAAGCCAAATTGTGTGTCAGGAAAAGAGGCGACCACAGACGTTCCTATTTCTAGGCCACTGAGGGTGTCGGAGAATCTCTATAGGAAATGACCAAGACCTCTCTGGGGTAAAAGCTACTGGACAAATGCACTGTGCAGGATTATTAAGGCAAGGAAGACCCTCTAGCCCCCTCCACATTTAGGAAGGCACATAGTGCGGCTCTTCCCATGAAGTGGAAAAAGGGGCTTTTGTGTTGGGTATTATCTGTAAGTGTTTTGGCTTTGCCAAGCTTTCGGGCTACAGAATTACGCGCTGGGACTGTGAATTGTTAGCTGATCCTTTGTGACTTGATACTTAGCATGTTATCTAAAGGGAATAACTTGTTTCTTGGTGGAGATTTGCAAGCTGGACAAGTTTCTTTTCACAACATAGTTTTTAAAAGATTGAAATTTTCTAAAAAATTCCGTGACTCCCCCACCTCCCACTCCTTACAATTTAATAAGTTTGCAAAACTATCAGTTCAGAATGTCTAGCTGAATGACAGCTATGGGACTGGTTTCTGTTCTCAAGTTGTAAGTAGTTCACATCTTCTACCTGAGGCATTAGAAGAAAGTTTCCTTCAAATGAGTGTAAAAAAAAAAAAACCAAAAACATTCACTTGTTATTTTGAAACAGTTCTGACTTCAGAAGTTTATCACCACTGGAGAGTGACATTTGGGGAAAAACCATATAAATATGTTGCTAAACTGATGAAACTTTCACAGGTTTTAGAAATAGGTACATTCTTTTATTCTTGCAATTTAAAGTCTACACTGGAACTACTTAATGGAAAGGCAGCTTTAGGAAAGGCAAGCAGATTTTTCTAATGAAAGCAGGTGATGTGGGTACCAGTCAGAAATCAGTTCCGTTTAGGCCTTTTGTAATTTCATCAAAAGTCAATTTTTTTACACCGAATACTCTTGTGTTATTATATTTCTTGCAAGTTGGTTTGCTCTCTCTTGTTAGACTTTCATCCCCAGCAAGTAATGGGAAGAAAACATGTAAGAAAATTGCAAATAAAAAAAAAAAAAAAATCCTAAATTTGCATGATTCATCATGGTGTTAAAGAGAAAATTTGGAAATGTTGGTTAGGAACAACCGAGGTCTTCAACTCATGACGTTTGAACTGATTTGCGTTTTCCTGAAGCTAGCTCCATTGCGGGCTTTCATGTTCACCATGGACATAAATTCCCCATGGCTCTTAAGTAAGGACTACGTCTGGAAGAAGTGAATAGAATGCTGGGACTTTTCTCTTAAGATTGCATGTGCCCCTTCAAGTAAAGTCCCATGCAACTTTCCTTCCCAGAGCTATGCACACAAAATTTCAGGAAACAGCAGGTCTTAATTAGGCTTTCAGTTTATAGTTTCACCTGAAAAAATACATTTAAAAAAATCATATATGTTTGGCTGTCGAGATTTTTCAAGTCAATAAATTCTTGCTAATTAATCACATTAACGGTGCTCCTTAAAAGTTGAAACAGAATCAGAAAACAAACCAAATTCCCCATAAACATCCAACATAAAGCCCTATTCACTGATGCATTTTTGGTTTCTAAGAATTTTACAAGTGCTTTTTTTCTCCCTGACAGGACACACACACATACACACACACCCAATGTCACTATCTGCAGTTGGATTACATTGTCTGCACAGGAAAACAGTTCTGGTGACAAATTTTAATACTTCAAAACGATGTCACTGTGTGTGAGTACTTTGCTGCTTTGTACCCATATGTGTGATTGTTTTAAAAAATTGGAGCCCTCAGGGGCGCCTGGGTGGCTCAGTCAGTTAAGTGTCTGCCTTGGGCTCAGGTCATGATCCCAGTGGCCTGGGATCAAGCTCCACATCTGGCCCTCTGCTCAGCAGGGGGTCTGCTTCTCCCTCTCCCTCTGCCCCTCCCCCCTGCTCATACACGCTCTCTCCCTTTCAAATAAATAAATAAAATCTTTAAAAAACATTGGAGCCCCCAAACCATCAACAGCAACATGTTACCTCATCTTTGAGCCCCCCCCAAAGGGAGAAATGAACGATAGGAGGTGAAGAGAAGAAGGTGAACTGGGAAAGCCAGGAGCTAAGGGTGCAAATGGACTTCTGTCTGTTTGTCCACCATTGCGTTCTTTAGGAGGACCCTAATCCTTGGTATAAATGTGCCCTACTGATATCCTAGTTGATGCTTTGGTCTGCTATGGTGCATAATGTACAAAAGCGGATTGCTTAAATCCTCGTCGGAAACCTAAACAAATAGATCTAAAATCCCGCCTCTCTCTGTGGTATGCTTCCTGAGAATAGTTCATTAAGAAAATAACCTTTCAAACTCATAAACTTTAAGCTCCCCAAATTTCTTTGGTGTGTGTTTATCAAAATGCTGTATTTCAACGCCAGTGTGCTTCAGTTTAAAATCTTGTTCCTTCTCCGCGTTTCGTACTTAGCCATCTCTCTGACAGGATTTCTGAATGTGGTCGATCTTTTAGAAGGAGAGGGGGTCAGTTGCTGTTTTCAACAAGTAATGAATTTTAAATCAGCAAAATGGGAGAAGTCCACATTCAGGGGAATAGATTTTCATATCTTTTTTTTTTTTTTTAAGATTTTATTTATTTGACAGAGAGAGAGACAGTGAGAGAGGGAACACAAGCAGGGGGAGTGGGAGTGGGAGAGGGAGAGGGAGAAGCAGGCTTCCCGCTGAGCAGGGAGCCCGACGCGGGGCTCAATCCCAGGACCACAGGATCATGACCTGAGTCGAAGGCAGATGCTTAACCATCTGAGCCACCCAGGCGCCCCAGATTTTCATATTTTTTTAAACCTTTCATATAGTATGGAGATGGCCCTAACTTTATACATACATAAAATGGGAAAATGGCTAATAAGAATTTCTGTCACTGCCCCTCCCACAACCACGAATGATTGATCATGGCAGCAACAGAGCATTTTATAAGATCCCTATTTGGAAATTTTAGGATTACAGATTTGAGCGGATTTTATGCTGTATAGACAAAGAGAAAACTAACAATATAAAATAAAAACAGTAACAGTGATCTAAGGAGGGGTATGTTCCCAGATTCCCAGTGGATGTCTGAAACTGCAGATATATATACTATGTTTTTTCCTATACATACATACCTAAGACAAAGCTTAATTTATAAATTAGGCATAGTAAGAGATTAACGGCAGTAACTAATAATAAAATAGAACAGTTACAGCACTGTACCGTAATAAAAGTTACACACATGTAGTCTCTCTTTCAAACTATCACACTGTACTGTGCTCATCCTTCTTCTTGTGACGCTGTGAGGTTATAAAATGCCCAGGCGCTGCGATGAAGAGAGTTACCTCTCTATGTGAGCACATGTCAAGAAGAGTATCATCTGCTTCTGGACCGTGGTTGGCTGCATGTAGCTGAAAACACAAAAAGTCAAACTATGGGTGAGGAGACTCGGCTGTATTTTAATTTCAAATACTTGCACATTTCAGTCCTTCTTTTGACCTATAGTCCTTCCTGCCTCCCTTAGTTACGTTTAGATCTTATATTCTGGGCTCTATGTTGCCAGCCATTAAGGAAGACTAGGTAAAAAGCCATATGCTAGGCTGAAGAGTAGTTGACATGGCCCCGGCTAAGCTTGCAACTCATTGTTTAACTTGGGCAAAATATTTCACCTCAGTTCTTTTACCAGTGAGTTAAGGAAATGGAATCACTGATTCACTCAACAGCTTTTGGTGAGTGTCCATTCTAGGCAAAGCCCTATATGCAGTTGACACAAAGACACATGACAGAGTCTAGCTCTTGAGGGTCTTATTGTATAGGCAGACATGTAAGAGATTGGAATGGGGGTAATATCCACACATATATTTCCCTTTTTGATCAGCAGGCTTACTACTTTATTATTCATTATATGGAAAGATGTAGAAGAGAAGGAAAATACCTTGTCAAGAAGCTCATGAAGAAGTAATCGTTCTTTGTTCTCCCATTTTTTTCATTGAGAGTAAAGATGAGGGTTGGAGGTAGAAAAAAAGAACAAGATAGTTGTGAAGCCAAAAGCAGATTGGGCTTGTGTCCCACTTCCTTCCGGTTTGGGATTCTGGATGGAGAAAGCCTGGCAGATTGTCTAAATTCCCAACAGGGAATAGCTACAGCAAGTGTAGAGATGATGGCATGGCATGGGAGGGAGAAAGAGTGCTCAAGTGGGACTTTTGTCCCCTAGCACCTGTTAGTAGCACTGGGGACATCTAAAATTTCCCACACGTTCCCATGGGCGTGGGAGCCAGCAGGACTGCGACGGGCCTGCAGCAGTGAGGGAAGAGGGGGACCCCTACCAGAGGCTGAAGAGAGGACCATCTCACTCAGGGTCAGATGGAGTCCAAGGCTGAGACTCAGAAGATCCGAAGGGCAGAGAGAAAGGAGGTCAGGCTGAGGGGCAGGATGTGAACTGCTGGCCACAGCTGGACTGACAGAAGAAAGTAAGCATTTCATCAGCTATTGAACTTCATGACCAGAGGCAGAGAGGACAGAAACCTATATGGGGACAGGGAAAATGAGTTTACCTCAGCCAGAGGCCAACAAAAGGCAGAAGAGAAGCATGGGGCTGGGTTAATAGGAGGGGCTCTGCCATAACACCATAAGCATTATAGGCTTCCCCCTGTGCTCACACGTTAGCTGGGAATGGAGCAGGGTAATCTGTCTCAGGTGAGGTAACACCAGGGAGGCGTTTCAACTTTACTTTGACTAACTCGTTGCCAAAACTGGATTGAATTAACGTAAAAGGGGAGTGTTTTAAACTGGAAGAGATTGAGACACTCTGAACTGGCAGGTTTAGGTCTTTCTCCCCTACCCCCAGTCCATTACCATGGGGCCTCAGGACAAGACGCAGCTCCAACATGGATAATACGGACATTTTTTTGAACATCTATATTGTAATGTATATGATACAAATGTGTCCTCTTTTATGATAATATAGCAATAGCTTTTAGAAGTTTTCTAGTTTTTCAGGCACTCTCCCATCCACTATTTTATTTGCTCTTCTTGGTAAGAATGAGAGGTTGGCAGCATGAGATATTACCTCCGTTTTATAGGTGAGAAATCTGAAGCTCAGTGAGATTGGCTTGCGCCATAAAGTGGAGACAATAATACTCGGGCCAAAGGCTTTGTGGGATCAAACAGGAATGGGGAACCCATAGGCAGATATGATTTACTGTAACTCTAAGAACATGTAAAAGCAGATGAAGCGGGATGAGAGCGTCATCAAAATAACGAAGATGTGGGGCGCCTGGGTGGCTCAGTTGGTTAAGCGACTGCCTTCGGCTCAGGTCATGATCCCGGAGTCCCGGGATCCAGTCCCACACCGGGCTCCCTGCTCAGTAAGGGAGCCTGCTTCTCCCTCTGACCCTCCCCCCTCTCATGTACTCTCTCTCTCTCTCATTCTCTCTCTCTCAAATAAATAAATACATCTTAAAAAAAAAAATAACGAAGATGTGGATAATGCTGTCAGACTGCAGAGATGTTTTATCTCATGAGAGGGTTCCTAGAAAGGTTTCAGTAAATCTGTTGATGCATGAAATGCTCCGGGGAACCTCATGTTACATGAATACTGGAGAACTGCAGTTGGGTTCAAGGAATAGATACTTTTTTGTGATTTTACGAAAAGAGCATGATTTAGCACACCCAACTCAAGTGTTCACTTCAGCACTTAAAGGAGTATAAGTGTGATAGGGATATTAAATACATGTTTTCTACAAGTTCATATTTTTCAGCTATCTTAAAACTGTGAAAGATGTGATAACTGTATGCTTTTAAACAATGCAATTGAATTTACCTTCCATTTTTGTAGAATAATACAAGTGTGGTGCTCACTTAGCCTAAGATTTTGATCATGGGCAGGTCAAGGCCGCTCCAGGCACTTCTGCTCTCTAGGAATGAAGTGGCTTCCTCTCCTTGGCCTTTGGGGTCTTGTGCGGTCTGGTGCCTGCTGGTGTCTCCAGCCCGATCTCACATCTTTTCCTTTTTCACTAACTGCATGCTTTTCACATGGCCCTTCATGTAGCTTCTCACTATTCTGAGTGAGATTTTTGGATATGATCTTCCTCAGCAAAGAAGCTCTTTCCTTCTCTGGAAGTTTGGCTCCTTCTCATACATTAGGGTCCTTCATCGATGCCTCCTCCCCAGTGAAGCCTTCGTGAATTATCTGGTTTAATTATAGCCCCATGCTAATCTCTATTTCACTCTACTTTTATTGTGCTTCATATTTTGTAATGATCCATTCAATTGGTTACTTAGTATCCATCATCCCAAGTTACAGGAAAGTGGACCCTTTGTTCCACTCATCACCCCACTACTAGGCACTACCTGAAACATAATAAATAACTGTTGAATTAACAGGTAAATAAACGAATAAACCAGGTGTATAAAGCCCTTAGCCAAGCATATAGCACATGACAAAAGTTGAATAAAAACTGGCTGTTTTTATTACCATAGTATTGATGACCTCAAAATCATTGTTGCTTGAGTTATATATAAATATTGGGGTAAAATATAAAGAATGTAATAGGTTTTGACATTTCTACATGATTGTTTTGTGTATGTACTCAGACTATTCATATTATTCATAATTTAAATCGCAAATCCCAAAATAGAAATGCAAATGAATAAAGTTCTGAAAAGATATTCAAACCAACTGAATATTAAATAGAAATGGAAACAATGAGGTATCATTTTTCTGCTATTTTCCACTATAAGATTGGCAAAGAAAAAAGAAATTAATACTATTCTGTGTTGGCAAGCATATGGCAAAAATGTACCTTCACATGGATTTTTCTGAAGTATAACAAGGCAAATATGTAACAAAGTTAAAAATGTATATTGCTGTTACTCCAGCGTTCTAAGCCCAGGAAATTATACCATGAAAAAAATTAGGAAAGATAAAAAATATTGATAAGAATGTTTACACTAGGATTTTTTACAATATAAAAATTTGGAACTTACTCTGTTATAAATATTTCATTATAATGCAGAAATTTGGGAATAAGTTTATTATAAATAATGGTATATTTATAACTGCTGATAGGAACGCAAATTGGTACCAGCTTGGAGAACAATTTGACATCATCTTTAAAGTTAAATATGAACATGTCCTATATCCCAGGAATTTTAGTCTTTAGGTATGAACCTTAGGAAAACTTGCACACAAGCCCAGAGAGGAATACACAAGAATTTTTCTCAACATTGCTTTTAATAGCTGAACAGTTTGATATACAGCATTTGTGGTATTGTTTAAAGTATTTTCTTTTCTTTAAGATTTTATTTATTTGTTTGAGAGAGCATGAGATAGCGAGAGAGAGCATGAGCTGGGAGGAGAAGGAGAAGCAGTCTCCCTGCGGGTAGGAAGCCCTATGCGGGACTTAATCCCAGGACCCCGAGATCATGACCTGGGCTTAGCCACCCAGGTGCCCCTAAAGTATTTTTAATTTATATTATTTTAATAGGGTTAACAGGGTTTTTAAATTTTATTTTTTTCAGCTTTCTTGAGATATAATTGGCATATAACATTGTGTAAGTTTAAGGAGTGCTATGTGATGATTTGATACACACATACACACACACGGCAAAATGATTATCACCCTAAGGTTAGTTAAAACATCCATCACCTCAAACAATACCATTGTGTGTGTGGTGAGAACACTTATGATCTCCCTCTCATAGCAAATTTCAAGCATATAATACAGTGTAGTTAACTAGCATCGCCATGCTGAATATTGGATCCCCAGAACCTATTCTGGGGGCTGCAACTGATCCCCCCTGGGCAGTTTCTACAGCCAAGATTGATGTCTGTAGACCTGGTTCTGGAGGTGAGGAGGGGTGTATATCCCACCGGTCCCAGGGTTGTCTGGACTGCTCCCTGACCTGGCTGGAGGGGTTCCAGCCAAGTACAGGCCCCTTTAGGTTCTGAGGCACAGATGTGTTTCTCACCTGGTCCTTGAACCAGCAGAACTGCTTGCAAACTGCCAGTGGAAGATGAGTGTAGCCTTTTTAGGATCTTCAGGGGTGCTGATGGAAGTGTCTGCTGCTGGTTTACTGGGCTAGGAGCACAGCTCATGACCTGTGGCTGGGCGGGGGGCTGCGTGGAGCCAGGTACAAGGCCAGGATCACAGGTGGGAGTGTCTCCTTCTCAGTCCCTGGGCTGGCAGGTCTGCTGGTGGACTTTAGCTGTTGGATTGGTGTCCCTTTAGGATCTCTAGGGGTGCAGCTGGGAGTGTGTCCTGCTGGGTCCCTGTGCTAGCAGGAGTGTTCACAGACTGTGGTTGGGAGTAGCTGGAGCCAAATATAGGACCTTTTCAGGTAAATCCATATATTGTTATTATTATATCTATTCTTAGATGATTATTGATATTTCTTTAGGGCCTGGCCCATGGTAAATTTTCATAAACATTCTATATGTTCTTGATAAGAATGTTCATTCTTTATTTGTTGCGTATGGAGTTCTATATACATCTATTTATATTAAACTTTTTATGTTGCTCAAATATTTAAAATATGTGTTGCTCAGAAATTAATTTAGCAGTGAGTCAATCCTTTCATTCTCCCTGACAGAAAGGTTCTCTCTCTTTTAATTCTCTCTCATCCTATAACTGATAATTTTGGTATCTAATGTCCTAATTAGAGAGGGTCTAATTCTGTTCTGATGGCTTTTGCCAACTCTCTCAAATTGGCTTGATTGGGCATGTGTTTTTATAATTGTGGATTGTAAGCTCATCTTTCTCTGGACTCTATACCTGGCAATTATGTGAAGCCTAGGTGGAAATCATATGTCTTCCTCTAAAGAGTGTCTTTTATTCTTTTTTAGGCAACCTCAAATTGGGTACAATTTTGAGTTTATTTCTCAGCTTGGGGTTTCTTAGACCATGGGAGTTGTGTAAATTTGAATCCCAAGCCCATGCGAGAGCCGACTTTGGTTACAAATTCTCAAGGGACACTTTCTTGGACCCAGCTTTTAGCTGGAACCAAGATGTTGGTTCTTACAGTTCTCCTTGCTTTTAGGTATATTTTTCCAATCCACCTTTTTACTGACAATGTAACTCTTCAGATGCTGAATTTATGCAAAGGGCATTCTTAGTTCCAACTTTGGTATTTCTTTAGCCCAACATCATGTCTTTAGTACTTTGCTTTACTTTAAAAACTTAAACCTCCATACACCTGAACTCACGTAACACTGCATGTTAACTATACAGGAATTCAAATAAAATAAGATTTAAAAAGAACAACTTAAACCTGCACAGTTCAGGGATTTACAAGAACTTTAATATCCACTGCACCATTGCTCTCAGCTTGCTTCCCACTTCCTAGCCACTTCCTGGCATTGAGTCTTCGGGTATTTTGTATACTATTTTGCCAGCTTTGTCATGCATTTAAAGCATCTGCACTAGCATGTTTGTTCATAGCATTGGTGTGAAATTCAGTAAGAATCTATATAGAGCATTTAGCTCACTGCCTGAAATAGATGCAGATCTAGAGGCTTGGGTTTGAAAAATACTGCCCTGAAAGAAGAAAAAGCTTTTGACATTCCTATTAGTGACAAGAAATTGTCTAAGTTTTCTCTTTCGTAAATAACCATCTCACACTATACTGCAGTTTGAGTGCACAATAAACATCCAATTTTGCTAATGATTGAGATGAGAAGAATGTGTCCCTGATTTTTCTGTATGTGCAGGGCAGAAGTAGCTGTGAATTGGCACACAGAAATATCAGGTCAAGGGTTTCATTTCTGAAAGCCCATGGACTAAGGCACCCTGGAGAAGAAGAGACTTTCACAAACAATAGGAATGGTTTTTTCCACTTTTCCTTTCAATCTAATTTTCTTTCCATTGAAAGCAGCTGTGCTTTTTCTCATTCTGACAACTCAGAAATCAGTGTAACCCATTCTTCATAACTGCTTTAGAATATGCTGGCAGAAGCTGCTTCTGACAGTAGGCTGCTGAATGTTCAATGGTGCTTGATTATGTGGAAGGTTCAAACACTGCTGTGATTATTTCCTTCTTTGTTAAACTGTCCTTGTCTTATTACAAAACTGCTAATTCTTCCAGAAACCAGAGATTATCTAAATAAGCAAGAGCAGAAGCAGTACTGTGTAACAAGGACAGGTTCTTTCGTTTTCCTTTTTTTTCCTGGGGAAGTGGGTGATTTTTTTTTTTAAACAGCTTTATTGAGAGATAATTCCCATACCATCCAAGGCACACAGTAAAATGTACAATTCCATGGTTTTTAGTATATTCAATTCAGTATAATTTTAGTGTTAGATACTACGGTCGCCACAGTCAATTTTAAAAAATGTTTTCACCACCTCAAAGAGAACCCCTGGGGGCACCTGGGTGGCACAGTCAATTAAGTGTCCGACTCTTGGTTTCAGCTCAGGTCATGATCTCAGGGTCATGAGAGCAAGCCCCGTGTAGGGCTCCACGCTCAGTGCAGAGTCTGCCTAAGACTCTCTCTCTCCCTCTGCTCCTCCCCCTACTCTCTCTCAAATAAATAAATAAATCTTTAAAAAAAAAGAAAAAAGCAAAAAGCAACCCTGTACCCTTTAGTAATCACTTTCTACCTCCAATCCTGCTCCGCCCAGCACTAAACAACCACTAGCCTACTTTCTACCTCCATAGCCTTCCCTCTTCTGGACTTACATATAAATAGAATCATATGTGGTGTTTTGTGATGGACTTCTTTCACTTAGCATAATGTTTTTAAGGTTCATCCATGTTGTAGTGTGTTTTAGTATTTCATTTCTGTTTATGGCCAGATAATATCCCATTATATGGATATACCACATTTTGTTTATCCATTCATCATTTGATGGACATTTGGGTTATTTCCTCATTTTGATTATTAAGAATGGTGCTGCTATAAACATCCATGCATAGGTTTTTGTGTGGACATACTTTTACATTTTCCTTGGGTATATATTTAGGAGTGGAATTGCAGGGTCTTATTGTAACTACATGTTTCATCATTTGAGGAAGTGCCAGACTATTTTCCAAAGTAGATGCACCATTTGACATTCTCATCAGCAGCACACGAGGATTCCTATTTCTCCATATCCTTGTCAGCTCTTGTTACTATCAGACTATTTGATTCCAGTCATTCTATGGAAATCATTTCTCATTGCAGATTTGATTTGCCTTTCTCTGATGATTAATGATGTCGAGTATGTTTTCATGTGCTTATTGACAGCTTGTATATCTTTCTTGAAGAAATGTCTATTCAGATCATTTGGTTTCGTTTTACTTAGGGTAAGGGCAGATTTTTAAAAAATGATTTCTAATATATGATTTTTTAAATAAAACCTAACAACTTAACATGTATATACTATTTAATAATATCCATAAGAAACTTACTTGATTAAGAATAAAAGTATCTGAAATTGGAACTCTTAAAGAAAAAAAAACAGTTTGTTATATAGATCATTGAACAAAAAGAACTTAAAATAATAATGATTAAATTTTGCTCACCCCGTCCTTCATTATAGTGTTCCCCAGGGTCTCTTACAGTAGGACTTCAATCCATTGACCTAATGAATATCATTTCCCAAAATATTCTGGTTGACTGCCATATTCTTCCCTTGCAAATTATTGCTCCAATCAAGGGACATCTCAGATTTTCACCTATTTCCTTGGCAGCCCTTTAAGAACTCAGAGTTAATGAGAAAGATGTTTTGATTTCTTCTCAAATAGTATCTCATCCCCTCTGGCAGGAAATTTTCTTACCTTACGACTGACTGAAGCCTATTGACCTACAGTAACTAGATTACTGATGTCACATATTGGGTCTCTGTCATTTTAACCCTGCCTGTGGATGGAGTGGGGCAAGCTTTCTCATACCTCAGCACACCAAATGCTGTTATTGAGCTTACCCATTTCATATCTTTATGGATGGTAGCCATAAGCCATGGAATTTCCAGTGGCGCTCCAATGTCAAGAAATTGATCATTTTTGGAAATATATAAGTAAATAGGACTTAATTTCCCTAGTGTTTCAAAAATCTTCATATAAATAAAATCAGAAATTGTTTTTAAAAATCCCCTTTTTTTCCAACCTGGTATCTTGACTTGTGTATCAGGTACATGTGAACCATTTTTGAGCACTAAAGTTCTAAGACAAGGTTGGAGCATGTGAGGGCCCTTATTGGTTAATGACTCATACCTCCCTTCAAATTGACATTTTATAACTATTAGCTTAATATTTATTTGGACTCTAAAGAGAAATTGGTTTCCAATTAACAAAAATTACATGTAATAGGGAATTGTCCATGGGATAGGTATTATGGAATATATGTGAAATTATATATGACAGAGTTTACTTGGAGCATCAGTTAAAATAGCCACAGTTTATAAGGAACTAGAAGTCCCTCAGTAAGGGTTTTATAATGATTATGGGTCAACCACATAATAGAATAATAGGTAAGCTATTTTAAAAATGTGAAATTCTATAGTTATACGGAAAGGTCTCCAAATGTTTTAATGGAAAAAAAATACAAAGTGTATAACAATATGTATAGCATGAAGCCATATATAAAATATTTCTGTGGATAAGTTTACAAATGCATGAAATATCTCCTGAAGTTAATGCAAGGAACTAGAAACTGGTTGTTTCTGAGGAATGAGGTGGTAGCTGGGGGGCAGGGGAAAGCCTCACAGGCTTCTCACTGTACCTCAGAGAGTGTCTTTCTATCTTATATCATGTATATTGATCCTATTTAATAATTCACAAATCTTATAAATAAATCAACCAAAATAAAGAATTTGTCACATATCCTTATTACATGCTATTTCTCATATCATACAAACTTCTTAGGATGCATTGTAACTCCCAAAATTTAGGTAATCAAATATTCCTCCCTAGTAAAATGGACTTGGCTTACATATTAGCTTTGAGGAATTCTGCTGAGACAGCTAACTTCATTTGAATGGTGGCAGCTGACTTCAGAGATTATGGTACTCTTTATAGAAGGCATATAGGTGAGAACTTAGAAAAAAAACAACAACCCTATTTTCATTCAAGGTATGTCTATTTCTCTGGTTATTTAAGAATTTGAATGAGGAAACTTGAATCAACTGGCACCATATTTCTGATTTATTCCAGTAAATTTTATTGACATTTTAGACTGGAACTCTGGGGACCTGCCCATCTAAGTTGCTTCTTAATCCTACTGTGGTTTCACACCAATGTAAGAGTTTTGCTAATGTTATATTAGTTAAAACTCTAGTAGAAGATAAAATAACAGAGAGTCTAAATGCTTATTTCAATTTTAACCCAGACAGAAGTTTGAGCTTTTGGGACCCCTTAATAAAGACACCAACTCTTTTAAATACATTGTAAGATGTGGCCATTTAAAACGCCTTATTACAGATGACATTTAAAGAGAGAAGAAAGAAAGAAAGAAACTCAAGGAATATAAAAGATGTTAAGAGAATTTGTGAAAAGAATGATTGAGTTATTTCTTCATACTTTCACAGTTTTGGTTCAATTTCATTTTAGTTAAATGATGCCTGTTGTAAGTATTGTTTATGAAAATGATGAAAAATCATCTTGCTATAGAAAAAACACCTTTATCTAGCTGCTATGAACAGAGCTCTTCCATTAAGTTTTAGACAAATTCTTTCTCCTTTTCTTTGTGTGTACTCCATTTGTTTATGTGTATATATATGTTAAATATACTCCTTTTGCCTTGTTACAAATGAAATCTGATTTCTTCTAGTTACCAAGTAGTTTATATCTGAATTAACTAAAAACTTCACTAAAATGACTTGACCTTACTTGAGAATGACCCTGTATGCCATTTTCCTGAGAAAATGGAGCCAAAGCAAACTCAAGTTTAATTGGGAAAAATTATGCCAGTTCCGTTATTTAATATTTTATTTGGGGATTTTTTTTTTCAGTAACATCAACTAATCTTATACTCTGAAACTTGCAATGTGATCTATGTTTGCACTCAAGAAAATCTAGACCAAAAAGTTCACCTATAGAAAATGGGGGAGGGAAAAGGAACTTCATAGTGGAGAAACCTAACTCACCCTAGTGGTCAAGGTCAGCATCAACATGATAAGCAATGTATACATTATGAATACATACAGTACGTTTTCTTTTTTTTTTTTTTTTAGATTTTATTTATTTATTTGACAGAGAGAGACACGGCGAGAGAGGGAATGCAAGCAGGGGCAGTGGGAGAAGGAAAAGCAGGCTTCCCGCTGAGCAGGGAGCCCGATGCGGGGCTCGATCCCAGGACCCTGGGATCATGACCTGAGCTGAAGGCAGACGCTTAACGCCTGAGTCACCCAGGCGCCCCTACAGTATGTTTTCTTGATATGAAAGTGATTCTTTACCTCTATGTTTCTTCTCCCCAAAACACAGAGAAAACATTAGCCAAATCCCAACTGAAGGGAATTCTACAAAATCCCTGACCAATACTTCTTAAAAGTGTCAAGATAATAAAAAACAAGGAAGTCTGAGAAACTATCATAGCCAACAGGACACTATAATAGTGAATTCATTTGCTTCTCCTTGCTGTTCTGTCAGTTTTTGCCTCATGCACTCCTCATGTACTTGGACGCTCTATTGTTAGACACATAAAAGTTAAGGATCCTTATGTCTTCTGGGAGTAGTGACCCCCTTATCATTATATGATGCCCCTCCCTATCTCTGATAACTTTCCTAACTCTGAAGTCTGCTCTGCCTGAATTAATATAGTTACTCTCTCTCCCTTCTGATTAGTGTTAGCATGGTATAACTCTCTCCATCTCTTTATTTTTAATCTATCCTTTATATTTAAAGTGGTTTCTTATAGAAAACATACAGTTGCGTCTTGTTTTTTTTGATCCAATTTAACAATCTCCCTTTTTTAATTGGCATATTTCGATCATTTGTGTTTAAAGTAATTATCAGTATAGTTCAATTAATATTTACCATAATATTTATTACTGATTTCTTTTTGTTGCCCTTGTTCTTTGTTCCTATTTTTTGTCTTCCACACTTTTCCTGACTTTTGTGGTTGTAATCGATCCTTTTATATAGTTTGATTTTCTTTCCTTTCTTAGCCTATCAATTATACTTTTTTTTTTCTTCTTACTGTTTTGGTGATTACAGTCCTAGGGTTGCTTAGGTGTAGTTTTTGTGTGCATGTCCATTTATCCAACATAGTGTTCTCTGAACTTCCTACATCTGTGGTTTGGTATCTGACATTAATTTGGGATAATTCTCAATCATTATGGCTTCAAACATTGCTTCTGTTCCTTTCTCCATTTCTTCTTCTTCTGGTATTCCCATTACATGCATGTTACACATTTTGCAGTTGACCCACAGTTCTTGGATACTCTGTTCTATTTTTCAGTCTTTTCTTCTTTGTCCATTTTTTGGCAGTTTCTACTGTCACATCCTCAAACTCAGAGATTCTTTCCTCAGCTATGTCTGGTCTACCAATGAGACTGTCAAAGACAATTCTTCATTTCTGCTACCATGTTTTTGAGCTTTTGCCTTTTTTTTTTTTTGATTCTTAGAATTTCCATCTCTCTGCTTACGTTAACCATCTGTTCTTCTATGTCATCTATTTTTTCAACTTAAGCCCTTAGCATATTGATTATAGTTTGGTTTTAAAAAAAAACAGCTGGCCTGATAATTCTAACATATCTGACTCTGGTTCTGATGCTTGTTCAGTGTCTTCAAATTGTGTTCTTTCCCTTTTAGTATGACTTGTAATTTTGTTGTGGTGCTGGATGAAAGGTGGACACAATATACTGAGTAAAAGAAACCTCAGTAAATTGGGCTTAGTAGTGGTATTGTGTTGGGGGAGAGAAGTGTTCTGTAGTCCCAGGATTAGGTCTCAGTCTTTTGGGGAGCTTGTGCCCATGGACCATGAACTTTGCCAGTGCTTCTCAATCCCACCACCCTCCCCTGAGGTGGGGTGGAATGGGTCAGGGGGACTGGATTGGGATGTTCTCCTGCCCCAGGTAAGTCAGCTCTGATAAAACCCCATCAGGTTAGGCTCTGGTAAAAATGCTTTCTTCTCAGGGTGGACCTTGTTAAGAAGAGCAGAATGCTCTAGTATCTTTGAAAATAGTTCCTTTTATCTTCCCCCTGGTGGAACTATGAGGGGATTTTTCTCCAGTATTCACTCTGAGGACTTTATAGAGCTTCTGGAGGTAAAATTGTCTTTGATTTTTTTTTTGTAGTTTGAAAATGATAGATGCCTAGGTGGAACTTGGCGGGGGGCATTTGTCCTGCTTGGTGTTTGCACAAAAGTGTGGGGGTCCCCTATGAGTGGGTCCTGTGGAGTTTTTAGCCCCCAGGTTGGTCCACTTTGAGCCACCAGCATTTCGTCTATTAGAGTTCAGATTTTTTAGTCCTGCGCTGGTTCCCATGGAGGTCTCTGCTTCTGGGTTTCTGCTCTAATAAGTTGTGATTTTCTGCATTTGTCTGTCTGTTGCTCCAATTTGGGGGGCAGTGATTTGCTCTGTGACCTCACTTCTCTGACAGATCTAAGAAGAGTTGATTTTTCAGCTGTAATAAGCTCTTGTTACAGTGGAGTGGTGACTTCCTAGCTCCTTATATACTCAAATTTACCTGTGGCATCTGTGGAGTCCCATCATCTCATTATTGGTGGCTTACAGCACACTAAGCTTGGATTTCCCCATATTGCAAAATTTGGGTCGTTAGGGACATTTTTGTTAAGTTCTGGTATATCTGGTTCTCACTTTGTTCTATAAACTAAAAAAGCAAAATCTTGATTGTCAGCTTCTGAGGCAGGGAGATTTCACCAGAGAGCATGACTCTGCCTCTCCTGTCCCTCCCAATAAACAATTGCTCACTGTGGGCCTGGGGTCCCCACCCAAGGTAAATGACTCAGTTGCGATTTCAAAAATATTATAAGCAAGCACAGAATATTTGTGCAAGGAAACAGGACAATAAACCTTCCTTCGACCAAGTTATATCTAGTTTAATAACTATGGTGTTGAGTGGCATTGAGGAGAAACCTAAGAGCAATAGAAATGTTGTCATAACCATTAGAAATAGTTTTCAGTGTTGAACTTTCGCTTTCATCGCCTCTTTTTATTCTGCTATAGATTTTGTCCCAGCACTGGTTAGCCTGGATAATTATTTATTCCACAGACATTTATTGATCTTTCTAGTCCGATTTTATCCCCTTATGAACTGCATGAGCTCTATAAGCACTTTTTTTTTAATTTTGCATTTCAGTGTTCACCACTTAATTTCTGAATCATAGAATATCTGAAGTTTCTACCACCAAAAGTTATTTAATAAATTATAGATTATTGAGTGAAGGACTCAGAGTGATGTTAATCAGAGAAAACAACTTTGGAAAAGGCTAAAAACTGGAGGGTTGATCTCTCTCCTTCCCTCCAGTCTCCTTAGCAATTTTCTGTAATGTCTTCCAGACTAGTTCCAATTTCATGTCCTTTGAGAGGATGTCCTTAACTTCTCCTGTGGGTGACTCCTCCTCTCTTTCCTACAAGCCTCTGTTATGACTTATGGAAGGATTCTATGGTTCATCTGTGTATGTGCTGCTTCCGTCCATCCCTTATACTGTGAGCAATACAAGAACAGGAACCACATTTCACCCTTTGAGTGAACAGAGCTCATTCCTCCTGTAATACATGTCATTTATTTATTTCAGATGATTTTGGTAGTTGATAACATCTTACGTTTTATGAATGTTCAATATATGTTATATATGTTCCAAACTACCCTACAAGCGTGCTCAGCAAAAATGTAAGTGTACCTTCTTTTTGTGTTTTCTTCAGTTCTAGGTAAATGGCAGGTGGTCAGTAGGTGCTGTAATTCTTTGAACTGGAAGGAGAGAGATGGTGATTTTTTTGATGGACCCTTTCTTAAGAATCCCCTTGTTTAGGGGCACATGGGTGGCTCAGTTGATTAAGTGTCTGACTCTTGATTTCAGCTCAGGTCTTGACCGTGGGGTCATGAGTTCAAGCCCCACATTGGGCGCTCTACCCTGGGTATGGAGCTTACTTAAAAAAAAAAAAAGGAATCTCTTTATTTATCATCATTTAAAAGCAGTTATTAATTCACTTGCACATTGCTCATATCAAGTAGAAGTTTAAACTAAATGGTTTAATCTATTCTTTTAGGCAGCTAAAATTATGCACATAAGTGTTCACTCCGGGAGGGCAAGAGAGCTGCCAGCTTATCTTGCATTAGAGTACGTTGAACAGTATAAGGTATTACAGCTCTTTCAAAAGATACTCTTTTACAACTGGGCTGAATCATGGGGCTGGGAGCTCATGTAAGCAAGCAATTCCTTTGCAGCTCAGAGGGCAAGCTGCAGAGTTGGGGCAGGGATACCTTTAGTGTCATTGCACATTCTCTAATCCAACTTCCTCCACCATGACCCTTTCTTTATAACATGACCAAACTAACAGAAGACAGTTGCCAGCATTCTCTTGTATCTTTTCGTCGGCAGTTGGTCCAGTGTTAATCCATCCTCAGGCCTGAAAGCCATATAGGACCAGACGTGGTCTATGAGTTGCTGACTCTTCAGGCAGAAGAAATGATTTAGGATATTACAGGTTGTCAGGCAGGTTCATTTAGGCTAATGCAGGCAAAGTCTCCTTTACCTAAGAAACCACAAGAAGAATTTTTAATTGAATTATTTAGCAATTATTTTAATTGCTAAAATGTGTTTTGCCTTGTGGGCAGCTTTGGAGTTTTCTCTTCTTGTCTGTTTATTGATGATATGGTCAATAAATCCATTGGAAGACCTCAACACCTGGCCGACAGTCATCTTCTCCACCCTCTGGCCTGACATCATTCTGGGTGACTCAATATGACAACCTTGCTGCATGGTTCCATGCCCACGTCACCTTCGAGGACCTTCCCTGACTCAGACACCACCCCATGGCCACACCGTAAACCTTATCAGATCCGGATTGGTCCACCTCTCCAATAAAGCGTTCACACCCATTCTTAACCATGTGTTCCCAACCATCTCTCTCTCTCCCTCCTTCCCTTCCTCCCCTCTTCCCTCCCTCATGTTACTGTTCCCAACACACTAGTTCTCTAGCCTCTTTAGTGTCTGTATTTTAGAGTCCTTTGTCCCTCTCCCCACTAGGTCTTTCCTCTCTTACTTAGCTCCCCACCCATGCCATCCCGTCATCCCTTTGTTTACCAGTATTCTAAAACCTTTTATTCTATTGTATTTATTGTGTTGTATTCTATTGTATTCTCACCACGCTGGGACAGAAAGAAGACCCACAAATCTTAATGAATGGAATGACCACCTTCTCTGCTTTCATTGACATTTTAAGAGAAAGATATTCATTGACATTTTAAGAGAAAGATTCCACAGTATTGAAAATTGTTCCATGATAGATTTCTGTCCTTGATCTCAGCAAAGCACTTGGAGCTCCCTGACAGCACTATCTTGTTTTTCCTGGTCAACATGCTCTCATTCCACAGGGTATTTCAGATAATACCTATGCTTGTCAAACTACAACCCCGCCCTCTCCAGCTCCCTTTCACTATCAGCCTCTGATCTTGTTTTTGGTTCATGGAGTAACGAATAATTAGACAGTAATTCTTTCAATTTACTTACATACAACTCTACCCTTTTCTTCCTTCCCCTGTTGAAAAAAAGATTTCCTTTTTCCTTAGGAGTGTAAATCTGGTTATTCCATCTCACTCTTTATATTTAATACCTCTCCCCTGGCCCACTTAGATATACATATATATTTCTAGTGGGGGTGGGGCGAACCCTTATTTCTAATTCCTGTCCCTGTCCACTGTTCTCTTCCTGGGTTTCTTTTTCCGTTTAGAGCTTATCTTTTTGAAATATTTGTCTTTCCTGATATCTCCACAGTGCCACCTTCCAATCATGATGCAACATAGCCCTTCGTTCTTACTGCTGTACTCAAACAGATCTTTAAAAGACCAATAATGGTTTCCTTATAGCTAAGTTTAAAGAACATTTGTAAGCCTTTTTCTTACTGGATCTCTCACTTATAAAAACACCGCTGATTGCTTCCTCCTTTTAAAAATACTTTCATTCATATTTTTCTATGTCATAACACTCCCTCGTCCCCCCTCCCCTTCTTTACATGTTCATTCATGGTTACTTTGTCTCCTCTTCCTAGGCCCATACCTTTCAAATGGGTGGCATTCAAAGTGTTGTCTTTGATGCTTTGTCTCTACAACTTGTAGTAAAGGAGAAATAGTAGCCCCTTCCTAGAGATGTCCACATTCTAATTGCCAGAACTGTGAATATGTTACCTTACATGGCAAAAGGGACTCTGGGAATGATGAAATTAAGGATCTTGACATGAAAGAGTATCCTGGGTTATCCAGGCAAGTCTCCATGCTGTCTACTGCTTCTGGATCTTCATATAACTGTGCCTCTTGCCTGGCTCCTCTCCTTGGCCTTCAAACTTGACCAGTCAAGTCTTCCTTGTCTCCCAGACATCAGCTCAAAAATCATTTCCTGTGGGAAACTTTCCCTGACATCCCATAAGAACATAGAACCCATATTATACTCTATTGTGTAAATATGTCTTTCCTGCGAAAATGCCAGGTACGTGTGGGCAGGAAAAGAGTCTTTTTCTCTTTATCCTCAGCACCTAGTATAGTGCCCAGTATGTAGTGATGCCAAGTAAATATGTGTTTAAAGGATGAACAGATTTTATTTGTATGTATGTAAGGCTCATGAAGCTAGGTAAAGACTAAGGTATTTATATTCTCATCACTGACGTCTAATTCCCACTTTGACTCCTAATTTCTGTACTGGTTAAAATGAACATTAGCAGCTACTGTCATGGCATGATCCTTAGTCACAAACAGCAACTATGTTTTATGTGGTATGTGATTATCACATTAACTCATAGTGCTTCAAAGGGACACAAAAATAGCAAAACTACTTCTAAGTTTAGGCCAAGAATGCTTTACAAGTAAACACAAAAACAGAGCAAAAATTGTTTTCTAATTCAAGAAAATGTGTATTTTATATATAGACAACATATATATGCACACTATATATATATATACACACACACATATAGACATATATTACATATACATCTATGTATATATATGTATACACTCACATTTTATATACAGTTTCCTTTTAATCCAGCTTCTTGCATTTCTAGCAAGAGAAAGAATATGTAAATATAATGGTTATTAAACTGGATACATTTAAGCCACTTCTTTAATTCAGAAAAAGCTTAACATAGTTCTCATAGTGATTCAGTCTAGCACTTTCTTATATGACAAAAGAATTACTTGTGAAATCATTATGGTCAACATGCTCTACATTTCTCTAGATTAAATGAGGATAATCTCTAACTATGAGAGATAAGGTGCATTTATCTAAATTTAAGCTTGAAACATTTGGTTAAGAAATAAATCATTTTGGTGTGGAAATTTTTAAAAGAATGCTTAAACAATAATAAAATATATTTTAATGCCCTAAACTATGGTACTATTAAGAATAAGACTTCAAATACACCAAAGTTTGAAAATTCAGAATGACTATTCCCAAAGAAATTATAATCCATCCCTCGAGTATACAATTCCATTTTTGAAAGAAATTCTTTTAACACAAGACAATGCAATCTTTTATTTGGCACATCAAGCAATTTGATAAAATATTATGGGAAAGAATGAATCTATGTAAGATTTAAGGGCTTTGATTTGCATTTAAATGGCATCATTTCTTAAAATGTCTATGCCTTTTTCAGTGGAGAGTTTAATAAAAGATGGAAAATATTACTGACAGTAAAAGTATGCGTACAATTGGTCTTTAGTGAAAAACGTACAGAATTTTTTATTAGAAGATAAATGGTAAACCTTTTCCTGATGAGGCTGAGTCAGTCAGTGCCCCCAAACCAATTCTTACTCCAAGTAATTGGGTGAGTAGTTTGATGTTTTTGTCTGTAGTAACATTCTCACAATTTTCTTTGAGTTTCAGGAAGCAAATTGTTTGGTAATAATAAGCAGTTTTAAAAAAAATTGTTCTGATACTTTGTGACTCTGAACTGTTTAGGGTAGCCACAGAAAGATCTACTCACAAAAAAGAGAGAGAGTTTAAGAAAGGAAACTTAAAAAGAGAAAAAACATGGCTCCCAAGAAATAAAAAAAAGGAAGAATGAAAGATCTAGAAAAAACACACAAACACACAAAAAGAAACAGTACACAGAAGTGAGGGAAAGGGCCACCTTGCTGCTTTTCATTTTTCTCCATGGCAGCAGTTCCAGAGAGCACCAGCTATGGGTCTGGAGTCTCAAATGCAGCTTTGCAAGATTCTCACATCTGTCGGACTCACTGTGGAGCATGAGGAATGACTATTTGCTCCACCAGTGCAGGTCCAATCCAACTGTGACCCTGTCTGAACTGATTAGCTCTGTCCCATCATGGGGAGACACAACATTGATTATGCCTCATTGTAGTTGAACTTCAGCTGAAGAATTACTCTGGAAGTTGTGGTAAAAATAGTTATCAGTGATTTTTTGAGTTTCCAACATGTGTCAGGAGTGTACTAGATCTTTGGAATTCAAATAATAATAATTGCTGCATATATAGATAGCATCCACACATGCTAAGAATTCTCCCAAACACTTAATATAATTCACTTATTCCTGGGGCACCTGGATTGGCTCAGTCAGTTGAGCGTCTCCCTTCGGCTCAGATCAGGATCTCAGGGTCTGGGATCAAGCCCTGCATCAGGCTCCATTCTCAGCAGGGAGTCCTCTTCTCCCTCTTTCTCTGCCCCTCCCCCCACACTTGTGCACATTCACTCTCTCTCTTGCTCACTCTCTCTCAAATAAATAAAAATCTTAAAAAAAAAAGCTCAATCCTGGCAACAACATAACAAAACAACAGTATTCCCATTTTACAACAAAGAAACTGAAGCTAGAATGGTTTCATGACTTGCCTAAAGTCATATAAATAGTTAAATGCACAGCCATTGACGAGTGAAATCAATACAGGAGACATGAACCCAACAACTGCATTGTGATGAGGCATACAATAACAATACGTACAGGGTGTGACATAGAGACAACAGTGGTGCTCCCAACACAGACTGAGGGTGTCAGAGAAGGCTTCTCAGGAAGATGGTGCTTGAACTAAGTCCTAAAGAATGGATAGGATTTAGACAAGAACAAAGAGAATGCTTTCAAGGTAGTAGAGGAACATGAAGAAGACCCCAGAAACCAGAAAGAACACAGGTGTTTGAGTAAAAGCACAAAAATCAATAGAATAGGAGCCTAGGGCAGGACATGGAAATAGAGATGAAAGATGGAGGTGGAGAGCTGGCTAAGTTTCAAGTCCTGAAAAGCCTGGTTTGCCATGCAGGCCAAGGGGAGCCATTAAATGAGTTTAATCTGAGAAAAGTGTATTTGGTTCTTAATATTAGAATAAACAGTCTAAAGGGTATTGCTTATTGGATGAAAGCACAGGTTTTTTGTTTTTTTATTCAGATATTATTTTGAATACTGGTTCATTTTGAATACTTATTACATCTATGGGTAAATCACTCCACTAGACGCCCACTGCCTTGTTTGTAAACTAGGATGAGGGGATCATGCTTAGAAATGGCCAAATCAATGGCGATCATGACACCCAGACTATGTCCCATGCCTGTCCTTTCCTACTCACATTTTTAATGAATTATATTTTATTTTCGTATTGGTACTGAAGAGAATTTGACTCTTGGTCTGTCTGCTTTTACTTACTCTTAAGCTCAACTCATAATGTGCATGCCAAATTGGAGCAGAAGATAGAAAAAAAGGATATTAGTTAAGAGTTCATTTTAGTAATGTAGTAGTGAAATGATGATGGTTCTTAATGGGGAGGAGATGAGGACCCCCCGCAAAAAGAATTATCCGGCCCAATATATCAACATGTTGTGCCGATGTTGATAAACCCTGTTCTAAGCTACCGCGTGGGAGTGAAAATGGGGACAGACTAAAGCAATGTTAATGAAGCTAAATCAAAAGATCTTGGTGACTGACTTGAAGAGAAAGTTACAGGGCTGTGGTCTGAGTTGTTTATCCTGGCACTAATTAGAGTACCCTGCACACACATGATATTCCAAAATATTCGTTGAGTGAAAAAAGGAATATATGAATGAATGAATGAATGAATGAATGAATGAATGAAGAAATAGGATTCGAGACTCCCAGTTTGTTGTCTTGGGCCATTTAGGTAATAGCAGTGACAGCCTCTGCAGGGCAGGGCAGAGGAAGAGGAGATGGTCTTGGGAGAAAGATGGGAGAGGTCAGTAAGGGAATTGAGGTGCCTAAGGTGAAAATTAGTGTAGATAGACCCAGGTGTTTAGTTGTTCGATGTCTTGATGGTTGATGATACCAAATGGGATACCTTAAAAAAAAAATGGAAACCCTCCTTGAATCTGAAAATCATATTGGAGATTTATAAATCATAACCAAGGATGAATTCAAGTTTTTATGATAGCTAGAGAAATCTACATTTTTACATTAATTTTTCTGAGGAAACCATATTTTAAAACTTCCAATGATGTGGTTTTAGGATGCTAACTATTTCCTCCCATGTCTTTCTTGCCCAACCTCACTACTTTGGCTCTGAAGCGAAGTAAAAAAAAAAAAATCTGCTTGAGCCATTTAAGCACCAGAGGCAGTGGGATTGCTTCTACGCTCAGATGTGGTTACTTGTCCTTCTCCACACTCGTCCCTTCTCCAAAGCCAGTCTGTCCCCAAAGGCCCATCTGCCATTGATCTATTATCCAATGGCCCCTAGAACTACAGTGGAGACATTTGTCCCCAGGGTTCCTTTTGCCTACACTCAGTGCCACTCAGTGGCCTTGTTGAGTGGTTTCTACACCACTGGCAAAGCACAGGAGTGGCTCAGATACAAGGACATTGAGGTCACTGCCACTGCTGTTTATACCCTTGTCACTCCACTCTGGGCATATCATTTCTCTACACACGTGTCTTCACCATGAAGAGAATACCACTCTTTCTAAGCCTTTTCTTACTCCAAAAGCCACTCTGTCCTTACCATTTACAAACCATTACCTAAAACCATTTAGGGCAGATTCCCTAGGGCCTGGGGCAGAGTGTATTTGCCAAGTGCTACACCACCATGCCCAGGAGAGAACTCAGGAAACCTAACTCTTCTTATCTCGGGGATGAGATCCTTCCTTGCCAGCCAGGTCAACAGACCTTACTTCAACCTCCTGTTCAAGGATATTCATCTTAGTGACCTTCATGTTCTCAGAGATCACAGCAACTATCAGTTCTGTGAATTCTCCTTATATTTTTCAGAACCTCCTTGAGTCTTAATGCAAATAGCACATGTGAGCGCCTGACCTGATATCTCAGTCTGATCAAGGTGGGCACCCAGAATATGTCCCATGCCTGTCCTTTCCTACATACATTTTTAATGAATTATATTTTATTTTCGTATTGGTACTGAAGAGAATTTGACTCTTGGTCTGTCTGCTTTTACTGACTCTTAAGCTCAACAGAAGTAGCTATTCAAAACATAGCCATAAAGACATTGTGCATTCTGTGCTCTGTAGCTCTTGTTACGCACCTTTAGGATACTGCATGCTGCCTAACTAGGATCTTAGCCAGTGCCTTTGAAGGGGAGTTGTGATTGGATTGAATCCTTTCATCATGGCCTAAAATTATTTTTGGTCAGACTTTTAAATCCTAAGTCCACCCTGTGATTTCTGTGGTCAGGGGGGTTGGCAATAATGCTTTCCAAAAATATTGAGACATCAGGAAGAAGGCCCTGAAACGAGTGCAGATGTCAGCACCTTCATTTATAAGAACTCACACTACCGTCATGGAAAACATGCTAATGCCAGAAAGAGGGAGGAGAGATTAAAGGAGTTCTAGAAGCAACAAGTCAGAGCTGGATTTCCTGGTGGTGGTGCATGCATGCACACATAGAAGGATGTCAGAAAGTTTTAAAGTTTTTTTTTTTTTTTTTAATCTAGCAAAGGAACATTTTATCCATTTGTCAGACCTGTGAGCTCTGCTGCCTCAATTGCATTAGCTTTTTGTTCATTTCTAAGTGACTGAAATGATGAAAACAAGTTCCTTGTGAAGTCTCGCCAAAAAGCATCAGGGGAAATGATATCTGTTCATGTATTGGATCAGAGTTCACATTGTGACAGAGTATTTTCATGTCAAAACGAGTATCTCCATGGTTATGAAGCCCTCTTCTTGTCAGCTATTAAATTGCTACCAAGGGCTATGGGTAGGGCTTTTTTTTTTTCATTTTAAAATTTCTTCCATTGAAAGAAAGTAAAGAAAACATTGATTTATACAGAAATCCTAATGTGCTACTGAGAAAATGATGTATTGTGTGGTCACATGATCGAAGTTTCTCCCATGAAGGATTAATCTGGTTCTGGGAATAGTTCTGAGAGTTTTTATATCCATTTTTGTGAAGCTTGAAGAGGCTTCAGTGTAACACCGCACCCCGAGAGGTCTGTAAAGTTGTTAAAATATTAAGAAAGACATAATTGTTAAAAGACTAGTTCTTAAATAAAATCCCTTGTGGAATATGAAAAATCTCCTAAAGCTACAAGGCGACAGTGTTACATTGAGGACTGATGTAACTCAGTTCATTTAGAAAATACCATAAACAGCTTTATTATGGGAATTTGGTAAAGAAATCTTTCATTAATAGGAAATATTTGGCTCTACCTTGCAAATAAAGTGATGTTTACATAATTTGTTAAGATCTTTCAGAGATTCAATATCCTTTGCTCAACCTTAACATGAGTACTATATTAAATATATGATTTTGAAAAAAAAACTTGTAAAATTCAGTTTTGGGTAATGTGATTTCTCATTTTGAGTTGTACTCTTTTGTTCTTCACTGAATTCATTTGATGTAAGTAGGGGAAATGTTTCAAATCCCTACTGGAGGCTGATGTGATACAGATAGTCTTTGCTAGTGGACCTTGTTGGAAAGAGATATTCAGATTCTGAATCCCGAAATTCATCAAGGGGAATCTGTGTTAGATTCCCAGTGGTAGGTGGAGAAGGAACATTTCAGTCAAACACACACGTTGACTAGTGTGGGCTTTGACTACAAATCCAGTGAAATCCTGAACCTGCTGATCTGGCCTGGACCACATGGGAGCCTTTGCACTTCTGTTGTTCCTTGGTTTATGCCTAGAATTTGAACTAGTCCAAGTAGTCTGTTTTATCTCCCTTCCCTGAGGACAACCCTGGTATTTATCAGCTAAAAACTCCACCAGTGTTCTTGGCTCAGCTTAGAATCTTTTTTCCTGGGAAATATGTTCCCTTGGAGTAAAACAGAGGTGGTGGTGAGCCAGGTATGACCCAGAAACACTCAGCAATCTCTAGAGGTTAGAGTGTTATAGCCAAGAGGCTTTAAATCTAAGGCTAGACAATTCAATTTAGTTTTGAGTATCAGTGAATACTGGGGTTAGCCTTTGGTGCACCAGGCTTGGGTAGGGAATTAAATAAACGTACGTGGGCTTGGCTAAGATTTCCCTCCACTCCTGTGGCCCCTTGGACTCTGCTGGCTTCCTTTTGAATCTATAGGGGAGCCAAGGTTTTATCCTGTAAGCCAAGAGAGTGGCATGATAAAATATGCATTTTGAAACGAGAAGCTAGAAGTTATTCAAGTGGCAGATCAGAAGGAAAGAAGGCTGGAACCAGGGCAGTCAAGGTCATTAAAATGTTCCAGGTGAGAGACCAAGAAGATGGGAATAGGGGAAGAGAGCTGGTTAAAGGAACAGTAATGGAAAATGACTCTCAAGATGTAGTGGAGGGTCCCCAAACAGGTAGAGATGAGCTTTTGTTTTCTGTGGTTATCAAATGGCATGGAAGAAAAGTATGTAAGGTAGGAATGCATGCAGGAAACCAAATATCCAATGTGGAAACAATTTCAAAGATGGCAGTAAGAGGTAGAATAACCCAAACTGTAACGGGTTTGCTAATGCCTCTGTATGCTCTCCTTGAAACCCCACCTGAGGCAGATATTAATGTTACATTACATAACACAAACTCTTTACTTTGTACACATGTGATAAAGTTCCTCCTGTAACAAACTATCCCTAAATTATGCATCAGGGTGCTCTGCTTCCGCCTGCAGCAGTCACTCTTCCTTAGTGGTTTCTACCATCTGAGATGCTGGTTCCCTAGCACATAAAAGCAGGTGATCATTATCGTCAGTCCCCTGGCTTCATTATTATTTCACAGGATGAACTGCAGAAGATAAAGTATAAATATCCCTTTCTTACTGTTCATTACCAGTCACATTTTCTCATATTCAATTTCATTCTTCCTTCCAAGAAACCTAAATAGGAGTAGATATTGATTTTGGAAATGTGTTTCTTAATGGTTAAGAAATAGCAAACTTACCCTGAATGTAACTTTAAATGTATATTTTATGTCCTTTGGATAAAACAAAGATCACTGCTTTGTCCTGTCTTTAGTGCTCCTGCCATGTATCAGAAGACAGATCTTTTGTGTTTAGCAGGAAAAAATATTACCATTTTTTCAATGTGTAGAATGAATTTAAAACATTGAAGATTTCTTGTTTTGCCAGCCCTTTTACAGTTTAGCAGAATCAAGAGGAGAAAATTCACCTGCAGTTTTGATACACAACCTGACAGGACACAGACTACTACTCACAAAAAAATTCTGATTGAAAGATTTATCTCCTGGATGAAATCCATGCAGATAAAGTGCCTGGATAAAGCAGGATGGAATAGCACACAATTGAAACTAGTTCTTACATTTTTCATGTAATGGCATTCTTTTGTTCTTTGTATTAAATATTCTAAATAGTCTCTCTTATATTAATTGATGGAATTAAAGCAAGCTAGATATTATGTGCACATGCATCATTTCTGATTGGCCCACTTTGAAAGCTTACTGGGGCGTGAAAAAAAAATCATCACACACACAATGCTTTCTTTCTGGGCAGTCTAAGAACACAAGACTGGAAACAGAAATGGGAATCTATTCTGAAAATCGCAGCCTTGAATCAGCAAGCTATCAGTTTCAGAATAAAAGCACATTAAGACTCAGTGTGAGGATATTATCCCGTTTAACCTATGAAAAGTACATCCAATCCAAAACTTCACACCGTAGTTCTCTTTTAGTCACTGACAACACTGCTGATGGTGTGGTTTTCCTTGTAGGCAAATGTGAAAGAAAACCGAGATTTTTGTCTGCAGTCTTTGCTAGCTAACAGGGTCAGCTTCATGGGGCAGTCTCTCAGGGCCCAGTACCCAGAAGGGCCCTGCTTTGGTTTAAAGCTCTGCTGTTGGGCGGCTCAGTCGGGTAAGCTTCTGCCTTTGGATCAGGCCCTGATCCCAGGGTGCTGGGATCGAGTCCCACGTCCTGCTCTCTGCTCAGTGGGGAGCCTGCTTCTCCCTCTACCCCTCCCATCTGCCTGTGATCTCTCTCGCATGCTCTCTCTAATAAGTAAATTTTAAATAAAGCTCTGCTGTTGCTGAGCATGGAAAATGTTAATAATTTTTGAACAAGGAACTCTGCATTTTCATTTTTGCACCACAAGTTTTGGAGCCAGTCCTGCTTGCTGGACGCAACATTTTGGAGCTCAGTCTTTTTGCTTTATAATGGCAGGACATGAAGACTTTGGAGGATTTGTGTGTGTGTGTGTGTGTGTGTGTGTGTGTGTGTGTGTGTGTGTGTGCGCGCGCGCGTGCACGCTGATTGCTTGTTTTTCTTTTTTAAAATTAGGCAGTCTCACTTTTGGACCTAATTTATTTGTACTTATGGACTTGAATCACTACTGCCTCTGGATGGTGGGGTATGATTCTTATTCTATTCTTATTCTTGGAATTAGATCTCCCTTCTCTCCCCCCATCCACACACACAGTTTAATAACATGATCTATTAGATACAGGTCATGATATGAGATAGAGCTTTAAGTCAAACTTCTATCATGAATGCAGAATACATTCCTCCGGCCTTTGTTCTCTGAGGTGGAATCTCTGCTGGTTTCATACACTCTCTTGCTTTTTCCCTGATGGTCTTTCAGTGTTTACTTGGTTCCCCTTTTTTGCGGCTGTCAAAACTGCACTTCGGGGGGGTTCCTGGGTGGCTCAGTTGGTTAAACGACTGCCTTCGGCTCAGGTCATGATCCTGGGGTCCTGGGATCGAGCCCTGCATCGGGCTCCCTCTGCTCTGTGGGGAGCCTGCTTCTCCCTCTGCCTGCCACTCCCCCTGCTTGTGCTCACTCTCTCTCTCTCTCTCTCTCTCTCTCTCTCTCTGTGTCAAATAAATAAATAAAATCTTAAAAAAAAAAAACTGCACTTCGGAAAAGCTTAACCAAAAATAATGAAGCCAGATGTTCACAGACATTTTGATTAACTTTATTTTAAACCACTTTTGAATTTTAAAATGCTTTCTGTGGAACATACTTAATTCTTTGCCTATTCCTGCATCATGGGAATCAGTATTAACTGAATTATAACCAAGTAATTATCTCTTGCATCTCTATTAAGGGAATCCATATTGTTGATATGGTTAATGTCTTTTTGTTTTCTTTTGTTTTAGACCACAAGATTTTTTGCTAATTAGATATGGTTAATTTACCCTTATGTTGGTTTTTTAAATTTTTAGATGTTATGATTTTTTGAAGTTGGATATTCTAGCTTCTTCTAAAACATGGGAGGGACTAGCATCAGTGGTTCAGCTGTTCTTAAATTAATGAGTTCCAACTTACCATTTTCTTATAGGTAGATTTTTTGTGTTCTGTTTAAAAGATCTCTGCCTGTTCTAAGCTCATGAATATATTCTCTTATATTATTATCCAGAAAATGTATTGTTTTACTTTTCAGGTTGAAATCTGTTCCATCTGTAATTCATTTTTGTATGTAAGATAGTGAGGTGGGATTTAAGGTTTACTTTTATTCTTTTTCCAATTCACACGGTATCACTTATTGGTGAAAGAAAGTCAAAGGAAACTGTCATTTCCACTGCTCTTGAGAACACCTTTCTCATCAATGAAGTATTTGTATATATGTGGGTTTGTTTCTCAAATATTTCTGGAATGTTTTCAATAAATTTATCATCTATCCTTTAATCAATAATAAATTATTTTTTAAAGATTTTATTTATTTATTTATTTGACAGAGAGAGGAACAGTGAGAGAGGGACCACAAGCAGGGCAAGTGGGAGAGGGAGAAGCAGGCTTCCCGCCAAGCAGGGAGCCTGACGCGGGGCTCAGTCCCAGGACCCTGGGATCATGACCTGAGCCGAAGGCAGACGCTTAACGACTGAGCCACCCAGGCACCCCTAATCAATAATAAATTTAACTGCAATAGGTGTAAATAAATTTGAATGTCTGGTGTTGTAGGTCTTCGAACTTTGCTTTCCTTCTTCAAGGTCATCATGGCTATTCTTGGTCTTCAACATGTCCACATTGATGTAAATCAGCTTCTTAAACGCCACAAAAATACCTGTTGAGATTTTGACTAGGAGTGCATGGAATTTACAGATCAAACTGAGAAATGACTTGTCTTACATTATTGTCTAATTCATGGACGTAGTATATGCAATGTTGATTTAGATCTTTTAAAATTTCTTTCAATAATGTTTTTTAGTTTTCCCTCCTACACACTATTGTTAGATGTAGTCCTGTAAATGTAATTTTTTGATATTATTGTAAATAACATTGTATTGTTTTTAATTTTATTTTTGAAATTATTGGTCTTTTATCAGTATAATTTACTTCTGTATATTGATTTTGTATGTACTGACTTTGATAAATTCAATTATTGATTCTAATGGTTTATCTTTTGGATTTTCTATGTATATTCTCATGTCTCCTTGTCAATGCATATATATTTTATCTCTTTTTCTTGCCTTGTTGCATTGGCAGGATTTCCAAGAAACTCTTAAATGGAAATGGCAATAGGGCTATCCTTATCTCTTGATATATCCTTATCTCAGAAAGAAATTTTTCAGCATTGCATTAAGTATTATATTTGCCATAAGTTTTCTTTGAAGATACTCTTTATTATATAAAGAAATTTCCTCCTACTTATATGTTGCTAAGAGGCATTTGTTATGTTGTTTTGTCTCAATCATGAATGGTTGTAAATGTTTTCATTTATTTTTTTACATGTATTAAAGGGGCTACATGCTTATTTTCTTATATCTGTTAGTGTAGTGGATGACAGTGATTGATTTTTGAGTGATAAATCAATTTGACTCTCTTGGTTTAATCCCAGTTTTGTGGGGATGTATTATGTTTTCCCATATTGTTGGGTTTAATTTGATACTATTTAGTATGTTTGTGACTCTGTTCACAAAGATCTATAATTTTCCTTTTTTTTTTTTTTATGTCTTTGTCAGGTGTTTCTGTCAGGTTTACAGTGACCTCATATGAGTTGGGAAATACATCCCCTCTATCTAGACTATAAAAAAAGCTTGTGTAGGATTGAAATTATTTCTTCCTAAAGTATTTAGAATGGTTCTCTTTTGAAGCATCTGTGCCCAGAGTTTTCTTTGTGGGAAGGTTTTTCATATTTTCTAGAGATTTATTTATTTGAGAGAAAGAGAGAGAGTGGTGGGGAGGAGCAGAGAGAGAGGGAGAAAGAATCTTAAGCAGACTCCGCTGAGCATGGAGCCTGATGTCAGGCTCAATTCCAGGATCCTAATATCATGACCTGAACTGAAACCAAGAGTCAGATGCTTAAACCAACTGTGCCACCCAGGTGCCCCAGGGAAGATTTTTAATTTTGAAATCAATCTCTTTCATAGATAATAGCATCATTCAGATTTTTTTATTTCTTTATTTGTATCAATTTTGATAAATTGTTTTTTCAATGAATTTAACTTATGAAATTAATTAATATAAAGTTCATTATCTCCTTTTAATATATTTTAATGTATGTGATTTTTAGCTTTTTTCTCCTCTTCTAGTGAATGTATTTAAGGCTTTAAAATTTCCCTTTTAAGTACTACTCTTCCTACATTGTATACCTGCCACTCATTTCCAAATATTTTCCAATTTCCTCAATTAAAACTTTGATTTTTATCTTTACAGTGCAGTGAGAGCACTATAAACACTCTGCCACTGTTTTCTGTTTTGTTTCTATGCTCTGTGCCAAAACCAGCTTATTCCCCGAGGGCTTGTGGGGCTCACCTCAAAGTATTTCCCTTCTCTATGCAATCAAGGCTCAATCTTCAAGGATTCAGGATCTAGAATCTTCAAGTCCTGGCTGCATTGGTTTCCTTTCATAACATTTAGCGTTTTTCTTCTTTTTTTAAAAAAAAATACAGAGTTTGTAGTTGTCCTTTGTGAAGGATGAGCCTGATAGAAGATATTTTCTCATAGCCAAAAGCAGTTTACCTCCCCCACAGTTAAGATTTTAGTAGTAAAATACATTTCACTTCTGCTTATATCACATTTGTTCAGCTTATTATTATCTAGAGAATGGCAATCTAGAAATATTGAGATTATTTTTGAATCATAAAAATCATAATATTTCCCTTTTCTTTGTGTGTCTTAATACAATAGGTTGTATGTGTGTGTGGTATTTCAATATCTGATTTTATCTCTTACGCAATTGTAGTTTTTGTTTGTTTCCTTGTTTTTTGAAGGATTGCCATAGCAAAACTGGCTTTTTTGGTGGGGGGAGGTGGAAGGTGGAAGAAGAAACACTAGTTATTTTTGAGTTTCATCAAACTTGTGTATTCCTTCTTGTGTGTAACAGTATGGGAATTGCTATGTCAGGGATGATGGTTGAAAACTCCTACTGGTGAAGCTAAAACTTCCATGGGATGTTCTCTGATTCATAGATATAGGTCAGCACTTTCAAATAGTTCTCATTTGTTACACTGCAAATCTTTTCTTGCTGCTGAAAACATTATTATTGGTGGCTCAGTAGCATCATCTTTCTCTAGAAAGATCAATCCCTAAAAATTTTCAGTACTTTAATGTCACTCTTAGGATTGTCTCAATCACAAAACAGGTGATTTATTCATCATGCACAAATGAGTGAATTATGATGTGGTCACTCGGATCTATGTCCCATTTGTGATTATTTCTTTAATTCATTAACCAGAAAATAAGACTTTTCATGCCAATGTTTTATGTGTTCCCTGAGAAGCAGCATGCTTGCCTTTTCACTTTCTATTCAGACTCCTGTGAATTCTGTCTCTTAAATTATTTATATCAGATGACTCTTTCCTTATTAAGCTTTGCAGCGTGGCCCTGCCCTCGAGGCCCTGGACTCAGGGCACTGATTCTCTGAGTGCCTTCTCCTAACCCATGATTTTATCCAGGTGAGCTCAGGGTATGTTGAGCATCAAGGGCAGCCTTGAAAAAGAAAAGAGACACAAAAATAATATCTTACAGTTTGAAGGGTGGAAGGAGGGAGAGAGAATTAGGCTATCCCACCAGCTTGTCCTGGGGCTGGGAGAGGAATTATGTCCTGGCCATATATATATATTGAGAGTACAGAGTAATAAGACTGGTTCAACACATCACTCAGGAAAATCATATTCTCCTAGCCACAGCAAACAACTTTAGGTCTTTCTTAAGTAGTCATATCAGAGCCACTTTCTTTTTCTTCATTCTGGAAGACTGACTCCCTGGACTAGCAGTGTGTCCCTTCCCATCATCTTTCATCTAGTTGGAACTGTTAGTGGAAGACCACCGTGGGAGCAATGCACACCCAGGGTGAATAAGTATAGCTGGACGGAGAAGGCTTCTGAGCTGGAGATAGGCATGGCCTAGAGAAAAGCCTTCGATGATTGTACCATTTCATTCTCTAGGATAATTGCTACCCTGTATTTGAAACAGATCCAATAGCATATATATTAATTGCTCCAAAAGCCCTTGCATTCTTGCCATTATTTAAGTCAAAAGCAGCCTGGTGATAGTGACCCAGGGCAACTGATGTATTGTCAGTGTGGAGGGAGGGGAGAAAACATTATTAGAAAAACCTGGACTACCCAGGTTTTTAGTCTTAGTCTGCTCAGGTTGCTGTAACAAATTCCACAGAGTGGATGGCTTACAGAGCATACATTTATTTCTCACAGTTCTGGAGGCTGGTAAATCCAAAATCAAGGCACCGGCAGATTTGGTGTCTGGTGAGAGCCCACTTCCTGGCTCCTAGATGGCTGTCTTCTCTCTGTGTGCCCCACGTGACAGAAGGGGTGAGAGAGCTCTCTGGGTTCTCTTCCATCAGGGCACTAATTCCATTCATGAGGGCTTCATTCTCACCCCCAAAAGCCCCACCTCCTAATAGCATCACCTTGGAGGGGTAGGATTTCAGCCTGTGAATTTTACACAAACTGTCTACAGCAGGTACGCTGGGAGTTGCCTTGTTGGACTGTTTTTGGAAGAGAAATGATGCCTCGGGAAGGCCATCGTCGATTACAACTGGGTGAAGATTATATCAGAGAAGCACCTGATGAGGATAAAGTTAGAGGGAGAAAGGAAAGGGGGGGCTGCTGCATTTTACTACCTCTCAATTGGTTTCCAGCCTTTCTAAGTTGGAATACTTGCTAATGAAGCAATACCAAAATAGTTTGGATTTATATGGAGGAACATCAACATATTTAGAAAATGCAGGATGTCTCTCATATGGTTGGTGTCTGTCCAGCATCCATTTACCTTCTATAGTTCCCTAAAACAAACTAGCTAATGAAGACTCTAGCTCCAATCCCTTTTTCCCTTGCCCAGACAAATGTGACAAGCATCTTCATTTATAAAATAGAGGGGTTGAATTCAATGATTCCCAAGGTCCTGCCAACTTTGATAATTGAACCTCTGCTTTTGTGAAACCTGAGGTTTTTGTGACTTCTCACACAATTTAAATATTGAGTAACATTATAGAGTATTCGCTAGTCTTCCAGGTGATTTAAGGACCCTTCTGTTCATTCCAGCTACAATAGAAACTACCAGGTGCTTAACACCAAACTTCATTTTCTTCGAATGGGTTGCCGACGCCTTGATGCCAGAGATCGCAATTGCCTTTTGGGATATCAGGTGATAACTGATATCACAGCAGTGCAGCCAATTCGAGAGAAAGATGACACTTGTTTGTTACTTGGTTCAAGAGGGCAGTTCAGTACAGGCAGGGTGGACTTGGGTGTTTTAAAGCGAAACTTGCTGAAGAAGAGCAACTCACAAAGCCTGGTGCCCAACTATTTCTTTGGGCAGGTCACCAATGTCACTCAGAGCTCAGCTTAGCAGTTATAGATGCTAATTACTTTGAAGTTTATCAGTCTACCTAAAAGCAAAAGCAATCATCTGATGAGTTGGATTATCACTCATATTAAATATCATTAATGTTTCTTTGCCCATCAGAATAAATATGTAGCTCAATAGAGGACAAAGGGACTTACATTAGGAGTCAAAAAAACCAGGTCCTAGGATTTCATAATGTATTCATTAGACATTCTTAGGGGAAATCATTGATCTTCCCCGGGCCTTTTTCCACATCTAAATTTAGGAATAATCCCTACACAACACCATTTTATAAGATTGCTAAAAGACCCAGAGAGAATATTAATTCACCTCTAGTTTTATAAGTGAAAAAACGGAGACTCGGAGCATTTTATTCACTTAATGTCTCCAAGTTTGTGAAACTGGAAATTCAGTGTGCTTTCTATTAGGTCTTATTAGCTCTCTTTTGAGACCAAATGAGATAATGTGAATGAAAGCTATAATAGAAAAACTGTAATATAGATTTACTATATTGCATAGTATATTGGCACAGAAGGGCAGTCATGACATCTCTCTTTTCCAAATGAGAAAACTAAGGCACAGGAGGGTTGAAAGATTATTTGAAATCAGCTCTAAAGGGCTAGAAGCCAGGATTTTTTATATACCAATTTCAGTAGTATCTCCATAAGAATATACTAGATGGGACTATTATTTTCAATAGGGGCTAAATGTACTTGTCACTAAGTGGCAGTATAGAATAATGGAATAGGCGTAAGCTCTGGAGCCTGGCAAAACAGTTCCAAACCAGAACCCATCCCTTACTAGCTACATCACTTTGGATAAATATGAAACCTTCCTGAGTATGAGATTCCTCAGGTAAAAAATGGAGATCTATCTAATCAGTAATAATATTTTCAAAAACTTATGGAACATTTATCATGTCATAATCACTCTGTAATAGTTTTACTATTATTGTTTCAATGGTTTTGAATTTATTAGCTCTGTGTATCCCCAGAACAGGATTACTGTCAAAACTTTGAGAAGATTAAATATGCCAAGCACCTGTTTCCTTCTTTCCTCTCAAACACTTCAGAGAGGATTGCTGGTGACAAACCATATGCTATAACAAATGAATCCCCTTCTCTTCCCTAATTGTGACCCAAATTAGGAAGTATGGGATGGGAAGGGAAAAGTAATGGGATTGTTTCATATCTATAACAATTTGGAGATGAATTGTTGATTTTTAGTGTTTTTCCAAGCATTAATGACAATAATACTCTGACCTAAGGTTATAATCATTTCTAACCAACCTGAAAGAAATAACAATTTCATTGGTTTTTCAATTGATGTTGTTGGTGTTTGTCCGCAACTGAGCAAAAATATTTTCCCTCCAAGAACTCTTTTCTGATTAAAGTATGGGCAAACTGCATCCATTACATAGCACATATCATTTGATTCTTGTAATTTTATCTGGTTAAAAAAAAACATAATGAGAAGGAACTAATTTCACAGGAGATTTTTCTAAGGAAATCATACCCTATAATCAAAATCAAAATTGACTTTCCAATTAGAAAAGGAATTCAGGTCAGGAATGTGAACTAGCAATTTCCAGATATAACCACATATATTGTTTAGAACAAATATTAAAAAACAAACTCTTTTTGCTGCCCTATTTACCAGAAGATCTTTTCAGCAGTTTCTGTAAAATCTTACCTTGTTGCCAAAGAGTGATTTGAGGTTCAAAAGCAACCGGAGAATAGAGCTATTATTTGTGTGACTTTTCATTAATTCTGAGCCTTATGGTGACTGAACATCTTTCTTTCCAGAAGCTCAGAGACATTGTTTACTGAGCTGCTATGCTAATTTGTACTTTGGAACAAAGCTTGAGCTAGTACCTCGTTCAGAGATGGTGCAAATGAATTGGGTAGAAGCAATAGTACCCAGATCTCGTAGTTTTGGAGATTGTCAGAACCTCAATGACAAAGTGTTTCACAATTACTCTTAAATCTTTATCTTTAGATATATTGTCTCTTCTGAATTCCAAATATATTAATCATGCATGATATATTCACCTAGAAGTCGCAGAGGCCCCTCAAATGCACCTCATCCCATATGTACTCATAATATTCTCCACAAAATCTGCGACTCCTTTGGTATTCTACATCTTGATTAATGATTTACTATCTACCTAGATGTCCACGCCAAAAATTTGGCCATCATTCTTGATTCTTCCTTTTGTTTCAGCATTTACGTCCAGTGCATCTCTCCTGACCATCAGTTCTACTGTCAAAAATGTCTTTGAACCTTGCTCATTCCTCCTCCCACCATTATCCTCATTTTCTTTCTCCTGGATTATTGTCATAGCTTCCTAATGGGTCTGCCCGTCGCCAGGGTAACCACTTTCCATTCCATTCCACCCACGGAACTGCTGCCACAGTGTGCTTTCCGAAGAACAAATCCGATCTTGTTGCTCACAAAATTCAAATCCTCCAGTGGATCCCATTCACTTACAGCATGTAACTTCAAACCCCTGAGCATGGACAGCAAAGACTATTTTTCACCTGGCTCCTAGGTCTTCCATCTGCAACCCAAGACCATCCTCCCCGAACGTCTCAAGCTTTGGTTTCATGTAATCCTCTCTAGAGTTTCCATGGCTTTGCACATGCAGTTCCCATGCCTGCCTTCCCCTCTTCCACCCCCTCCACACCCACTCACAGTTCAGGTGGCACTGATTTGGGGCGGCTCTTGCTTTGCTCCTCTGTGTGTATTCTGAGTAACGATCTCAGGCACACCCTTATAGTAAGTTTTACTTCATTTTCTTTTAATTCATTGCTTATGTATTACTTTCCCCCTTCTTTCTGTGTATTCATTTGAGCATTCTTTGTATTCCCAGCATCTATCAGAGCACTTGGCAGTAGAGTGGGAACTCAGTACATGTTTGCTGAATATGAATGAATACTGAGGCAGCTGGTTCCAGTCAAAGCGCAGCCACCCCGGGCATACAACTTAATGTCCTTTGAGACTTTGTCCTCATTTGCAGAACCAGGGATGACAAAACCTATCTTCCTGTTCTGCTGTGAGAATTAAATAAGATGGACATTCTCTGTAAACAGTAAATTAATATATGCCTATAAATATATACAAGATCGTATAATTATTAGGACCTGTTACACACTGAACAATACATTTCTAAAAACTGATTTATTGATACACAAGATAAATGAGAACACATCACAAAACAGCCAAGGCTTTCCTTTCATTCCCATCTCCTTTTCTTTTCTTCTTCTCTCCTGTTGATGTATATATATACCCTTGATGTTAGAACCACCACATCTGGTGTCCCGGAGTTGCCGTCCACTTTCATATCTGCAGGACTTTGCATGCTGTCCCCCTGCTCAGAATGTCCCTTCCCTCTCCTCTCTTGGTGAATTTATCGTCTAAAGTCTGACTCCAGAGTTTGATACTCTTGCAAGTCTTCCCTGTCTCTCCCAGGCAGAACTGATCATGCTTCTCTCTCAAACACTTGGCACATGCTTCTCTTGTGGTTTGCACCAGTGTAAATAGTTTTTGTTTGTGTGTTCATCTTTTGCACGTTCTATTGTGAGCTCCTCGAGGGGTTATCTCATTCTCCTAGGACTGTTATTACTGTGTCCCTGTGATTGCTTCCTGCAAAGTGAGTCTTGCTCAGATTCCCAAACCAAAGGGCACAATCCAAACAATATTTAAGCATCCACAGCCCCTCAGATTGTCCCTCTCTTGCTTGAAGGGTTTGTGCTCCAGGAGACACCCTGGGTTCACGAGTTACTCTCAAATTCCCCTTGATGCCTGTCTGATGTCTGCCTGGGGCTCGCGGGCGTTTTGGAGGTTTCTCCAGGTCACTGTTCTCCCTGGCATTTTGGGGCTTGATTTATTTTAGAGCTTTAAATGGATGCAGTGTCCTTGGTTTTCCTCTTAGTATTAACTCAGTTCTCCATATGAGGCTGGCACTCTCTTTCCTCTTTGGTTTATTTTTTCCTGATGCCTGAAGCTTTGCTCAGGGACCACAGCCCTGTGGCTTACCCTGAGCTATCTCATATGGGACACATGCCCCTGAATATCCCACCCCTCCCTTCCTCCTTCCCTGTCCTCTGTTTTCCTTCTTTTTCTTCCTCTTCTCCCTCTTCTCCACCTCTTTCCCCTATATTGACAATCTTTTTTAAAGGCAGCCAATTGTCATTGAAGATTTGCTCAGCGCTAGGTACCGTGTTAAACACTGTATGTGCATTTTATCATTGTTCCTTACAATAAATCCATGAGGAATTACTGTTAGTGTTCCTATTTTAAAGGAAGAGGACACTGAGATGTACAGAGATATCATGACTTGGCAGGCATAGGATTTCAAACAACCTGGGTCTACTTCGGTATAAAGCTCATGCTCTTGATCCCAATGATACTATACCTCTGAGGCATCTCTGACCAACCCCCCCTTTCTCCTGTCTGCCTCTCAACCCTTCCTCTGAATCTCTGTCTCACCACCAGCGGCACACAGTTTGCCTGCATTGTGACCTAGATGATCATGCCCAGCTGCACGTCCACGATCAACTTTCATTACACGACCTGTCAACTTCCTTACTCTGCCTTTCTTTAGGTACCACACCTGTTACCTTCACTTACTGACATACAGCAGAGGGAAGGAGGCATTGACTTCTTTATCTCTATGTTCCTAACTTCTACCACGAGTGAACCCCAAACAAATACATTAAACAAATATGCAGATTTTATTAACAATAGTAGAGAGAAGATAAATAGAAGCAATATCCAAAATTCTTTTTTTTTTAAGATTTTATTTATTTATTTGACAGAGAAAGCACAAGCTGGGGGAGCTGCAGGCAGAGGGAGAAACAGGGTCTCCACTGAGCAGGGAGTCCGATGCAGGGCTCCAACCCAGGATGGTGGGATCATGATCTGAGCCGAAGGCAGATGCTTAACTAACTGAGCCACCCAAAATTCTTTTGACCACAAATTGTTTTAAGCACCATTGATTTTATATAGAAATACTTGACATGTTAATTTAAATGTTCTCAAAGGAGATTGCCCAAAGTTGACTACTAGGCAATCTGGTTGGTTTGGGTTGAATTAAGGCAACATATTTAAACCTAAATGTAGAAAACTGGGTTCTTTTAAAACTGGAAAGGGAAATTTAGCCCCATAAACACTTAATTGTGCCTTCTTCTCAATTTTAACTTTAATATTTTATTGTAATTAGAAGCAACCATGTTGGTTATAATTTCTCTCTGCAACATTCTTGGGAGATAGAAAAAGATTGGGTAATTGTAAATTTAAGTATTGATAGGTGGCTTGGTCAGGATCTTATACTGAACCCAAGGAACTGCCTCCCTTTTCATGGTTGTGATCACTGGCAAATCTTAATCCAGTTTTTGGTTCTTACGGAGCTACTTATAAAATTAGTTTAATAAAGCAAAGCTAATTTGAAGTCAGTTATTTAACTTGAGTAATTATGAATCACTGTAGACCATATGCTGTAGACTAACTGAATTTTGTTTTGTGTTAAGTAACCTAAGTTGGGAATTTTCCTCTTTGAACTCTGAGCCCATGATTGGAAAAGGCCCATCCGTGTATCTCTACTCCGAAGTGTTATTGCTGTTGTATTTTTGGTTGGTACCATTTGGTGGTTAGTCACGTGTGGTAGACAGGATAATAGCTCCCTCCCCCCAGATGTCCATGATCTAATCCTCCAGAACCTATGAATATGTTATGTTGCATGGCGAAAAGAAATTTAGGTTGCAGATGGAATTAAGCTTGCTAATCAAGTGACCCTGGATTATCCAGGTGGACCTAATATAATCACAAGGGTCCTTAAATGGAAGAGGGAGGCAAAAGGGAAGGTCAGAATGTAAGAAGGATTTGACCCATCATGGCTGGCTTTAGAAGGGGTGACCGTCCAAGGTATGTGGGTAGCCTCTAAAAGCTAGAAAAGGCAAAGTAACAGGTAATCGACTAGAGTCTTCAGCAGGAACACAGCCCCCCTGACACCTTAATTTTAGCATGGTAAGACTCATGTCAGACTTCTGACCTACAGAACTGTAGGATCATAAATATGTGTTGTTTAAAGCCACAAAGGTTGTGGTAATTTGTTAGGACAGCTGTAGAAATATAATGTAACATCCCCATGATGAAGATGTCCTGTCTGTCTGCAATCTTGGGAAATGGGAATCCCACACTCTCCTGGAACACTTAGGTATCTGACTTTGAATTTTGGTGACACTCTCTGTCCCCACATTGGAAGACATGTCTACCTTTCTCACATCAGTGCCTTTTACTAGGGAAGGGTCAGTCCCATAGAGAAATGTTTGGGCCCCTGGTGATATCCTAATTTTATTTTTTAAACACCTTTCTTCCATCTGGGGTGTAGATATTCTGGACTGGTTTGGAGAATGTTGAGTGGGGAACTGACCATGTGCCATCTCCCTCGTACCTGGAATTACTATTCCCTTTCAAATGTAGCCCAAGCTGAGGGGCCAGGCCCTGCCTGCCAGAGTTAACATGGTGCTTTTTCCCCACAGTCTTTTAGTAAAGTCTGGCTGCTGCTCCCCACCTATACTTCTTTACCATATATGTCTGCATATATCAAACACAAATAGTGAAAGAGTTCCATGCTCTTGTGCATGACATTTTCTGCACTCCAGCAAAATCAGGCATGTAACCAGACCAGTGTTGCTGTGAATCGCTACATATTCTGTGACAGGTAAGGAGTTTTCTGAGCATTTTAGAACAAAGAAAGAGGTGGATATGTTTAAGTTCCATTTGCTGTCCTAATTCAGCTCCAGCATAGCCAATAGACACTGTGACATAAAATTAAAAATCAGATGGCCTCTGTCATCAAGGAGCTTGGGTACCTATTAAAGAAATATATACAACATGATCCTTCTGGCAATAGATATTTAGCTGGTGTGCACTGGTACTCCTGCATAGCTGGATCTGTTTTGATTGGCCGAGGCCATAGTGGCTTGGCCATTTGATCTGCCGTGTTGGCTATTATGTGTTTTGGCTGTGGGAGAACCGTGAAATTGACCTTAACTCATCTTCAGGGTGGAAATGGAAACCTATTGGGAGAGAAGAGTCAGAACCTTGAAGAATTAATAAGAACTACTACGCAGTGGAAAGAGATTCCAGAGTGTGGGCAAGATCAAGATCCAAATAATCGTTGGCTGTGTATGGAGAGTATTTGGTCCAAAGTGGTGAGGGTGCTCAATATGTGCCTGTGGGAGCCACAGGACTCTGGATAATTTGTCTTTTCTAAAGTAATATGGTTATGAATTTCTTAAAAAGCTGATCAGCATAACAATTTACTTTCAATTATTTTGTTGTTGAAATGAATGTTTCTGGTTACTTTTTTTTCCCCCTCAAAGGTTGCTCATTTTGGCACACTATGAAATAGTCCCTCACCTAGCTTGAAGGATTACTGATTTGTAAAATGGCTTTTTTTTTAATTTTGCTTTTTAAAATTTTGAACTAATAGTTTGAAAGCCACAACCTAAATTTGTAATAGTTGAAAGCATAAGCTAAATATCCATCAGTCACAAGAAGTATAATGACGACATAGGATCATGGGGTTGAGCTATGTGCAAATACCCTCTGGAAATAGTCACAATATGGCCTTGAATTTGAACTTAGCATCTCTGATTTCTTATTTTTGCATTTGTAAAATGGCATTCATAACATCTGCTTCACAAAATTATTAAGGATTAAAACAGACATTTAAAACCAAAATTTGCCACAGTACCTAAAATACAATAAGCTCAGTCATTAAAAGGTAGTTTCTTTCATCATTTTTTCTTACTTTTTTATTATTAAAAAAGGCAATGAATTATTACCGCAGAAAACAAAACAATAGGGCAAACACAAAGAATACAATGGACATTTATGCTATTCCAAATTTTTTTTGTGTGGCAGTGTAAGACAAAAGGGAATTATAAATTAAAAAGCACTAATGGTTCTAAAAATTGACACACAAAGCATAGCAAAACAATGCACAATTAGCCAATGCCTTAAAAACCCCATTTAGTCATCATTTAAACTTCATTTTCACATGGATCGACTTTCTTTCCACTAAAATGTTTCCAAAAGTAGTTTAATTAAATTGCTTCTGGCTAAGTCATATGCCATCAGGGCAAACGTTAACTTTGGGGGCAGGAAGAGGTGAGGGCACAAAAGGCTTCTCTACCCTGTTATAAAGAACTTAACGGTGGACCCTGGAGAACCTTTGAAGAATTTAAAAGCAGAGGCTGAGGAGGATTTATCCCAGTTTTAGGCTTTGCAAGACTGAGACCTGGAAAAATTTACCGAGGTATCGAAGTCACCTTAAGATAAGGGTGGGGGCTGTGAGTTAAACCCAAAGTTTAAGTAAATTGCCTTGAATCCTTTCTGGACAAGGTTAAGTAGGACATAAATAAGTACCAAGCAGTCCAAATGGATCGTGTCTCTTTTCTGCCCCATGGGAACTTAGAGGCATTCCTTTTTTTGTTGTCAAGTGTGTTACACTAATAAACCTGGGATACCTGTTGCCCACATGAGTAATCTGAAGATGAAGGGGAAAAATAAATTAGCTGTTACTCTATTTATGTACTAGACCGACTGCAAAAGGAAATAGGTAATGCCTCATGGCTGCGGGGAAGCATTTTATCTTGAGTGGCATGCCTAAGAGTTACTGTCCAAAGCAGACACTGTCTCAGGCTGGTTCCTGCTACCACTTCTATTGCTTTTGAACCAGGAACTCTGTAGAGTGTTTCAGAATTGCTTAGTGGACTTGCAAATTTTGCTTCAATTCCATCCCTGAAATACACATATTCTTTTAAATGTGCAGGGTCTTTTAAAAAATATGCCTCCCTGGTGACATGTCTGATTGACCAATATTTGGACCACAGTGGCACAAGAAAATTGTCAGTAATCAGTGCTGTGAATACACACGCCTACCTGATTCATCCACTGGGCTCAGCTTGGTACCAGTGTTTTGTTTTACATTCATTAAAATTCCTAGCAGGACACAAAATGCTGAACATCACCCAAAACAAAACCAAACAAAACCAACCAACCAAAAAAGAAGAAGAAGAAAAAAAAAGAAGCTTAGGTTCAGATACAGCAATGTTGGTTAATGAAGAAAGAAAACAAGCCATTTATATATTGCTTATTCTTCTTTAGCTCATTATCATTTTTTTTTTAATTTGAAGTTTTGTGGCAGTTACAAAACCCCAAACACTGGTTTTTTGCTTATTCAGTTATCTCTTTGCTGCATGAAGATAAGCTGAAAGACAAAAAGAAAACAAAAATTAATGGAAGATGTTCAGTCTTTTGTACCCACTGTGAATGTTCAAATATAGTAGGCTATCCTGTCTTTCATTTCAACCCACATATTTTGGTCATCAAACCTTCTAAAAATATAATTCTGCTGTTTGCAAGTTTAGGAAGCATATAGGGGTTAAAATACGTGTTTTGTTTTTGTAAATAAGTCTCTGTCAACCATTGTTATACAAACAGGCAATAAGTTTGGTCCTTATTTTTGAAAAATACAAATGCAAGTTAATTCCAATTTTAGGAAACACAATCTTATCTTAAGGGAAAACCATAAGCTATTCCAGGATGGAACTGTCATTTGATACAAGCTATTGGGTTTTACTTTATTATTGAATAGGTAAGTACGCATCGGTTTTACGTTTTCTTGTAGTAGGGAGTAAAGAGATAGAAAATAAATGAATAGGTAACATGTTAGGCTTTTTTTTTTTTTTTTAATAGACACTATGTTAAGCTGGAGAAATAGCCATTTTCAGTAAATGTGGTGGAGGCTTTTGTTTGGCTCCACAGGGTTTGTTCTCACTCTTTCCTGTGATAACACAAAGCCTGATTTGGGGGTTTGACATACACTAGAGGCAACACCACATGTTTTAATTTCCCTTGCTAGGTGTGGCCTTGGGACAAGTTCTGGATGTGTGCATTCAACTTCCAGAACACATGTTCAACTTCCGGAATACATCTTCCATCTTCCTGCTTGTTGCTGCTCGGAGGTGGTCGTGATGGCTGGTTATTCATCTTGAACTGTGAAGAGAAGGAAGCGTGCTAGCAATGGTGGCATGGAAAACTGGAAGCAACAAAGCAACAGGTGCTACAGATCTGACTATGGAATCACCATGCCATCCTTAAACTACTGCAATCAGGCTTTAGTGCAAACAGAAAAGAAGATTCAGCATGTTTATGCTTTAGGTATTTAAGATCTCTATTGTAAGCAGACAAATATAAATCCTAATGAGTACTGAATTTGATGCCTCAAAGTAGAGTGTTGGCCATGAAAAAACCTAAAATGTAGTTGCTGATGGCTGAGACAGTGGAAGCCAAAAAAACAAAAAAAAACCCTCTTGTTATGCTGAGACAACACATTCGATGAAACAGTTACTATGATATCTTAGAAAGCATAGGAGTGCATGCTGTGGCCATAGCATTAAGGGAGATGGTAGGCAAGATTCGATCTTATCTTATGTTTGTTACTTCTTGCTGCTTTGGCAGAGTCTACAAAAGAAACAAACTGAGGTGTGAGCTAATCAGTCTGGTAGCCAACTGCATCCTGCGATACAAGTTGACCAGGAGTCTAGCAATCCTAAATTATTAGTAAGTAATACTAACTACACATACATGGTGCCTACAATGTGCCAGGTACCATTCTAGTGTTTTATATATTTTGTGTAACTCAAGCCTCCAACAATACAATGAAGTCCACAGTGTTTTTAGACCCATTTTACAGATGAGAATCAAAGAAGTTAAGTAACTTGCCCGTTACACATCTTACAAGTGAAGAACCTAATTTGAACTAGGCAATCTGAGCTCAAAGTTTATATTCCTAACTGCAGCACTAAACAGTCAGTAGTTTGGACTTTATGGAATTGAAAAAGCAAATTGCTTTTGTACCCTATACTGAGGCAGGTCTAGCTAAAGTCTGCAAATAGGGCAAACTTAGCAGAAGATAAGATGGTACCTCTGAGCCTTTCCCAAGCATCTGCTGTTCAGCGTTCTCTGCCAGACAATGGGAGCCAGCTCAGTGGCAAAGATCAGATGAAGACTGTTGTATCCCACCCCAGTTCTTTGTTTCAAACGGCTTTAAGAGAGCCAGCCTGAAACATGAGAGAAGGGGGATGGGCAGAGCCCAGATGCAATAAGTGAAAGACCTGTGTGTTTGGTCTTAAAAACTCTGACTCCACAAGATTTCTATCTATGGCTATTAACACGTACAACTGACCAGAAGCGAATAAACTGGAAGTCCCTTAGAGTTTTGAAGAAATGATATTACTAAAAACTCAAAATTCTATTCAATCCCAAAAGCATTTGCTTGGCCTCAAACCAGTACCAGCAAGAGATGGGGCACAAAAGCTCTGCAGGTCCAAAAAGGACACCCTCTCCAATGTCCACCTCAGACGAGGCCCAGGGGATAGTGAACAAGGAAGTTTCATTCGGGGGAGCTTTCTTATGAGATAATCTAGGAGATTGTCAACTGCCAAGAAGGGAGTCATCACGAAAACTGCCCAGGAAGACATAGCTCCCAAGATGGTTCTGTCTCCCATTCTTCCGCGGCATCAAGCTGCCTGCAATCTTTCTGACTGGTACTGTTTTCCCTTACTAATAAATTTGGATTTTTCCCCACCCCCCAGGTGTTTCCTTCATAGAAGAAGGATAATATAAGTATCTTAATTGTAATAACCTTTCATAAAAAAGATATGGAGACAATTGTGAAGCCTCTCACTTTACACATCTCCTCCTCCATGTCATGGCATTTCTCCTGATCCTCTGTTTAAGGCTTTCCTAGCTTGCTCTTCCTCTTGAATGGCATTTTACAATGATACCACCTTTGTAAAATAATGGTGACTCCCAAATGGGTCAAGGATTTCAGTAAGGGTCAAGGGTAATGCTAGATAAAGTTCTATGCAGATCTGGAATCACTTTAATCTCTTTCACTTTCACATGTCAAAAATGGGAATGAGGTTCCAGAATAAACAGTAAAGCAACTTCTAGATAACCCAATAAAAGAAGAAAATATGGCACATTTCCAATAACTCCAGATTGTGTAGGAGGATAAAATATAATCAGTGGAGAGGAGATTGATCTGTGCATTAGAAATGCTTTTAAGTAGCTCTGAGCTCTGGTTGAACTTGTTATCTCTGGACTCCATGGCATGACTTTATATCACGGTGATGTGTTTATTTATTCAATTTGTATAATGTGTCCAGAGTCTCAAGAAGTACAGAGGCATTATCAATGTAAATGAAGAGTCAGTCCTAAACTGTGATGCTCTCAGGACAGATAGCCAATCCAGATGTAGGTTTGTTGGAAGCAAAGTAGAGTGGGTGTCAGTGTCAGTTATCTTTGATGGCAGATGAATATAATATTAAGGATGCCTAATAAACAACTGTTTTCCCTGAGGAAGAGAATTTCAGGTTCTCTTCTTAACATCTAGTCTTCAGTGAGAGATAAGGACACCAAATGATCTGGAGAAAGCAAACAAAAAGATTGGCCCCTGGAAGGGGGAGAAGAGCAACTTGCACCCAGAGGGGACAATGTAGTAGATGTCCTACAGGAACAAAGCCTTCCTCTGGCTCAGGGTTGGTATACAAACATTGGATTGTTGCCGGGGCTGGCAGCAGATGGTGGTGAGTCCTCTGCCAACACGTGTCCTTTTCCTTTGATAATGGTGTCCAGAATTCTTGATGAATAGTTGAGTAAATTTTCTAGGTTTCTGGGTAGGGACTCAAATCAATAGAACTGTGACAACCTTGAAAGATAATACTGGCTTTAGCTAACAGAGGTGTCTGTGACAGGGTGTTACATAATCGTGCATTTTCTTTTCTTTCTTTCTTTTTTTTTTTAAAAGATTTTATTTATTTGACAGAGAGAGACACAGTGAGAGAGGGAACACAAGCAGGGGGAGTGGGAGAGGGAGAAGCAGGCTTCCCATGGAGCAGGGAGCCTGATGCGGGGATCATGACCTGAGCTGAAGGCAGATAGTTAACGACTGAGCCATCCAGGTGCCCCTTTTCTTTTTTTTAAGACTAGCCAGATCAAATACCCCAAAACCATACTTCTTACACCAGATAATTTTTTTTTGAAAACTAAAGTCTCCTTAAGATTATAGCAGTTCAACATTTGAAATGGGTTTGAACCACTAGATAATTTATACTAAGTTAGCAAGGTTTAAACCCACCAAACTGTCTTCAGTTATGTCACTGGGACTGACACACACGGAGTAAAATTCTAAAACACTTTTGGTGATAGAAGGGGTGGGATTACAGAATCAAACACTAATATCATGTTAAAAGTTTAGTGATAACCTGTTCTAATTCAATGCAACAAAACAGAAAGGATTGCTCTTAATTGAATTATTTGAGATAGACATATAAATATATTTACAATTTATCTGGGTAATTCAGAACAGAACTTCTACTTGCAGCATAAACTAAACCCCAGGCCACAGTGTGTGATGAGAAAATTTTACACTTAAAAAACAAAACAAAAAACAAAACAAAACAAAAAACCCTCAAATTTATTCCATTGTTCAATCTCCCTTACCTGGTTGGTCAGTTTGGGCTACCCCTCTTTTCCAAGGTTGTATCTAGGTTCCGGGGGCATCAGAGAAGTACCTGAGCACTGGTGCCTCTGTTAGGCTATCCATCATCTCATCTGGTCTTCAGTCAGTGGCCCACACAAGATAGGAGGCATTTCTTTATAGTCCCATCTGCTATAAACACAGAGCCATCCCCTTTCTTCCTGAGGCCCCAACCTGGGAGGCACCGAATGAAGGTGGAGAGACTGCATTTCTCTCTGGGATTCCAAGGCTACCTGTGTTCCACTTGCTCCTTCCCATCCGTCCTGTCTCCCTTCCTACCCAAATGAATCATTTTCTAGACTGTAGCAGGGGAAAGGTCAACTGTCTTACAATTTTTCCTCCCGTTTATCTTGTCTTTACACAGAGTTGTCACTATCGCTCAAGCGCTAGGTTTCTTAACTTTGGCACCATGGGCATTTGGGACTGGATATTTTATTGTTGTGGGGGCTGTCCTGCTCACCGTAAGATGTTTTGCTCATCAGATGTCAGTAGCATTTCCAGTTGGGAAAAAGGAAAATTTTCTCCAGACCTTGCCCAATGGCCCTGGTGTCTTTGCCCTTGGTGGAGAACTACTTCTTTAAGGGTATGTGCTTTTGGAAACCAAAGCTGTTAAGATTTCCCTGGAGACAACAGTGTACAGGAGAAGCTCGTAGAAGAGGTGGCTAAAGGAGATATGAGGAAGTGGGAATTTATCATTTATTTATATACCCTCTCCTTGACATTCAGGAAAGGGAGACAGAAATGTTAGGATAGCTACACACTTATACACTGAACAGAGGCACTTGAATGTTAGAAGGGTTTGGGCTTTGTATTTTGTATGAAGTAATTTTTTTCTCCTTAACACTGCTGTAACTTTTCTAAGATAATATTCACATCAATACAAGTAAATTGATGCAAATAAAATAGATTTCAGAAGCATGAACATTAAAGTTGTGCATAATTAGTTTAAAATTGCATTTTTCAGGGGCACCCGGGTAGCTCAGTCCTTAAGCATCTGCCTTCGGCTCAGGTCATGATCTCAGGGTCCTGGGATCGAGCCCCGCATCGGGCTCCCTGCTAGGCGGGAAGCCTGCTTCTCCCTCTCCCACTCCCCCCACTTGTGTTCCCTCTCTCGCTGTGTCTCTCTCTGTCAAATAAATAAATAAAATCTTTTAAAAAATAAAATTGCATTTTTCTAAAATATATGAATGTCTTCTAATATAAATTAGTCAAACAGGATATTATATAGAACATCATGATGGCATCTTCTTAAATAGGGAAAAAACCCCATGAAACATAAGCATGTACATGTAGCATTAACTATGTCACACTTCTTGAGGAAGAATAGCAAAAGTACTAAATTGTAATAAAAAAAAAATCAATTTCTGAGACATTTGGAGTTTCTGAACTTAAGGGAAAGGAAGTCACGTATCCCCCTGACTGATGTATGGTGGGCCAAATAGAAATGTCAAAGGCTGTTGACAGAACAAGAATAATGGACATACATTTATGGCCTTTGTCAACAGCCCCAGAGATCAGTGGCCCCATTGGCCAAAACCAAGTATGTCCTCCAAAGATGAATCTTGAAAAAAGAAGTTTCCAGATGCAGTTTATATCCAGGTGCTGTGTTGGCCTTTTTGACACCCTCCAGTCACCTCTCCCCAGGCAGGGAAATTTGAAAACTTAATGATCAGCAAGCTTGCTTTCTTCCAGGCAATGTTTGGTCAACTATGGACTGATAAGTATATTCATTCCAGGGGCCAGTAAAGAATCTGGGAAACAATGGAGCAGTCATTTAGGATTTTTGCCACTCTACACTTATACCCCTTTACACTTGTGTAGGGAAAGAACCTACACCATTTAATGTTGAGCATATTTCTTCCTTTTGAGGGTAACAGTCTTTAAACCTGCCACCTCTTTGATGTTGTGCTTATGCTAAGAAAGATTTCAGTGCAGTGACTTTTACTTATCCTAACATGACAATTGTTTTACTTTGAAATTATTTTTCTCAAATACAGTACTGATACCTGAGCTTCAAAGATGAAAATTTAAAACTCTGAGTTATTCTGTGTATAACACTTGGTTCTCTAACACCAACTAAAGTGTTTTATGTTTTCAGGTTTTATTTTATTCTTGAAAACCTATACTCATATTTTCTCATGAATAAATATGAATATCTACATTAAAAGTTAACTGAATTAAATGTCAGCAGGAAATTCATACAAGAGAAAATATATCTCACTAACAAACATGAAAAATATTTAATTCATTTGTAAACAATGAAATGCAAATTAGAACTAAAACCACATATAATTTTTTTACTTATCAAATTGGCAGTGATAAAAAAAAATTTTAGGGTACTCAGTACTGGAAAATGGGAGAGGGAAATGTAACAGCCTCTTTGGAAAATAGTTTGACAATATGTAGAAAGGGTCTTTTAAATTTCTAAGCCTGAGACAAGTAAATCTGGGAATTTATCCAAAGAAAATTATATCAAATACAGAGAAAGTTTTATGTACAACAGTACTCATGTTAGTACTACTTAGAATAGAGGGAGAAAGGGGAAACAGTATTTGACAATAAAGGAAATGTAAGCAAAGTATGATACATCTCCCCTCTGAGTATGTATGTAGACATTAAATATGTTAATAAATTATTTGTATTAATATTATAACACTCATAATATGTAGGAAATGATGCACTTCAAAAATTATTTCAATTATGTATCAAAGTTATATAAAAGTGATGCTTGGAAAAAAGATTAAAATATAGAATAATATTAATACTTGTATTTATACAGTGAGACTGTGGATAAATATTTTTAAATTTTAGTCAAATTTTCTAAATTTTCCAAAAATTCTATATTAGTCTTTTATATCTGGAGTAAAAAATTTTACTTTAAAAATATAGAGACATTTTTAAATGGCTCCTCTGCAATTCTAATCTTCACACATATAGTTCTTAAACTACTTTTTTTCCCACATAAAAAGCTTCAGAGTTATAACATAAAAAAATGACTATAACTTATATCCTAGCCACCATTTTTCACTTAGTCCAGCTTCAGCCATCTTTGGTAAAATTGAGCATCCTTTTTAAAATCATGATAAACTTATGTCTCATGGCTTGTTCCAATTCTTACATATTATTGGTCAACTTAATTTCCAGGACTTCATATATCCAATCTTCTCTGTTAGTTCACAGTGCTATTTTCTAAAACTTGTATCAGTGAAGTAATTTTCAGTTATGGCTTGTCTTTCTTTCCTTCTTTGTTTCCTAGCCTATAATCTACGTTCTAGCTTGAAATTTAAGAAGCTCTCATTCCTCTGGTAAACAAAAAAGAATTGTCACGCCTGTGGGTTTTCCTTCTCTGTTCTTCTAGGGTTAGAAGTGTACTGGGTGTTGGGCAAGAGGGGGCACAGGCCTGGTGTTACACCTGCTGCCTTCAGCCACCGATCATCTCAGGGTTCTTGGGCTATGAAGCAATTTCTAGGTCTTATGGTGTTCATGGGATGTAGGGGGGTTGTCGGGAAAAGTAGAAAATACCAGAAAATAGCTTAACTTCAAAAATCTTACATGGTACTTAAGTGGTTTTCAGTGTGTGATCCTGAACTAAGCGTTTCTAACTTGTTACGAACGCCAAATTCTCAGGCCTTTTAATAGACCTACTGAATCAGAGGCTGTGCTTTTGTTCAAGCCCTCCAGGTGATTCTGATGCACACTACATTTTGAGAACACCGGTTAAGAAGAGACCCAAAGAAAACAACAATGTAATTTCCAATTTTGTACAGTACCTTTCGAATAAGGGTGAGGCTAGCCAAGGCGGTTTTGGAAATAATTATTCTTCCTACGTAAAGCCCAGCTGGTTTTCCTCTTGGGCCTCGTAAGGATTAACCATCCCCCTGTGAACTGTCCTTCCCTTTCCCTGAGGTGCTCTGAAGCGTGTCTTTTGTAGTTAGATTCAGTGGTTACAACATTGGGATGTGCCAAGGCAGCAGAAGTCCTTGGATTCCTTTTCCATATGACCTGCTTCGGACAGTATTCATGACAGTAACTGTGTGCTGTATTTCCTACACTTCATATTTCAAACACTCCAACCTGTTAAAAACCAGACTGGAATGTTCCTTTGAACATCAGCAGGTATGTGGCTTCCACATTTACTCCCACAAATAAAGACAATACAAGAAAATGGTCCCCTTCCCCACAGTTCTGCTTCGCAAAAGTATTTGCCATTTAGAATATAAATCTCTTTCGATTTGCTGGCTGTTTGCAACTGTATCAATGTTCTTCTTTGATCAGCATTCTGAGAATGTCCAGAGAAAGAGGCTATCATTGTTATTCTGGATCTATAAAATAGCATGTCTTCTGGCCACTCTAGGTCTTCATTTCCATATTTATATTCCAGAATTCCAATTCTAAACTTAAACTCTTTCACGCGTGGACACTGTTCCCCTGGCTCCCGTTTATTATTGTCTCCTCCTAGTAGTTTTTGCAAGGCATTTTCTTCTCTTTACCTATTTTCTTACTCTGGCAACCAGGAGGCAAGGCCCGTGTTTTAATCGATCTGTCCAGTTTCCCAGACCTGATCTCTCTCCCACACCCCAGCCTCATATTTTGAACTCCTTGCTTGGTGTCATCAACCTTCTAGTATGTTCTCTAACTCTAGAACTGAGCTTCTCAAACTTTGCTGTGCATCACAATCACATGGTAAACTTTTAAAAAACACAGATTTCTAGGCCCACTGCCAGGCATTTTGACTCAGTGGATTCTGCAAAGGACTGTAGAACTATCATTTCCAACATGCTCACTAGTGATGCTAATGTTGCAGGTCTGAAGACCACACTTTTGAGATCCTTCATTCGCTCAACTGTTTTGTGATTTACCTTGAATTTTTACGTGAGACAGACACTGTTGATGTCTCAGCCCTCCAACAGTCAGTTCTCCTTTCTCCTTAATAATAGATCCTAATTGTATCTAGGGACTCACCAGAGACTCTTGGTTCCGGAAGGCCTGCTTTCAACTGCAATGCCAAGATGAGAATTTTAGGAAGTTGAAGATAATTAAGTTAATAAATTGAAATTCAGAATAATTTCATCTTTCCCCTTCCCTGCCCCGCCCGGAGAATGACTTAGCCTGAGACATGGATAAAGTCAGCAGCAGGTGGGGTGGGGGAGCTTCTGAGAATGGTTTCTTATCTCTCAAAGAGATACATCTGGAAGAGATAAATCCTTTTTCTGGCTCTGGACTGATAGGGGTTATTGTAAGAGTGCTACATTCTGCTCATGGCCATCAAGAGAGCTTGCCAAATGTTGAGGACAGCAGGGTGGAAAAAAAGGAAATAACAGGCCCCTCAAATGATGAATGGACAGTTAACCAGCCTGGAGCCACACTGCCTCAAGACTTCTTATGTGGGATTTCTGTTTCTTACAGCTAAAAGTAAATTAATTGATAGGATGTATCTATCTATCTATCTGCCATCCATTTATTTATCTTTAACTTGTTTGTATAATTAGATTATATTCAATACTCTGATTTCTGTTCAGATCGTATAAATCTTTCACCTTTCACTGTAATTAGATTATGTTTGCTTAATCGGTATGTGATGATCAGAAAAAATAGTGACAGCACTGTTAGAATATAGCTATATTACTTGGCTTAGCCTACCGTCCATCAGCAGCATATCGAGAAGTCATCACATTTCCTTTGTTATACAGAGTCTTGGAAGGAATAGAATATAGGAAAGTTAAGTCTGATGGGATGTGTATGACAGGACAAAAATTTCAGACTCTATTCGAGAGGGCAGGCCCAAAAAAGGCACCAGAATGGGACCCCTTGGCTCCCGTGCCACAGCAAGAAGGAACAGGAGCCTCTGCTTTCAAATATCCTTCCTGGTGTCTCTTCATGCACGCTTATACCTCAGTAATGTCTTCTCCACTGTGCTTTCACTGTCATTAAAGCAAAACAAAACCTGATCTTAACATTCTTACTGAAACCTTTAAAGACTCTCCCTGCAAGAACACTTAACATGAGATTGACCCTCTTAGGAGATTTGTAAGTGTACAATGCAGTACTCTTATCTACAGATCAGACTTGACTTACAATGGGGTTACAGCACATTGTAAATTGAAAATGCATTTAATACACCTAATCTCCCAAACATCACAGCTTAGCCTCACCTACCTTAAACATGCTCAAAATATTGACTTTCGTTTATGGTTGGGCAAAATTGTCTAACTCAAAGACTAATTTATAATAAAGTATTGGATATCTCAAGTACTTTATTGAATACTGAAAGTGAAAAGCAGCATAGCTGTGTGGGTACAGAAAGGTTGTAAGTGTATCGGCTGTTTACCCTCATGATCGCCTAGCTGACTGAGAACTTTGGCTTGAGCAGCATCGTGAGAGGATCGTTCCCACATATCACTAGCCTGGGAAAAGGTCCAAATCCAAAGAATGTGTATCGCTTTCACACCATCATAAAGTTGAAAAACCGTAAGTGGAACCATCCTACATCGGGGACCATCCATATAGACACTCTTGTACAGCTGATGTTTAGAATTTATTCGCCTCGCATAACTAAAACTTGATATACCCATTGAAGGACAACTTCCATTTCCTCCTGCCCTTACCCCCTGGCACCCACCATTCTGTTCTCTACTCTTGGTTGTTTGACTGTTTTAGATTTACCATATAAGTAGAATCACCCAGTATTTGTCCTTCTGTGACTGGTTTATTTCACTTAGCCTAATGTCATCAGGGTTTGTCCATGTTGCCACATATTGCAGGACCCCCTTCTTTTATAAGGCTGAATAATATTCCATCATACATATAGACCACATTTTCTTCATCCATCTGTCCGTTGATGAACAGTTAGGTTGTTTCCACACCTTGACTATTATGAATAGAGCTGCAGTGAGTGTGAGGGAGCTAATATCTCTTCAAGATTCTCATTTCAATTCTTTTGGATAAATATCCAGAAGTGATTGTTGAATCACAGGGTAGTTTGATTTTTTTTTTTCTGAGGCACCCCCCCATACTGGTTTCCATAGCGGCCACTCGACTTTACACTCCTGTCAACAGTGAGCAAGCATTCCCATTTGTCCACATCGTTGCCAACACTGGTTATCTGTTGTTTTTTCCATAATAGCCATCGTAACAGGTGTGAAGTGATAGCTCTTGAAGTGGTTTTGATTTGCATTTCCCTGATAACTAGTGGCAGTGAGCATCTTTTTATATAGCTACTGGCTATTTGTATGTTTTCTTTGGAGAAATATCTATTTAAAGTCGTTTTAAATTGAATTTTTAGTTTTCTTACTATTGAGTTATAGGAGTTCCTTATATATTTTGGAAATGAACCCCTGATCAGATATATGGTTTGTGATCTGTTCATTTGTAAAGGCTTCCCATTTTTCTGAAGATAAACATTCCAGATCCTTACCTTGGCCTACAAGGCCCTGTATGAGCTGGTTCCCACCTACCTCTCAGCCTTCTCTAGCAGCCATTACTCTGTACCCTCTTGTTTTTCTTGTTATTGTTATTCTAGTCCCAAAGGCCTGCTTTCAATTCTAAATTCCTGTCATGTGCTTCCTGCCTCATAAAGCTTTGAATACAGCATCACCGCTTCCTAAAAAGCATCTCCCCCATCTTTGCTACTTCACCCTTTACCTTTCATCTTTCGTAATCCAACTGAAGTGCCACTCCCAGACAGAACACATTTTTTGGGACTAGACTAAATCTTCTATTCTTGCATATTCGTTTAATACCATAATTCTCTTTTGTGGTACTTATCACCATTTTAATTGTATAATTAAATGTGCAATTAATTATTTAGTGTCTGTCTCCTAAATTACCATGTGAGCCCTTAAGGGCAAGAACATTATCTGTTTACTACCATACCCTTGGCACCAGACACTAAACATGGGTTGAACATCTCTTTTTCCTTTCGGCACCTTCTCTAATGACTGTATTTTTACTCACTCTTCCTTCACCAATCATTCAATAAATAATGGTTAGCCTGGTTTTGCACATGATCTTTTGCACCACTACAGTCAAATGGACGAAATGGGCATGATTTTTTCTGCTTCACAGATTAGGAAATAAGTCCCAAAGAAGTTAAGTCACCTACCCATGCTTATTTCATCTGTGTTGGCATTTAAAGTTAGAGAGGCTGACTCGTACTCCTTGGCTTCTCCTTGGACTAGTCACCTCCAGGACATTACTCAGCCTGCACAGAAAGAGTACACTCATGTTTAAGTAGACTACAGCTTTTTCTTTCTCTGCACCAAAATTCTATGCAGCTTACCCTTGCCTGAGTCATTCGTGGAAAGCGCATTCATGGAGAACACACTGTGTGAAATACACCAGCCCACCCAGGAATGTCCTTTCATCACTCCAGGCACAAAGGGTCCATGGAATTTCTAGGAATATCTTTGAAAGGGAAGTGAGAATTCAAGGCAGAGAATTTCTGCCAGTCACTACCCTCCCCCGTCCCACTTGCCTCTAGACTACCTGGCATGTGCTTAAGTATAAGGACCCAGGGAACCTCGACAGTGAATACAAGATTTTCAGTTCCTTCTAGAAGAGAGTAATTCAAGAGATACATCAATGCACTCATGGAAATTAGGATCCCAGCCTTGGCCTTGAACCTCTGAAAGTAGGCTGGGGCAACCAAAAGGTCTGTAGAGAGAACTTGCAGCATCATCAGTGGTTATTTGTCTTAGAGATAAAGTAGCTTTGGTGAGGTCCCTAGAGGGCTCTGAACTTGTCTTCTCCTCTTTCTCCCCTCTTGACACTCCACTGACAGTAGCTCAGGGGTGAGAACATCAACACGGGGCACTATTGGCTGCTTAAAGATTACATGCTGCTGTTTTCTCATGAGCAAGTGGTTTAGTCCTGATTGAGGAAGTATAAAAGCAGGGAAAAGGCAAGGGGCCAACTGAAGATGGATAAAGACCCAGGTTAGGGGCTGTTGGAGTGTTTGGTAAATGTGTATTAAAATTTTGCCATCAAAGCTATATGCCTCTCTTTATCAATAAATAATTGTTGCTGAATATCTGCTCCGAGTCCACTTTGTGATAGGAGCAGTGAGGAATTTCAAAAGAATGGTGAAGGAATAGGAAGACAGAGTGGAAAGAACAAAGGCCTTAGAGTCAGAAGAATGGATATGGTTTCAGGTCTTCAGCTCACTGGATCAACTTCCGTTGGGCTTATATTTTATTCATAAAGCATTAGTAGCCTTATGCACTTCAAAAGGCTGTTGTAAAAATTGTGAAAGACAAATGTGTCAAAAGAAAAAGTAGCTTAGCATTTAGTTATCTCTTTCATTTAACAAATATATTAAGGGTCTATAATACACATTAATAAACTAACCAGACAAAATTCAAATCTTTATGGTAGACTCCTACTTATTCTTCAAAGTTCCGATCAACTCTTACATCTTCTGGCTATGATATTCCCTTAAATAAATATTTTCCTTAATTAAATCTCAAATGCCCTTACTACATTGGTATTTTATATATTTGTTAACATTCCACCCTGAACTATGAGTTCCTCAAAACAGACATTATGCCTTATTCACCTTTCTGCTCCTATAGAGTCTACTAGAGGTTATTTAGCAGAAACATGGTATGATCAAACTGTCATCCAGACAAGGAAAACATTTGTATAACTGAGAATATTCTGTCTATAATTGATGTCTTGAGACACATTTAGTAACAAATTCTCTGGAGGTAAAGTGAGTCTTGCCATCTTGGGAGTTGTCCTTCTGCATATCTATAACATAAAGTAACCAGAACACAGCAGCATGTCTATTCAGAAACCAGGTGGGTAATGAAAATGATTATATACCCAAAGTGTTGTTGAACAATATTTTTCTCAAAAGAGTTCAATAATGGCTCATTTAAAAATGTAAACTTTATTTTTTTTCCCGTTAGTTTCTCTTTTTAGTTTTCACTTGCAATAAGAAAATTTTCTTGAGCAAAAAAACTGATAAAAAGCTGTTTGGGTATGGTTTGCCTTTAATGCCATACTTATTCCTTACAGCTAAATATTTATAGAAGGAAAATATGACCTAAACGATTTTAATCCAAATGACAAGGGGTATATTTTATTACAAAAAAAATCATTTACTTTTGTAATATTAAAGTATTTGCAGGGACTCAAAGATCAATGAGGTTTCCAAAATCAACCAACATTTCAATAGTAAGATAATTTACTGAAATCTTTTGGCATAGACCCAACTTTTGCCAAGTTAGGTAGAAATTCTTATCTTCCTTAATGTGAAGAATCTGAGTTCTCCCAATATTGTATCAAATGTTTGTAGTTTGAGTTGTGTGAGTGTTCCTGGAAATTTTCAAGTCAAGCATTTTTAAGGGAATCCTTTAAAATGTAAGAGGGAACTTAGAAATACAATCACCAATAAATTCCTTACGATATGAGCAAGCTCTATGTCACAGATTTTATAGGATCAATATTACTTGTGTCAGATTTTTTGTAAATAGGGATGTAAATGGTCACAAGACTGGGCTTTCTTTCCCCTTAATATTATAAACAAGTTTACAAGATGCTGATCTCAAGTACCATATGTCTTCCTTTCAATTGTTAAGAACCATTTCTAAAGATCTAACACAAGAGCAGATGAGCCACACTGGCTGGATTTGGGGATAATTGGATTTTCTTTTCTCTTCACAAAAATTATGCATGCCTGGAAAGAACAGCAAGAATAAACTTCAACCGATGCCTACTAATTACCATCAGCTAGTGCCTAGCTTTTGAAATCTGATTTAAGGGAAAAAAAATGAAATGAAACCACAGGCTTGGCTGATAGAAAACTGTATAATGTTTAAGCAATGATGGGGGAAGCCCAATCTTAAGCAGGCTAGACTTTGGACCAAACCCAACTGATGTTTCTCATCCTTGTTTATTTTGTTACTTGACATGATTCAACTCATTAAGGATTTCAAAGGTCCAAGGGAAAGTACTTCTACTTTGCCAAGGCATCCTTAGTTGGAATTCCATTATCTCCCATGATCCGAGACAGGGATTTCCTCCTACTCAGTTCTGAGTAATTATGTGTAAGCAAAGCCTTGGTGTTCTTGCAGAGTGACTGTACTGAGTTGATGGTTCACCATGAATCATTAATGCAGCAGGCATCTTCAATGAGAGGCTAAGGAGGGGTAGCATTGCTTTGCAGTGTTTAGATGAAGTATGGTTTTCTCATTCATTTCATTTGCTTCATCAGAGCTGGTGCTTACCTCTGTACACCATACCCTCTCCTAAAATGATTACAGGAAAAGACGAGACAACAGGCATATTTCATCAGCCTTTCCTGCTCTATAGAGTCTAATTCAGATTATGCCTTAGGAAATAGTGCTTCCTCCTTTCAGAAACTGGGAATTAGTGTTCTTGCTCTTCCTTTCCTCCCTCCACTACTCTTCCGCCAACCAGTGAAACAAAATAATCTTAAACTAGGAGGTAGTATTTTTTTTTTTTTATTCTGCATTTTATGTTTCAAATTTTTAAAGCATTCTTCTTTTGGGAGAGGAGTGGGGGCACGCAACAGATTCCTCTGAGACCATTATACGTGTGCCTTCTCCCACGGTAATTCAACTCAGCACATATTCACAACTAATGTACAACTTTAGGACAGTTGCAGTCTGTCACTGATGGATCCCCCTTCATGCCCTTTCCTTCCCTTCCATGCCCAAAGATTTCAGGTTAAATCCCTGCTCTAAAAGTCTCTGTAACATATCCTACCAAGATTTAAAGGGAATGGAAATGGAGACCATTTTTTTTCCTCTTAATTTTTTGATAACATACCCTGCCCAGGCAGGTAACAGTGTTTACAAGAGAACAGCTCAAAGGAGAACCTGGTGGGGTTCAGGATTCTGGGCCATCCTGGTTCTTATGTGACTCTAAAAGCTCTTTAAGAGCTTCATTGGTAAAATAACAATATATCATCGAGACTCCCCTGGCAAGTCCCTTGGCTTTTCCCATTGTTTTGTATAATAGCTTTATTGAGATGCCATACTATTTATGCATTTAAAGTGCTCGGTGCTATTCACAGAGTTGTGCAACCATCACCACAATTGTCACAAATTTTCATCACCTAAGGAAGAAACCTGTACCCTTTAGCCATCACTTCCTGTTTCCCCCTCCACCCCTCCCCTAGCCCTAGGCAATTACCAGTTTACACTTTGTCTTTGTGGACTTGCCTATCCCCAAATGAAACCTCAGACGGGGTTTGCCCACTGTGCTACTCTTATATAAGCCTGTTGTTCAAGATGAAGTGTCCCTATCACTACTCACTTGAATTAAACAATTCATCACCTGAGTGTCTAGTAGGAATCAAGCATTATGTTAGGCCTGCAGAAGTTTGTTAGGTGAGTTTTTTTTTTAAAGATATATTTATTTTTAGAGAGAGGGAGAGAACACGTGAGTGGGGGAGGGGCAGAGGGAAAGAAAGAATCTCAAGCAGACTCCCCACTGAGTGTAGAGCCTGACACAGGGCTCAATCCCAAGACCCTGAGATCCTGACCTGAGCTAGACACTTAAATGACTGAGCCACCCAAGTGCCCCAGTAGTGAGTTTTCAACCTAGTTGTGGGAATTATTCTAAAAAGAAGTGATAAATACCATAAGAGCAGTATACAGTGCTCTGGCATTCCAAGGTGTCCACCCAACCTTGCTCTCCAAAGCTGGCAGGCCCATCCTCACCTCTAAAACCAGTGCTCACCAGGGATTACCCTAGATGTGGGTTCCCGTTTGTGGTCAACATCCTGAACCATTTGCCGGAATCCCTAAGAGTGTCTGATTCCCTCAGATTCTGATCCTGTCTTGGGATCTTTGGGACTCCAAATTCTTTTCTGTTTGTCCTTCACAGTATTCTTTTGGATCTTGTGACAGAGATGGGAGTTGCTTCCTGCTTCCTTCATGCTTTCTGGTCATGCTGTCTTCTTTTTGTTCCTTTATCATGTCAAATTTCTTCTCAGCTAGGTGCCTTTGCCTAGCTATTCTGCTTATTTATTCTCTTTGATTCCTATGATTTCTTAAATTTTAACCAACCATTTTTCAAGTGTAGGCTAAAAAAATGGCACTTCCTAGTCAGACTAGGCCAGACTAGTCCAGGTGCAGCCTTTAGGAAAAACTTATACTCATCCTTTATCTCTTTTACCACAATTATAATTTCAATTATTTCTATGATTTGTTAAATATTTCCCCTAATAAATCATGATGCAAGTATTCATAAAATTTCACAACTGTATTTCTAGAACCTAGAATAGTGCCTGGAATAGATGAAACTCTAATATATGATTGTGAATAAATGAAGGGCAGCAATATGATCATAACTGTTATATATATGTATTACATATAATACATGAGGATTAGAGGTAGCCCATTCCCTAAACCAAAGAAGTACTTAACCTGCTATATTAAAATGATGTTTCTTTCTATTCCCACCATTGGATAGCAAGTTTCTCAAAGCCAGGAACAAGTGTATTTAAATGTCTGACACATAGTAGTTATTTACTTATTGCAATATACATACCAGTTTGTGTCTCAAAAATGTTGGCCCTTTGTCTTAATCTATTTGACCTCTAACTCTCTGTCCCTGCTCTTCTCTACCGGTGATAGTAGCCAGGACCATTGACCTAAAGTCTACCTGTAGGTTGATGACTCACCAGACTGGAACTCTATCCCTCGTTTCACCCCTGAGTACCTACCTATGGTGACATCTCAAATTTAAGACAGTTATTGGTTCTGTCTTTCTTCTATCTCTCCAAAGCTATTTGTTCCACTTCAGAAAATAGTTTTACCCTTTTTCTAATGCTCAAGCTAAAATCATTGATACTTACCTTTCCATAATACCCCATGTCTAAACTATAAGTAAGCTTTTAAAAAACATACCTAGGATTCATTTAATTCATTTTGGGTACTTGAAAGACATACCTGAGATCCATCAGAGTGTTTATTATATTCATTTATCGCATCTGACATCATCTTATTTATTAGTTTTCTAGCTTTTTATCATGCTTCCTCACTAGATCATCAACTCCTTGAAGTAATAGATCTTGTTTTCTTTTCGCTATTTTTACCCTAGTGCTCAGAACAGGACTGTAGCTTAGCAAATATTTGTTAAATGAATGAATGAAAAAATGAGCATTTGTGGGAGTAGGCTAAACTGAAGAGGAGAAGCAATAGCAATGGGAAAAGTAATAGCACATCTTTGGAAAAAAATCTTGGTGAGGAAAAAAACAAACAAGAAAAGGTAAAAATGAAGTAAGATTCTAGAGGGTAAGTTTTAACAGGTTTGGGATATGTACCCCTTCGTGAGTTTCAGGGTATTAATTGATGCATAAATTCGGGATATTCCCTGGATACTCTGAATCTCATCTAAGATCTTCCAGAAGGGAACATGAATGTCAGAATAAGAATTTCTAGAGGTTGATTTCATTCTGACGGTCAGCTTCCATCTAACGTTGCCACTTTTTTGACACTTCAACTATTACATCAAATACCCCCTTGAGGTGGGCAGAGGTGAGAGTAGCGGTTGGTGCTACATTGGGCTCACAGAATTTTCGGTTAGGCAAAGCTGCACAGGACAAAATGCAAAGCGCAAGAATTGCCCCCAAAGAATTTCTTTTCTACAGTGGAGTTACTCCAGATATAGCCAGTTTCTCTAGGTCTCTCCTTAATCTTAACTAAAGTATTATTAAAACTTCTCAAGATCCACACTGTGCTCATAGCTTCTAGAAAGAAGTAAATTACTGTCAAACCTTGTGTGGATGCAGGGACTTTAAAATGGATCATTGGCCAAACAGAATTTTTCCACTGAATGAGCCCAAAGGATAAGGAAATGTGTGTCTCCAGAGCCACTTCTCTTGTGCACCTCAAATATATAGCCTGTTGAAGCCACCGGAGGCCACCGAACCTCCTACCTGCTGGATTACACCGGAATAATGTGACATTTTACTAACACTCCCTAGAAAACTTACTTGACTGTACTGCCTCGCTTTCATGGGACAGTGTCCAGGATAAGCAGGGAAACATTTTCCCCCCTATTTTATCTGAGTTTGCTCAAGGAACTGAAATCACCATGTCCTGAGCCACATGCCATGTGCAAGGCCTCCGACAAACACACAGAAAACTCTGAGGAATCGTTATTCAGTGACTCTTGCCTTCTGCAAGCCTGTGGAATTCAGGTGCCCACAGGAAGGAGTGGAGAGGTTTTTCCAGCCTGACCGTATCAGCCGTCTCACCGCAAGAACCTTCTGTTTTGGCTGAAGTCCTTCTATCAGACTCAGGCTGTGTATGGCCAAATGTGAGCTTAACGTGTCTGGTTTACATTTTATAAGTGTTTCCTTCACAGGCTCCTGTCCTTATGCCCAATGGCTTGACTGCTTTGTATTCATGTTTGTTTTTCAAGAGGAGGTATGATGGTTGGACACTGGAGAGCATAAACTCTGGAAGTTTAAATTCAGGGAGTGGTGAAATTAACGATGACAAAGAACCACAGGTACTTGAGTACAGCAGAGAAAATCAGACGAGTACGATCCATGATATAAGGATGTGGGAGGTGATTTAAAGAACAATGTGAGTGTAGGGTGGACAGTAAGAGTGACAGAAAATTTTTGGTGAATTAAGCAAAGTTTTCAGCAATTATCCTTCTCTCGTATTTTGGAGGTGTGTGTTGCTGTGAGCTATAGTTCTGTCGCAAAGGACTTGGTGGAGAGGAAAACAGTTTTTAAAAATTTCTCTTAGAACCCAGCCCACTGGAATTATGAAAGCGGCCTCAGTAAGTCAGATAGACTTGCATGCCTCCAGTTACAGAGGTGTAGGAAAAGGAAAGACTTCAGTTACTGGAAACTAGTATTTGCGTTGGACACCGTTATTATTTGAATTGGATGGTAGAGGGAGAGGTGCATCTTAACTTTATCAAACATGTTACAGATGTAATTTGTAATCCATCCACCCAGGGCCATTTTGTTTGTGGATACAGGATGATTGTGAATATTTTTTAAACATGTTTTTTAAATTATCTTTAAGCTCCTAGACTATTCTAAGAATATTCTTAAGCTCCATAAGAATTCCAGAATAATTTGTTTGCATGTCAAAGATAGACACCTGCTATATTCTATTGTTGATTACTTTTTAAAGTAATGTAACTATCTAGCCTGCTAGGGAGGCATGCCTTGCTACTCTTTTGTATGTGAACAAAGCCGAGAGACCCATGATAAAATATTTTTCCCCCTCAAAGAGAATAAAACAGGCTGGGATATGCCCATCTGACACACAAGGTACTTTGCCTTTTAAGGTTACATTCTCTGGGATGTAAAAATTACTCAGTTAAGGTGACTTGGATGGTGATTTCTGAAAATACTCAGTTAAAGGTAAATGAATCATCCTCCTCCAAATAAACCTGGCTCAGTATCTAAGGGGCTTGCTTTTCTAAATTCTCCCAGCCTTCCATTTTTATTATCTGCTAGATTGAGAGTGAGTTGTGCTCACTGATCACCAGCAGGGAAAGCGACCCTTCCTTCTACAGTTCATTAACTTGCAGGAAGCCTTCACGGTTCACTCCCGGGCCCATCACGCTTCACTCCCCCAAGGAGGGTGTGCTCGGGTTTGAGCGTGGGGGTGGGAATGGAGGCGTTTCCGTTCTATTTTGGTTTCTCCTACTGACTGGCTGCTCAGCTGTTCATGAGTCACCTTAACCTCAAAATCTGTCATTAAGGCAGAAATAATGGTACCTATTTTCTGTGCCTTACATGAATTGCATGAAGACATTATTCATATTTCTGAAATACATGTGAGAATTAGTCAAGGTTAGATAGAAGGAAAAGTACAATGTAATTGTTCTGGAGCCATGATAAATAAGCTTTTATCATTTAGATTGAGAACTCTCTGTACGGAAAAATTAAGAATGAGAAGAGATCCTAATAAAGATTAAATTTGACAAAATGTTTATGTGGCAAACTGGATCAAGAATATATATGCTATGAATAATATATGGCATTAAATATATGGCATTAGAACTTTCAAATGCCATGTATTTCTTTACTTATTCAAATATGCGGTTAATAAAATTTTATTGAGCATCCTGGCATTGAATTAGACATTAGGAAGACCATATGACACAGAACCTGTCCTAAAGGCAACCACAGAGTAGAAATAAAACAGTAAATGACTCTAGGTAATGGCATATGTAAGTCTTGTGGTATTTGGAAGATTTTTTGCTTTAACAGCATCAGTACTAGTGGTTCTTAAAGCAGTGGTTAGGAGCTTCAGAAAGAGAGTTCATCTTAATAGTTTGTATTTATCTGAGGAGTTTCCATTTATCTTAAATATATTTTTCTGCAGTATGACTTACCTTAGTTATTCCTTTTCTACATTTGGGAGTTTGTTGTTTATTTTTTACCCATTCATGTGTAGAAATAATAATATTAAAGGACGTGAGTTTATCTCTTGATAGCATTTTGTCCATGTTCCACATATTGTTTTTATTGTTTAGTGCTACCAATACTGTATAATAAGTGCTCCATTTATTATGACTTCTAGGGCGCCTGGGCGGCTCAGTTGGTTAAGCGACTGCCTTCGGCTCAGGTCATGATCCTGGAGTCCCGGGATCGAGTCCCACATCGGGCTCCCTGCTCAGCGGGGAGTCTGCTTCTCCCTCTGACCCTCCCCCCTCTCGTGCTCTCTCTCTCTCTCATTCTTCCTCTCGCAAATAAAGAAAAAAATCTTAAAAATAAAATAAAATATTATGACTTCTATTAGGTGATCCAGGTTTTTCATATGGATTGTTGTATGTTTGACCCCTGAAGTAGGAAGAGTATTTTACAGATGTTCTATTGAATTCTTTCTGGTTTGCCCACAAACAGCTTCTACCATATTAAGCAGTCTTTACAACAGGCTCCTAAAAACAGACTTCTGCCAAACTGAATAGTCTTTAGGGCAGGCCCCTGCAAACAATGAAAATATGTTTATTTGGGTTTGGGGATAGAACCAAATGCCTACCCTTCATTCTCCTGACCAAAGTCCAAGGGAAGATATGCTCACTAATTGACACCCTTCTCCCTGGGATGGTTGGGAGACTTCTGAATGTGATATTATTGGCCTTTCCCGGACCAGAGCTCATTATGTGGTTCCCCCTATTTCATGTCCCAGGGAGAGATGAAAGAGTAGCATTGAGTTTCCATGTAGCAGCATCCAAACACTGGCTAGAATCCCAAACTCTCAGCCTCAGTATATGAACTGGGCTCAGATATTCTATCATGTTGCCCTGTTCCTCCCAGGGCAGGGCTAGCTCATCACTGATCCTTCTCTCTTAACCATGTTTCCTGAGATATGGGGGCTTTTCTCTTAGTGATTTATTTTCTCCAGCAAAGATCTATTCAGAGAGAATTGGACTTCTAATTATAGTTGCCACAATGGTTTTATCTCTCTTAGAAGAGAGAAAATAAATTGAATTACTCTTCTAGCTAGATCTTGCTGACCAATAGAGAGAGTTATTTTTTGTTTTTGTCATATTTTAAGTCAACACACTTGTCATCTGAACCCTAAACCTATTTAATAGGATGTTTCCCTTTCTTTTGCTCAGGGACAAGTTTCATAATATTTTGTGCAAAATCCACATATACAGGTGGACATCTTCTTTTTCATTCCTCAAATTTTTAGAAATCAGTACAGGAACATGATTGAAATTCAGTTTCTTAAAAATTAGACAGTTCTCTATTTCTAATTCATTAGATTTTACATACTCCTTTGAGCACTCTTTTTTTTTTTTTTTCACTTCACAGCTTCTTTGTTCCCATCATACAAAGTAATCCTTACTGAAAGTATCAGCATTATTCTCCAACCCCTCATTCCTCAACTGTCCAATTAAATCCTATCAGTAGACTCGGCTGAATTATAGATGTTGGAAACTATCCTTTTGTTATTGAGGGAAACTGAAGGAGTGCTGTTTTAGTAGCTCGGATTAATCAGCATCCAGTTAGCCTTGCTTAATCTTGTTCTGACCTTGTAGCTAGGGTTCTGACTTGTGCCCACGACCAAGTGCCCAACTTTGCCACCAATAGCTGAATATCTGATACGGTGACTCATCTTTGAGTATTTACCTGGATAATCTACTCATACTTCCCATTAGCTTCCTTTATCATCATTTCTATTGTCCATTCTCTTATGGGCTGCCATCCCATCCACGTGCTCTTTATTAGTTCAGTGGTTGTTTCCCCTCAACTACCTGACTTCCATGCACCAACTGTCATCCAAACCACATCTCGTCCTCTCACCTGCCCCATTTCTGCATTATCATGTTTTATATTTATATAATTATCATCAATTATTTCTTAGCTCTTTTAGCACCTCCCTTATGTGGATAATCCATCTGAGATGTCATCTAGTACCTTTCCCCATACTCTTTGAGTACTAGGGATGCTGGAAACTGCTCAGAATGTTTATCAAATATTTTTAACATAATTCTGAATTTTAAGTATTGCCTCTGAGAATCCATTCAAAGGGAATGCCAAGCTATAGGGAAAAAGTAAGTACACAAAGATGCTCAGTGTTCTTATTTATAGTAGGAAAATGATTAGAAAATACCAGCAACAAAGGAATGTTTAAATAAAGAGTAATAAACCATGATGTACTGTAATGCGAACATTAAAACTATTTCTAGAGAGTGTTATAATAATATGAAAACATCTTTACACTAAATTAAATTATCTCAATTGAATAAAGTTGGTTTAATTTACTTTAGTGGTAAAATTTTTAAAAAGCAGCATTTACCATATCGAGTGTGATAATAACTAATTAAAAAAATTTTTTTTAACTCTGTACAGAAGCTAAAATTAGAATGGAAAGAAGCAATATAGGCTGGGTGGTTGACTGCTGCACTGATAGCCTTCTTTTAATTTTTCTGTATCTTCTAAGTTTTCTCTAATGACTAGTGTGATAGGCAGACTCCAAGGTGGTCCTGATGACCCCCACTTCTTGGAATGTGCACCTTTCTGTAATCCCCTCTTCTTGAGTGTGGGCTGGCCTTGCTTCTAACCAATAGAATATAGCCAAGATGAGAGAATGTCACTTTCCTAATTCAATTACAAAAGATCATAATTTCCATCTCCCTAGCAAACTTTCTCTCTCATCTTTGTGACTTGCATGTTTTGACGAATAAGCTGCCATGTGGGAGCAGCCCACCTGGCTAGAAACGGAGGGCAGATTCCAGTCAACTGCTAGTGAAGAATAGGGCGACTCTGTCCAACAACCTGGGAGGAAACTAATGCTGCTACCACTACTGACTGAGCTTCAGAGTAGATCCTTCCTCAGTTAAGCTTTCAGATGAGACTGCAGACCCTGTGTTGAGACTGTGATTGGAGCCTCGTTAGAGAACACAAAACAGAGGACCCAGCTAAGTTGTGCCCAGATTCCTGACCCCACAAAACTGTGATATAAAAAAATGTGTTTTATCTTAAACTGCTAAGTTTTGGAGTAATTTGTTACATAGCAATAAATAACTAGTACCTGAAGGTATTATTCTGATAATATAGCTGTAAACTTCTCTTAAAAAGGACATTCAAAGAAAAAGTGAATTTGAGATGCTAAAGGACTTTGTGAACATCTCTTACACAATTGCCCTGAGAAGCTGACCCCTGGAACTGGACAAGAGTGAGGGCATCATCACTGCACAGCACAGAATATTTGCATAAGCTCACAGTGGTAAGGGGTCACTGTGGATACTTTAGCATTTGGGTTTTTATTTTCTGCTCTCTGAGAAAACTGAGTGAATTGGAAGGTAGAGCACTCATCCTGGAATTAGAGACCTACCTATATGGGACATTGCCTTAAATCTATTTGGAAGAAATCTTCACTTTCCTGTAGAGTTCCCCACCCTTACCCAGAAGGTAGGAAAATAGGATACTGTGACACTGAAGATCTCTTTACTCCACCCCATAAGAGGTGATGGGATTAAAAGGCTGTAATGCTGACCAGGAGATATTATCTGAGGAGGCTTGTCAGAGAGGAGTGGTGTCTTTCTACCCTCCACCGCTAGGGGCTCACCCCTAGGTGCTTACCTGAGGACAGGCTTCAGGAACTATCTACTGTAGTGGAGGGGGCAAGGAATTGTTCACCCTTGACCATTGAATCTTTTAACCAGCCTTACCAGAAGGGGAGAAGCAATTATAATCTGGGGAAGGGTAAGAAATTGCATCTAAGTGAGCTTGTCTATATTCTTTGTATGTCAGAATTTTCTAAAGCCAGGCATTTTGGGTTTTTGAAACTATATGTGTAAGTGTGTGTGTGTGTGTGTATGTGTATGTGTGTGTGTGTGTGTGTGTTTGGGTCAGGCAGGGGCTCAAGAAGGGAAAAAACTCAGACAAGTGGCTGAGTTGACCTAGACAAGGAAAGGGTGAAGGGGCTCTTGCTCTTTTGTGTATTAATTCTCCTCTTTGTGCATTCTACCCCTGGCCCCACCCCATCTAAGTTTGTTCATTCATCTGAGTATTGGCCCCTTCCTGAAGCTGTGTCTACCCCAATATCTGCTGCTACCTCTCCTCTTCCTAGTAGAGAACCCAGTCTCATTTAAACCATCATTTGACCACAATTCATGAATTATAACCACATGGACCTTCCAGAAGGGAAACAGCTAATATAGCTCTTTCTGGAGACATGATTTGAGTTCTGGAGGCACAGTTTATTCTAATATACAAGACAGATGGGAAACACACACTATATTAGCACCTGCCTCAGTCACCAACACTTAGATGTTTCCTTTCAGCAGTTATCATGCCATGGGAAAAATGTATCACCATGCAGGAGTGTGTGAAGGATGAGCAGTCACAGATTAATAATCAGACATTCTCAGAGCCCAGTAATGGATTGAAACCAAAAGCCAGAGATACAATCTCATTACTACTAACATTTGCTTATAAATGACATCTGTTGGTTTATTTTTTTCTCCACTGACTTTGTATTAGTTTAGGCTACCACAGGAAATACCATAGACTGGGTAGTCTAATGACAGATAATTATTTTCTTACAGTTCTATAGTCTGTAAGTTAGAGACTCGAGTGCCGGTATATTTGGTTTCTGTTGAGAGCTCTTTTCCTGGCCACCTTTTCACTGTGTCCTCACATGGGGAGTAGGGAGGGAGGGAGAGAGAGAAGGTGGAGGGGGGCAAGCTCTCTGGTATCTCCTTTTATAAAGGCACTAATCCCATTATGAGTGCCCCACCCTCATGACCTCATCCAACGCTAATTACCTCCCAAAGGCCCCATCTCCAAATAGCATCCCACTGGGGGCTAGGACTTCAACACACGGATTTGGGGAGACACAAATATTCATTGTATAGCAGGCTTGTTGTACTGTATGTATTTTTTCCACACCAAGTTTAACTGCATGTTTTCTGGAGAGCAAAGTTCAAGCTATTCTTTGTAGAGTATCTTCTGTGTATCACAGAATATTGCTAGTGGAAGAATGATTTCTGGCAATTGTGATCATACTCAAGCTTTTAGCTTATTGGAACTGGAAGCAAAAAAGAGAAAAAAATGTCTAGGTTGTATTAGCATTATGCCTTTAAAATTAAGGAGGGCTGTGATGTAATGAGCATTGGGTATTATGTAAGACTGATGAATCCCTGAACTCTACCTCTGAAACTAATAATACACCATATGTTAATTAATTGAATTTAAATTTTAAAAATTAAAAATAAAATAAAATCTTTTAAAAATAATGGTGATCAATGCTGCAGCATAGGCATTGGTCATGGATTCAGGTATGGTTTTAAGTATAATAAAATGTATTTTGCACATAGCAACATCAAACTGTGAAGCTACACACACTTACAAATCCTCGTTACCTTATATACGAAAACTTACGCTGAGTGGCCTGAAATAAGGTCATTATACCCTGACGCTTTCACAACCTTCTCCTTTTCTTTATAACAAGTGCTCACTATTATGGGAAGAATGCCTGCCTTTACTTCGCAGCTTTGCAGAGCTTTAAGGAAGCAGGGTTTTTAATCACACTCTTCTTTTCTTGCTTGCACTTCTGACTTCTCTAAGTTGGCAACAGAATTTTAAGTTCATCTCTGAGATAGCATCACTCTTTAACCTTGGACAGTTTAAAAGTCTCTACCAGGGCATTTCTAGGCATTTTATTGCTTCATTCCTTTATTCTCATGTCAAGGATAAGTGGATTGGAGCCAACAAACAAAATTAGAGCAGAGCCCTTACTCTATTTCCAGATCAGCTAAACCAATTAATACAATTTAATTAAAACTTATTTTTTTCCCCTTTCTGCAGAAGGGGCTCTGAGCGCAGCTGTTGCAATAGGGTTTTTAGTGTGTAGTTCCAGCTTCATTTAACTCCTGCAGGGACATTTTCAGAGTGAGACGCTACAGGAATGGGACACTATTAATTGACCTCGGTTTAAATTTCTCATGTAGCACCACGGCAAATTACCTCTTTAAATTGCTTATTTTCTTAATCTGAAAAATAGAAAGTTAATTCCATTCTTACTCTTTTTCTTGGGATTTAGTACTTCAGGAGTATCTGTGCCTACAATGAACTGTTCATATCTGGCAGATCTTAACCAATTCATTTGAATAAATGTAAAGTACACTGGCTACTGAAAGAAATGCCCTCTGATAGCAGCATAGGATGTTTTAACTTGAATAGGAGTAAAAATTTCAAAACAGTGATGAACCCCACTTTTTCCTCCATAATATTTACCTTGAGCATTCCTATAAATTATAGGAATGTTGTTTTGGCAAAATAATGTCAGATTCATTGGGGTACAAGGCAAATCTAGCAAGAGTTTCCCTCTTCACTTGGATCCCCCACATTTTTCTTGGGTTTTTAGAGGTCCCTCCTGGGAGTCAGACTGTTATGGGTATGGAGTTCAAATTCCTTTCTCAAAAGTACACAGTTATAACTTACTTCATTGCTCTTCTCTGCCACTTCTCTTTTCCTTTCCCTTAACCATGAGATCTTTATTGAGATTAGAGCAAAAACACTTGTTCTTACTTTGTATCCAATCAGAACTGAGTTTGACTGCAAGTAACAGAAACTCCCATAGAGGCTTAAACAAGTAAGTGGCTTATTTTGTTCCCATAGAAGTCTGGAGAGAAGTAGACTAGGTTGATACAGTAGTCAAGCACCCCGTATAGGACCTAGGTTTTCCTTTTTTCTTTTCCACTAGACTTAATGAATGACCTTCAACCTCATGGATGTAGGACAGTTCTAGAAACTCCACACACCCCATCTATGTTGCAAGAAAGGTGAAGGGAAAGGGAGAGGACAAAAAAACCTTATGCCAGCAGAGTCTGGCTTACTTTTAAATATTTTCTTAGAAACCCCATCTAGTGATTTCTGTATACCTTTTTTGGACTTTAATTAAGTACAGGTGAATCTGGGAAGGTATTTTATCTTGACACAATGATTCACTCAAATAAAAGTGGGGTTCTTCTAGTGCAAAAGAAGATAAAAATATATATCTGGTGGACAACTATTTATATCTTCCAAAGTCTACAGCGTGGCTACCCAACATCTGTATACACATTTATTCTAGTATTTTACCCCTTACAGAATATTGTGAAATGTGTGGAGATATTTTTACCTGTCAGGATGACTGGGGAGGAGTGTGTATTAGTAGCATTTGGTGTCTAGGAGCTGGTGATGTTAATTGTCCTGTAACATGCGGAACACTCTCAAGTAACAAAGAATTACCTCAGCTAGAATCCCAGGGTTGGCTCCCATTCAAACACAGGAATACCACTTTCCTGAGAGGAAATTATATCCTAAATTTATAACTGTTCCTCTTCTAGGTCAGATAAAGAATTTCTGGGACTGTGTAATTTAAACCAGATGTAATGTCTGCTTAACCAGTAATCTAGTTATCTACCTGTAGAACATCCAAGATACAATGGTGATGTAGGAACAGCATTAGCTGCAATTAAAATTCACATTTGGAAAAAAAAAAAGTGAAGTCAATGGTCCATGGCATATAGCAGATCTTCCTGATAAGAATAACTACAGCTCTTCGTTGACTAAGCTGGTAGCCTCCATTTGGGTATCTTAGAAGATTTCTCTGGTCTATTATCCTTCACTGCCACCTTTGAGCACCTTTGACCATTGAGCTTTGGGGTAGGAGCGTACCTTTAGGGTTGCATTTGTGCTTAGTGCAGTTAAGAGTCCAAGAATTGCTTTTGGGGTTGAGTAGTTACAGGAGGATGTTGTCCTGTCCTGGGTTGTTTGTTTGTTATTTGTTTAGAAGATATAGGTTCCTTAAAACTTAGTAGCTGAGTAACTACAGCAAAGGAGCCTGTGGGGATATAGTTTTATGCATTAAAATCTTTTATCTGCTTGCTTCTGTGACCTGACCATTTTCCTAAACTCCTCCTGGTCAGTGCCTTAAGGTAATTAGAAACAACCTTGGATAGGGATACAAACATTTAGAGTAACATTTTTTCCAGTGATTATTCCTTGTATTTGGCAGAGAACTTTTGTAGAAGGGATGTAGGAAAGGCCCAAGATACCAGTCTAAAACTGCTTATTCTAAGCTGTCCTCTGTTTCAGACAAAGAACTTACCTTGTTCAACCCTCTAAGGCTCAAAGCATGAGAATTTCGCTCAACTTTGTCTCTCGGCCAAGTTATTTTGATAACCCATCTCTGCTTGCAGATGGTCTAATTGTAGTCTGAGCTCATTTATCTCTTGTAGAACTTGGCTTAAGGAGGCAAGAAGAAAGAGCAGACCCCACCATTTGAATTGTTACTGCCATTTTCCCTTGGTGTGCATCTGGTCAATACCCGATGTGGTTATAGTTGGACCAAATGTTTATTACTGAACGTGTGTCTCTCCTCCGATGATCTTCCTAACAAATATTTACTCTTCCTTCTAGACTCTGGTAAAAATCTCCCGTTTCTTTTATCAAATCTTCTTTGAACTATCTTTAGGTAAAGTTGGAGGTATATCCTTCCACTCTCATAATTCTCTGCATGCACCTCCATTAAAGTATTTATTACATATTTCAAGGGAAGAAGCCCTGTTCTCATAAACTTATAGCACCAGTTCATGGACCAATGATTACATAGATTACATACATAGATTTTCAATACATATTTATTGGACGAATTAATGTACGAATAAATATGTGAATGATGAAAAATTGAAATGCTTCAGTTATTTGATTCCAGTTTAAATATGTGTAACACACATACATACACATAAAATTAATTTTGCTCCTTTCCTAAATGTAAAATGACTGATGGAGGTTGGGTGGAGGAAGAATCCATTCCTTCATGGTTCAAATTATTTAGTTTCTGATTAAATTTGTTTATTTACATAATATTCTAAAATTTGTGGGGTTAATGTGACTTCTAAAGATTTCATGAGATTGTCTGATGGCAGTTTAGATGGAGAGTCCAGCAACATGCAACAAACATTAAATGAGCATTTGGGTTCAGCACAGAAGGAATTAGAAAAATATATTCCCAGGATATATGTATTTCTCAGCATAAGCATTCTTCAGCATTACACAATAAACATACCTCTGTAACATCATTTGTAAAGTGAAATTCTTTAGATCAACTCATCTATCTCTATTGAATTAATTTTCTTCATCTGTCCTAATTATTTACTTGAGTATTCAAATAAAACATGCTCATTTTACAAAATTCAATCTATTCCTGTAATGTTATAAATATACAATATTACAGAAATAGATGTTACAAAAAAATTTCCCTATATGCTGCTCCCGAAAGAAGTTTGGTACATATATTTTCCAAATATAGTCCAAAGAACAAAATCACCCTTAAGAATATAGCATGCACTCCTACAACTCACTAGCAAAAAAGAGCCCAAGTAATCCCATTGAGAAAATAAGCAAATGACCTTATAGACATTTTTCCAAAGAAGATATATGGAGAGCCAGTAGGTACATGAAAAGATGCTAAGCATCACTAGTCATTAAGGAAATACAAAATAAAATCACAATGAGATCTCACATCACACCTGTTAGAATGACCATCCTCAAAAAGACAGAAAATAAATGCTAGCAAGGATGTGAAGGAAAGGAAACCCTTATACGCTGTTGGTGTGATTGTAAATTGGTTTTGCCACTATGGAAAATAGTATGGAAGATCCACAAAAAAATAAAAATAGAACTACCATATGATCTAGCAGTTTCACTTCTGGGAATATATCCAAAGGAATGAAAACACTAACTCAAAAAGATATCTGCACCCCTCTGTTCACAGAAGCATTATTTATAATAGCCAAGACGTGGAAATGACCTATATGTCCATCAGTGGATGAATGGATAAAGAAGTGGTGGGGTATATGTGTATATACATGTATGTATATACATACATATATACATATGTATGTATACACACACACATACACATACAATGGAATAGTGTTTAGCCATAAAAAATGAGGAAATCCTACCATTTGACAACATGGATGGATCTTGAAGGCATTATGCTAAGCGAAGTAAGTCAGACAAAGACAAATACTGTATGATCTCAGAAATATATGGAATCTAATAAAAAACAAAAAACCTAAAATTCATAGAAAAAGAGATCAGATTTGTGGCTGCCAGAGGTGAGGGAAGAGGAAAGGGGGAATAGAAAGAAGGTGGTCAAAAGGTACAAACTTTCCATTATAGGATAAATAAGTGCTAGGAATGTAATGTACAATATGATGGCTACAGTTAATACTGCTATATGATATATGGGAAAGTTTTTAAGAGAATAGATCCTAAGCATTCTCATCACAATGAGAAATTCTTTTTTTTTTTAAGTTGTATCTAGATGAGATGATGGATGTAAACTAAACCTGTTGAGGTAATAATTTCACAATATATATAAATCAAGCCATCATACTGTATGCCTTAAGTTTATGTAGTAACATATGCCAATTATTTCTCAATAAAACCGGGAAAAAATAATTAATTCCTTCCCCCACTCCTCCCAAAAAGAATATAGTGTGCTAACTTGATGTCTGGAGGCTGACAAAGTTAGCTGCCTGAATGGCAATTCAACTCAGAGGTTTGGCTAAAAGGGAAGAAGAAATATGGTGTGATAGCTAGAAGGGAGAAAATAGTTGAGTGCAGGTTAAGACTTTTGAAAATGTATTATTTGCTTGTTTTTTTTCCCCCCTTAAGATGATTGAGGTTTGAAAATTTTTACAGGCTGAGAAGAAAATCCAGTAGAAAGAAACGATTTGGGGAATGGAGATAGATGGGCTTATGTCTTTAATAGATGGAATGCAATGTGATATATCACATTTTTAGCTTACATAAAATTTAATTTGTAGGATATTAGATCCAGAAGGGATTTGGATATCATCACCTCTCCCCTCATTGGACAGATTTAGAAAATAGAGCCTATTCAGGTTAAATGACTTCTTCTCATTCACTCCCTTAACTCCAATTTGAATTGGTAATCTCAAATGTAGAAGTGGTAAGATTTACGGGGCCGTCTCTTTCTTAATATTCTTAGCACAGTGCCCACGGGTGAATAAGAAAGAAAAGAAAGGGGGGGAAGAAAGGAAAGAAAGAAGGAGGAGGGGAGAAGGAAGGGAAAGGACAGTCCTTTACTTCTTGCTCCTACTTCTCAATTTCTTCTTACCCAGTTTTCTCAAGGCTTCCTCACACTACCCACATTGGTGGCTGGATAAAAAAATAGGTGAACCTTATATGCTTTTGAAATATAATTTCATTCATTTTTCAAAGCAGTCCTAATGTATTTCTGTATTGCAGATATAAAGCTGGGATTCAAAGAAGATATCTATGTTTTCTAAGTTCATGTAACTTAGACTTGGGAGTCAAGACTCAAATCCTAGTTTTGAGCTCCCAAGTATAGATTTCCCTCCCTTAGCCTCAATATTTTAATATAAGTGTTAACTTATCTTTAACATTTAGGGAAAATACCTTTATTTTAAACTACTTTAAAGTAGTTGGTCTTTACATTTTAAAAATCTGAACTTTTCCAATTATCAAATAATCGATACATTTATTGACTATTCAAATAAGATATAGCCAATATTGTGCTAGACACTAAATGCTGATTGCCCATGTTATGACCTTTGGTCAATGAAATGTCCTCTTCCAAGTATCTCTTGGCAATCTCATGGCAGATCCAGTTTTATGGGACCTGAAGTTTATACAATCTGGGGAACCCTTTTATGTATTTTTTATTTTCTATTTTTAGATTTTATTTCTGTGTGTGTGTGTGTATGTGAGAGACAGAGAGAGAGAGAGAGAACACGAGCTGAGTGAGAGGCAGAGGGAGAAGGGGACTCCCCACTGAACAGGGAGCCAGATGCGGGGCTCGATCCCAGAGCCCTGGGATCATGACCTGAGCTGAAGGCAGATGCTTAACCGACTGAGCCACCCAGGTGCCCCCAATCGGGGGAATGCTTTTAAAGAAAAATAATAGAAAACAATAAAATCAAAATCAATTATAAAAGTGGATGTTTATGTAGAATGAGAAAAAAATACATCAATCACAAATATTTAAAAACTGACAACAGCAATTATCACAAAATTAAGAAGAGCAACATGGTATCTTTATTAACTACCTGACCCACTTCTGTAACATATTTTGTCCTATACTCCCGGGCTGCATGCTCTTTAATAGGTTTTTCATAGGATAATAATTTTGTAATATTTTCTGTATAAACACTGGGAAGATAATTCAGTCTTCTCTCCCTCAGGGTTGATCAAAACAATTTTTTTTTCATTATTTACAGTTTAGAAAAGATGATTTCAGTTGTACAATCTGGTATTGGTAATATCATTTAAATGTCTGGGTTTGGGTCAATTTCCAAAACTACCAAATTTTTGTTATATATGTACTATAGGATTAGAGGGCATCTCAAATGTTTTTGTGCAGTGACTCGTTTAGTTAGGGACACTCATTAATTGATAGGCTCTGGATGTTGTCATGCTATTACTTTAGGTGAACTGGCACAGCAATCAGTAGGAGTGTTCCTACACCAGGACAGCTAGCAAGACTTAACTGTACACAGAAGTGACTGCAAACCATAATATTATATCTCCAACTTGTCCAGCCCCCAAAATGCCATTGCCACTCAGGTGAGAAAGGTAGATGGGGCTGTGAGCTTGATGGGATGTTGGATGAAAGGGTGCAGCCAGTTGGAATTGAAATGTCTTATTTTGCAAGTTTTAGAAACTTTACAGATATAGCATCATAGTTTTCAATCATCCCTATGTATAGTTCAGTTATTGATAACTGTCCTAGTACAGGAACTTTCCTGCTGCCTAGTTTTCCAGTTCACCTGGAATAATAACATCATGACATTCATGGTATATCACTTATGTGTCCCCAGTTAAATGAATCACTACACAAGAAAACTTAAAATGCCCCCTAATGCCTTGTTAAGGCCTCATAAAGTTGTGAAGGCCTGAACCTAAATTCCATTAGTAGCATAGGAAATCCTTCTCTAGTAAACTGTTACCAGAGTAGAGTCTCCAAATCTCTAAGCAATTACTAAGTAAAACCAATCAGAAAGTCACACCTCTTGATTTCCTGATTGCTCTATAATCACTCTGCTTGTGATAGCCTAAATAAAGGAAGGTGAATAACTTGCATTTTTCGGTCTCTTATATATATTAACCAACAATGGACATTTCGTTATTTTTTTAATTTATAAATATGCTATACCAGCTAAAGTAAATGTTTGGTTTTCATTTTTTTTTTTTAATTTTTCTTTGTATAGATACAATGGTAAAAACCATGTCACAGTAAGACATAGAGGTAATCAGGAAAATACAAAGCTCAGCAAACTAATTGAACCTTAGGGTAGAGAAAGCTCTGTTACACCCAGCGAAACTAAGCTTCGGGGGGAAGTTAATACTTCTTCAACAGTTGTACTAAGAACATTAAAAATACTTTTGCCAAGGAAGGATATCAACATTTTAATCTACCTTACACTGATAAAAAGAAAAACACACAGCAGGGAGGAGGCAGGGGCAGGTTTTCATGGAGCCACAGACGGTAGAAACAAAAACGTCCTTTGTTTGGAGAATATTGCACCTGCATTAAATTTACTGCTGACATCTCTTCGTAGAAATTTGATTTTTCTCTCATTCCCCCACCTTTGATTGTTTTCAACACTGAGGAATGTGAGGCATGCCAGTCGTCCTCCTTGTCCTTGTGACATTTCTGTCTTCAGCTGTGAAAGAGAACAGGGCTTCCTCACCCCCTGGCCATCAGCACGTCATCTCAGAAATGCACCTGCGATCCGTAACACGACACTGTACCGCGCAGAGCTTCATACTTCTGTGACAGACGCAAGAGATCAATTTCCTGCTGATTGGGCCTCAGAGTCTGGGCACTGTTCTGACAAGGAAAGTCTCTTTCAAACAATCCGAACTACTAAAGGCAGTTCAAATACAGATGCAGAAACTTTCAAGGAGCTGTGATATAAATATCCTAAAGAAAGGCTCCATGGCCATAGGCACAGTGGTTGTGGGGATTTTGTGTGTGTGTGTGTGTGTGTGTACGAGGGGGGGGGGGCGGGGTTGTCCATAGAGTGAGTTGGCTTTGACATTTTATATACTGTCTGACATATAGTTGACAAAGGAGAGAATGTGAGTGTGATGGATAGTCCGTCATGCAAATTTGGTTCAGAAATTATTTTACTTGTGAAATCATTATATATGTTGATTAATTGAGCTTTGTTACTCATATTTAGGCCCTTGTAGCTTCCTCAGAAGCATTGCAAAGGTAGAGTCTACCCCACGTCTGTACCCCATGTACCTCTATGATCACTTCTGCACTTGTGCACAGCAGTTATTTACTTAGTTATCATCTCCTGTCCTATCCGTGAGTTTCCTAAGACAGAGAACCATGCCACAACCCCTGGGTCCCAGTGCCTCCACCTGCATTCCATCTTGGCAAATCCCTACTAAATACTCAGTTTTTAGTGAACTAATGGATCGTCAATTAGATTAACCACCTCCTGGGAGATCCTGGAGGTGCAATAACACTTTTCACTGAAACTATGTCAGTTTGGCCTTGACTTAGAGCTCAGAAATGTATCTTGAATTGGGAAAGCAGAGAAGAAAGAGAAGGAGAAGAAGAACATTCAGAAGATGAAGTGTGTTATCTTACGGTCAGAAGATGTGGGTCCCAAACGTAACTCTAACACTATAAGTTGTGTGACTTTGAGAACTGATTTAATTTCTAAGCATCATTCTCATTTTCATAAAATGGGGATAATAATAGAATCTGGGGGATTAAATGAGAAAAAATGAATGTAAAATGCTTAGAATCGCTTGCTCTGGAGAAAGAATTCAATAAAAATTAGCAGTTAGTACTAGGAGAGTAAGAAAAAAAACTTTGGCTTCAGTTTATGGAAGATTTTATCTGCAAATCATAAATTAGAAGACAGCTCCAAAGAGGCAGAGGCGCAGTTAGGAAGCTTACATTCAAGGATGTGCCTTTAGGCCGCCCTCTCTTCCTATCTACTCAGAAATCGCCAGATAGGACCCAGCTTCCATATTACTATTTGCTGTATGAATACCTACAAACCTCTCTCTCTGTAACCTGCAAGTGTGCCAAGATGGATTTATTTTTTGGCAAAAGGGCAGAATTAAAATGGAAGCCTTTTAGATGTCTTTTCTCACATTGAGTACCACTTAACGTTTAACATGAGAGTGCTCTGAGGTCATTTTAAACATCATCCATATACTTAGCTATAATCCTCCAGTCTACAGTGGCCTGAAAAGATCATATCTCTCCACATTCCGTGACCATTTCCAAGTTACACCTGATCTGTGAGATGCAAATTCAATGTTAGCTCATAAATGAGCCACTTCATTGTGACTATTTCTAGTTTTTCCCCTATTTCTCCCAGATTCTCTTACTTATTAGGAAGTCAGGAAGGGATGGGGTAACTGGATGATGGGCATTATGGAGGCCACATGGTGTGATGAGCAGTGGGGTGTTACACACAATTAATGGGTCATTGAGCATTACATCAAAAACTAATGATGTATTATATGTTGGCTAATTGAAATTAAATTAAAAAGAAGTCAGGAAAAACAAACTAATATTTAGTGCTAAAAATTTATATAACTTTAATTTTACCTAAGTATATCCCATTTTATTAGTCTCTGAGGTCACTCTTTAATGTTCATATTACAGTTGGTTGAGCCTGATCACATAGGAAACTGGAAAGTCCAGTATCTTACCAGATTTCCTCTTTCCTAATTCCCAAGTGTTTCTGGCTTGGGAAGGCCTACAAATTCCCCATATTTGCCCTGATTGTTAATCACCCCTCAGTCAGCTCTCTTTTCCACTATAGGGTCAGGACTGTCCCCCCACCATCTTGAGCCTGGCTTCCCTCAATCTGCTGTTGCTTTTCCCCTGTACCAGCTCATCTTGATTTGGTGCACTGACCTTTTGCTCAACTCCTCCGAATGGTAGATGAGACCTGACCATTGCTTATTAAAGTCTTAAGAAGAACAAAAGGATCTTTAAACTGATTGTCAGATATTGCTTTTCTCAGTCTCCAGGCCACGTTTGTCCATCAGAGGCCCCTTCTGGACACTTCTGTCTAGATACGATCTTGCCACCACGTTGGAGGGATGGGTTTATCGCCACCACCTGCGCCATGATAGAGATCTCAAACGCATCTCCTTCACTCCATTCCTCTGCCGGGGACTGTCTATTCCTCAAACCTGGAGGAAGGAAGGAGCATTTCTGCCTTTTACCTGTCCAGAGTCTCCTTTCAAATCACCATATTCTCTCAGGATAGATATCCTCTGGAAGGTTTTACAGTGAAACTATCCAGTCCTTTCAAGGGAAAGGCATCCATAGGTGTATCATCTTACGTTTGAACTGCTTACAAAACAATTGTCTGTCATGTGTACATTTTGAGCATATTGTGTGTTATTCACCTTCAGCAGTTCTGTTGAGTGTAGCTTCCCACCCCCACTAGTATGTGGGGGAAGGTCATGTCTCTGTGTCATTCTGCAGTTGTCTAAGACTGCTCTCAGGAGTCTAATCATCTATTCCACTCCAGGACTTAAACAAGATCAAAGGCACAGAACTCTCAAGGAATAAGTAATACATTCTGGAGTCAATTCATTGTAAATCCATATTCAGAAAAGTTATATTTTCCTAAAATAAGCTATCTCCCAAGATTCAGCTTTGTCTACCTGGAAGATGACTTTTTTATATGAAGTAGTGCTATTTGGCTTTTGGAAACATATTGTCATAAGTCTTTTTATTCCAGAATAAAGTTGTGTGCTATCTTTGCATAACAAAAAGGCCCATGCAAATATTTTTTTTTCTAAAATAAAGGAGAAATTTACTTCCAATATTTTTTTTTCTAAAATAAAGGAGCAATTTATTCCCAGAAGTTAGCGCAAGAATCCACCTCGATAGAAACAAAACAAAAGAGAAACACTGTGTTACCTTTAAAACTAGTTTTTTGCTTTTCTAGATACATGCTTATCTTCCAACACCTGGGAGTGCGTCTAGTCTCAGCCAAAATACTTGCACAACTACGTAACAGGATATTGTGTCATAGTCACATTTTGAGCTATTCATTGGGGGGTTTTGTCCATAGTCTCCAAGGTAACAAGGCTCTTTGCATTCTTTACCTCTGGGATACTTGCAGAGTAGAAGCTAGAAACTTTGGTCAAAATCTAACCTCCTCAATTGTTTTAGGTGTCTGGGAGAGAGACAAACATATACCTTTGATGGGGAAAAATATAAAAGAAGGAGGGACTTTTCCCTAGACATATTGGTAGATCTGCAGAGCTTTGCAAATCCTCATACTGTCTTTACACAAAGCCCCAGAAGCATTAATGTCCTCAGAGTGAATAACTTCTCCCAAGCATAAGAGCTCCCTGCCTCACCAGAAATGCCCACAATTAAAGTAAAGCCTAATGCAACTGGACCATCAAACATGAAAGGTACCCTTGAGCTAGGAGAGCATGTAACTCCAAGGTAACCAATATGGCTGTCATATTGCTTGGGAGCTCTGTGGCACACTGGAACTATTGCAGATTTATGTATATTTAAAGGGAAATAGGAAATCGGAATTTTTTTCTACATCTGAGATCGTAAAGTAGGATTCACATTTTTCTCAACAGAAGGGTATTGGTAGAACGCCCACTTCCCAGTCAAAGAAGCTGAGACTCAGAATGAGATTCAAGATCCTCTATTCTAATATCTCACAAACAGAGGATGACAGAGCTGGGATTTGCATCCAGATCTGCTTAACCTCAAACATGTGCCCTTTTCAAAATTTCATTTTATTTTAATTCCAGTATAGTTAACATACAGTGATATATATATACAAACATGCCCTTTTAACCAAAATTGTCTGGCTTTCAGGTTGATTGAAAATCAACCTTGTCAATGGAAGACACCAACTTTACCAAATGATCAAACTAAAAGCATAGTGTATCAGCATCATGAACCCCTTGATATGATGCACTAAGAAGGATGCATATTTTTTTTAATATTCTTGTCCAAAATACATAACCTTCAAACATGAGAATGCAGCAGACAAACCCAAATGGAGGGACAGTCTATAAAATCAGTGGTCACTGTTTTTCAACTGTGAAGGTCATGAAAGACAAGGAAAGACTGGGAGACTATTACAGACACGGGGTAAGGTGACATAGCAACTACACACAATGGAAAATTCTGGATTGGGTCCTGGAACAGAAAAAAGAACATTAGTGAAAACTCGTGAAATTCAAATAGGAACTGTTGCTTATTTGATAATATCATACTGATGTTAATACCCTGTTCTTCACAATTTTACTATGATCATGTAAAATCTTTGCTTGAGAGGGAGTGAAGTGAGGGATCTAAGGGAACTCTTGTACTATGCTACTTTTCTCTAAGTCTAAAATTGTTTTTCAGTTTGCCTTTTTTTTAACTAAGAAACAATCTGCATCAATCGTAGAGGAGGTTTCAGCAGATTTTTTATCAGTTCCCAAAACACTTGCTGCAGACATCTGGGGACACCCAGAACTGACTCCAAGAACTCATGGGGAGAGTATCTTCTGTGCACAAAAGAACTGTGAGCATTTTTTTTCTCCTGAGAAAAAGATGATGATGATACTAAAATCTAGGAGCTGAAGCAATGCTGTTGACCAGGCAAAACAAAATAGCACTCAAACCCTTCTAACCCAAGGCCTTCTTTATAAATTGTAGAAGACATTAATCTGAAATAGATATTTAATTGAATATAGTTAAGCTTTTTGCACAAATAGGTCAGGTACTTCCTCTATGTGATATTTTATAAATGGAATGCCTCATACTTTATAGATTCCAGTGATGGTGACTACAAGACAGTTATTTCCATTGTTAAACAATTCAAAGATATGGTTTCTATCTAGAAAATATCTATTTCTGATTCAAATATGGACTGAGCAAGCACTATGCGGGAAACTAAATCCCTAGTACCAGAATATAATGAGATCAGCTCCTTGTCATGGAAACATTGCCTTGGTGACAGGGTAGGTGTGAGGTTAGAATAGGGAAAGTGGGATACAGGGGTATGAGGTTACTGTGGGGGCTAGGTAAGAAAGAAGAGGGGCCCCCACCTGCAGCAGCGCTAGGAAGGATAAAGAAAATGTGATGAAATTAATAGATAAAATCACTAGCAAGAGAACAAGAGTATATGATGACCTGTATCAAATATTGTGTGAAATGTGGTGGCAAAGAAAAGAGAGAGAGAGCTGGAGGGGAGAGAAGTGAATGTGATAGGGATGTATCGAGGAAGAAATGAGGTGGGGAGAAAGGTAAGCTGATGGATGAGAAAGAGAAAGAAAGTCATTGATTTTATTTAAAAAAAAAAAGAAAGACTTACCAAGAATCCTCAATTTCCTTAAATTTTTCTAGAGCTTTTAGCCAACTCTGAAAGACTTCTGCACTCCCCACATAATCACCACCGTAGCTAACATTGGCCTCAGGCATCATAATATCAATTCTAATACAATTTAGAATTTGACCACTTTTTTTTTTTTTTAGAAAGTTATTAGGGATTAGACTCAGGTTACACTGTTGTTGTAACGCTAGGGAGTGGTCATGAAGCAAAGGACTGGTCATCATCAAAATGGGTGGATCCATGTGTGTCCACAGTAAAGACACAGAAAAAAGAAAGCATATTTATCCACGGCTTTCAAGAAGTATTTACTAAGCCCTGCTATGCATCAGGTGATACTCTAGGTTCTGAGGAAATAGTGGGAAATAAGAAGGACAATATCTCTGCTCAAAAAAAAAAAACAAAAAAAACAAAAAAAAAACCCCCACACAATTATTTTCACTGTAGTAGATATGGTACAGGAAAGAAAGCAGGGTAGATACAAGGTGACCTGTCTAAGAAGTGGTACAGAGGGAGGACTGCTACCTGACTTAGACACTCTCTAAGGAACTGTCATTTGAACAGAGAACTGGTGGAAGAGCAAAGGTAGCTCTGAGAAGCTCTAGAAGGGGGGGGAAGGGAGGGTGTGGAATGCTCTAGGTAGAGACATACTGTGGTAGTTACAGGCACAAAATCCAGAGCCAGACTCTCTGGGTTTGAATCATGGTTCTTCCAATTACCATCTGTCTGATCTTGGCCAAGTTCCTTAACTTTTGATGCTTCCATTTTCTCGTCTGTAAAATGAGGGTAATACGGGGACTAAATGTATTAAATACTTGAATGAAGTGCTATTTGTGTTTGTTAAATACATACATGCATGCAAACATACATCCGTAAAGTTGGCCTGGGTTACATGTACAGGCGATGAGCGAAAAGAAAGTTTAAAGGGTATAATGGTTATACTGAATCTTGAGGTTTGGAGCAGGAACTCTCTAAGAAGAGGGAAGAGTAGATGGAAAAGCTGTTTAGAAGCAACTCAGAGTGCTGGGGTAAGTTCAAGTGATTTGGAATAGATAGGGGCACAGGGATGTTCCAGGGGATAGCCTGGTTATCTTTCGCTCTGTGACAAACTACTCCAAGACTAAGTGCTTAAAACCACGACTTGTTATTATCGCTCATGATTATGGAGATAGACGGGCTGGGCTGGGAGCTCTCATGCAGTCGCAGTAAGATGATGGTTGGGACTGGATTCATCTGGAGACTTCCTACCTTGCAGTCTGGTTCCTGGGCTGGACTGGCTGGAACAGACAGACCCTAGTTCAGCATCTCCCTGTCCACATGCTCACTCCATGCGTCTGGCTGGAGCTCTCTCACAGAATGGCAGGTCTCAGGGGCAATCATACCTTTTATGGCAGTTTCCCATTTAACCAGAGTTCCAAGAGACAGGAAGTGAAGGCTGTGAATTTCCTAAGGCCTGTCCTTGGAAAGGATATCTCACCCCAGTGAGATATCCACTCTGCTTGAAGGAGCCACAGACCAGTCCGGATTCAGGGGAGAAGACATAGACTCTGGCTTTGATTGGAGAAGGGCCAAAGCCATTTTTAATCTGCCTCAGTCGGTGAGGAGTGGCTCTAGAGCTGGGGGTGGGAGGGATGCCTGTATTCAGAAGAGCCTTGTATAACATTCAGTCATGTTTGAAATTTATCTAGTAGGTAAAATTAGAACCATTTTAGGTTTTAACTATGGAAATACTAAATCTCTAGCTGTTACAACAGAAGATAACATAAAGCAGATTCCTTTATTATAAAGTGGTAATGAAAACATGAGAACCATAAGGGAAAGTAGAGAATAATGTACTGCTCTTCCATATCTGAAGGGTTGTTCTTTCCTTCCAGTTCTGCTTCCCTGCAGAGAAATTCTCTAATGGCCCCTGAAGGGCCCTAAGGGACAGACCGGTGCAGCTGTGACCAGGATGCATTCTGGATAAGAGGTGAGTTTGGAGTTTACCTAGCACTCAGAGTTTCTCACTTAGTTTTATTACTTTCATGTACACAGAGACCATTTTGGTGTTGGAGAGTTAACCAATCTTGGGAAGGCGGGTGTCACATTTTTTGATATAACTGCAATACTAACCGAGGAGCTGATCTGATCCTGTAGGAATTCCCTAGCAGCGAGTTTTGCGAAGAGTGTAGACATAGTCCATGTTCTGAACACATTTCCATAAGCATTAATTAACATTTTCTTCCCTTCAGTGTCTATTTTTAAAATGAGGGCCCAAGAATTTAGAAAGTTGCCTGTGGAAGGAACATTCATATAGTTATGAAACCTAAAGCAATCTGATTTTCATCAACACAATTCCACCTGGGATTGCCACATGTAGGATTTCTGGGCTCAGTGGAACAATTCCTCTTTTATGGGTAGATTCTTAGGTCCTAGGAGTAAGTACCTGGTCTGGATAACATGTTTCTTTCTTCACCATAAAAAATGAAACACAGCTCAAAATAGTTTCTTCTAACCGTTTTCCCAAACCACAGGGCTTTATTTAACAAACACTTGCATCCTGCTTAATATGTGCCAGGTATGATTCAAAGTACTTTATAAATAATAACTCATTTTCCCATCATTACTACCCTAGGAGACCAATGCTGTTACCATCATTCTTAGTTTTGCAGATGAGGTGTAGAGCAATTAGTAACACAGGTAGTAAATGACAGAGCTGGGAGATGAGCCCATGTGGTTGGGCTCCATATTCACGTTCTCAAACACTATGGTTGGTTGCTGCTATTTTCCCCTTATGGACACTATTTTAGCCTCTGCGTAATTCTGGTTTTGACACATAACTGTTACAGTTACTGTAACTTCCTAGAGAGAAATAGAAGTCCCTACTTATTTTTCTATTTATCCAGAGTATCGGGCATTGTGCTTAACAAATAGGAGGGACTCAAGAAATGGATTTGCCTGAATGAATGAAACTGGAGTAATGATAGGAGGATAAGTGATTCTCAGACCTTCGGATCTGTCATTTAAAGGACTGTATTATTTAACAATTATGATGTCTCATACAAGCTTTACGTCTTCAATCACATTGGCAAGAATTTAGGTATTTATCCCATTTTTACTTTCTCCTGCATGTTGAAGCACTCACATTTTACTGCTCTCCGGAAAGATTCATAGTAAGTCTTACAACTCGAATTTGATTTCCAAGACAAAGGTTAATTGGCAAACTTTGTGTAAGCATTAAATATTATACATGAATCAGAAGGTCGGTTGTTAATTCTGAGTCAGATAGCTCTTATAATGAGATTTTAAAAGAAATGACATCTTGCACATCGATGGTTTTTAGCCCTTTTGAGAAATCTTTTTTTTTTTTTTTTTTTAACACTGGTAGGTTAGTCAAAATTGATTTCTGGGAACTATAAACTCCTAAGTATATAATCTAAGTATATGTTGTCCTCAATTAGATAGGTACTGTCATTGAATTTACATCACTTGCCAATGTATCATAGACATTTGAAAATGTATAGGATTCAGCAAATATTTTTATTTTATTAATTTCTTTGCTAACTTTTTATAGTAATGACAAATTTTAAGATTGAGAAAGCTATACGTTAATCACAGAACTATACACATTCAATTTTAAGATAAGCCTCTTGACAAATAGAAAAGTTTAAGAAAAGTTATTTTTCCCTAAATGAGAGAACAATTTTGTGAGAATGTTATAATTATGATATTGATTTCTCAAGTTTATTTATTCAAGTTCTTGATTAAAACAATCCAGCCATTTTTTTTCTGTTGAAACCAAGACACACAGACACAATGTCTGTACAAATATATTTATATATATATATATTCAAATATATGTGATACTTCCAATATTTGAAAACTATTTCCACTGAAAATTCATAGTTACAAAGGCTCTGTTTTAAATCTTTTCTGAAAATGAATTTATTTAAAATGTGAATCATTTTATACTGCAGGATTCGTATATATAATATTTCTTGTATTTCTTATAAAAAATGAAACAAGACCTTTTCTTTATAAAAATCAAACTCAGAGAATCTAAAAAAATAAACATATGAAAGGATAGACAATTTCAATATTGTTTTAATAAAAGCATGCTTTTCTTATTAAAGTTTTGGGATGGGTTTAAGATGCATAAAACACAAACCAGAGATATTTTAACTGGGACACAATTTGGGGATCTAATAAAACTGCAGACTTCAAGCCTCCATCCCCTGTTACAATGATGTTATCTGACTTCCTAAGTGTAGCTATTAGTCTGGCTTGTCAGCTGTCTGCATTGGACCAAGAAGAGACGAACCTTCACCTCACTTCTCATCTTTAAATATATGTAAAAGTGGGGGGGGGGGACAGTTGGGTTGGGGACAACATGGAATATGCAAGATGAAAGTGTCTAATGTAACAAAATAGTTTCGTTATTTCATCTTTTTCTTAGACCGGGGAATAACCCTATCTGTTAACAGAGGTTCTGACAGCAACCAAGGCAGGTCAGCTAGCGCTGAGTGAAGTTGGGTCATTAGATACTAGAAGCAGCAAAGAGAAGTTTACTTAAAAGGCCAGAGACTTCAGGATAGACTGAGAAGTCAGCAACCAATTATTTGACAACGAAAGTCCTCTAATAGAGGGACACCTGGGTGGCTCAGTCGGTAAGCGTCTGCCTTCAGCTCAGGTCATGATCCCAGGGTCCTGGGATTGAATCCCTCACTGGGCTCCTTGCTCAGCGGGGAGCCTGCTTCTCCCTCTGCCTGCCAGTCCCCCTGCTTGTTTACGTAATCTCTCTCCCTCTCTCTGACAAATAAATAAATAAAATCTTTAAAAAAAAAAAGTCCTCTAATAGAGAGATGACTTACATGGTAGTTAATAACTGAAAATCCACACCTTAAAGAAAGATCAGATAGACAATCACTTGTTTTCTTGTTATCTAATCCCAAGATTTCCTGTTTCCAGGTTTGAGGCAAATCTTTGCCACACCAATGAGAAAGCTCAGCTCCTACTTACCTTATGTTTACTTTCCTTGACTTTCCCAAAGACATCAGGATGGGGATAGGACTCATTTTTTTTTAAAGATTTTATTTATTTATTTGTCAGAGAGAGAGTCAGAGATAGCGACAGAGAGCATGAGTGGGGAGGAGAGGGAGAAGCAGGCTTCCTGCTGAGCAGGGAGCCCGATGTGGGGCTCAATCCCAGGACCCTGGGATTATGACCTGAGCCAAAGGCAGACACTTAACCAACTGAACCACCCAGGTGCCCCAGGGATAGGACTCATTTATGGAATAAGAGACTGGAAGAGGTTTTAGAGATCATGAAATCAATCTTCCCTTCCTGTCTTTCAAGGTAGAGAACATTTGGGTCTCAGAGCGGTTACATGAGTTGTCCAGAGCACATGGGTCTTTAAGGCCTAGTTCATACCAAAAGCAGAGGTGAAGTCCCAAGTGCCCAGTATAATCTTTGGAATAACATGCATACAGTGAAGTGATTGCTGTAAAGTTATCACAGAGGCAAGGAGAATATTATTCATATTTGAGGGAATGATTAAACAAGTTGAGTTGACCACCTTCTGCATTTCAACAATACTTATGCTATTAACTCAATCTTTTTTCAGTTTTCAGCATATGAATCCAATCACTGTTCCTGTTTTTAAATCATGGACTGTAACCTCTTACTTGAGTAATCGAATAAATGGAAGCCTTGAGAGGTAGCATGAATTGTTCAAGGGCACGTAGTTCCAAGCTGACCCCAGAGAACTGAGTTCTCTCTGCAACTTTCTCCCAAAATACATTTTGTTCAGAGACTTCTTAGATCTTAGAAATGCTGGACTTGGGAGTCATGCAATAGGACAATTGGAGGTCGATGCCGTGAAGCACAATATCTTTCTCTCTGCTCCAGGAGCACCAAGGCTTCAGAAGTTTAGTACCTCTCCACACTTAGAGGGGCCCTTCCAGAGCCAAGGGTTTTACCCCTGTTGATAATGCATTATTTAAGATAATGCCTGGTGCCAGGATGTTTTGCCAAAAGGCCATATTGTCACACTGCCTGAAGCCTAAAGGTTGTTTTGGAAGTCCCTGTGCTTGCTGAATTTCAGAATAGTAGATGGTCTGGGTAAAGAGAATAAAATGAGATGGGTTTTTTTTTTATCAAAGATAAAAAATGTAAGGGCTTGTGTATTCAAATATCCTCTGAGCAGGAATCCATAAACTCATTTCTCTGGTTTTAAAGCAAGAAGTACACTGGAGCATTTTTCAACTCAGTGCCAGAATCTGACGTGGAATGGCAGAATGAATGCAGCCAACTACAGTAGAGTGCAAGAGGAATCCCATGGGCCACAGCTACTCAGCATTTAAGCTACTTTTGCAGAGGACTGCAGGTAAGGGACTTGGTTGCTATACACATTGGTGAACACAAATGAATTGGCTCGCAGGAAGTCCATGCTGCTAGATCAGAAGAATTCAGCCTTCCAAGAACTGAAATAGTAATACATGATGAGCCGTAGTAACTTATTATGGTTTTAAGGCTTGGGTATTTCACAGGCATAAAGTATAATATCATGAACCCTAAGAATTTGCAAGATTCTGTCTCAAGTTAGTGCTATAGTACATCTCGCCACCGTTGACACAGGCATGCACTGTTCTGCCTGAGGCATTAGATGTCTAATTTGATCAAATTCAGATCCTATAATTTGAATCCAAGCCAAACCACAATCAAATCATAAAATTTCCAAATCTGCCACCATCTTGGAAATGTCAAATGCTGGGTAGGGGAGCAGTAAATGACTATACAGGGAATAAATGGAGCCCGTTTTAATGAATTATGCGCCTGGTCCCTATGTGAGGCCATCAATCCATTAGATATAATTTAAACATCTTGATTAACATTTCATTACCTTACATGACTGCTGGAAAAAAAAATGCGTCTCCATGCACCATGCATACCAAAATATCCTAAACTCCTCTGAGTTTCAAGGAACCAAATATAGTGCTCTCAGGCCACTTAGATGGTGTCTGAAGTCTGCTTGATGTTAAGCTAAAAAATAAACCCAAGAAAAAGGGATGTTTTTATATGCTCAGATATTAGGACCTGCTTGAAGCGTGGACTGCTTTGGCAGTCACTGTCGGACCTCCCTGGTGTCTGAGGAATTGTACGCTCCTTTCTAAATCCTTTCGGAAATTGCCAGTTTGATAGAATAACATTGCAGGAAACCACTCAAATTGAACATATTTGTTGTTTTATGTTCGGCCAAGCAAATGTCAGAACAATGCCAGGAGACCAGAGTGGATCAAAATTGGAGGGGGCAGGAGAGGAGGTGAAGGGAGGGAACCGGGAGCAAAAGAGACAATGAGATTAGAATAAAAAGTTATTTTAATGGGGAATTTTAAACCCATAAAACTACTTCTTGCTTTTGAGAATTAAAAGCAAAAGAGATTGTGTCTTCTCAACTATCTTGTGGTCAACAGCATGATGTCCAATCTGAGAATTTTTGTTGTAGAATTTCATTATTCTGGTCCATAATTTTCTGGTAAATTGCTATCCACCGGTCAGTATGTTGCCAACAATGAAGACTAAATTGAAGGCTGACTTGGAGAACTCATTAATGGAGCCTATTCTTTCAGTTTTATGCCATTTATCTTGAATATGAATCTCCTTTACTACTGGGACTTTTTTTCCCGTTTTGCATTTTTTAATTACACAGCGTGTCATATAAATCATCTTAATTAATTAGGAAAATATTTTGCCATAATCATTTCTTTGGTCTCATGTTTGAAGTCCCAGGGAAACTTTTATTTTTCCTATGTCTGACAGTATAATAGAACTTACTGGTAATGATTCCGAGTATTCCTGCAGGAATTTATTTTTCCAAAAAGATCGGTGTGGGGAAAGGCTGCATGAACGACTGTGTTAGCTTTGCCTTTTTTTTTTTTTCCCCTAAGTGGCTGACTCATAAATTAGGAACTTGATTCTCTCTCCCTGGCTTTGGATGGTTTCCTAATGAGCAGAAGGGCTGTTTTATTTATTTACTAACCAATGTGGATTCAAACCCTTGATAGCACTTTAACACCTTAGTGACTGCAGTATATTAGTATGGCAGGCACACAGTGTTGGTTTGGTTACCAGGAAAAACTTTTGCCTCATCTCCACTCAAGTATTGAACCCAGGGCCAAACATATGCTCTCAATTTTTGCCAGGTTATCATTACATTTTAGCGCATAGGATAATTTTGATACTGAGTAAAATTAAATGCCACTATAAAGTAAATAAATCTTTCTTTTCCACAGCGGTTAAAAATACAAAACAAAACTGTAGCTTCCTTTCTAAAATATCTAAACACGTTTGTGTGGGTAGCAGCCAAATAGTGAAAACGGTATCTTGTTTTCAAATGTGTAATAACACACCCAATAAATTATTTAAAAGTCAGAATTTGGATTAATTACGTAGTCTTTGGACAGTATTAATGTTTGATCTTAGATACACATTCATCTAATTGCTCTGAAATTGGAAATTTTATTGTGATTTGCATGACAAAATACTTTGTGTTCTCTAAGGGTCACTATGGTTAGGTTTGATGTAGGTATTATTTTTACTTAGTGGGTACAAATGGTTGTGTATAGGAAGTGAAGGGAATTGTCCCATGTCACACACACACACACACACACACACACACATACACACACACACAGTTATACCACTGGAGCGAAAGAACATCTAGAAGTTATTGTCAGAGCATTGCTAAATAAACACACACCTGTGATCTTATTTTTTTTCTGCACTCACATGATTGCTTCACCAAAGTAGCAAGAGAATAAGGGAATCATTCGCTGCTTTCACAGGCCTTCAGGCGAAGGGAGTAAAGTGATAATTACACACAGCTTTTATAAAGAGTCAGTCCAGTCTTCCTGGTAGGCAGAGTAGGTGCGCACATATGTTGTGTGATTTGCGAGAGAGAAAAAGTTTTTTTCTTGTTAGGTGTCCCCTGGGCTGCTTGTATCGAGGGTAGACAGCTTCAACAGAGGGTGAACTCTCTTCCCAGTGTTTTCTATTACTCATCAGTGCACAATCACACAGTGGAACACGCCAGTCCCGCCCTGCCCCCCCAACTCTGCCTTTGTCTGGTTTTTGTTTGTCTCCCTAGCTCTCAGGTCAGGTTCACCATCCTCACAAGGTCTTCTGCAATGCCCTAGCTGTGACCTTCAGCCAAGAATGAGTTTTACATTTTTAAATCATTGGAAAAAGGACGAAAAGAAAAACATTTCATGATATATGAAAAGTATAAGAAATTCTAAGTTCAGTGCCCATAAATAAGTGTTTTGTTTACACATTGTCTATGGCCATATTTGCTATATAATGACAGACTCAAATAGGTATGATGTTCTGTGCGGCACCAAAGCCTAAAATTTTTACCATCTGACCCTTTACAAAGAAGAAATTTGCAGACCCCTGCCCTAGACTCCACAATCAAGTAAACTCATGCCCGTAAGTGCCCATAGCACTGTGATGGCTAACTGTATACCTTCTCTACTAGAGTTTACGTTTCATGCGGCAAGCTTATTTTGCTCAGTATAATATCTCCGGCACCTACAATAGTATGCCAGAGCATACAGTAAGGGTTCAATAATGAGATGTCAAATTAACCCTTCCTAAGAATGTTTTAAGAATGACTTTGTAAATAATATGATTCATAATGAGTTATGAATCTCCTTTATCAGTTAAAAATTATTTTGCAGAGGGCGCCTGGGTGGCTCAGTTGGTTAAGCGACTGTCTTCGGCTCAGGTCATGATCCTGGAGTCCCGGGATCGAGTCCCACGTCGGGCTCCCTGCTCAGCAGGGAGTCTGCTTCTCCCTCTGACCCTCTTCCCTCTTGTGCTATCTCTCATTCTCTCTCTCTCAAATAAATAAATAAAAATCTTAAAAAAAAATAAAGTCATTAAAAAAGTTATTTTGCAGATAATTCTGTTCCTGGTTGAAACAAACAACAAATCCACCAACAAGAAAGAGCCATTACCTAGAGTGAATCTATATTATTTCTTACCAATGACCAAGTAAAACAGGGTTAATATTAGGTATAGGATTTTTTTTTCATATATTCCAACCATCCCTTTTTTAGGAATGAAGGAAGAACTAGAATTTAGCGTTAGTGTGTATTTCTGGCTATCTGGGAAAGTCTTCAAATAAAAATATTATTTTAGTCCTTAATAACCACGGAGATTGCAACTCTTCTAGATTCATGACATTGGTATTAAGACACAGAAAGAAGATGCATGTGATCTGTAGCTGAGTTGTAGAGATGGTTAAGTGACCACACACCATGAAACCTAAAGGTAATATGTACTAACTGTGTTAGTTTGCAAAGGCTACCATAATGAAGTAACCCAGACCAGGTGGTTTCAATAACAGAAATCTATTTTCTCACAGTTCTGGAGGCTAGAAGTCTGAGATCTAGGTGTGGCAGGGTCAATTTCTTCTCAGGCCTCTCTCCTCACCTTGTAGATGACCATCTCCCTGTGTCCTCACGTAGTCTTTTCATCTGCATATGTGCCCTATTCTCTTCTTATGACACTGGTCATATTGGAACTGAACCCAACCCAATGACACTTAATCTTAACTACCCCTTTACTGACCCTCTCTCCAAATACGGTCACATTCTGGCATTCTTGGGGGTTAAGACTTCAGCGTATGAATTTGAGGGGGACACAATTGAGCCCATAATACCAACCAAAATGTTCAAGCAAATCTTCATCCACAGATTTTTGTCAAGCCCAGGAAAAGAGCACACAGTAAACTATGCCCAAATTCTACCACTTGGGATAGCAATCTTTCTAGCAAAGAAGAAATATATCTTGGACTTTAATGTGCCATACACAAATCTCTGTTCGCTAATTCAAGTTTATAGTTTTTATTCATATTTGCCCTCCTTGATCAAGTAACTGATTCTCTGATAAGCGGTATCCTAGTAAATGTAATGGTAGCCTATCAACATGCAGAGTATCATACCATTTTCAAGTATCTAAGCAACTTTCGTGCCTTAGTGAGATATTTGGGTTCAGTATATTCAGTCACTTATTCATCATTACATACTTAATGAGATGGTCATGTGAGGTCTCTCTAAGTTGGTGATTAAGAGAGGGATTTCCTGAATAACTCTCTACAGTGGGACCTTACTCTTATTGGCATTAGCTCTTTGCAGTGTAGGTATTTTTCCTAGAGGATGACTTCTTTTTCTCTCTGTTCTTCAGTCCCTGGGGCGTGGGTCTGACTGGCATTGAATACTGTAGTATAAACTCAGAACATTCTGAACAACTTTCAACTTGCTAGAATGGCTGCCATAAAGTTTACATTGATACCTGGAAGGTAACCTACCTGTTGCCCAGAGTTTGTGGTTATTTTAAAAGAATAGTGTAACTAAACTGGCGCCTGGGTGGCTCAGTCGTTAAGCGTCTGCCTTCGGCTCAGGTCATGATCCCAGGGTCCTGGGATCGAGGCCCACATCAGGCTCCCTGCTCCGCGGGAGGCCTGCCTCTCCCTCTGTCTCTGCCTCTCTCTCTCTCTCTCTCTGACTCTCATGAATAAATAAATAAAATAAAAAAAAACATTTAAAAAAAGAAAACAAAAACAAAAACACCTCTATCTAATAAGGTCCTTTCAAAACCTTGAGATTTAAAGCTTTCTTCTTTCTATCTCCTTTCTCAAAAAAAAAAAAAATCTGTATTTCTTCTCTGTCTTTCAATCTCTCTTCTGTTTGGAGACCTAAAATAGCTTGTAGAGAGAAGAGTTCTGAAGTGTAGATGTTTTAGCAGGCCTCTAAGGTGGATACATTTTCAGTTATACCCAGAAACCACCCACCAATGTGTCAATTGTCAGATGTTGTTTTCTTCCTTCCTCCTTCCTCTCCTTCCCCTCCTGCCCCCCCCATCCTTCTTTTAAACAAATCTGTGTTTTTTTTTAAGAACTCGTGTTTCTTATTTCAGGCAATTGTTATTTTATTTACTGATTCTAATAGGTAATTAAAATACATGAAAAGAAAAATGATGGGTAGGATATACACGAATACATGCATGGCTGGTGTAGAGACCATATTGGAATAGTGAAAGTTAATGGCAGTGAAGGGTTTGGGATGGGGCTGAATTCTGTGTTTTTTTGGTTTTGTTTTGTTTTGAATGAGACAGCTCTGACTCAAATATGGCAAAACATGATATCCGTTCAGTCTGTGTGCCTATTATATTATGTACTCTTCTCTATACTTGAGTTCTTTAGAGCATGACAGTTGAATTGCATCTTCATTCTCTTTCCTTGACTTTGGGCCGTCTCTACAATCTCTCCTTCCATGCTGATGACTGGAGCATCATTTAGCATTGCTGCTGGACTGAAGGAGTGGTCAGTCCATTTGGGCTTTTTTGTGAGTTGTATTTTTTTTCTTTTGGTCATCAATAATTCCTGCCAATGATAACATTGTGTCTTTTTTAAATAGAGAGAGATGATTTTGCCAGGAGGGACATGGTGGCTCTGGTGAAGGTGGATGAGGTGATTAGGTCTCCGCTAGTCAGGACTGGCCACCAGTAGTTATCTTCAGTTCTCAGGGTGAATCATGAAGGTTTTCTAATATTGACTCAAGAATAATCCCACTTTGTTACACAATATTTGAGATGGAAACAGTTAGCATGCATTTCCTTCCATAACAAACATTTCTCCTTCCAGTACCTACAGAAGCCCTTCCTTTGTGGCCTTAAATGGAACCTTCCTTGCAGTCTTTGGTTCTAGACGTGCTACTCTGAACAACCATCTACGCCCTTTCTTCTCCCCTAATGGCAGTGACTCTTCTTGTCTTGATATAAGGCGGCAATATGTTGTCAACTTATGCCCAACACAACTACAAGTCTGTAAGGGGGATGCCAATGATTAGACAAGAAGTGTAGAATTTTTTTTTTTTTTTTTTTTTGATTAGCAATGGAGAAAGGCTCCAGGCTTTACCACTTGGGCTTATCACCCTGAACTCTAACTGGCTAATATTCTTAGAGTTATATTCTAAATCTTTTATTATTGTTTTCAATCCTGGGTAGACAGTAGGTCCCTGGAAATATTTGTTCATTGATAGATTCAATATCATAAGTATATGTGTTTGTTCTTAAATAAGCACCAATATTTCTTTGCTTTGTTCATTTTGTATTGAACATATGTGTCATCTTAGGATATTTAACATACAAAATTTAATTTAAAATTTAAAATATTTCAAATAAGATTAAGATAGAAGTACTATTAATTTTGCTTGTGAATAAGTTTAAGTTGTATAAATGTTAAATGTTAAAAGTCAGTGAGTGATCAGGTAGTATATTTATCTGGAAGTTTTCAATTCCAATGGTAATTCTAGAATAAATTTTTCTTTTTGTTGGGAAATCAGAAGATCAAATATGAGGAAAATGTGCACTTTTAAACAGTTCTTTTCAAAAAATCATAGAGTAAAAAAGACTAATACAGATTTTATCATTGCATTTTAAAATATTGACTCATCTGTGGTTAAATCTTATTTTCTCTGAATCAGTCCCCTTGATAGCCTGGCATTAGGATTTGTAACAAAGACTTTAAATGGTTTTGCTTTTAATGGATAGGAACATGGAAACTGAAATAAAAGCTTTTCTTCAAAGCCCTTGAAGCATGAAACCATAATAGAATTCAATCTTACTTACTGAACACTCTCTCAATGCTGATTTATAGGAGCTTACGTTTGTTCAGTTTATAAAATTATGTTTTTGGTGAGCTTGAGTTGTCCCAATGACTTTTCAAAATCCATGTCCTTTTGAATGAAAAACTAGTCACATGATTGATATTTCACTTAAATGACTTCTTAATGTTCTTAATCATATGAGTAATTGGCACAAGGCTGTCCTATCTACACAAGGCTGTCCTATCTATGAGATATAGTCCTTTCCAGTACTCTTCCTGTCTTGTGCATCTAAAATACACTAATCAATGAGTCAAAGTAAAGTCACCTTTATTTTGCTTTTTCTATTGAACTTCAAAATTATACTAGAAAAAATTAATTCTAGAAATACATTTAACAGATACTTATAAACTCACTACTTGGCTTTAACAAATCTTAACATTTAAAAATACTGCTTCTGGGGCACCTGGATGGCTCAGTAGTTAGGCATCTGCCTTCGGCTCAGGTCATGATCCCCAGGGTCCTGGGATCGGGCCCGGCATCGGGCTCCCTGCTCCGCGGGAAGCCTGCTTCTCCCTCTCCTGCTCCTCTTGCTCGTGCTTGTGCTCTCTCAACCTCTCTGTCAAATAAATAAATAAAATCTTTAAAAAGTAAAATAAAAACAAAAATATTTGCTTCAGAACATGTTTCTGATTCCTCATGTTTGTTTGGGGGCTTTATTATGTAGATATATATCTAAAAGCAATCTTTTGCAAGTTTTAAATTTTTATATAAATACATTTGTATATCTTACTGTGGCCTATTTTTTTAATGTCCATTTGATAGATACAGCTCTATCTAGTTCATTTATCCCCATTTTGTAATACTGCCCTTATTTATATAGCATTGATTGTTTAATTTATTCTACTGTTGAACATTTTAGTAATGTATAATTTTGTGACTCAATTAGTATCATTGTAAAACTTACTTGTACCTGTCTATTTTGTACATGTCAAAGTTTTTGGGGTTTTGGGGGCAGGCGGTGTAGTGAAGAGTCCTATTCCTAGAAGTGGAATTTAGGAGATAGGTGTGTGGGGGTATATATATATTAACCATTGTCAAATTCTTTCCAAAGTAATTGTAACGGTTTCCATTCTAAGCAGTAAACTTTCAAGAATTAACCATTTCCAAATATTCTTGACAACATTTGATACTAGTAGGTTTAACATGTTGCCACTTTGAAAATTTGCATCTTTTTATTATTTTCCTATGTGTTGGCCTGATTACTTATTACTTTTGAATATACATATTCTGTCTTTCTTTTTTCCCTCTCTTTCCATATATAATCCAACTTTTTATTTACAAGAATTATATCTATTCAAAACTTTGTTCATTTTATCTTTTCTGGTTGTTTTATGTATTCCTTATATATTCAATATATGAATTCTTTTTCATTTTTATGCTTAGAATTATTTTTTCACAATGACTATTTTTAAGATTTACTGGTAGTTTATTTTGCAGTTCAAAATATTTTTATTTCAGTGCTGTCAAGATTATCATTACTTTCCTCTGATCTTTGTGCTTTTGTGAGTTTTGTGTCTAAGAAATCTTGTCCTCGCCCAACATTATATTCAATATTATCTTATATTTTCTTCTAAAAGATTTAAAGTTCAGCTTTTCACATTCATAGGTTAAATTCACTTGGAACTTATTTTTTTATACAATGTGAAGTAGTTTTTTTTTTTTTTTAGATTTTATTTATTTTTGACAGAGAAGGAGAGTGTACAAGCAGAGGAAGCGGCAGGCAGAGGCAGAGGGAGAAGCAGGCTCCCCGCTGAGCAGGGAGCCCAACGCGGGGCTCGTTTGTAGGACGCTGGGATCATGACCTGAGCGGAAGGCAGACGCTTAACCGTCTGAGCCACCCAGGCGCCCCGTGAAATAGTATTTTAATTTACATTTTTCCACATAGAAAAACATTGTCCCAGCACTGTTTATTTAAAAGTTTCCGGTGACTGTTAATGCCGTGTCTGCCCATATAAGCCTACTTGTGTGGGTCTGTGTCTGAGTATTCAAAGGGCAGTGGCAATCGGACTGTCCGCTTAGTCCTTGACATGCCTGAGACTGAACGATTCACTTTCAGATTACTGGTTTGTGGCTGTATTGCTTGGCATTGACTTCCTCATGTGTTCCTCAGTTCCAGCGTGTTCTGTTTCAGGTTCATCTTGTCCATGTCATTTTTGAGCTCAGTTACATTTCTTAATTTTTTTCTTTCATATTTTTGTTCATTGCTGTGAGTCAAAAATCTTGTATTTATTGCTTGAACCCAAGTTATGATCACTTGAGGCTGATCCCAGATGAGTATTGTCATATATTACACCCAGCTTGTTCTGTAAGAACATCTCAAAAATGCACAGGAATGCCACCTCCCCTTCCCCCCACCCCTCACCCTCCTCCTCCTCCTACACATTCCTTCTGTGGCATCAGCATTCTGCTAGACATGCTGTTCTCTGCTGATTACTGCCGTGGCCCTCAGCACCCTTTGGGGGAAGGGACAAACTGCTTTCTTTACTGAGCATGCTCATTTTCTCACCGCATGGCCAAGAGTAATCAGTCATGGTTAATGATACTCTGCGGAAGTTTTCAAGAGAAAGAGAGACTTTCACAAGTCTGTGATCATGGCTTGGGATCTCTCTCTCTCTCTTTTTCTTTTAGAGAAGGGTGGTAGGGGAAGGGCAGATGGAGACAGAGAATCTTAAGCAGGTTCCACACCCAGTGCAGAGCCCAACTTGGGGCTGGATCTCACAACCCTGAGATCATGACCTGAGCCGAAATCAAGAGTCAGATGCTTAACAGACTGAGCTACCCAGATGCCCCATTGGGATGCCTTTACAGGCACTTCTCTGCCTCACTCTGGGTCTAACTAACTCCATGAGGGGAGGGCTGCCTTACTCTCCACTCTACAGGTATTCTGCTTATCTCCATCCCATGGAGTTTAAGATAGGAGCTCTGAAGCCTAGGAAGAGGAGAAATTTGCAATCCAGGCTTGTCCCCTTAGTTTTGTCTTCCTGATCCTTAACTGATTATCCTCTGGGATGATGGTCTTCAGTAACCTGCTACACTTGAAATTGTGTAAGTTTCCCTTTGCTGTTGTAACAAACTACCACAAAGTTAGTGGCTTAAAACAACACAAATGTATTACATTACAGTGCTGGGGGTCAGAAGTCCAAAATGATTCTCAGTCGGCTAAGATCGAGGCATTGGCAGGCTGCATTGCTTCTAGAGTCTCTAGCAGAAAATTGGTTTCTGCGTCCTTTCCAGCTTCTAGAAGCTACTTGCATTCCTCGGCTTGCAGTTCCTTCTTCCCTGTCCAAAGCCTGCCATGGTGGGCTGAGTCCTTCTCATGTCACACTGCTCTACACTGCTTCCATTGTCACATCTCCCTCTCTGGTTCTCCTGCCTCCCTCTTCTACATTTAAAGGAGCCCTGTAATTTCATCGGATCAACCCTGACAATCCAGGATAGTTTCCTTATTTTCAGGTCAGCTGATTAGCAACCTTAATTTCCCCCTCATCATGTAACAAAACATATTCAAGGGCTCTGGGGATGCAGGCCTGGACATCGTTGGGAGCCATTATTTCAGCCACCACAGAGGACAAACACTGCTCTATGCCCAGGATTACAATGACTGTAAAAAGGCATGAGAATATAATGGTTTAGTATCAGTACCTTTACCAAATTCTATGTTATTTGTCTTAAATATCTTTACCTGTGGGACATCCCTAGCTCTGTCCAGGGTGGGCTGAGTAAATGTCAGTCTTCCTTCTATAACACACGGCCATAAGATGCAGGGAACATCAGGTCATTATGGCTTTCAGATTTCAGGGTCTCCTCACCTGTCATCTAGATGTAGCTGCTTTGGCAAGGGAACATACACATAACTCCTGAGAGCAAGACACAATATACATGTAAAAGCAGTCGAGACCCCCTTTTATGAAAGGAAATAACGTCTATCAGAAATAAAGTTTGCAGGGACCTGCGATTCCTAACAACACAACCAGTTTAGAACTCTAAACTGAACAACCAGCCATTATGTTGTAGGATATATATTTGATTTAATTCTTTGCACCTAGCTCTTCCCCAAGGCTATGAGTGGTTCCTTACTCTTTCTCGCTCTCTCTCTAAACCCTCCACTTCCAATGTTATGTTTTTTTACAGAGCAATGAAAAAAATCTGTTCCAAAATGAAATTTAAGTCTTCATTTTAGAAGACAGAAGACAACTTACATTTAAATGACAGTGTTTTTGTGTGTGTATGTGTTTAAAAATTATTGAAGTACTTTTTACAGTGTACTCAATACGTGCATATACTAGTCTTGCTACCTGTAGCTTTGATGTCCATATGAGACAGACTTCTAAGACTTCCGAAATTCTAAAGTATTTGCTTTTATTCTCTATCTACGTCCAGACCTTATGCTCTAAACATGTCATTTATTTCTATCCTACCTTACATTTCTTTACCTTAAATATTGCTAAACAGAACTTGCCAATGAGTTGACACAATTTCTGTCTTCCTCCTCTAAAACCCCATCTAGTCTCTCCTCGAGGTTGGGTAAGGTTCTTCCACACCCTACAAGGTTTCTCTCCCACTTCCAGCTTTTCCTCAAGCAAGCTCACTTTGCTCATTTAAGGTATTTTTTTCCTTTTAACACCCAGCCTGAGCTATCATCTTTTGTCATATTAAAACCAATACGAGGAATACATACCAAGAATACGTTTGATCTAGCTGCCTTTCTCTTTTTCCCTCCCACAGAAGCTATAAAGAACAGTTTTCTTTTTTTTTAAAGATTTTATTTATTTATTTGAGAGAGAGAGAATGAGAGAAAGAGAGTACATGAGAGGGGGGAGGGTCAGAGGGAGAAGCAGACTCCCCGCTGAGCAGGGAGCCCGATGCGGGACTCGATCCCGGGACTCCAGGATCATGACTTGAGCCGAAGGCAGTCGCTTAACCAACTGAGCCACCCAGGCACCCTAAAGAACAGTTTATCTTAATTGTCTAAAAATATAAATTGCATGAGGGCAAGGATTGCATTTTTTTACTTTCTGTAACCTTTAAACAATTGTGTATAGAAAATGTTCAAGTGCTCAATTAACAAATGAATCAAAGCACTACCATTTCTTCCTTAAATGTCACATATTTTTACCCAGCTTAAAATATTTTTCTGTGGTTTTGGCATTTTTCATGTGACATGGCATCTGCTCTAAAAGTAACAATAGAATTATAACAGACCTCTCAAGTGCTATTTTCAGTAAACTATTTTGCCACTGTAAAATCTTTTGTTAAAATGCAAGAAAAGATAATTATTCTTTTTTTCTTAATGCCATTGTGAATAAAAATGCAGTGTACTGACAATAGAAAAATTATCATTGAACTGTCTAATGAGGTTGATGTGGAGGCATTTTTGTAATGTGTTAATCCTCTTGGGACCACTTTATATATGTGTGTGTGTGTGTGTGTGTGTGTGTATACATATATATATATTTTTTTTTGCCCAAGTTATTTCTGCCTCAATAACTTAAACATTGCTACTCTGACCATAATCTGTCCCTCAGGCCTTTCTTTTAAGGGGGACAAATACAAAATCACTTCCTTTCCTGTGTAAACAGAAACTTGGCACTGCAGATATATCTGAATAACAGATTACCTAAACTGCCCCTGAGAAGCCTGGCACAACAGAATCAGACCCAGGGACAGACAGTGACATTTGCTGAGATTTTACCAGATTAAAACGCAGGCCCCCAAGTATTTTAGCATTTCAGTTGCAGATCATCAGATTCAGTAAAATCAAACAATGAAAAGTGATCAGTTTCACTTGTATATGATGCCAAATAAATGCCTGGATTGCTTTTACTCCTATAAAACTAATGGGTTGGTTAATTAATTAGTAAGTTGCTTGCCAAACTATAGAAACAGAATACAGTTGATCTCAGAATTATGATTATAGAGATAAGAAAAGTAAATAGAAAATAAATTAAACAGGGTAATTATGTATTTAAAATTGTGATGGAAAAGCAATCAATTTCTTACCTGAATCCTGAGGATATGTCAATATCAATCAAGTTTGCCATACAAGTCCTTGGTTTCTAGTTTACAAAATATTTCATGCCTCTTCCAATTTTTCTCTTTTTAAACAGTAAAACTAGAGGTGAGAATCAATAATTCTCATTTTCTACATTTCAAAATGATAACATCTTTCCTTTGATTTATGTAGAAGTTGTCTCCCTAAAGTATTATGCATGTAAGACTGTGTATTTGTAATGTAACTTTATCTCTGTTTATTTCATCTTTAAAATCCATGTGAATATTTCACTCTGTTCCATAACTTAATCTTTTTTGGTGTTTCTGTGAAAATATTGGTTTTCCCTCAAACTTTGAGTAAATTTGATCCTCCAGGAGAATGCCCTTATGCTGTGATCTTGCCTTCTACTATCACAATCTGGGGCAGGTGTCTCCTGGATGGGCTCTTTCTCAGCAGAGCCCTCAGCACTGGTGCCTTCTCTCTCTCACGCTGGTGGGGCCGGGGAGTGGGGGTAGCAGCCAAAGTTTGACTGCCTTTGGAAAATGGAGCCATGACAGAGAAGGAAGCTGTCATTGGTTTTCTATTTAAAGGTTTGCGGATTTCCTTTTGTATATTCAACATATAATTCAAATGATCATTCACACACAAAACAAATTCTTGATTTACCCATCCTTTCAAAAATCTTCTCCTCACCTAGATTTCTCTAAGTCAGTAGAACTACTCAAACCTTAGAGTCTCTCTTTCCCTGACACCCCACATCCACTCCATCTGCAGAGACTGTCATGTCTGCACCCTCACCCACTCCCTTCTCATCGGCCTCGCCGCCACCCCTAATCCCGCAACCTGAAATACTACTTGTCCTCCCTCACTTTGCTCCGGTCCATCTCACACAGTCTTCCTCAGGTACGGCTTCCCTGATTGTCTCTCTGAAGAAGGGCCTGCGTTTTATCTTTTTCTCTGCTCTTACCTTTATCGTTTTTCCTTGGTAATAAACAGCTTCCCACTTTGTCTCCTTGTTTCCAGTTTTGCCCCCTTACAAAACATCGTCTTCTTAGCTTCCACAGTGATCCTCCACTAAATAGAGAACAAAATCCACAGCCCTTGCTGCGGTTTTTGCTGAGCTGACTCCTAATCCTGGTTTTAGTTAGCTGGTTTCTCAGAGAGGTCTTCTCTAAGCCTTCGCTAAGAGTAGTGTCCTTAAGACACCACTCTATCTTTGCCCCAAGTAACTCAGTAGCACATCACCCTGTTTTATTTTCATTACAGCTCGAATCCTAATCCAAATACCTACTATTTTGTTTTGCTTTATTATTTGGCTCTCCCAAGAGAATAAAAGCCTTACTTGTTTCATTCAATAATGCAAGTCTCATGCCTAATACAGTGTCTGGCCTATAATAGGTGCTTAATAAATATCTGTGGAATGAATAAATGAGTTGATTTTTGATTCAGTAATGCAGGTAGAACATGCCCGTTAAAAGCAGTTCAGGAACACAACAACACTCAGTCACAGGAGTAGAAAACAAAGCAGAGAAATGGCATAATCACATGTTTTGGGGGGGTTGTTTTTTTGTTATTTGTTTCACGTGGAAAATGTGGAAGTGCATTAAAAGACCACTAAACTCCGTCAGAGACTTATGCTCTAATCCCATGATATTAAAAATATATCAAGTACCTACATTTAAAGATTACCACACATACAGGTTTTTCATTTGAATGTTGGCAATAGCCTTGTGTGAGCCTAATAATCCCATTTTACAGGTGAGGAAGCTAGGGCTTTGGAGAATTGCCAAGGACACACAGCCAGTTGCAGATCTGAGCTGAATCAAACTTTCCTAAAAGCTATATACCCTCCATTACATCATATACCAACCAGATTTTGATTCTTGTAGCATGGGAGAGTCAAGATTGCATTGGGCCACAGCTTCTTCAACAACAAAGATTGGAAACTAGCCTTGTTTTATAGGATGGTACAAGTTTAATCAAGATGAGGGATCTGCTGTGCCCAGTATGTGTTTGCCTGTCCTACAGACACGAATGGGTACAAAATTCCATTGAAATCCATAAGCTACCAGATATAAAATAATGATTACTTTAAAAATAATCAAGATAAGTTAACATAAAAAATTCTATATTATTATCTAACTTGAAGCTGTAATTGAATTTACTGTAAAATCCAGAGTAAATGCAGATGCAACAAAACATTCTGGAAATTGAAAGGCTGGGCTTTCTTTTCTTTCTCTTTTTTTGGCTTAAATGAATCAGCCTGCATATGCCCAAAAAGTCATTTTAGTTTTACAGAAGCCAAGGTGCCTTATAACTGCCATCTGGGCCCAGTGTTTCAGGGGCTGAACAGGAAAGTTGGAGAGCTTTTTGGATGATGTTGAAATATTTCTTGCTCGGGAATATTTGAAATCCTTCCATAGTATTCTTAATAAGTTTGGTGGATATTATGATAGTCCATTAAAGATACTTGATTTTGCTGATAGCAATCAGGTAGACACCCTAGAATTTCATTTCATTCCCTGTTATGAGCTGCACAAAGTTGTACTTGGTCGGCATGAAAGAAACTCATCTTTGCTAATAATGTTAACATAATGTCCTTAACTATAAAAGCAAGTGACATAATTATAACCACCATTTCTTGGACACGTAGTGTGTGCCGGATATTTTACATATGTTATTGCCAGTATCCCACAAACCATGCAAGACTTTAACATTATTAAATGTTAAATGATTTGCTTGAGGCCAAACAGCTAGGAAAATCAGAGAACAATGATTTTAACCCAGTCTTCTCTGATTTCAAAGTCTTACTTTTTCTCTCATTCCACTGTATCTCATTCATTCTTTCATTCATTGAACAAGATTAATTAATGCCTGTTATATAGCAGGTACTGTTTGGGCTATTGAATAAAACAAAATCACTGTTCTTAGGGGGCTTCTAGTACAGATGGACAGAACAAAAATAAACCAATATATGACATAATCTAATAGATGTAACATAATATAGCATAACATTAGTATAGTATTATGTATGTAGTTATACCAGGTATAAAATCAAAACAAAACAAGGGAACAAGCCAGGAAAGTATGTTTGGTAATCAGGTCAGAGAATGTCCTCAGACTGGCCCCTTTAGGACTTTGTTGGCCACAAGAAGGGCTCTTGATTTATATATAAAAAGTTCCCTTTAAAAACAGCAACTAATACACCAGAGAATCCAGATATAGTTGTACAGACATCTGCAATAATATAGTCTGCTTTGGACAGAACTAATTAAATCATTAATTTACATATTCTTTCAGGAAAAGTTTTTGCAGAACGTTTTATATATCAGGCATAGAGACAGTGCGGTGGCTAAAAAGATGAATAAGACATAATCCTTTCCCTCAAGAGGAAGGCGGAAAGGCAAACAGAGAAATTCTTGAATAAATTTTATTCAAACATGAAGTTCATTCAGAAACGTTTAATGAGATTCCATTATGCCCAAATCCAACCACCGCGTGAGACACTGAAAACCCATGAGGAGGTATGACCTAAAGAGAAGGGAGTCTGGAGGGAGCTACCGAGCTGTGTTCAGAGGAGACATGCGATGCTGCCTTTAAAGAATGAGTAAAAGTTTACCACAAAGACTGGAGAGATCATCTCGGTAGAGAAGATGGCAAATAGAAAAGCAGGAACCTGGTATGTTTGGGAACAGTGAGAAGACCCAGGTGCTGGAATGCAAGGTTCAAGAGGGGCAGTGACGGGAGATAAAATAGTGGGTGGGAGTTGACCCTGAAAGATACGGTATTTAAAGTGTGGATTCAGTCAGTCGACTGTGATGAGGGACACATTGAGTCTCCTTCTGTCATGTTTTCAGTGGAGAAGAACTTGACCTGTCCTGTCCCCCATCTCTTTCGCACTCCTTGCCAGAAGTGTGTTCATCAGGGGAAGATGAATTTGGGGACGGAACTGAATATGCGCAGTTCCAACATACTGCTCTCTTACAGGTATGCTGTAAAAGGGGCATGCTCTGTCTGAGGCTACTGGCCAGTGGCTGGGTGGGAAAACCTGTCTAATTCAGGGGTGAAGTAGTAGAAAAGCCACTTGCCATGGACCTAAAGTCACATCTCTCACTCGGCTGGATCACCAGTAAAGCTGACATTTCCATGCCCTGCAAACTATCTATAACTCCTGTTCTTTCTTTCTCAGTTGTTTCCTGTTCTGAAAGAAGAGTTTACTTACTAGCGTTCCCAAAACTTCAATACACCTGTGAAGTTGGAATCATGGTTTCCAAAGATGTTCTCGTGCTAATCCCCCAAACCTGTGAGTAAGTGATCTTACATGGCGAAGGGGACTTGGCGCGTGATTAAAATTAAGGATCTTGAGATGGGGAGATTATCCCAGATTATCCTAGATTCCTCCAATCTAATCACATGAGCCATTCAAAGCCGAACGTCTGTCAGTTGGGTCAGAGAGAGACAGAAGAATGGTTAGAGAGAGGCAACATGGGAAGGGTTCAGCCACACGTTGCTGGCTTGGAAGATGGAGGAAGGGAGCCACAAACCAAAGAATGTGGGCAGCCTCTGGGTGCTGAGAACAGACTCCAGGACCACAGCCAGCAAGGAAGTGAGGACATTGGTCGTACAACCACAAGAAACGGAATTCTGCCAAGTCAGATGAGCGGGAAACTGATTCTCCCCTAGAGTCTAAACGAAGGGATGTAGCCTGGTTAACACCTTGATTTTCGCCCTGTGTGACCTGTGTCAGGCTTCTGACCTACAAAACTGAAAGGTAATCATTTGTGTGGTTTGTTTTAATCTACTCAGTTTGTGGTAATTTGTCGTATCAGCCATAGAAAGCTAATATAGTATCACACGGAGCCAACGGGTTTTTTATTGGTGGTGGTAGTGTGTTGTTGTTGTTGTTTTTAAACTGAGATATAATTGGCATATGACATTGTATAGGTTTGAGGTATGCAATGTTAGTTTAATACTTTTATATATTGCAATATTATTACTACAGTGGTGTTTGTAATAGGTAGTATTAGATAACACTTTTATCACATCACATAATCGTCAGTTCTTTTTTGTGTTGAGAACAGCTAAGATCTAGTCTTAAGGAGCCAGTGGAGGTTTTAACACAAGAGTGATAGCATGCTGAAATGAGCATGGCAATTCCAATAGCCGGTAGAGTCTGAGTTTGGAAACATTTGTGAGAGAGGGTGGGCAGCATGGGGCACTGGGATGCAGGGCTGGGTAAAAGAGAAAGGGTATTCCAGCTTGGGAATTGGATGGACCATTCACCAAGACTGAGACTCCAGAAACAGAAACAAGTTTGTTAAGAACAAACCACGAACTCAGTATTGATATATTAAGATGGAGATGTGTAAGCCCTGTAGGACATTGAGGACAAGAAATCGGCAAGTTGTTGGGAATGTGTGCCTAAAGGAAAGTAGAGACAGTGAATTCCTTGGGGGTGAATAAGACGATGCAAAGTGAGAAACATTTATAGCTGGAGATCTATCTAGTCATGATTTGGATCATGAAAAAATTATTTTAAACAATTCATGTATTTTTGTTTCACTACTAACCCAATCATCTGGAACACTACATAAAGGAAATATGGCCAAGGCAAGTTTGGATAAATATATAAATGACTTTCTAGAGGTTATTCAAGAAGCCTGTTCCGGGGCGCCTGGGTGGCTCAGTTGGTTAAGCGGCTGCCTTCAGCTCAGGTCATGATCCCAGGGTCCTGGAATCGAGTCCCGCATCAGGCTCCCTGCTCAACGGAGAGCCTGCTCCTTCCTCTCCCTCTGCCTGCCTCTCTGCCTACTTGTGCTCTTTCTCTAGCTCTCTGTCAAATAAATAAATAAAATCTTAAAAAAAAAAAAGAAGCCTGTTCCATTTCATGCCACATGCTAAACATGGCCTGACATTTCTATTTTTTCAACATTGTTTTTCTAGACCTCCAACTCATCCCTAAGAAGTTTAAAAGTTTTCACAGAATTCCACTGATAATCCCACCATGCGCCACTCCCAGGATCACACATCTGACACTGTGATTCACGTGAGCGTTTAATCAGATCATTGTCCACATTACGTGATTATCTTATTTTGGTTTTTCCCTAATGCATTCATACCAAGGAAAATGTTAGTAAGTAATTCCCTCTTAGCTTAAAGGCTATTGTCCCCAAAACTGTAGTGTAATCCTCACCTTCCATGTTAAATCCCATCGTTGTTAGAGAGTATGTTTAGATAACATCTCTTTTCTAATTTTAAGGTTGAAAATTATCTTTATTTGCTCTCTGTGAGGCCTGACTTAGCTTCATATAACCAAAAACATCAACATTAAGTCTTACCTCTGAGTTTTGCCGTACGGAATTGTATCAAGAGCAAAATGATCAGGAGTTCTGAGGCAGAGATCACACTTAAGATTGGCTGGATTATTTCTTTTACATAGCTGAATTTGCAAAAGTGACCCAAGACATAAACCTTCTTAAAAACAGATGAATTTCTTTTCTTATTGACATATAACATTATATGACATATAATTGATGCATAACATTATATTAGTTTCAGGTGTGCAACATAACAATTCAATATTTGTATATATTGAGGAACGAGATCGCCACAATGAGTTTAGTTAACATTTGTTCCCATACATAGTTACAATTTTTTTTCTTGTGATGAGGACTTTTAAGATATACTCTCTTTAGCAACTTTCCTGTATGTGCTGCCATATTGTTAACTATAGTCACCATGCTGTGCGTTACATCCCTGTGACTTAATTAATTTATAATCTTGTACCTTTTGACCCTCCTCAGCCATTTCTCCCACTCCCTACCTCCTAAAGAAAAGAAAACAATGAAATTTTTAGAGTTTTTAAAACTTTTTATTTTGAAAAAATTATAAACTCCAGGAGGTTGAAAAATAGTATAGAGAGTTTCCCTGTGCCCATCACCTAGCTTTCCCTAATGGTAACATCTTGCATAACTATAATACATTTTTCAAAACCAGGAGTCGACCCTAAGACAATACAATTAACTAGACTACAGGTTTTACTCAGATTGCAGAGGTTCTTATATGTACTTTTTTTGGTACGTGTGTGATTATAGTTCTGTGAAGTTTTGTTACATGTATAGATTCATATGAGCTCCACCATGGTGAATACAAAACTCACCACAAAGGAGCTCCCTTGTGGTACCCCTTGTAGTTTCACCTTCTCCTTCTCCAACACCTGGCAAATACTGATCTGTTCTCCATTCCTATGGTTTTATCATTTCAAGATGATATAAATGGACTCATACAATATATAATATATATACTTTTTGATGTTGGCTTTTTTTTTAAATTCAACGTAATTATGTTAAGAGTCATTCATGTTTCTGCATATAATAATAGTTTGTTCCTTTTTATTGCTGAGTCGTATTCCATGGTATACATTACCACAGTGTGTTTATCCTTCACCCATTGAAGGACATTTGGGTTGTTTCCAGTTTGGGGCTATGATAATTAAAATCGCTATGAGCATTATGTATAGGTTTTTGCATGAACATAAATTTTAATTTCTCTGGAATAAAACCCCAGGAGAATGATCATTGCATTGTGTGGTAAATGTATGTTTAATTTTATAAGAAACTGCCAGACTTCTAGAGTGGTTGTACCATTTCATACTCCCACCAGCAATTTATGAGAGGTCAAGTTTCTGGATCTCTCTTCAAGTACTTCCGGTGCTGTCAGTAAGTAAAAAGTACTGTCAGTGCTTTTTTTTTTTTTTTTAATTTTAGTCATTCTAATAAGTGTGTAATGAAAAAACAAATAGATTATTAATGGTATTGTTTTTTTTTTAAAGATTTTATTTATTTATTTGAGAGACAGAGAGCACAAGAGGGAAGAGGGTCAGAGGGAGAAGCAGACTCCCTGCTGAGCAGGGAGCCCGATGTGGGACTCAATCCCGGGATTCCAGGATCATGACCTGAGCCGAAGGCAGTCACTTAACCGACTGAGCCACCCAGGCGCCCAGTGGTATTGGTTTTTTTTGAAGATGTATTATTTGAGAGAGAGAGAGAGAGAGCATGAGCTAGGGGACGGCAGAGGGAGAGGAAGAGAAGCAGACTCCCCGCTAGACACAGGGCTCAATCCCATGACCCTGAGATCATGACCCTGAGCTCATGACCTGAGCTGAAATCAAGAGTCAGAAGCTTAACCAACTGAGCCACCCAGGTGCCCGTATTAATGGTATTTTTGTCTAGACACTTGAAAGAGCTCTCTAAAGAGCACACGATTTCTTACTCCCATATATGAGTATAGTGCTTTAGATAGGAGGTAAAAGGTAAAAGGACTGGAAGTTGGATCTTGGCCTTCCATATTTGCAAGTGAACATGAACACAAGAATGTAGAAACTTAAGACCAGGGACAGCCACAAAGACCTGTTTATTTGTAACAGACTCCATTTTGGAAACCTTGTGGTCAGTTTCAGGGGAGAGTAGAATAGAAATCATAGCTTGCTACCTACCTTGATGATTTATTTATTTATTATTTTTTAGTTTTAAGAGAGAGAGAGGGAAAAAGTGCATGTGTGTGTGTGCCTGTGAACGGTGGGGAGGAGGGAGAGGGAAAGAGAATCTTAAGCAGGCTCTACACCCAGCAGGGCCACACTCAGGACTTGATCTCACAGCCCTGAGATCATGACCTGAGCTGAAATCAAGAGTCCAACGCTTAACTGACTGAGCCACCCAGGCGCCCCTTAATGGTTTAATTCTTGATGTTCAAATGATAAGGAGCCCTTAGAGACCTTTCCAAAGAGCTTAACCTCCTTGCACTAGAGAATGGTTAAGATCTAGGGGGTCTTCTTGGTCTGAAAACTCAGTGTTACTTATTTGCCAAAAAAACAAAAATAACTATTGGAAAATGCAATTGAATACTACCAGTTTTCTTTACTAAGGGGTAATTAATTAGAGTAATGAACTCAGAGTCAAAGGTTATGGATTTTAGGTATTCCGTCTCTTTTCACCAATATATCCCATTTGTTCTTTTGTTTATCTACAAAATTAACACTTAAAACATTACAGCCTATAAAAATCTTTCCACTTGGCAAATGATTACACCAAAATTTCCCAATGCCTGTTCTAAGAAGCAGTAGTTACAGGCAAAGTTAACAAGCCAAAGAATTTCATGACCAAAACTAATTAAACAGAGATTTCTCAAAGTCGCTATTAAACAGATGAATAGATGTATAATATGAAACTCCAAGAGATCAATGGAGTATTGAGAACTTCCCTAAAACTTATTTCCACAGAACCCTTAATGACACTGACTTTTCAAGGGCTAGATTAGAAAACCCTGGACGATATTGATTGAAAATGTGATTTTGGGAAAAGAAAACTTTAGGAAGAGAAAAGGCCAAAAAGCAGAAGTCAAAGGAGCCAGGTTGATGGAAGCCTGGATGTGTTTTCTTCTGACACATAATAATTAAGAGAATAAATTTAATCACAAAGTTGCACTCAAAAACTCAAGCAAGATAGTGACTTCAGAATAATATTAGAAATTTAAAATTATTACCAGCACGCATATAAAAATAATCAACATACTGAAAAATAGAAATTTCATTTTCTTTAAGGAACATTAAAAAAAAGACAAAGAAATCTATGCTATTTCTTCCTCTAAGCTCTAAGACAAAATTCAGAACTTGCAAGCACTAATCCTGGGGAATCCCAAGGCCCCTTAACAAACCACATGGAATGGAAGAAGACTGTTGAAGGCCTCGTATCGGTAGGCGCTTTTGTAAGTCAAGATAAAAATACTTGTCTTTAAAAGGTCTAAAAGCGTTAAGGAGGATATAAAGGTAAGTTTTCTCTTTCCTGGGGAAGATGATACAATATAGTGGAGAGAGTATGGGCTTTGGATCTATACAGACCAGAGACTGGGTCATCTAAACTTATTGTGCCTTAGTTTACTCATCTGTACAATAGGTATAACGATATCTATGTGACAGGGTGTTTCGAAGATTAAATGAGATGATAAAAGCTATTAACATAGTGCAGAAAATAGAAGATATACAAAAATGTTTGTTTCTTTTCTTTTTCTTCACAGTGTGCTGACAGTAAGCTATCAGCAGTTACGTGAATAACCCGGATGATGCATGCTTTCTCATTTGATACAACCATTAGCCACGTGAGTGGCTATAAGTTTGGTTATCTGTTTTAAAGTGATGTAACTTAGGGGCGCCTGGGTGGCTTAGTCAATTAAGCAACTGCCTTTGGCTCAGGTCATGATCCCGGGGTCCTGGGATGGAGCCCTGCATCTGTTCTCCCAGCTCAGCAGGGAGTATGTTTCTCCCTCTCCCTCTGCTGCTCCTCCCCTGCTCATGCCCTTTCTCTCTCTCTCAACTTGCTCTCTCTCTCTCTCTCTTTCAAATAAATAAATAAAATCTTTTAAAAAATAAAATGATGTAACTTAAACGATATTCTACTAGAGCAGAGTTGAAATAGAGGATTCTTATTTAAACAGATGTTGCCATCTTCCTTCTAAATCTGTTACATATTTGGAGACCCTTTCCAGCCACCGGGAGTTGTAAGCTTAATGCAACTATGGAGCACATCAGACTTGAAGCCACCAGTTAGAGTTTGTAATTTGTTCAGATTACATCCACTTTGGTTGCACTTCTTGCTGTACAATGAGGAAGGGAAATTCGATGTGTGATTTGTATAGAGAGAGAATTGATCCTCAGAGAGAAATGATAACAACAGAAAACAGTCACTTTTAACATTAATCACAGACACAGCAACAAAAATGTTTTTATGCTAGATTTTATGGTAGATTTATGAAGAGAGTAGAAATGATTTGAAAGTGTTTATATGAACTTATGCTCAGCATATATTCTGTTATGGACCATCAATATATAAATGTAAATACACTGTTCTTAAGTGAGCCTGACTACTTACCCAATGGCAGTTTTGAGCTTTGACTTGCTTCTGGTTATAGTGATGGATTATAAATGATTCTTAACCTACATGGAGCCTGAAGAGCATGCCATGTCTCAGGATCAGTGTGGGGGGAAAAAGGGAGAAAACTTCATTACTAGTTACTAAGGAAGTGATATTCAGATTAGAAGGGAGGTTATATGAAAGTAGATACTCTAGAGATAATGATGGAAAAGTCAATATGTGTCACCTAAAAGGGCCAAGGCTCTCCATGGAAGGCAGCATTGGCTTTTACGACCCAGAGCCTTGGGAACTTGCGGGATATGATATACTAGGAGCCAGCATGCTGGTCCTACACATTCTGGACATTTTCCTTTATAAACCACCTGAAAGTACAGCTGAATTGCTTCTGTGAGAAACTCTTACAGGCTAAGGAGCCATTTCAAATCTTTGGAAGTCTGTGTACAGCGACGGGCATATCTTGGCAAAGAATCCTTTCGAAATTGGCATGTAAGCCCCTTTTTCTCCAAATATAACCGAATCATAAGTTCAATATTATTTGGGAATTTGAATTCTTCATATAAATGGTTTAGCCTTTGTGTTTAATTTTTAATTTTCTTCTCACTAATTTTACTAATTTTATGAAGTATAATTGACTTGCAATATTTCCTATTAGTTTCAGGTATTAGTATCATAGTTAATTCAGTATTTATACATTACAAAATGATGTCTACAATAGGTCTTGTTACCATCTATCACCACACAAAATTATTACAGTATTATTGACTATATTCCCTATGCTGTATATTACATACCCATGACTTACTTATTTTACAACTGGAAGTTTATACCTCTTAAGCTCCTTCTCTTTCACCCATTCTTCAACCTCTCTCTACTCTGGTAACCAACAGTTTGTTTTCTACATCTATGAGTCTGTTTCTGTTTTGTTTTATTTATTCATTTGCTTGGTTTTTTTAGATTCCACATTTAAGTGAAATTATACAGTATTTGTCTTCTCTGTCTGACTTATTTCACTTAGTATAATACCCTCTAGTCCACCTATGTTGTCTCCAGTGGCAGGATTTCATTCCTTTTTATGGCTAATAGTCGTGTGTGTGTGTGTGTGTGTGTGTGTGTGTGTGTGTGTGTGTGTGTGTGTTGATACCAGATCTTCTTTACTCTTTCATCCATTGACAGACACTTAGGTGCTTCCATGTCTTGGCTATTGTAGATAATGCTACAGTGAGCATTGGGATACATAATTTTTTTTCAAATTGATGTTTTTATTTTCTTCGAACAAACACCCAGAAGTGGAATTGCTGGATCATAGGGTAGTTCTATTTTTAATTTTTGAGGAACCTCCACACCGTTTTCCACACTGGCTGCACCAATTTTCATTCCCACCAGCCACGTGTGAAGGGTTCTCTACACATCCTCACCAACACTTGTTATTGTTTTGTCTTTTTGGTTCTAGCCAATCTGACAGGTGTGAGATAATATCCCATTGTGGTTTTGATTTCCATTGTTCTCATGACTAGTGATGTTGAGCATCTTTTCATGTGCCTGTTGGCCATTTGTACATCTTCTTTGGAAAAATACTTTTACTATTAAGAGAAAAGAATTATGCAAATATAGTCATAATGTATATATGTATATATGAATATATATAATGACTAATATGCATATGTATTGAATTTATATTATAGAATACATATTTTATAAACATAACTGAATATATATCATCAAAAAAGAATAATGGAGGGACCCACAGATTGGTTTAGAAGTCTCAAGAGATTGAACAGGTTTATATTAGATTTACTTACGCAAACATTCCCAAAGATGCATTTGCTGCCTTGAGCAAGGGCTGTGTTAAACTGGAAAATTTATCTTTATCTGGACATTCATTATTGTGGACATTAAAAGCCATAATGAGGGGGCGCCTGGGTGGCTTGGTGGTTAAGCGTCTGCCTTCAGCTCAGGTCATGATCTCAGGGTCCTGGGATCGAGCCCTGCATCGGGCTCCCTGCTCAGCGGTGAGCCTGCTTCTCCCTCTTCCTCTGCCTGCCGCTCTGCCTAGTCAGGCAACTCTCTCTCTCGCTCTATCTCAAATAAATGAATAAAATCTGAAAAATAATAAATAAAAGCCATAATGACAGTCAATGCTTTTTGTCTTTTCCCAATAGGAGATTAGAGTAAAAGACATATGGAACTCTCTTTTCTTAAAACCAGAAGTGTTTGCCTTTCAATTTCCACTCCTTCTCAGCCATTTAGCCATGCCTCATCTATATTTCTCAGTAATAGGAGTATGACCCAAATCCAATAAAAAAGTGATTCTTTGAAGAAAAAGTATGTTTCTTTATTCTATGAAGAAAATACATGTTTGTTGCTTTATAAACAGGATTTTGAGAATTAATCAAAGAAAGGTTGTATTGGGTTAGGAAAGCACCATTTGCCTCAACCACAATGGAACTCCTTTTGGAGACAGTCCCAGACTCAAAGTCCAGTCTGGGTTTTTTATACAGTAGCATCTGGAAGTCCACAATGTGAATTTCTCAGGTTTCCTACTCAGCCTCATCTATAAACTGCATCTTTTAAATAGTAAGCTAATGACCTCCAAGTTTTTCACAAGTCAGGAAATAAAAAGGTATAGATACTTTCTGTTATGTTCTACTTTATTCATCAATATAGCTTTAGTTTAGCTACAACAGGACATTTCTTCTTCCATAAAATATGACAGATATAAATATTGGCATATAAGCACATTTGAACTTATTATACTTTTATATATAATAACATTATAATCATCCAAAGTTAGCAAAGGGCTATGGCTTGCCTTTCTTTCAAGCAATATATATATACATAAACATATACAGGCAAAATATATATATATATACATATATATATGAAATACATTAGAAAACAATTATTCTACAACATGTTGGAAATTTTTTTTCATTTGTCAACTAGTGTTAAATTTCATCAGAGCCATAATCAGATGAATCCCATAAATTTTCTCAAGAAATATTTTTATTAGTGTTTAACTTTACAGATGTCAAATAGATAACCCAAGAGTTCTGTAAAGTAATCATATTCATTCTCTGAGACAGATAGGTAAATGAGCACATAATTCTGTGCCAGCAAAGAACATTTCACTTTTCATACATATTATTAACCATGACCACCTTTACATATATGGTGCTTGGGAAACATTTTACTAACTTTGTCCCCAGATCATCTCACAGGACTGATTTTTTAAGTATTACATTATTTTTTTTTTTTTACAGAGGAAAAGGTTTGATCCAGTTTATAGCTCTTTTCCTTTTAATCCCTGGTCTTTTTCCACATTTGCTTCCTTTAGTGCTTATAACACATTTTTCTTCTTTTTTAATCTGGGAAAATTTAGCTTTGGAGCACCATCTGTTTCCTAGTGAAGTGCTTGTGTTCAGCTTCCCAGATGGGTTGAATAAGAAAAAAAGGTTAAATGATTTAACTTGAATCCATACTGTGAGTCATCTGCCCTCAGCCCAGTCCTGACAAAGCGAGGGGTTTTCTTCTTCATTACACTAACTTGAAGATCACACAACTTTCAGCAGAGCTTTCTCGAAACAGTAGCAAATATACTCAATATTGTTGGACAATAATTTGGATTTCCAATTTATTCCTAACGTAAAGCTTTTCAAAAATTGAAAAAGTAAATGTTTCCTTTCACAAGAAATTAAAACTTAACTTTTTCAGTATCAGTGCTTTCTGTCATTCCAATCTCGTTTCTCTCCCTTCCAGCACATCTTGTAAGTTTCTCCCATATTAATCTTGTAACAACACCCCCCTTTTCCCCATCTCTCCTGAAGAGTAGGCAGTTTCTTCCAACCAGCAGTGCACAGAAACTAGCTTTCCAAAGAGGGACTGAAATCCATATTCTTTAGTACTTTTCTAGTTTGAAGTGTTAGTACTTCCAGATAGTTCCTGAGTTTGTAGAGCAAACTTGCCCTGTTACAGAGTTTGGAGAGCAGTGATGCCTATGTTAATTAAATTCATTACATTTGAATAGTATGAGGAGAGGGTCAAAGTTGATTTATTTAACTTTGACCAAGTTTCACTTGGTCTAATGTTCTAGTCTGGAGGCTGTGATGAAGTTCAAAGGAAGTAGAGATGAAGACTATCCTTGAGGAATTTAGTCTCTAGTAGGAGCCATAATCAAGGAGTCCCTATTTAGGGCAGAGACAGATTATTTCTTTAATGAACTGAATTCTGTGACAATCAATCTAACCCAAATCTGAAGGACTAACTTTTTTTTTACTGAATTGTTCTTCCTAACAATTGATCCAGTTATGCCTTCCAATGTGATCAATAAATAGGAAGTCACCTTGCCCTTAATGTTTTGTGGCAAGATGTCCTGGTTTCTTAGTTTACCATAAAGTTATTATTTCTACTTAATTAACATGTAGACATATTATAATATTACATACTTGAAACTACAATGATTCAATATAATTTATCTCCCTCTTAAAAAATCTGAAATAAAGTCTTACTTTTAGGATTAATTTAAGTTTGAAAAAGATAAAGTAACTTCAGCACAGAGGGTTTACATATCATCATAAAGTAATATAGGGATAAAACATAGCACTAGGCTTAGCCCATAATTCAGTGACTGTTCATCATCTTCACAAGAAATGTGAAGTCAGATTGACCCCTCCAATGATTCCACAAATCTAGAAAACTAATCTGAATATTTATGTCATACAAAAGTATTAATAATAGCAAGAACATGAAAAGATTTCCAGATTTATTTTTGTCTAAATGAGGTTTCCAGATGTAGTTATTCCCCCACTGAACATCAACTTGAAGTGTAATTAGTTGCCCAATTTTTTTCTTCCCAGTTAGACTGTAATCTTTTTAGGGCAAAAATGATCTTTGCTTATTCAAGACCGTCTCCGCAGGCTCTAGACTAGTGTCTGGACTATGGTAATAATATTTTGTTGTACTGAATTGCATTGGAGACCATCTGCCTTCCATTGTAGGAGCTCACAGATTATAGGAGAAGCAATATTTAAAGAAATCATTTTAATCAAAGTAAACAAGCATTTTTATACCAGTACGACTAGAGTTGTACAAACAATGCAGAGCTGGGGTTACAGAGAATTCACTAAAGAAGCAGCATGTGACTTGGGTCTTGATGGATGACTGGGACCATCAGGTGAAAGGGTGGGCAAGGTATTCCAGGCTGAAGGAACAGACTTGATTTTTAAGAAATGGAAATGAAAAAAGATCTCCTTTACCTTATTATCGTCCTCATTTGGCCAAAGAGTTACAAAATGTTGAATACATTTCTTTCAATCACATACAATTTAGAAAGATGCCAGCATGACCAGATGGATAGTTTTCAGATTCACACTTTGGAAACACATGGTGCTTCTCCGAAGCAATTGTGTACTGTTTCTTTTTAAATAGCAGAAAGCATATGGGAACAGGATTGGATCTGTCAGCCACTATCAAAAGAACGGTGAAGCTTCTAAAATAAATTAAATCAAAACCTATAAAGTGACAAAGATTTTTATCATATTTTGAAATTCTAGTTTCACATTTGCAGATACACGGACATTTAAAAAGAAGAAAAAAATCTACTTTTTGTAAAAACCACAATCCCCGCTACCACTGCCAAATCTGAGGCAAAAAAGAGAGAAAAGGTCAGTGTAATGAGAGTCTGGAAGAATTTCACTGATCAGCGATTAAGTATTTCTACTCTTCACCAGTTTCCAAATTTCTTTTCCTAAGCAAAGCATGTATTTGTCTATTTTCCGCCATTGTCTGTTTTCTGAACACAAACATAAAAACAAAAAACAATTACAACACCAAACATTATATGTATGAAAACGCCTGCTTTAATTTAACTAACTTAGGAATTGTGGTTGTCCATTGTTTTGTGCAAAGGCCTCTCTATGTCCTGTTGGTACCATTAAGCAAGTGTAGGGGTGAGTGAATTCGCACCAATTCTAAGCACAGTGTTTCCATGGATGAGTTTTTTAACCAGGTCAAATCTCCCTAATGCTAGAATTACAATTCAACCATATTCTATGTTTTCTATGGCGATTTATCTTTCCCCAAATTATTATTATGGGTTTGGGGATGATTAAACTTCAAGAAGAGTGATTTCATAGGGCTGAACCCAAGGAATTAAAGGAGCTTTAGATAGCAAACCTCTATTTTAAGAAAACATTTGTTTTCAAGGAGTAGGACTTCCTTTGCCTTTTATCCATGCAGAGTCCCTGATCCCAGATAAAGTAAATGGTCTGCTGGTGGCTTTGAAGTCATCAGCTATCCTTCATTCATTCAGGAATGCACATTACTCTTCTTGACCTCCATGTGCATAGAACTTTGCTTCTAAAATCTGCTACGTGCCAATATGAATTTGTCAATTTTAGTTCTGGAATGGTGATAGAGAAATAACATCGTCTGTTATTCTTATTTATTCATCCACTCCATAAACACTGACTTCTGGGATAGGTGTTATGGGGCACTCAAAGATAGATTAGGTATATATCATGACTTCAAAGTGTTTACAGGCTGTTGGAGAAACTAAGATACAAAGAGCTATAACACAAGGAATAAAATGGTAAGTATTGTAATAAAGGTACAAAGGAAGTATTCTGGGAGTTCAAAAAAGCATTTGGTGGTCATAGATGTTTGTTTAATAGTATTAGATATCTGGCTGATTTTTCAGGGAATTCAGAAAAATCTTTTGACACAGTCAAAATGTTTACGTCAAAGCCAGCATATCAAATGTGCACAAGTTGCATGAGATTTTATATTTCTACATGACACTAAATCATCATCATCATCCCAGCTTATTGGCAACTCCTTCCTATATTTTATCATAACCATAGGCTAAAACTAGAAAGTGATTACAAGACGACATGTACTTTATTTATTTTTTATTTTTTTAAATGGGGTTGCCTGCATTTCAAATTCTATTTTTATATATCAAAAACTCTAATAAAAACTATTTTTAAAAGAATTAGTGTTTGATCTTGGTCTCAACTTTGGAGACACAGTATCCTCAACATATCTGATTATTAATGCTATTTGGCTCTTAATGGATAAGCTCCATTTATGTTTTCAAATTTACTCTTCTAAATTGCCTCCAAAGCAAAAGTTCAAAACCTGGTATGCTAAGAAGCTGCCTAACTCTTATATTAATATGAATGAAAAATACTGAAGGCATGTTTGTTAATTTCTGTGTATTGTGACAAATTGAGATGTTTCCTAAAGCAGTACTGAGTAAGAATGAAGAAACTGAATTATTGCCAGAGGAACCAAGGCAATAGAGAACTGGGCCTAAAGGCCAGATGATCAACTAAGGAGAGGAAGAATCAAGCCTCCAGGTGAAGGGTCAGAATGATAAGAGGAGCAACATCTCATTTGGTAAACAGATTGAGAAGGCAGTTCAGAAAGTGGGGGGTCTAAGGGTTTCTTCACACACTGTCTGGTTCCTGTTGTGTGGGTAGACATGTAACTTGAAAGAATTGCAACTTGGGAACTATTTTCATTTAGTTTCTGCATAAATATATTTCAGATAGTCCTGCCACTAAATAATTATGTCAGACATAAGCATTTGGTGGTCATAGAGGTGATTTGTCATCACCCATGCCATTTCAATTTCAAACTCTTCAGCATATTTCAAGAAATTGTGAATGATCCCAGGGTACTGGCACCAGGCTTAGCCAGCTGTTATTCTCTCACCATGACTTTGCAAAGATAGCACCCCCATTTCCAGAGCTTCCAAATCAAATCATGGTGACTGGTGAATTTGCTAACTCAGAGGCACTTGTGAAAAAATTAAATTAGTATTAGATCAATGATCTAAATTGATACCTAAATTCCAACATTAAATAACACATGGCCCTCAGAAAACAGTAACTTCCAGCATACACTCTGTTCGTAGAAGGAGCATTTAAACTCCAAGTTTCTAGTGACTATGCCAAAAAGTTCAGTTGTGCATATTCAATTATAATATATGCAAAATACAATAGCGTAAAGTAAACACAGGCTAATAAATAAACTTGTGTGCCATAAGTAATGCTTTAATTATCTGAGAAATAGAGGAACTCACATTTAATAAATTTACTTGACCATCAGGGATTTCTTTGGTAACCATTCTGTTGTTGACCAGAACGTTATCACATTCCATAGGTTTAAGCTCCCACCCTAAAACACAACCAGAAAACCAAATCTCTTTGCTTCCAAGAATACTGGCCTCTAGGTAACACACACACACACACACACACACACACACACACACACACACAAAAGAAAGAAGAAAAAAGATAAAATAAAGCTTTTTATTCACAGCAAAGTTAATACTGACTTCCTGTGTCAAATGCCTTTCTCCCTTCCTCCCACATGATCATCCCAAAGTCACTCATGAGCTTTGGTGGAAAGCCACCAGCATTACTCCCTGCTGCTGAGGTTTCTGTGCTGGGACAGAGCCATGGACACCAGCAGTGGACACCAAGCAGTGGGGTTGCTGTGTCTACACATCTCTCTCATCTAGAGATTTGCCTCATTTTGCACTTCCAGATGGTTATTCCATTTCCGGTATATTACACTGCATTAAGTAGTGATGTCAATTTGGATTTCTCTTAGTGAAAACTGTGACTCTCTTGAGGACCAACTTTCTTTTACCTTCTCACCCCCAAGATTCCCAGGACAATGCCTTCCATACTATAATGAAAGAGATGAGTTGTTAAATTCAAATAAATTCTATAAGCCCTGTTTCTAGTAGCAGCCAACAGTAGTGTTGGAATGTCATGTGAAAGAAAAACTGTCTCTTTCCCATCAAGCCTCATGGGATGAACTTAATGAATCTCCCACACACTCTTGCAAGCTGAGGAAGCTGACTTTGTCTCATGGACACAGAGCTATATTAACCTAGCCCAAGAAACCAAAGAGTGAAATCAAAATGTCCATGCATTACTTTGCACTGAGAAATGTGCACACAAACTTCTCACCTCACATTTCTAACTTGGACCCTCTTTCCATCAGATTTAGCCTATAGCATGATAGAAAGATACTCAAGTTGTCTTTAGCACAAAGTGGCATTAATAGGAAGAGGCAATGCATTACTATAATTTAAGTTTAAATTACGTGGTTTCCAGTCACCCTACTAGTCTCAGGGTTGTTTCCAAGGAGACAGTATCAATTATGATTTGAAGAAAAAAGTATTTCCAAAAAATAAATAACTTTTATAGGAATTTAGAATTTACTCATTTGGTCTCTTTTTGTGTAACTTTCTAACTAAATTAATAACATTATCTTATTTGTTACTTAGCTGAGATTTTATTCCATTTGAAAAAAAAAAAAAGCCTTCTAATTTTAATAGTATGACCTGGAGAGTAGACAACTTTCCCAACATAATAATGGCATGTAGGCTTTTATCTTCAGATAAATGAAAAATTATTAGGAGAGTTTTGAGCAGCTAGATAAGAAAAGCTTGGGAGAGGGATGTACCTTTGTACATTCATTCTTATTGAATCTACTCTGCAGCTTGGATCAAAGCCCTTATGGTATCAACAACTAAAGCACAAAAACATTTTTAAATCTCTGCAAATTAACTATATTTTAAAAATATGGGCTATATAGACATAATTTTAATCAGTAAGTTAATCAAGTACATGCTTAAACAATATCCGTTCCATGCCCTATACTGAACAATGGCTTCAGCAACAACTTTCTAATACAGTTATTAGAAATTTTCCATGCTACTAAGACTCTGAGTCACCTTTTTTTTAAGTTTTTATTTATTTATTTATTTACTTACTTACTTACTTATTTACTTAAGTAATCTCTGCAGCTAAGGTGAGGCTTGAACTCAAGGCCCTGAGATCAAGAGTCTCACGCTTTTCTGACTGAGCCAGCCAGGTGCCCCTAGCAGCACTTCTTTATTTTTTTTTTCTAAGTCACCTTTAATAAGTAGCTCAAAGAGAGTTTTTATCCACTGCCCCATCACTTCTTTGTATGATAATCATCTAAGGATTTAAGATTAAAAGTTAAGGGCCAGAAAAAATCTGGTTTTTACCAGTGTCCAAGACAGGAACCTCACAAAAGTTATCTTTCCAAGATAAATGTTAAGGACTGAATTGTGTCCTATCCCACCCCCCGAAACTCGTAAGGTGAAACCTTAATCCACATATAACTATATATTGTTTTTAAGATTTTATTTATTTTTTGACAGAGAGCGCAGAAACAGGGGGAGCAGCAGGCAGAGAGAGAAGCAGCCTCCCCTCTGAGCAAGGAGCCTGATGTGGGACTCGATCCCAGCACCCTGGGATCACGACCTGAGCCGAAGGCAGATGCTTAACATACTGAGCCACCCAGGCATCCCCATATGTAATTATATTTAGAGAGAGAACCTTTAGGAAGTAATTTGGGTTAAAAGAAGTCACAAGGGGAGAGCCCTAATCCAATAGGACTGGTGTCCTTATAAGAAGAGGAAGAAATACCAGGAATGCTCAGGCACAGAAAAAAGAAAAAGGCCATGTGAAGATACAGCAAGAAGGCAGTCATCTGCAAGTCAGAGAGAAGCCTCAGGAGAGGCTTGCCATTGCCTTGATCTTAGACTTTCGGCCTCCAGAGCTGTGAGAAAATAGGCTTCTGTTGTTTAACCCACCTAGTCCGTGGCGTTCTGTTATGGCAGCCCTAGCACACTAAGACAATAATGCAGCAGGCGCTTTTTAGGGATCTGTTCAGTCACGCCCCACCTTTGCTAAGAACTAGCCACAAACAGAGTGGATCCCTAAAACTTCATATATAGTGAAAGACCTCGGCCTCCTGGTTACAGAGGCTCAGTTTTGTGGGGGGTCCCCAGCACAGGTTGGGACCAATCATATTTTCTCTCCTGGGAAATTGAAAATGGGCATCAGAAGTGTTCATCAACCTCTCTAGGGCTTGGACTTGGGTGATATAAAGTGGAGGTTGTGTTGGCCGTGCACACAGACTATCCCAAGTGTCAGAGATCCGTACAACAGGAACCACCACCCCCACCACTTTCTTTTTTTTCCAGTGAGTACTTTCTAGATGCTAGATAGTGCCATGAGAGTTTTATATATATTAACTCATTTAATCCTTACAACAACCTTCTGGGAGATAGGTTTTACAGAGGAACAAATGCAGTCATGGAGAAGTTAAATAATTTGCTAAAGACTAACTAGCCGGCAAGTGGTAGAGTGAGTTTCAAGTCAGACAGCCTAGCTCTAAGGTCCAACTTCCTACCCACCATCTATACTGCCTCTCCCTTTAAGGAGGGAAGGAAGGGGCAAAGGGAGGAATGTGAGGAGGGGAAGAAGAAACTTCCCCAGCTTTTTCAGTCATAAGTCCTGACCAGCGCCCAAGTGAATCATGGAATGTGGCCATGGTGGCACAATACAGCCTCTGAGTGACATGGCAGCCTCCCCCCGACCCACCCACCCCACTGCGTGTCTACCTCAGAGCAGCTTCTTGGTCCTTTAGATCTCATTACTGTAAAACCTTTTCCTTGGCACAATGAACATCAACTCAGAGACACGATTGTGTGAATGCTGGAAAGGAGGCTGCATTTGCAGTATGAGGATAGATGTAAGAAACATGTCAATATGTCGCTGTGAATGAAAATGCAAGTCGGCAGAAATCCCGGAAGGAGTAGCCCAAACATTTTAGTGCTTGGAAATTTAGTAAATGAAGATTGTTTCCAGACAATATTTCTGGAATGTCCAGAGTCTTCCTAAGATTTATCTGATTAATCAAATTAGCATTGAATACTTGGTATTTGGAGTTCTTTACTCCCCTATGAGACTCCCCTTTTAACTGAGAGTTTGGGAAACTTTATATATGGGAAACCCAATGTGCCTTAACATGTACTCATTTTTCACTCATTTTTTAACTCTTCACATTTGAAGTGTTTTACTAAAAAAGAAAAAAATGACAGAAAAAACAGATCCAAGTATCCTTCTAAGATTATGTAGAAGTTAATATCAGAGGCATGATAAAGTTATATTGGAGAGGTTTCTTTGTTTAGACATTTTATTATACTCAGTAATTTTATGGCTTTATATTGAGGTGCTAGAATAATGTGACAAAGGACACTTCCACAGTGCTTTTAATAGCAATGACTAACAAATCTGTAAACTAAGAAATGCCTGACCATGAAGAATGGTAACCTTCAAACATGTACAAATATCAGCGTACTGAATTTGAAGGGAAAAAAAAAACATGTTTGCAGGATACACGCGCCTAAACTAAGGGTCTTTATGTGTCAGGACAAAAAAAAAAAAAAAAAAAAAAAGAGGGATCTCTTACGCTCTTCCCTAAAAAATCTTAGACCATTCTTTACCTAACACTGTGAAAATGCCAAGTAGACCAACTCATGGGTCTCATAGTCCATCAAGGGTAGGATAGATTTCCATCTTTATGGAGCTGGAAGGAGGTCAGCATACAGAGAAAATGTAAGTGTCCTGGTATTATTTGAAGAGAGAAGAATAAAGGTAGGCTCAGAACCCAGAAAGTACATTTAAATTCTTTGTCAGAGTAGGATAGTCCTCTGTTGGGCTTTTCCATTAGAAAAAAGCCTACAGATTTCTTCAGGCTACTGGAATAGAGCAATTTCTTATTTGTTTCTTTGTTTATCTCTAAAGCTGTAGAATATGCTCTACACTATGGCTTCTTTTTTTTTTTTCACATAGCTACAAAGCTTACTTGAGTATCTTTAGTCAGTTTAGAGGGGGGCATCCTTATGCCCCCAAAAGCAGAGAGCAGTTTTGAAACTAACAGTGAGAATCATGGATCATACAACCGTGGATATATTTAGATCTTGCTTGAACCGTATTTTGTACCAGTTGACCTCTGAAGTCTCCCCCAGCCGTCTAGTCTATGTTTCTATGTGATATTACATTGCAGCTACTCCACAGACTATTTTATAAGGGACTACCCTAGTATATTTTCAACTTGGAATTTTAATATCCTAAGATAGACGTTACCTATATTGAAAAGGGATTGTTTGCCTTCATATACAATATACTCCTTGAAATTTTTACCACAAGATTCCTATTTTCTTGCTGATGCATTTCCCATAAATTGAGCTTAACCAGCTTACTTTCCTAAATGGGATAAATCACTAATGATAAAATATGTTTTGTAGTGTCACAGAAATGACTAGAGCCAGATTGGTTTTAATTTTGCACATGCTTGTCATCTAAAAAGAGCAAGTTAGAGGGAAATAATGAAAACCCAAGGCTGTTGTTAATTCTACCACATCTTAAAGTCTTCCGTCCAGACCATTCCTGGAGTTCTAAACAGCCCCCAGTTTGACACCTCACTTTCTTGAGTTACAGACAGTTGCATTCCTTAAAACCAGTGACTGTCACAATGAAAGAGAAAAGGCTCTCAAGAGGAAGTAGCTGTCAAGGATGGCTAGACTGGAAATTGTACTTATCTTGACAGCGGTTTTGACTGTAATGGATTAACCCCCAGGATTAACATTTGCCTACTTTCGCCTTTTCCTACCTCCCCCTCTTATAAGCAAATGTCTGGATCCCTGTGATGTTGTTCTATTGTCTGGAGACATTTTTGTTTGTCACAATGGGGAGGCGGGTGCTGTTGGCATCTGGTGAGTGAAAGTCAGTAACGATACTAAGCATCTTACAATGTGCAGGACAGCCTCCCTCCTAAAAAAGAATTATCTGGCCCAACATGTCAATAGTGCCAAGTTTGAGAAGCCCAGTTTTAGTCCTACCTTACAAATATCAGAGCATGTGTGTCAATTCAGAGTAGTCATTTTGCCTCAATTTGTGCTGTTTTTCATTGTTGATCTCCTTTAACATGAAATCAATGGACACCATATCTTCTGTAAAAGAAATATCCTTCTGTGCTTAAAATATTATCTTCTTGAGCCATAAGAAATACAATTTAGTGTAGCTGACTCAGGTATGAGGTCAATGAATGAAAATTGCTTGCCACTGTTGAATAACAGTAATTTGGACCCAACTAAGTCATTCTCAGTCCTGGCTGCACAATTATAATCACCTGGGAGACTTTCAGACATATTGGTGCCACGGCCCCGCCCCCTGGAAATGCTGGTTTAATTGGTCTCAGTTTGGGTCTGGACTCTGGTGGCTGGCAAAGCTCACCAGGTGGTTGTAATGCACAGCCAGGGTTGAGAATGATTAGTTCCAGCCCGTGCGGCACCACCAGCGGATTCAGAAAATTCACTCGAGTGGTCAGGCTGGGACTCATTTTGGCAATGAGCTAAGTACATTAAACAGTTTCAGAAATTCATTTGTTCTAATCATCTCATCAGTTTTCTCTGGATGGCCAGGGGTTAGAGTGATCCCCAAGATGTTCCTAAAGTCCATCAGTACCTGCTAATAACCATCTGAAGATCTCCCAGGGAGAAACTAAACCGCTGAATGTAAAAGCAACACCATCTGTGAGTGGTGGGTGAGCATACCCTGCTAACTTTCTATGTGTGTTTTTCCTCTCCTTGCATTGTTCTCTCTATAGCACATGAAGTAGAGGGAATCATCACAGCTCTTGCTTATTGACTGCTATCTCAAATTATACATTTTCTTCTTTTTTGGGGGGGCAGGGGCGGAGGGAAAGGAAGAGGGAGAATCTGAAGCAGGCTCCACATCCTGTGCGAGCCACGTTTGGGGCTCCATCTCATAACCCTGAGATCATGACCTGAGCCGAAACCAAGAGATGGACGCATAACTGACCAAGCCACCCAGGCGCCCTGCAAATGATGCGTTTTCAACAGTGAGGATCTGATGCTAATAAAAACCAAAATATTAGGGAATACAAATATATTTCCAAAGACTACTGTTTCTTCTTCTCTTCTCATAACCCCCTGGAATGAAAAGGATAGCTTTTCCCTTTTGCACTACTTCCCTCCTTCCAAATGTCTCCCTCCTCTAGGCTAAGCCTTAACAGTAAATGTAGATATTTTCTCTACGAATCTGGAGGACCCAGTGATGGAGGTCTTCCTGTTATTGCTGCATGTGTGCAGAGAGGAGTGCTATAGAAGGAATTAGGTGAAGCAGGGTCTGCTCAAGAGATATAGCAATTCCTGGCCTTGCTCTCCACCAAACCTGCCTCTCGAGTGTATTGCTTTGTTATGGTATCACGTCCCTGTTCACCCCTGTTCCACTCCATCATGAATTGATAGGCTATGGTCCAGCCTTAAGGGTGGACTATGCCAAAGAAATTTTACTTAAGGGAAGCGATTTAAATGAATTAATATTTGCAAAATTATTATTCATTTAATAAAAGCATGTATATATACCGAAGTTGAGTCAAATTCAAGAGACGTAGACAAGCATTATTGTTCAATATCAATTTGGAAAGCACCAGAGTATTCAATAATAGCTCTTTTATTTGAAGGATGATTTATATCAAGTGCAAGGTATAACATATGCAAATCTGATATTAAAAAAAATACAGAAATATTCCTGACTCTGGACAACTCCAGAGAGTGTGGTTGTTCATTTAGGATGCCCTCTCATGGTTTTCATATCATCTCAGGAAATGCTGAGAGTTGAGGAAGCCAATAGAACCAAACCAATGAGAGTAAGTAGTTCTCTAATGGCCAGCTGACACTCTTCCCACTATATCCTCTGCTAGTTTTAAGGCAACTCTCATCGGGAACCTTAGGAGAAATGGGATTGTGTGAAGAACTCTATATTAACTCTCATCAAGCACTTTTATTCCTTCAAATAACTGCGCTAGTTAAGCTTTATGGAAGATTCAGCTGGAAGAGGTAGTCAGTGCAGAACACACATTTGTAGTGACCAAAGGGATTTGGGGAAGTGCTAGTCTATACCTCCAACTTAGCTCTTATGGATCCAAAAGAGAGTAATGATTGTCTCAGCTCGTTCTCAAGATCTAGAGAATAAGGCACATATGTACTCCTCCAATAATCCAGTCTTTTGGTAAACATTTAGATATGATGCATTCGGGTCCTTTTAGTTTTTTATTTGCCAATACCCGCCTCTAAACTATGATAAATGATAGTACTAGAAAATCAGTAAAACTATTAGAGAATAATATGATCAATTATAAAAAAAAACAATAAAAATTTTGGAGTCAGATCTGTTTAAGTAACAATTCTTATACTTCCTAGCTATTATCTTTGGCATGTTTTTTAACCTCTCTGAACATCAAGCTCAAAATAAGAAGAACTGGATACCTGCCACCAGCATTGCTGTGAGAATTATAGGCAAGGCACCTGGCATGAACTTGACCACAGAGTAAGCCATCAAGAAATAGAGGCTGCTGTTGTGACCCACACTGCATTCTTGCCCCAAGTTTTACTTCTTTTATCTCCCTTCCAAGATGCTTCAGATCTTCTGCTTTACTGAATGAAATGGGTTTGAACATGCAGAAATAGAACTGGATCAAATGACCCAGAAAGAGTGAGAACAATCACAGGGGCACTGGGAAGTGAGTCTTCATTCATTAGAATAAAGAAAATAAGAGGGATGGGAACCTCAGATTGTGGGTTGATGGGAACCTCAGATTACGGCGCTAACATATCCTCACTTAACTCCTTGGCTTTCTTTGCTCATTCTATGATAGGACTCTTCATAGTCCCTAGGAACTATGAAAATTTCCAATTTTGAAGTTTCAGAAGAAATCAATATTGTGTCTTTAGATAAATATACCTTTAGAATTTCCTTGAGGATCCGCCTTCTGACTGGGTTTCACTTTCTAATTTTATGTTTCAATATTGTGTGATATGCTATGAAAAGCACCTTTATCTGTTAAAAAGTGAATAAATCTCCTTTGTGATTGATCAAATTTGAGATGACTGACCTTCCAGACTTTACTAATTACAGCTTTGGTTTGTTAATTGATAAAATTAGGATAGCAATACCTACCCAAAAGAATTATTGTAAGATTTAAATATTTAAGTGTAAGTAAAGCTTGGTACATAGTATGTGCTCAATAAATGGTCACTTGCTTCCATCTTCATACAGTGGTTACTCAAAGTATTTTTACTAGCTGCAAATGATTTGGGGGGAAAAAAGGAAGAGAGCTATTAATATCTCTTCAAACCCACAGTCTAAATTGTTGGTTTCTTTATCTTGCAGACCTGCCTATAACTTAGAGCTGCCATTAACTTAAAAAAAAATCTTTGAGGCACGAAGCTAAAACTTAGTGCTTTGTACATACAATATGCCTCAACATTTGGGATTTGCTTTCTCAGTAAGTTCTGACTAAATGTATGGAAACCTATTAACATTTGGCGTGGTTTCTACGAAGAGAAACAGCTTTCAAAATTACAAGAAGCTTCTAAATTATATCTATTCTGGAGCAAGAAAAAAAATCTAGGTAAGCCTGGATTTTATTCTAAAAGGCAGCTATTTTCCATCCTTTAACATAAGCCTCATAGGTATCAAACCGAAGGTCAATTTAGAGGCACTCTCCTTGGAAACAAGCTGCGTGCTGTGCTTTGGAAGCAGGCAGTAGCCTCTGTGGGCTCCCACCCCCATGGACTAGGCTACCACAGTGTTTTAACCCTGAGTGGGCATTGTTTTGGGACCGGGGAAAGGACCTACCTTGTATCGAAGGCATGTTTAATATTTTAAGTGAATTCAGTGCCATATTTCTATGCAAACATTCACCACATAACTTTTATTCTGGGTTAAATAAGAGAAAGGCAGAGGCATTGTTGGTGAGACACAGTGGAGTTACTGTTTAGGATGTATAATGGCTCCGGGGCTGATTAGGAGGACATTTGTCCAGGAACCCAGAAATGATAATGGTCATCAAAAGTAGTTCCAGATGTCCCACATAAACAAAATGCATCTAAGCGCAGGTACTGTAGGGAGTGGGAGGGGAAGTGGGCAAATGTAAATGTCATGCCTTCACTTTTAAATCCATCTTGACGTCTAGAGGTAGCTCATCAACGAGGGCTCATGCACTTGGAAAGAGCATTAGTAGGGTTAAGTACATTATAAGGCTAAGGGATCAGGACTAATTCGTTTCTAGTTTGTGGAAAATTCAATTGCCAGAATATTTATTTTCAATATAAAAGTTAATGAGTTAACCATAAGAATAATAGCATAGAATTTTCCTTTCAGTTTTTATTAGAAACAGATTAAGTTTAATTTTTGACAAATAAATATATCTCAAAAAATAGAGCAGCCAACTATTGCTTTTAACGTGAACATGTACCTATTCCAAAATTGCCCTGTTAATTAAAATTGCAAAATTAGTATTTTGCAGCTTTAAACTTATGTATAAGGAAAGACTGAATAACACGATAAATGTTGGCTAAAAACAGTAAACCAAAATTCTACAGATGGTTAAGGTCTCAAAAGTCTATTTTTAAATATGTTGGAAGAAGACTGGAAGAAAATAAACTGAAGTGTTCATGATGGTTGCCTTCGAATGGTGGTATCACGGTCGAATTTGTTCAGTTTTGTATTTCTATCTCTGTATTTCATAGAATCTATATGTTTTATTTTTACAATTTTGGGGGGAATAAAACAAACTTTCCATGATGTCATAATCTAGAAATACCATATGCATATTTCTGTTTCAGTAGAGATGGCATTCACATACCCAGGAGTTGGCAGCTTTCTATCTTTCTCTTTTTATAAGCTAAATTAATCAAATCGTGCCAGGATATTTTTTATTTCTTCTGAATCTCAATGAGAATTTTACTTTGAGACAAGGACCTCTAATTTTTTTTTTTTTTTTTTTTTGGTCTACCCTCACACAGTGTTTGTGCTTTTTCTGGAATCCAAATTAGATGCCTTCCACAAACTAATCTCAAAGGCAGTAGAAAAGCAGCCCCAGTAGAGCCCCAGCCGGCACACTCCCTGTTACTTTAAGAGTAGCACTCCACCTCCCCCTCCCACCCACATACTTGTCCTCTCACAGCAAGTGCCAAGCAGTGACATCGACTATAGTTTCTAGGACACCATGGTCTCTGCTATACAGGGAAAAAAAGGGAGAGCGAGCGAGAGAAAGAAGGCGGGTGGTGAGGGACAGAGAGCACAAATCCAGCTATGTTCCCAGAGGATGAGTCACTTCCTCGCAATAATCCTGAGATGCTGTTTATGACTGGGCTGCTGAGATGCAGCCCAGCTCCATTTCTCAGCGGAGCTGAGGGACACAGCCTCCCCCTGGCTGTCCATTAATCATGAGGGGCTGTTACCCAGTGTACACAGAGTGGGAGTTCTGCCTACGAGTGGCCTCTAGCTGTCTCCAGCTCAATGAAATGACCCTGTGTGAAAACTTGTTTTATGAGAGATTGGTTTATTTGTAACTAAACTACTTCCTCCGTTATTTGATAAGCTCAAATATTTGCTACTGATAGTCTGAGAGTGTCACATTTATTATCCTATTTCAGTGGTTGCCCAACTTCTTTCGACCTGGCTCCATTAACCCTTGCAGGGATAGCAGTAGCTCTTAATAAACCAGCTTCTGTTTTCTTCCAGCAGAGCCAATGCCATCTTGTAGGCAATCTGCATTACTTTAGATCAGCTATGACGTGTGACTCCAAGAGAGGCCTTTCTATTGCAAAACAGAACATAGACAGCTCTAGAAACAGGGGGCTCTGTAGACCGCCGGGGAGGTTCTGAGGGCACCATAAAGATGAAGGGAAGGTATTCTCGCTCACTAACATAAATCTAAGATGTTCTGCACACATTAGTATTTCTGAAATGGCAAATTTTAAATATGTTGCAATGACTTTCTATAGTTTCTTAGACCCCCCAAATATCATTTGTGCAGGGCATGCTGTCTTAAATACTGTAGCATTCTGCATTTTGAAACTTTGCCTTTTGGAGTCTGAGCTCATTTGCATTTGGCAGAACTAGATTTCCTGCTTCTACCGCGGGGGGGGGGGGGGGGGGGGGGGGATGGTGGTGAAAGCCTTAACAGTGCTCCCTCAAAGGGCTTTCTGAACATATTAAACTATGTTTCCAAGAGTTAAGTGAACCAGAATGAGGCAGATTTCATTCGAAATGAAAAAGAAATACAGGCTTTGTTACACGCAATACATTTGAAAAACCTAAATTGAAATATCTTTCCTCACAAACCCATATTGGGACTATTTTTCAGTTCTCTTGCTCTCTGACCAGCTACACAGAACTCTCAGTGAATGCAGAAGAGGCTAAGGAAATAACCACTTATGTGTGGCAAAATGTTCCAGCCTTGCAGAGATTTTCCCAAAATCATTAGACCCACCAAAACGCTTTCCATTGGCTAGGTCCACACCTTCTTCATCAGATTTTCCACACTTCTCCAGACTCCCAAGTTCTGTCCATCTGTATTTCCTAAGAGAGCCAGTCATTTGTAGCTGAAAATGTAACAGAGTTTATGCTCATAAACCAGAGATCTCCTTGACTGTCAATCAAAAGAAAAAAAAAAAGAAAAAGGAAGAAAGAAAAGATAGAAAAAGCTTACCTCTTAACTCATTTTAAGAAAGTAATAATGTGACTTTCCAAGAGAAAAGTCATACAGACTCACCATCCCCCTGCCCCAGAAAAGGAGGTGAATTTAGGGCAGCTACACTCTGAGGCCATATAGAGATGAACAGGAAAGGAGCCAGCCAAATCGACCCCACTGGGATGGCAAATGGCAGGCGGGGTGACTGTTAATGGCATGGATCCCACCTCAGGTCACTTTTAGGTCCAGCTCTCACCACGTGGTCTCCTGCATCATCACCCCAACTGCCTGTCAGTGGAGCAAAGACGGGACCTGAGTGATAGTCGGAATTGTCATCTGCAGTGGATTTGTATTCAGAAATAGTCTACTAACTTGTTGACTGGATTTTGTATTTCAGAGTTCCCATCCCTTTCTTTATCTTATTTGTTTATTGTGGTAAAAAAACACATAACATGAGATCTACCCTCTTAACAAATTTTTAAATGTACAGTACAGTATTGTTAACTATAAGCCCAATGTTAATTATAAGCAGATCTCTAGGACTTTTGCATCTTGTGAGACTGAAACTTTATACTCATCGAACAGCAACTCTCCCCCCAGCCTCTGGCAGCCACCATTCTCTTTTCTGCTTCAAGGAGCTTGACCACGTGAGATATCTCATATAAGTGGAATCGTGCAGCATTTGTCCTTCTGTGACTGGTTTGTTTCACTTAGCATAATGTGGGCTAGTTTCATCCATGTTGTAGCACATGACAGGATTTCCCTTTTTATGGCTGAATAATACTTGTGTGTGAGATACAAACATACATTTTCTTTATCCACTTATTGATGGATCTTTAGTTTGTTTCCTCCTCTTGGCTGTTATAAACAATGCTGCATTGGACATGATAGTGCAAATATCATCTATCTGATAAGGAGTTAATATCCAAACAATGCAAGGAACTCCTGCAACTCAATAGCAAAAAAGCAAATAACCTGATTAAAAAATGGGCAAAAGACCTGAGCAGACATTTCTCCAAGGAAAGCATACAAATTGCCAACAGGTATACATAAAGATAACCAACATCACTAATTTTTAGAGAAATGCAAATCAAAACCACAATGAGATATCACCTCATACCTGGCGGGAGGGTCTTTATTAAAATATAAAAGGTAATACGGGGTGCCTGGGTGGCTCAGTCGGTTAAGCATCCAACTCTTGATCTCAGCTCAGGTCTTGATCTCAGGGTCATGAGTCCAAGCCCCCACTGGGCTCCATGCTGGGTGTGGGGCCTACCTAAAAACAAACAGGGGTGCCTGAGTGGCTCAGTCAGTTAAGCGTCTGCCTTCGGCTCCCGTCTTGATCTCAGAGTCCTGGGATGGAGCCCCGCATTGGGCTCTCTGCTCAGCGGGGAGTCTACTTCTCCCTCTGCTTCTCCCTCTGTGTGCTCTCTCTCTCTCTCTCAAATAAATTTTAAAAATCTTTATAATAAATAAAGAAATAAAAATTTAAAAATTTAAAATAAAAGATAATAACAAGTGTTGGTGAAGATGCGGAGAAATTGGAATGTTTAAACACTAGCGGTGGGAATGTAAAATGGTGCAGCCACTATAGAGAATAGTTTAAAAAGTTAAAAGTAGAACTACCACATAATCCAGCAATCCCACCCCTGGGTATTTATCCAAAAAAGTTGAAATCAGGACCTCAAACAAATACCTGCACCTCCAGTTCATTGCAGCGTCTTGGGCTTTTGTTGGTTGGTTTGTTTATTTAGAAAGTCTACCCATGCAGATTTTACATTGTATCAACTGAAGGGAAGTGAGGATGGGATGGAAAAGGAAGCAATTCAGTCCACGCACCTGGGCTTCAGTTGTCCCTTCAATTTTACCGTCAACATGACCTCCTGTAGGTTACTTAAAATGCCTGGGTCTTGATTTCCTTTGCTCTCAAAGGATTATGATACCCTCTACCTTAAGGGCTGTTCTGCTAGTTAAATGGGGTAACTTGGGTAGGAGTTGTAAAAACTGAAGAGTACCAGCAAAATGTTCATTGTTGTAATGTGAATGAACAAAACAAAATTCTGCTTATCCCGTCCCCCTACGCAAAATAGAAAAAAGTCCACTGTAGAATTTAAGTTTTCTAGTCTTCATCAGTTCTGGATTATTAACTGGATAATAACTAACTTTTCATGTCTCTTTTGCCATGTAGATAAACAAATCTTTTATTCTTTTTTATATAAAATTTTTTAAAGATTTATTTATTTATTAGAGAGTATGGGCCAGCAGGGGGAGGGGCAGAGAGGGGGGCAAGTAAACTCCTGCTGAGTGTGGAGCCCCAGGCAGGCTTGATCCCACAACCCCGAGACCCCAGCCAAAATCAAGAGATGCTTAATGACTGAGCTACCCAGGCGCCCCACAAATACTTTATTCTTAAAAAAAAATGAACCACAAAGCATATGTGGATATTTACATAATATATTAAGTTTTCTTGGCTGTACCTTTCCAAAACTGTGTGCTATTCTTATGTAATAAATTTATTTTCAGGCAAGGTAATTTAAAAAATATATTTCTATGTTAAAAACATACCTGATATTGCTATTACTTATGCTCAGCCAGTGAGTCACAGGTTCTAGGTTAGAGAACTAATAATCAAATTTGAAATAGCTGTGAAATGGAGCCGAGGTTCTCCTAGTCAGGGTCTCCAGCACTAACTTTCTGCTGCAAGCACCTGTGCTGGGAAAGGGGTGTCCCAAGATGGTGCCGTTTATTTCACCCTCTACTTTCTGTAGTTCTCTTGCATTACCCATTCCATCACATCATTTTCTTTTTAAAAAAAAAATTATTTATTCGAGAGAGAGTGAGCGAGAGAGAGAGAGAGAGAGAGAGAGCACAGGGGGGGGGGGGGTGGGGAGGGGCTGAGGGAGAAGTAGACTCCCCTCTGAGCAAGGAGCCCGATGTGGGGCTCGATCCCAGGAACTCAGAATCGTGGGCTAAAGGCAGATGCTTAACCTACTGAGCTACCCAGGTGCCCCTTTCCCATTGTTTTCTGTAACTCGACATACCAAGTCAGTTCAGTGGTACAACAATGCTTACTGGAATGTTGAGACACCTTGTTGGGATAAGCTACATAGAGCTAAAGCTGACTTCTTGCACAAGGTCATAGGGCTTTGTTACCTTGATAGTTCCTTCCAAGCATTTCCAGTTTTCCCTTCACTCCTTTTAGTTCACAGTGCCTGATGCGTATTAGATACTCACACTGAAGAGGTTGTTTTTGTTGTTCTTCTTGCCCTTAACCCTGTTTTCCCTATCCTGGAGATGAACTTGATGCATTGATTAGCACATCTTGATTCTGATGCCACGCTCAGTCCTGTCCTTTCTGGTGTATGATATTATAGAGATTCAGAACAACGGTTAAGATTTGGCATTAAACTTTGATCTGGATTTGAATGCTGTTGTTTTAATCTATAGCTCTGTGACCTTGAATAAATTACTTAATCTCACTAAGCCTCAGGTTCCTCATTTGTAAAATGGCAATCATATTACTAATTGCAAAATGTTTTTATTAAATTTTATGTAAAAAGGCATGTAGAACATGCTTATTATTTGCTTTCTGCAGCATGCATTCTTTATTAAGAAAAACACAGATATTATGGGGAATGATGCAAAATTCCCACTAAGCTTAAAAAAAATGAGAGAGTTGAAAGAATTTTTATACATACTTTGTGCTTCTCTGGGATATACTTACAAGGTGCCACATATTCATTTTTATTTTCCTCTGCCACTTTAGGGGAAATTTTTGAGAAGCACTATTTGTGGGTTAAGATTTACCTATTACAAATGGCAGAAACATCAACTAAAATGGACATTAAGTAGAAAATGGAACATAGTCATTCACATCGCTAAAACATACAGGTGTAGAATTCAGACGTAGCTGAATCCCAGATTCAAAAAATACCATAAAGTAAGACTTCAATAAGCCTTTGTTATCCAAGATTTTTTCATTAATTATTTCTCTGATCTGGATCAACTTATTTTCCTTCCGTCTGTCTTTCTCTCCTTTTTATTTCCAAGTCTATGTTTTCACTAAGAAATTTTATAAGGTCTTAGTAACTCTGATTCCTAAGTGTCATCTTTTTCAAGTTTGATTTAAATCTAAACTTTATCCTGAATTGTACTGCTTGTTCCATTTTTTATCAAGCTAGCGCTAACATCAAAGCACATGAAAATACTGAAGGAAAGCTTTACCTGACAGGGTAGTTGCTGCAGTGTGCTGTGGCAGGTTTAAGTCTCAATCTTCAATCAAGAAAATAGAAAAGAGCCAAGATTCCTGCTCTTCCCTCCTTTCTGCTCTGAGGTAATGAACAGAAGGTAGATCATGGTCTTAAAGCATTACCCTACTCGATCTAAAATATTTCACCTGAATACATTTGCAGATATTTACATTTTATTTATATTTTTCCAGCATTACCTGCTTGTTCTCCTGACTACAGAGTGAGTTCCCCAAGGGAGCAGAGTGTTTTCTTTATTTTTACATTATTTCTAAAACTTAGCACAGTGCCTGACATGTAGTGGGAAGTCACAAAATGTGAATATATTTTATTTTACCCCCAAATCAAAAGTAATATACTTGACCAAGGTTAATTACACATTTTCAAAGTTAATTTCCTAAAATGATACTCTCTTAATTGCATAAAATGTATAAATGAAAATATGGGATGTAAAAATACAGAATTTTTTTTCTTTAAAGAAAACAGTAGTAAGGTCTTTGGCTTTACCGGTCGTAAGATCTGTTTTAACTTAACTTTGTAGTGAGAAAGCAGCGATAAACAATACATAAGTGAATGAGTATTGCTGTATTCCAGTAGAACTTTCTTTACAAAAACAGGCTATAGGTTGATTTGGCTCAACGGCTATAGTTTGCTGACCCCTGTTCTAAAACAAAGCATAAGGCATACAAAGTAAACATTTTTTTTTTTTTTTTTAGATTTTATTTATTTGACAGAGAGAGACACAGCGAGAGAGGGAACACAAGCAGGGAGAGTGGGAGAGGGAGAAGCAGGCTTCCTGTGGAGCGGGGAGCCCAATGTGGGGCTCCATCCCAGGACCCTGGGATCATGACCTGAGCTGAAGGCAGACGCTTAACGATTGAGCCACCCAGGTGCCCCCAGAGTAAACATATTTTCAAGAGTGACCAATCATTCAAGTTGCCAGGTACTGGAGTTTCCCAGGACAAGGGATTTACAGTTTGAAAAACAGAACAATCCCGGCAAAACTAGAATGAGTTGGTCACCCTACTTGTCCTAGATCCTAACATCATTCATTCATTCGCTCATTGAACAATGAGTACCTACTAACATTAAATCAACACTCAAAGTTTCAAATTAAGCCAGAGCACTTGCAATATTCTGCATTATCTGGTGATCGTATAACATGTAATTCTGAAGCTAATTGTAAAAGGCGTTACTTTTACCTTATTCATTATTTAAATTTAGACAGCTTTAGAATGAACACATGGCAGTAATTATCAACACAAAATAAGATAAAAGGATATTAAAAGAAAAAAATCCATGTAACAATATAAACTTTTTTCAATTTACGTCATATAGAAGTTCTTCACTTAATCTGTTTCACTAACACATATTTTATTCAAGCCATAAATGATGTCTTCCTGTAATAAAAATCCCAAATTAGACTTTTTTATAGGCAAGAAATTTGAAGAGGTTGCCAAACGTGCTTAGGAAAATCCCAGTGACTTCATGATTCATCATTTGTATTGAAAATTAGAAGGTGTGAAAATTGAGAGGGAAAAAAATCTCACTAATAAGGATTAAAAACAAATGATTCATTTCTTAAACTTTTTTCAGAGAAGCAAATTATAGCCAAATTATAGGCCTGACAAACCATAATTAAGGCATAAGAGGAATTAGGGGGAATTGAGAGGTGAAGAAGGCCATGTTTCAACTTAAATATCAATTTCATTTAGCATCGTTAAAATTAGCTCTTTCCTGCTACAAATTCTTTTAGTTTCTGAAGTCACTACTTAATGAAAAGGGAAATGGAATGTTAGAGCCTACCTATATAAATCAAATGGGATGAAGCATGGAGAGGAATTTATATACAGTTTTAAATAATGTCCATACACAGACATGGATAGTATTTTTACCTGGAAATTAGAAAATAGTCTCCAAGTCCAAAAGTCAAGAGAACAATGAAGTGCACACATTTTTCTTTTTCACAATTTGAATGCTTCAAGAGAGTTTCTGAAATTATCATGGCTCTGAGCAGTGTTTCTCTCTGAATAGTTTTAAAATTTGGAGGAAAAAATGACACTGATTTCTGATTTTCAGTCCAAGCATTCATACAGCAAAAAATGTAAAATTAAAAACTCAATTTATTGGAATATCTTGAGAATGGATGGACAGAATGACGTTAAGATAAATGTTTGTTCAGCTGATTATTAATCAGGAGCATTTTGTTTTTCTACTTTCCATTTTGTTACATACTATATTAAAATGACAGAACCATACTTTGCTTTCAATAATTCAGTAATAACCACAAAAGAAGCTTTCAACTGAACGGCATTTTTATTTTATATCGTTGCGTATTATGAATAGATACTGTGTACAAAATCTAGATGCTTTAGGTGTGCATTAAATGAGGGCAAGAGGGTTTGGTTTTTTGCTTTAGAATTTTAATTGCATTCATTTGTAATCCGGTAGAGGAAGTAAACAGCATACTAGTAACATTCATCAATGCGAATAGGGTAAAAAGTGATTTCAATAGAGTCTGGCTGCGTCAGCCTAATCAAATGAGGCCAGCAGTGTTCATACTGTCTTCCATTCTCTCAGTAATAACAGTTCATTCATGAAAAACTTTATAATCATTTTATTAGCCATCCTTGTCAGAGGTCTAGTAACTTTAAGGGTCTTTGACTGAGGCAGAAATGGACGTATAAAAATGTAAAGAGGGCACTTGTGGTCTGAATGTGGTCCATACAGTTAGCATATCCCCCTTTTCCTGCTGGATAACATCCAAAAGCAACAAGGAGAATGGGAAACAAAAATGCAAACGCCATTTTCAGCAAAAGTAAGAGACAGCTCAAATCTCCAGAGCCCAAAATAGGTGTAAGGGCTGCCAAAAGCCGTAGAGACAGAGCAGGGCAGAGCAGGGGCTGTGTGGGAGGAAGCCGGGTAGAAAATGCCTCGGAGTGAATTCCCTAGCAGCAGGCGGGGGGCCAGCTTCTGCAGCTAGCAGAAAGAGCAAAATGACAACTCTTAGACACGAGCAGTGCGCTCCGGTGGTTAAATCTAGGTCCTCGCTTGCGGCGCAGGATTTGGGTGCACCGGCTGGCAGAAGGAGCCACCCTGGACCCGAATTGATTTTGAGACACTGAAGGGGGAGAGCTAAATAAAGAATCAGTCCTAGAACAGCCATATGTACCGGGAAGCAGTTTGTCTTGTGACTACGGGGTTCAAGATGGTCTTCGCGCTATGTTGCACCTGCCTATACCACTGACGGGGGAGAAGCCGCGGCCACATGAACCAATGTGCGGAAATGCTGCAGCCTGTGACTCGGCTCCAGCCACTCCTCCACGTCTGAAACTCCTGCAGTCCTTGGTCCGGAAAAATGCATCTTTTCAATGATGAGTGCAACAAGAAAAACAAAAATGGGATACGACAAGAAAACAAATGAAAACAGAAACAGTAAACAATAAATAACAAAGAGCACTCACCTGGAAGGCAGCATAGCTCAGGCATTAATACGATGGAGTCTGGAAGCAGACTGCCTGTTTATGAATCTCTAGAATAAGTTCATTCACGTCTTAGTGCCTCATCTTCCTCGGTTTGTAAAACAGAGTCCAAGGTAATACCTAGTACACGGGGTTATCACAATGATTGAATGATTAATATTTATAAAATGCTTAAAATAGTGCCTTCAGCAGAGTAAATTGTATGTAAATGTTATTTTTTTAAACTATACTATGAAACACATGTAAACTTACTTTGATTTAAAAAAAATAATAATTTGGGGGCGCCTGGGTGGCTCAGTCAGTTAAGTGTCTGACTTCAGTTCAAGTTATGATCTTGGAGTCCTGGGATCCAGCCCCCCACAGGGGGTCCCTGCTCAGAGGGGAGTCTGCTTGTCGCTCACCCTCAGCCCCTCCCCCTGGTCATACTCTTTCTCTCTCTCTCACATGAATAAATAAAATCTTTAAAAAATAATAATAAAATAAATAAAATAATTTAATGTATAATTACCACTGTGAAGCAAAACCACAAAATAAAAATATAAGAATTAAAGGAAGTAACTGAGATATTAGGAGGAAAGGAAAAATGAGTTAGGTTTGCTCAGGAAAAGGGTAGGAAAAAATATCTAAAAATAAGGGCAACATTGGACAGATTGCAAGGGAGAGTAGACACTGTCAAAAATACAGTCGTTTTAAAAGGTTTGGAAATTATTAAAATGACAAAATAAAATTAGAGATTTTATTTTTGATTTTATTTTGGATTTCCTACAGTCAAGTGGGATGCCAGGTGTACTGAGGAGATCTGATCAGTCGAGTGAAGTGTGATATCACAGGCGTGGGAGAGGCAAATCGAAAAAAAAATCTGAGTCTTAGAGAAATTAAGTAATGCCCCCAACTTGGGAGAATCTGAGGCCACTCCTGTTGGACTCCAATGGCCATCCTTTGAATGATTGTGAGACATAATATCATCTCTGTCTCACAGGCTTGCTGTAATGATCAGACAAGAACAATTTTTCCATAGCACTTAAGTAACTATAAAATGGGATACAAATATGTGTTATTATATAATACAGCTACTGCATACTAGGCTTCACTCTAGAGAAAAAGAAGATATATAAGTCAGAGTAGGTACAGCTAATCAGAATGCAATTAAATTTTTCTGTCTTCTTGAAGACAAAAAGCATTTCAGCTCAAAACTATTCCCCAAAATTCAGCAAATGCATTCAAAGTCCATGCCTCTGATGATCCTCTACCTGAGCTGCTCTATGCCCACAAACCTCCTAGTCTCTCTCAAACATATTCACCTAATGAAACCTACTTCAAAATGTCACCTCACCTGGGAATCTTTTCTGAACCCGTCCAGAAACATAATGGTCGGGCTACCACTTGGCCGCATTTATATCTCTAAACTGATGTATTGTGATGTGCCTTTTACCCCTCACTAGCCTATGTTCTCCTTTGAGCACAGAAACCAAATCTAATTCTTTGTTAAACAGCCAGGCTAGCACAGTGATTAACAACCTATCCAGCATTTGGTAATGGCAGAACAGACACATGACTTTGCCTAGATTATTGGTGCATGTACAGTTTCCTCATGGTTATTTAGGTGGAAGAAACCATACACTGATCCTCTAAATTTTATTAGTTAATATTATACTGAGGCCAAGATTGCCAAGCGCTTGTTAACCATTTCTATTCATTTTCTAATTTCGTCTTTCTTCATGTCAACTATTAAAAACCATAAATTGACATATATTTGCTTTTACTGGAAAAAGGAGCTGAGTAAAGTGATGGTATAAGCCAGAGCAAGAATATGGGATGGCAAGACAAGAAGGTGAGAAGAAATGGAAAGAGATTTCAGGCAGGATTTCAGGGCTCGGGGTTGGAGGTAGGCTGAGACCAGAGGAAGGGTGCTCTGACCAGCATCAAGACTGGAGAAAGCGATGCAGTTGGTCCTAGGCAGGAGGCCTGGCTGCTCGGTCGGTGATAAGGAGTCTTCTCTCTGTCTTGCATTCCTCTACCGCTGATAAAGAGTATGGCTGACGTCAAACCCTCATATGGACCTAATCCAATCACCACTGAAGAATTTTACCAGAAGACAAATTACAGTTTACAGACCATTTAAGAGACCGGTAATATCATTTATCAAGAAAAAAAATCATAAAAACAGTTGTTAAAAGAAAAACTGAATGTGAGAATAATTCCAGGAAATGTGAAAGCTGAATGAAAGATGCCAAAACTGAAATACGTCATTTATCAGATTTTATTCTTTGATCTTTAAACCCCAAATTCTGTATTCACTTAGATATTCCAGGAATATTTTAACCACAAATTCAAAATGTTTTGTAAATACTTTCTCATGATATTTCATAAAAGCCATCTGTGGGAGAGAGCATGATTTGTAGTCATGCCCATTTTATAGCTGTGGAAATACCAAGTGAAAAGGCACAGGGAGGTGCCCTGAGTCTCCAGGATATACCAGGTGGGGTTGTGTTTACTTTAATTGTGACTGGCCAATCTGAGAGGTTTTATCAAATATATGAATGCTTTCTCTCCAAGCAGTGTGCTGACATTTTCATACAAATAGGATGAGTCTTGGGCCCCCTGGGTGATTCAGTCAGTTAAACATCAGACTCTTGATTTTGGCTCAGGTCAGGATCTCAGGGTGGTGAGATAGATCCCTATGATGGGCTGGGCTTCATGCTGGGTATGGAGTCTGCTTAAGAGTTTTTCTTCTTCTTCTTTTTTTCTTTAGTTTTTTTTTTCTTATGTTAATCACCATACATTACGTCATTTGCTTTTGAGGTAGTGTTCCATGATTCATTATTTGCGTACAACACCCAGTGCTCCATGCAGAACGTGCCCTCTTTAATACCCATCACCAGGCTGACCCATCCCCCCACCCCCCTCCCCTCTAGAACCCTCAGTTTGTTTCTCAGAGTCCATCCTCTCTCATGGTTTGTCTCCCCCTCCGATTCCCCCGCTTCGTTCTTCCCCTCCTGCTATCTTCTTCTTCTTCTTCTTTTTTTTTTTTTGACATATAATGTATTATTTGTTTCAGAGGTACACTCTTCTCTCCCTCTCCCTCTGCCCCTCCTTGCTTCTCCCCCTCCCCACTCACACTGGAGCTCTCTCAGAAAAAAGAAAAACAAAAAAGCCCCCCAAAACTCAGGATGAGTCTAATCATACACAGCATTGCAGATGACTAGAACAATTCTCTGAACTTTGTTACCTGTGACAGAAAAGAAAGGTGATAAGAATAGAATCCTATTAATGTAAAAAAAAAAAAAATTCTAACTCTCCTTGAAAACCATCCCAAAGTACCTCCTCCACAGAACTTTGCCATGTTCCTTCAGTCATTTATGGTCCTTCTTCCTTTTATTCTGCACAGCATTTAGTTTCAATGGGCTTATAGTGACTTACTCAAACATTTATGGCTCTCATATTCATCATAATTCTTACCTAAATAAGCATATGTTTGCTGATGCATTTACTTATCTGTGTGCCCCATATGGTACTTAGAATGTTTTTTATATGAGAACTCTAAATATATTTTAATTAAATCATAGAATAAACCTTAAAGGTCTTGATCCATCAATCAGAAAACAATTCCCAATTATGTTAACTCATAATAATTATTTCCTTTTTGGGGCGCCTGGGTGGCTCAGTCGGTTAAGCATCTGCCTTCAGCTCAGGTCATGATCCCAGGGTCCTGGGATGGAGCCCCACGTCAGTTCCCTCTCCCTCTGATGCTCACCCTGTTTGTGCTCTCTCTCTGGCTCTTTCTCCCTCTCAAATAAATAAAATCTTTAAAATTATTTCCTTTTAAGGAATTGAAAAATTAAAATATCCTATAAATAAATAAATAAATAAATCTATAACTAATTGTATTATTCATTCAGCAGATTTTATTACCTATTTATTATGTGCAAGGCTGTGGAAATACAGCGGAGTACAATAAACAAAAGTTTTTAGCATTCATAGTGCTTAAACGGTAGGGAGAATAAACAAGTATATAAATAAAATACATATTATGATAAATGCTGTAAAGATTGTATCATTGGAAGTGACCAGGTGAGTGGCTACTCAGATAAAATGATTAGGAAGGGCCTCCATAAGGAGGTGCTATTTGAGCTGAGATCTGAATGTAGAGAGAGCCTTGCAAACATGGGTGAGGAGCTCTCTATGTATAGGGATTAGCAAGTACCAGGGATCTGAGGTGAAAAGAGCCTGTGCTCAAGATACAGAAAGAAATCAATGAGGATTGAGGTTATTGTGCTTAGGGAAGTATAATACAAAATGATGTTGGAGACAGAAGTAGAAGTGAATTCATGTGAGGTTTTATAAGCCATAATTAGATTAGGTTTTCTAGTTGTAACATCAACCATATGCTTGTCTATAGAAGATTGGAGTGTCACGTTCGGGAGCATCTAGGAGGGCCCCGATGACCAGTTCTTACCAGTGGAATGTGACCAGAAATGCTCTGCGTCACTTCAGGCCAATGTAATAGAAGACTGTGCCTCCTCCACCCTCCCTATTTCTTCTCTTGCTGAAAATAGATGACTCTGATGCCCCAAGCATGTCCGTGGAGGTAATTAGCCTGGAGGAAAGCTTCTCATCAATTAGGAACACAGCAAGAAATAAATTTCTATCGTCTTAAACCATCGAAATGGTTTGGTTTGTTATAACGAATTATATAATGCAACCAATACAGATACGATGTGACTTGCATTTACAAATGATAACTCTGGCACTGTGGTCATAAAGAATATAGGGCTTGAGCATAGAAGCAGGGAGGCCATTGAGGTTGTGGATGTCTTGATGAGCAATGATGCTCATTTGGTTTAGGAAGTAGACATGAAGATGTGGAGGGCTGTGGACCACTTCAGGACATATTTTGAAATTAGACCCATCAGAAGCTACCAATAGGAGAGAAGGAAAGTAAGTAGCGTCTCTCACCGGTGTCATGTTTTATGATTTCTCAAAAGAGGATTTATATCTGAACAGTTTTCATTTTCCTCTCTTCACTAGTGTGACAAGGAACAGCTTTGCCCTGGAAAGTTCTTATAAAGTTCTTACTGGTTTTACTCATATTTAATAAGCTTGGGAGAATTATTGAAATTGAAATTAATTTGGAAACTGTTAACATAACCTAATCTTTTCAATGATGGTTTATGTCTTGACCTGAAGAAAATACAATAAAAGTACAATCTTCTTTGGTTTGGAGGATGCATTTCTATTTAGGTAGCCTAAATTTACAATTTAAAATTATATCGCTGCCTCGTCTTGAGCCAACGGTTAATACAATTTCCCAAATCTTTTTTTTTTCCCCCACTAAACTGCTTGGGAATAAGTTTATCCATAAGGGAGAAAAATCCACCTACAAGTTTGTTTGTTTGTTTGTTTTTACTTTTCCTTGAATAATTAGAAACCCCAAGGTAGTGAGTCCAGGGTTGTTCTCAGGAGCAAAGCCTTGCCTAATTCAAGTTTATGAATCAGTGTTTTAGTTAATGTGTGCCCATTCATTACATTGATAACCTGGAATGTCATAGGTAGGAAACACAAAACCTAACAGTATTTTAGGCATTGTGAGATGAGGACTATGAATTTTCAGTACAGTATTTTGCTACAACAATAGCATCATAAATGGTTCCCAGGCAGGAAAATAATGATGAAAGACAAAGGGGAAAAATGACATATGCTAGTGTAGTCTATCCTTTTCTATCAGGAAAATAATATTTGCTGGAAGCCCCTCCCAGAAATATTCCATTCATATCTCACGGCCCAAAATGGATCTTACGGCCACCAGTTGTTGCAAGGGAGTTTGAGGAGGTAATGAATTTTAATTGAGCACATAATCATCCTGAACAAAACCGGTTATATTTAAGGACAAAAGAGAGTATATTAATTAGGGTACGGGCTAGTGTGCTATAATAGAAAGCTCCCAAACTATAGAGGCTTCACAGTCCAGGGTTCACTGGATATTCTAAGGCTGGTAGGTATGTCTGTCATCTTCTATGAGGCCCCACTTATAGACCTAAGATTGCACTCCAGTTGCACAATTTCCCAGGCATCTGCAAAGGGAGAGGAGTCTGAGGGAGGACACATCCAGTTATTTTAAGGGTACACCCCTAAATGGCACCCATTAATCCTAGCCCCAAATTATTGGGCAGAACTTAGTCATATGGCCATATCTAGCTGCAAGTGAGGTTGGAAAATGTAGTGGTTAGCTGAGCAGCCATATGTTTACCTGGAACTACTAATTTGAAAGAAGGGGAAAATGGAGATCAAGCAGGGTGGGGAGAGTGCAACAAGAAGTTGCTCAAAAACATCTCTCTTCCCTTCAGATACACAGGGATCCTTCAGTCAGCTACCTCTGGACAAAATTGTTCAGCCATCCAATGCATACTACTTATGTCAACACCTAGCTTGTGGTCCTCCATCTTATACAAATATATAATTAATGAAGAAAGGATAGGTTCATTCACTCCTTTATCCAACCATTGAACAAATACTTATTGAGCCTCAAATCCCTGACTGGAACTAAGATCCAAAGGGAGGAACAGTGCAAAAAGATGAGTAGAAACAGTACAGGAGGGCATGAAAGGTCACGTATGCTCAGAGAAGGAGAAGACTGGCTTGACAGGCTCTTCTCACACAGGACAGCAACAAGAGAAAAGTTTGGATGTACAGGGAAACCAGAGGCCAGCCTGTAGAGTTGAAATATATTTCTTTCAACAGCACAAAGCTATGACAGTGTTGTAAATATGAGCACAGCATTATCTGAAGTGTGTTTTTGGAAGATTACCCTGGCTCCAGCACAAGTATTTGCTGCTCAGTGGAAATGAAATTGAGCAGGGATTCATAGCATTGCAATGGTCCACATGGGAGATGATGAGGGATGTCTCTTGGGAGGAAGAGAGCAAATGCAGGAGAAGCAGATGGAGCAACTCGCTGTATCTGAGGAAACAAGAGAAAGGATGGAGAGCATCAGACTGGCTAATCTGTAGGACTAGAGGTTTGGTGCTAAAATTAGCTGGAAGGTAGAAATGCAGAAAGAAGAACACATGTGGGGAAAACAGAGTGAGCTTAGTTTCAGACTACAGTTTGAGATCTCATTCCAGGAGGCAGGGGGAGATAGAGTAACTATGATATGTGACTAATAAAAATAAGCATTTTGTGCTTTGCAACAGTTTGTACTATGGATATTCTCATATTTTTCTGGGAAACTCTCCCAACTCAACATTTGGCTGCAGTCATTCTAAGCCCTTGAGAGTCATTCAGGAAATTCCGTGCACGTATGACTCTACTTTGAAAGTGCACACCCAGGAAAAGACCCAGTGAGTTATGATACACTTTGTAGAGTCAGGGCTATACTATGCTAACAATAGACCTACAGAAGCCTGGAGCCCTCTAGGGACTTGCTCTAGGAAACACCGTATGGGAGGCTAGATTCCATGGGTGATGCAGAACTAAAGGCGGACTTGAAACTTGCACCCAGCAGGACAAGAAAAAGTGGCCGTTTAAAAAAAAAAAAAAAAAGAAAGAGAGAAAGAGAAAGGGAGGGAGGGAGGGAGGAAGAGGGTGGAAGGGAGGTAGAGAGAGAAAGGTAGAGAAAGGGAGAAAGAGAGAAAGAAAGAGGAAGGAAGGA